>NC_139538.1:30081549-30681549 GCF_965153285.1 Podarcis tiliguerta | reverse complement strand
TCCCATGTTTCTGAGCCAATGCAAAAAGGAGAGAGGACCTCCCCAAAATCATTGTTTTTCAAAAAAACGCGTTAATAAATTGGTCATTTAACCTTATTTGCAAGATCATTTAACCTTATTTGGAACCTTATAACTGAAACCAACATAGACATCCTGATGGATGACCTTTACTAGAAGAGATACTGAGGAAAGGCAGCTCTGTTGATTCCACTGGCAGAGCCGACCCACCTATGAGGCAATGTGAGGCAACCACCTCGGCTAACAGGATCCACAGGGCAGCAGATACAGCCTCCACTGAACGTATCACTCACTGCTACTACAGCTGCCACAATAGAAGCAACAACTGCTGTGTGCTCCTTGGAGGCTGGATTTGTTCCTGCCTTGGGTTAAGAACGGACCTCCAGAACGAATTAAGTTCTTAACCCGAGGTACCCAGGAAACCCCAGAGGGCTGCCCCTGCCATTTTCTCCCTAGGGGTGGGAGGAGACCAAGGCTTCGGGAAAGCTATTCCTCACCCAGTTGCAGCAAGAGCAGAGAAAACAAGGTAGAATCCTTTTTAATGAATTTTATTCAATCCTAATAGTGAGAGACAAAAGAACACAACAAGCCTTAGGATGGTGTTACTCCAAACTGGACTCCTCCTCCCTCTTGCCTAGCAACGACACCTCCATTTACGGTGGCTTCTTGTGGCCAAATGTCTCTGATTCCGTTGTTCCTGCATCCTTAATGAACGCCAAGTTCTGGGAGAAGGGGGATCAGAAATACTCTTCAGTGACAACGTGTCAGCTGGCTGCTCTGTCACAATTTCCCTTCCCTTCTTTTAACACTTCCCAACTATTTTGTTTCTCTCTCTCTGAGCTATGTCCTTCCTCATCCCCCACAACTTGTGCTGTAATCAATGCTGCATTCTTCTTCTCCTGCCATGTCAGGAGAAAGGGTGTATGTGATCTCCACCACTCCTCAGCCACCTTGCCCTCTTGAGTCCAATTCCTGACAGTAGCCATCTTACCAACTGAAGGTGATAAAAGTCACTCCTAGTCACTGAGGCCATCAGTGTCTAAAGTGACGAAGATGGGTGAATCTGTTCCTTCAGAGAGACTTCAATCCTCACCCAGAACAGATAACTGATCTGTCTCCCAGACATGGGAACCATTCATTCATGTGGCTTATGCTTTTCCATGGTTTAAAATAATTTGGCCCACCACTGCACCCAGAGCCAGTTTCTCCAGGTGTTTTCTTGAACTCATAGAAACATAGAGTTGGAAGAGACCACAAGGGCCATCGAGTCCAACCCCCTGCCAAGCAGGAAACACCATCAGAGCACTCCTGACATATGGTTGTCAAGCCTCTGCTTAAAGACCTCCAAAGAAGGAGACTCCACCACACTCCTTGGCAGCAAATTCCACTGTCGAACAGCTCTTACTGTCAGGAAGTTCTTCCTAATGTTTAGGTGGAATCTTCTTTCTTGTAGTTTGGATCCATTGCTCCTTGTCCGCTTCTCTGGAGCAGCAGAAAACAACCTTTCTCCCTCCTCTATGTGACATCCTTTTATATATTTGAACATGGCTATCATATCACCCCTTAACCTCCTCTTCTCCAGGCTAAACATGCCCAGCTCCCTTAGCCGTTCCTCATAAGGCATCGTTTCCAGGCCTTGACCATTTTGGTTGCCCTCCTCTGGACACGTTCCAGTTTGTCAGTGTCCTTCTTGAACTGTGGTGCCCAGAACTGGACACAGTACTCCAGGTGAGGTCTGACCAGAGCAGAATACAGTGGCACTATTACTTCCCTTGATCTAGATGCTATACTCCTATTGATGCAGCCCAGAATTGCATTGGCTTCGGAGAAACAGAGTTGTGTTGCATCAGCATACTGATGACAATTTGGTCCAGATCCCCACAAATGACTGCTCCCAGTGGCTTCACGTATATATTAAATAGCATTGGGTACAAAGCAGCACCCTTTGGCACTCCATAACAGCGGAGCTTACTCTGAGGTAAGTGAGTAAAGGACTGCTGCCCAAATCTTACTAATGGAAGAGGCAACAAAAAACAGTGACAGAAAGTGAAGGCAAGGACGAAGAAAGTCTTAGCAGCTCCATGGAAGGATGCCAACCTTAAATGTACGCCTCACCAGTGCTCACTGACATAAACATCTGTACAAATGTATTTATAACTGCGTATGAATGCTAGTAATAAAAGGTTTACAGATACAAGCTTCGTTGCTTTTATGGAACTCCTTCAAGGTGCCAAATAGATGAAAATCTACCTTGAACTCTGCATAGTTTTATGTCTCAGAATTAATTCAGAAAACTGGAAGCTAAATAGTAGCATTTAGAAGCTTGCCATGTGGCATCTGTAACTGCATGGAGAAGTTATTGTCCATAGCTTTTTGAACAAGCAGAATCATAGAATTGTAGAGTTGGAAGGGACCCCATCTGGTCCAAAATCCTGCAGTGCAGGAATATGGGGGGATAGTTAAGCCCTGTGTGTCACACACAGACATATGTATAGAGTACTGGTCTTTGTAACAGTGAGTTTAACATAGAAGACTGGAGGGTCGTATTTGGCCTCGGACTTAAGGGTCCACACCCCTCACTTAGATAACACATACAAAGTGCTATGAATGCTTGTGTGATTCTATGTAAATGTTTGGCATAATTTGCATTATGTATCATGCCACTTCTTAAGTAGGAAATAAATTATCAGTCCACAGGAGGTTGAGTTGTCCTAAAGAACTATCTAAAGCTGTTATTTTGGGGGAAAGTTACAGGTAGGTAGCCGTGTTGGTCTGCCGTAGTCGAAACAAAACAAAATAAATAAAATTTAAAAAATCCTTCCAGTAGCACCTTAGAGATCAACTAAGTTAGTTATTGGTATGAGCTTTCGTGTGCATGCACTGCGTATCTGAAGAAGTGTGCATGCACACGAAAGCTCATACCAATAACTAACTTAGTTGGTCTCTAAGGTGCTACTGGGAGGATTTTTGTTTTGTTTTGTTTCAATTTTGGGGGAAAGGAAATCTTGCCATGCTGTTAGTGTTAGCCTTGATAACTATGCTGCAAATCCCAGAAGCAGAACTTGGCTGTCCTCTTAAATTTTTCAACCAGCATATCATGGATGTTTAGTTACTGGATGTTTAGTTGCTATTTGATACAGTGCTTTAGATATACAGTTCTAAAAATAAGGCTCAAACTTGGGTGTAAAGCTCCAGTTAATTAAGATACATCCCTTAAAGTCAGGAATAGAAGTCAAAATTGTGAATGGAGAACATTCAGCCTAAGGATCAGCAGACAGATAATCTCTTTAACTGTACCAGTCTCTCTCCCAGCTCCTGAATTATGCAGATATAAATGTGTTTCCATAACAGTGAGGTTGCAACAGCTTTCACGTAACAAATTAGAAGAACACATAATTTTGTTGGATCTTTTAAAAAGCCTAATGTAAAATGTTCCTAATTGAATTCATTGTCAGAACTCTAAGGATGTGTCCAGATTATCACTTCTGAGCTATAATAAGCAGTACCTAAATAGATATAATGTCTCTCAGGTTCCATTTTAATTTTTGTGAATGGATTTGAGTATTTTCAATCCCCCCCCTCCTTGTCACACTTCATACTGTGGCAAGGAGCCAAAGAGCACTTCCCAAACACCACCCTCTTGAAACAACCATCCAAGTAGGATTGGAGCCATCAGAAAGTAGAGCCACCCACCCCTAACTTGGACAGCTGCTCCAGAAGCATACCATGGTTGATGGTATTGAAAACCACTGAGAGACTGAGGAGAATTAATAGAGACACATTTCTCCTGTCTCTCTCCTAACATTGGTCATACTACAGAGTGACCAAAGCAGTTTCTGTGCCAAAACTGGGCCTAAACCATGATTGCAATGGACCTAGAAAGTAAGTTTGTCCCAAAAGCATTCAGATTTGATTAGCACCCACCTGCTCAAAAATCTTGCTCAAGAAGGGGAGATTAGCAACTGGCTGGTAGTTACTTAGATTTTTCGAAGTTTTGTGTCTCTTTTAGGAAACGTTTGTGCTTTCTGCAATTTCCACTGAAGCCGATGGTAGCTTTGGTGATGGAGGAGAATTCAGGAGGAAACTCCTAAGCCACCTCTGTCATGGGGCTGACAGGAAGATCAGATCATTCACAGGTCAGAGAGGGAGACGTGAGGCTAATGTGCAGTTAGTTTATTTACTATGGAAAGGGGGAAAATACAAGGAGGCTCATAAAAGCAAACCTCCCTAATGAAGAAGTTGCTTGAACTGGCGTGCAGTCCCTCTTTCACTCTCTAGCCCTTGGAGTCAGGGCTCCTGCCCAGGGCTCCTGTGCCTGACTGGCCCGATGCTCGGCGGAATGTAGCAGCCTTTGCATTCTAGGTGTAAGTTGGGCCAGAGAGCCATCAGCAGAGAAGCTGTCATGATGGAGCTACAGGAGGGATGAAAGGTCTGGCTTCAATCTGTCATCTCTGTCGGAGCCTGCATCCAAAGAGCAAATCTTATCACCCTGCTCCTGCCTCCCTCAAGCTTCCTCTTTCTAGTGTCTCCCAGCTTGTCCCTTCTAGAGGTGTGGCCAGTATCCCACCATCAGGATCCAGGATCTAAGTCGTCTTCTTCTGTGCCTTCTCTGAGGGGCTCTTGGGTAGGCAGCTTCCACCACTCTTCCTCATCCAGCTGGTCCATGACCCACTCCCATACCCCACAGTCAACAGTTCTGACCACCACCAACCCATAGTTATTATTTTCTGATGGAAAAGAAATACATTAAATGTATGTATTCATTCAACTTTGAGCCAGAATATTCTTTTGACTATCAGTCCTCAACTGTCCTCATTGCAAAAATAAGAATGGAGAATGTAGTTGTTGTTACTGCTGCTCTTCTGCTACCAAGATACTAGTGAAAAATTAGAGAAGATTCAAAGAAAGATGGTCAAGTAGTCCATAACATTTTTTTTATAAATATTTTATTGAGTTTTACATAAGAAATGAAACAACAAAAAATGAACAACAACAAAAACAGAAAAAATACAAAATTACACAAACAAAAAAACGACAAAAAGTATCAAAGAAAAAAGACAAAAATAAAAACAATTTTATCTTCATAATATTCCTTGCGTGGACTTATTTCTCTGACTTCCCCAGACCTCCCTTCCCTGTATTCCAAATCATATATTCAGACAACAAATCCCTTCCCTCTGTCTTAAAAGTAGTCCATAACAAGCAACATAACAAGTAGTCCGTAACAAGCAACATTATGTTTCTCTTTTTTCATAGAGGTGAGGGTGTGTGTGTGTTACAAAAAAGAAACCAGAAAACAAAGTAATCAAATCTTCCTTTTCTTCAATGAGTTTGCACACCTGTGCGCAATTTAAAATGACAACAAAATAATATACTAGATGAAAGGGCATAGAAACACCGTAAGATGCAAGTCAAATGTAATCTCCCTTAACTTTCCTATCTGAGCTTTGTTTTATTGATCGCTTGAACAGCAGCCATAAATTTTAGTCCCAAATATATACCTCATAATTGCTTGCTACCTGTAGCTGTCCTTTCATGGTTTTTTCTGCCCTTGCGTAAACATTCACTCACTTTTATCAGTTGAGCTAACAGAACCCATATCAACTGGTCACAAGGGTAAGACCAGTAGACCTCTTAGTAGACTTACGGTACTGACTCCAGCATGAGTGGCACTTACAAGTACTAAACCAAATCAGTCAACATTAATTTCAAGTTCATTCTTTTCTTTCCCTTACAGGTTCCTGTGTCTATAACAGCTGTCTGAGAGGAAGAAATTGAGCAGATGAATAATATTGTTATACAAGCGGCAACAATTTTGTGTGCATTCAGTTGAGGCATCACCACGGATACATAGGTCCTTTTGGACCCGGAAGAGGGCAGAACAAGGGGGTGGAATGGAGGCAGGGAGGGGTGCATTTATGCCAAGGCACACGAGGACCAGGAGCACAACTCCCACACAAATTGGGGGTTGCCTGTACCACTTACCATTTTTTGTAATCAAATTTGAAAACTGTTCAAGAATATACATTAAAATCATTTCAAAACAAAACCAATATCACAGATATTAACAGAAATACAGTGCAGCAGGAGTGCTATTGGGTTACAGAAAGCCCAAATATTCAAATGTGCTTTTAATAAGCATTGAAAGCATCTAACAGCCAATGCCTCCCTAATAACAGAACAGAGACATTCCACCACAACCTAAAATGAGTGTCACAGGCTGAATTTTTCCTTGTCCCAGTAGAGGACCCTGGACAGAAAACAGCTATAGTTTTGAAATGCCAAGTTTCCAAGTTCCCCCTTAACATATGATAAGACATGAATTCCTAATACTAGGACTGAGGAAAAATGGGGCCTGAAGTAATGCTGATTATAAAATTTTATCATATACTTTTGGAATAGGTAAAGGCGAGAATGTTGTTGTGCTTGTTGACTGCTTGTAGGCCCTGTAGCAAAGCTACAGGGAACCAGGCAGAGGGCCTTCTCGGTAGTGGCGCCCGCCCTGTGAAACGGCCTCCCATCAGATGTCAAAACGATAAACAACTACCTGACATTCAGAATACATCTTAAGGCAGCCCTGTTCAGGGAAGTTTTTAATGTGTGATATTTTAGTGTTTTTTGGTTTCTATGGAAGCCGCCCAGAGTGGCTGGGGAAACTCAGCCAGATGGGCGGGGTACAAATAATAAATTATTATTAGTAGTAGTAGTAGTAGTAGTAGTAGTAGTAGTATTCCTGTGAGCTCATTTGTACTTTTTGTGTGTCAAGGCCCCTAAGCCACCCCAAGGAGAATAAAGATGTAAGGACACAGAATTTTAAGTTAAATTTTAATGGGCAAAATTTAGGCCACAACTTTATTGGTTACAGAATGTGAGCAGTATTGGCTTAGGCATTGCCATCAACAGACTATATCTGACTCCTGCCCGCCTTGCAGGAAGTCTGGTAAGGGTAAACCACCAGTAGGGGGAGCCCCATCAGTGCAGATTGACTCGAGCACCCCCTGGGTTCCTGCTGGGGTTGTGGCATGGCCCTAGCCCCTCCCCGGGCTTCGGACAAGATCCACACCCCCGGATTCCTTTAACAGAATACCCTTAAGCATGGAGGGGGCAGGTGATGGCCGTACCTCCCCTCCCCCACATATCGCTGATTGGTTGCCTGGCATCCTGACATGGCCGGGGTCTCTCCCAGTGGGACGCGGGATGCCGTCCCACCCTGATGCTAAGGGGGAGTGGCTATGGAGACGGATCGCAACCCGGCCCCACCAGGAAGTGGACACAATTTCCCAGGAAGTGCTCATAGGAAAGTATGCAAAAATATTTTTAAATCAATTAATTTAACTCAGGAGTGAGGGGGGAAGACCTAGGGGTTAAAGGTGGTCCTCCAGGCATCTCTTATTGGCCTTTGTAGCTATCTGCCTCTTCCCCAGAGCAGGCCCACCTATGAGATGAGATGAAGCATCCTCCTCAGGTGACAGAAGTGGAAGAGGTGGCTCCCCACCCATGTTTTGTTTTTGGTTTTTTTGAGGCCCTCGGTGTGGAAAATCCCCTCCCTGGAGTTAACTGAGAATTGATTAAATGTTGCAATCTGTCATTAAGCCCACTGACTCAGCAAGAAAAGGAGCAAAAGCATTAAGCAAATAGTTTGGAGCATTGTGTGTGCAGCAGCTGAAGGATAAATGGTCCCAGGTGTTAGTCTAAGCAATTTACCCAGTGGAAGGAAAAGGCCCAGCAAGAACCAAGCACATCCATGCGATGAATGGCTGCAGATGCAGGTGGATTAGACAGATGGGCTCCTGTGTGTGGCAGGTGCCAATGTGGATTGAATTAAATTCAGCAGAATACAAGCATGCATCTGTGCTGAATTCAGTAGAAGTGAATTACAGGATTTGTTTCAGCAGTAATGAACAGTGCAGGCATAAAACACAGTAAGAAATTAATAACAACAACAACAACAACAACAACAACAATAATAATAATAATAATGCTCTGAACACTCTGGCACAGGTAAATATTTAAAATGTCTCACTTACATTTAAACTTCCAAATTAGCAAGCAGTGGAAGTGGAGAACTGACCTTGAGCCCTCCAGTTTTATTTCAGAAGAAGCGGCAGCATGCCGCATTAATGCCTACTTGCATAGGAACACAGGAAGCTGCCTCATATCAGATCAGACCATTGGTCCATCTGACTCAGCGCTGAGAGCATCCGCCCATCAGTACCGAAGTGCAGCTCTCCAGGGTTCCAGGCAGGCATCCTTCCTAGCCCTCGCTGGAGATGTTGAAGGCTGAACCATGTTAACCCTGAGATGGAACGTTACAAGAAAATGGCATTCTAGGTGTAATGGCCTGGCGTTGAAGCATTGCAGAAAACATGCTCACAAGTGCTTGGTCCGCTTGAGTTCCATGCCAATGTGCCAGAGGTGAGATTTTTGGTAACCAGGTAGAGAGCAGGAACTGCCTTTAAATGCTGCAATGCTTATATTGAGTATCTTGTTCTGCTCCCTCCCAGACACCCCGAGTTACCTTTTTTTAAAGCCAACTCAAACAAAGAAGGTCCTTTCAGAGTCTCATGTGGATAAAGTATAGTACTAAATATAGGTTTTATTTCATAGTGTGGCCAACTTTCCTTGGGATGAAATATGCCAAGTAAAATAGAAAAAGAAATGATACTGTCCCAATATCCCAGTTCTTCAAGCACACCCCTGGATGTAGGAATTACTGTACCTGCTTATTGTAAACATGGGTGGCGCTGTGGGTTAAACCACAGAGCCTAGGACTTGCCAATCAGAAGGTTGGTGGTTCGAATCCCTGTGATGGGGTGAGCTCCCATTGCTCGGTCCTTGTTACTGCCAACCTAGCAGTTTGAAAGCACGTCAAAGTGCAAGTAGATAAATAGATACCGCTCCGGCAAAAAGGTAAACGGCTCTTCCGTGCGTTGCTCTGGTTTGCCAGAAGCGGCTTAGTCATGCTGGCCACATGACCCAGAAGCTGTACACCAGCTCCCTTGGCCAATAAAGCGAGATGAGTGCCACAACCCCAGAGTCGGTCGCGACTGGACCTAATGGTCAGGGGTCCCTTTACCTTTACCTTATTATAAACATACTTTGAACATATCTAGTGCCTAAACCTGCGCCCAAAGCAATGCTTATGAGCACACAGGAAGGTAACCATGAAGTCGGTAGGGGCGGGAGGAGATTTCTGCTTCTTTTTTACATTGTTAGGCAAGTGTTTTAAGGGCAGGCCATCTTCTTAAAGACGGACTGTGTAACTACTGCTGCATGCTGCTTTTGTCTGAGCTCTGAGACTGTTTCTTTATTCCTCCCCTGAGATTTCCATGGATTTGATTCAAGCACCATTGAACGTGATGCTGTATTAATTGCCCTGGAGGGTAGCAGGCCCTTTGAACTGTGGCTGTGAGTGATATTTTGCTGTAAGACATGTGTCAGCACTTGGCTGGTTAACTCTGGGGCTGGGTTGTATGGCATGCTGAGACCAAGTATCTGGAAAACTACTTTGCATCCTAATCTTACATCTGTTTTCCATCATGCTGTGAGATTGACTGGACATTCTATCTGAGAAGTGTCATTCCGGAATCATAGAATGAATATATATATATATATAATCACACTACATTGCACTGTCAGATAATATTAAGGATTTTCTATCATCTCTTATAGTTCCCCAGAGCAACTGGCATACACAAGTGATGAGGTGATGCAATGGACTGAGGTGCTACCCTTCAACCTTTGGAGGAACAACTTGAGCATGAGTAAGATCTCAGGATTCTGATACCATATGTAAAATTAAGTCCACATGCAATCTACATAGGGTTTTGGGGTTGTGTGAAGGTTGTCTCGCTATTCTGGCACTCAGCAATCATCTATGTGCACTATGTTGCATTTCTTTCATTTTTTCCTTTTCTTTAACCATTTTCTGCAGCAGACGTTCTGGTTTTGCCAAAGCAATGTAAGGAAATAGTTCGGTTGCAACTCTTCATGTTTACAGATGACATTTATGGCCATATTTTTTACACCAGTTTCTCTAAGGGTGCTCAAATATACCCACAATCCAGTAGTTCTGTCCCTCCAAACAGATTCTAGCCTACTAAGTGGGCCGGATACCTCCTAAATCTGTTCTCGAGGCTTCCCCAACCCTCTGGAGCAGATTTGGGGAGGGCGTGAGGTGTGATTTGGGTTGGGGAGGAGAGTGGAGAATGTCTCATTTCATGAGTGGAAATCCTTGTGCTGACAGGACTTGTTAGTAGACTTGTTCCTCATTGTGTTACTTGAGGTTGTGGTGGTTATGGCACCCATGAGCACAATTATTAACAAGGGCACAATCCACTAGGAAAATCTTTTGTGCAGGCCTCATTGAATAGGATCTATGTAAAGACTCTGTGGAGAATTTAGCAATAGATTGTTTTCCGTGGGCTAAAAATGTCTTTCAACCATTAACGGAAACCATAATCTGCCTGAGATGTTTACATAACCTTGCCTCATGTAAGGCTACCTATGCACTTATTCATAGTCCTTATCCTCATCTTGAAACACTCTAAGGAAGGGCTATTGACATGGCAGTTGACAAGGTAGAAATGTGGCTTGACTGTGTGAAGAAGAGGATACATGTTTGTTTTGTTACAGAGCTAGCTCATAGCCCAATATATGATTTGCCTTTAGGCAGCTTTGTGACAGTGCAGAAAAACTGAGATAAGAATGAGACACACAGTCAGCCAATGGCACAACAATATTGGCATCCCCTGAACACATATTTGCAAGATTAGAGTGTGCATCAGCTCTGTGTGTGGGGCTGAATAAGGGGGTTAACTGGGATGATTAGAGGTCTGTACTTTGTTCTCAAGTCAAACACTGTCTCAACCCTCCTTCAGTAAAATAATCTGGACAGCCAATTAAGAAGGCAGAGGCTTGTGGGGTCTATCAGAGGACACAAACAACCACCAGAAAGAAAGTTCAGGTGCAGGTTTTTAAAATAAATAAATAAATAAAAATGTACAGGTAAGAATAGATACTACTTGGCCTCTTCTAAATTATTTTAAGATTGAAAATAGATAAATCTCAATTTGTCCTCATCAAAAGAGGTTATGGAGGAATGTCCACCTCCCCAACACAAACACAAGAACCCAAAACACAGAAAGACGGGGTGAGAGTACTGAGTGACTTAGAAGCAAATCAGTGGGTTTTGTTTTTGTTTTTTAAATGCACATACCAAGCAAATCTTGGGGCCTATGCACTCCACTATTGCAAACCATCAGTTGAGTTGTGTAAAGTGCCCCTAATCTTTGGTTTAAACTAAACTAAGGGCCTGATCACACAACTATTTCAACAGGAATGCGTGAGAAATTCAACTCAGTTTGCATTAAAGGTGAATCCACCAATTTACATTTCCTGAAACAATATGTGAGCTGAAGCAGAACAATTGTTTGGAATTTGTACTTATCTGAATTTTGCGATGTAGTTGTCTAACCCAACAATGCTTACAAAACTGCATGCATTAGGAGAGTTTGTGCATAAAAATTAATATGTTCATTAAAATAACATATAAAATGCATTATATTGGGGGGAACGTCTTGCAAAAATGTGTACGATATATGTACAAATGGCAAACAAAAATGTGCATATTAGAATAAATTCTCACAACATGCTGAGAAATTTTCTCTCTTTTTAATGCAAATTCTTACAGAAATGTGGAGAACCAAACTTAATATTAGAAAAAATATATAGACAGAGTGAACCTAAACTGACAGATCCTTCCAGTCACACTTATGAAGATCTAATTGGGTTGTTTTGCTCTGAATGCAAACTATTTATTGCAAAAGAATGATCTAAGTTTGGTTTTGTTTGTTTCTAAGGTAACCTATAAATTGTTGCAAAGTATATTTCTGTCCACACATCATTAGATCACTTGGTTATCTTTGCTCCACCCTTTCATGAATCCCCCAAGAGTTTTTCTTTAAAAGCTTTTTAAAAAACAAAATACCCAAGGAATTTATTTATGAACTTAAGCCATTCCAAGCAGCCTGATTTCATGTGTTCCATTTGAAAGCTATGAAATGCAGTATGTATATTACCTTCAACTACCTTAAAGCTACAATGTGAAATTTAACAAGTTTTGAAATACAGAGATGCTATCAGTTGAGCCGTCCCCTCTAAACCATTATTTAAAGAGCAACAATCCCTTGCTAATCTTTACACCTATAGACTGAGATTAGGTGAACTGGAATAACAGAAAGATTTAAAGGTGGTTGTAGATAAGGTGTAAAATAATCTATTCACCAGGCCATAAACATTTATATTGCAATGCTCACCTGTAACTACCAGGAGACCAAACACAAATTACCAGTGTTATCACATAGGTTATAGCAACAGTCGGATAGGAAACTTGCCCTTAGCACTGCACTTTTGAATTCAAATGTATCGAGTATACCTAGCCACTATGCCCATGGGCTAGCCATGTCCAAAGTTTCCTACTGTAATGTGCTGTACATTATTATTATTAATTAAATTTGTATACCACCCTATGCCCGCAGGTATCACAGGCCAGAAACTTCAGCTGGTTCAGAATGTGGCTGACCAAGTCCTGATAGGGGCATGGCAGATCACATGACACCGCTGTTATACAATCTGCACTGATTGCTTGTGCATTTCCAAGACAGGGTAAAATGCTGGCTTCATCCTTTAAAGCCTTGAATGATTTAGGTCTGAGTGTGAAGGGCATCCTTCATCCATACCAAACTGCCCACAAATCATGATCAATAGTGGAAGCACTCCTTGGTGCCTGGCAATGTGGTTGGTGAAAAGAGTGGTATGAGAGAGGGTTTTTGTTTTGTTTTTCCTGTAGTGGTTCCACAACTCTGGAAGTCATTGCCAGCCGATCTCTAAAAAGCTGCCACATTCTAGATCAGCCTTTCTTGAGTTCAGCACCCTGTGCTCACAGTGGCAACCACAAGCCTGCAAGGAGGACCCAACTGCAAGAGAGCGGTCCACTCAGTGGCGGAGGAACCCTCTCCGTCACCCGGGGCGGGATGCTGAGGGCCGGGGCGAACTGCCCAGTGATGCATGTGTGATGTTCGAGTGGCAGTCCATACGGAGGCCAGTATGGATGCTATACATGAAAGCGACAGCCTGTACAGATGCCAGTACGGTCATTGTGCGAGCGGCAGCCTGTACAGATGCTGTGTGGATGTGGTGCAAGTGGCGCCCACACTGACTGCGTGTGCACCCTCTGCCACTCTACAGCTGGGGGAAGGCAGCGGGCCATATTGTCACCTCCCCAGAGCGGTGTCCCTCCATCCCCCCCCTTCGTACGCCCCTGTGTCCACTTCCACAGTTTCCAAAGAGACAGACTAGGTTGAAGAAGAAAAGAGGGCTTTGCTCTTTGGAAAAGCCCACTCGTACTCTGCATGTCTATGTACATTATCGGTAGCCAATCTTTGCTATGGATAAAGTTTTGCATGGTGTAAAACTTCAGACGTTTCCAAGTTACTGTCTGAGAGAGCTCTTGAGGAGCTAGTGTGCATGACTGAAACATTTGCCATAAAGTTGATGTGACAAAAAAAAAAATGGAGGGAGAGAGGAAGAAGAGGCAGGTCCTTAACTCTGCATATATATATATATTCTTAGTAAGGAGCAGGATAGGTTAGGAGGCATTTATCTAGACAGCCTATCACTGTGACACTTGACATGTAAATTGTACAGTAAATTTGACAGCTAAAATATTAATGCATCCACCTGGTTCTGTCTTATGCAGTTTCCTCTGCAATAAGTTCAGAGAAACCATCTTCAGTTTCCATTCAAATCCATCTCATTTATCAGGTTGACATGATCCAATTCTAATCTTTGGAATTATTCGGTCTTTGATTCTATTAACGGATAATTATTTTACTTAGTGCCATTTTCTTAATCTCATCCTTGTCTCACAAAATGTCACATTTCTGCTTAACTATGGGTGTGCTGCATGGAGTGCTGGGGTTAAAGAGGAGCTCAGCTGTACTCTTTAAGGTTGAAATGTATGCTGTGTCGCATATGAAGGCGGTATCACAGACTGGCCTCTGGGCCACAAATATCCAAAAACCACCAAGTGTTACCACTCAAACTGAATTAAAATTGAGTTTGAAAGGATACTCATTAATGTGCTTAATGCCTCGAGAAATCTAATAATGAAGTAAGAAGAATGGAACCTTAAAAATATATTCAATTAAATATTGTGCGAAGGCCATATTTTACAGGCAGGATTTTTTGTTGATTTAAGAATTATCCTGCACAGTGGGGAATTTCTCTTGCCTAGTAGATGGACAAAATACTTCACATTGCAAGAAATAGTCTGTACAGGCATGCTCTCTTTCAAAATGGCTGCCAGGTTAAAACATTTTCAGAGCATCTATGGATTGGGATGCATCAAAATACTTAGCTATATGGCAACAATATAACTTTCTTAAGCATATTCAAGTTCTCTCTTGCATTTACCTGCCTCCAAAACCAGACCTCTGTTTTGATACCTCTCACTAATAGCCAACTCCAGCCAGTTTCTCATGTTCTGCAGAGATTGAGTCTGTTTCGTGCTCCTGTTCTCCATTCCTCCTGCTTACCACACCAATGTTTTGTGTTTCCAGTTGGCCTAGTGATGTCTCACATCCTGGTCACCCTCCAAGGACTAGTTTCTTCACTCATCCATTTTACCAGTGTTTGGAGACAAGATGGGTGTGTCGCTGTTTCTACTCTGGCTTCAAGAATTCCTGTTTGCAGTAACCCTTCCTAAAACGGAGGTGCACTAAGCAACTTTAGTTCCATTTAAAAATGTTTGGCAGCTGGCAAAATTGGGCTCTAAGGGAGCTGCGTGATGGCTCACAGAAAGACATTATTGGATTTTCACATGTCCTAGAAAAAGTTGGTGGCTGAAATCTTTTTATACTAGCAGGAGTCCTTTGTAATAGTAAGGTTTAATGTTCCCTAGGAAGAATGGGAAAAACATTATTCTTAAATGCACGTTGTAAATAGCAAATTGAAGGCTGCGAGAAGGTACAAAATTGAAGGCATTGCTATTATACTGAAAAGGAATTACTTCAGTCTTCCTTAAAAGCAGTATTTGTATTTACCCTCAGATTGGAGGAAGAAATAACTACCACCTTTGCAGCCCACAATATATTTTCAACATCCCCCCCCCCTCTGAATACTGTTTTATCCACCTATACAAAATTCAATCTGCCATTTAGATTTTGCAAAGATTATTACTCTTATTCTACAGGATGGATAAACATAATAAATTATGTAAGGTGTTATTTTTATCATCTCAGTAATTGTGTGGTCTCCGTTTTCAACTGAAAACAGATTCACTTCATAAATGTTATAAACCATCTGAGACCATAATCTCTGCCAATATAGCATTTGATTATGAAATTCATAGGAGTTATTTGTTGGATTGAGCACGACAGCTGATTCCATTTTCACAGATCCTCCTGAGCTGGGTGGAGTCTCCCAAAACCACATTGGGATTTCTCTAAACTGACAACAAAATCATCATAGTCATCTAGCAGGTCAAATACCCCATTCACAAATCAAAAGAAACCCCCAATTGCACTCATTCTGTGACTTGGGCTACATTCCAACCACCTTTCCTTCAATACACTCCCCATGACACAACCTGTCCCTAGCCACAGCAGTTGCTTGGCATCTCAAATTCCAGTGGCACCCTGTGGAATGCTAAACTCTGGTGCCCACTGCCTCTTGCCTTCCATTGGAGTCATAGTTGTGGCGCCTGCTGCAGTGACCCAGAAGCTCTGCTCCCAGTATGATCAACCGGTCACACTCTCCTTAGATTCACCTTTGGTCACAGTCCCTGTCCCAAGGCTATACTCCTCAACTGACCTGATCTGCTCCCTCCTTGTGTTTTTACCTTGCTGAAATGTATCCTTTATCCTTTTATTTGCCTGGGAGGAGAACAGAGGAGGTTGTGTGAGTGTGTGTAGAAACAAACCTATACTACAATTTACATTTGTTGCTCTACCCACTTTTGATTCTGGTCATACACACCACTGGAATGAGGCCTACAGAAGGCTGCCCAGGATTAAAGGTGTCCCCCTGGCTGAAAATTATTCCTGACCCCTGTTTCATTGACAAGAGATAGATGTGGAATATAGACTGTTCAAATGCCCAGTCATAAGAACTCGGATGCAAAGATGCTTCACCATTTAGCATTATGCATGAATAGACTTCCTTATATATTTTTCTCCTTATAAAGACAGTCTTAACGTTGTCATGACTTAATGACAGGATTCCTATAGCAGAGTTCAGTGTAAGAAAGTGCTAAAGTATACCGTACCACACTTTGTCTTTAAAAAATAAATAAATCAGCAGTTTATTCAATAGAAATCAGGCATAATATTCTGGTGCATCTCTCTGCATTTACTCAACACTTCTGGAAAGTGGAGCATTGCATGAGAAAGTTGTGTCCTTCAGTTTGACTTTCTCCTGAACCCAAAATATTATATTTGTGATCAAATGCCAGATTGACATGATTATGCTGTACTGATTTGTCAGGTCTGGTGACTTTGTGGATCTGATGATAAAAGGTGTAACTTAAAAATTCTTTCCTTCTAAAAGGAAATTGAAGGATGTTTTATGTCCTTCTGCCATAGTTGCACTGCTGTCAGTATACCCTTTAACTCTTTCTTTGTCTGTTTCTATTTAAGCATTGTATGAAGTGTGGAAAGCTGGAAAACACTTTAGGGTCAAATCACAATTCTTTCTTTTGCAATGTGAAGAGCATTACTTTTGCAAAACTAAGAGTCTATTTCTTCTTCTGATTTCTGTAACCTCGTGGGATTTATTTTACTCTCTGGACAGAACCATGATTATGTGCCCTGGAAAGTGGGAACACACAAACCTTGTCAACTGTGGTCTTTAACCCCATACAGGAGTAGTTCTGAAATAAAATTAAGTAATAATGATACTTGAGAAGCCATACCTTAGGAACCACATCGTGATACATTTTGCCTGTTTCCTCCAACCTCAAGAATATATACCCCACCTTTCTTCCAGGTGGTTTTCCTTGCAGGCACTGACCCTGCTTAGCTTCAGCAAGGTTGTTGTATTGTATGCCTTCGGGCCGTAGCCCAGATATGTCAGTCAGCCTGGTGTTCTTCTTTCAAGCTGCTGTTCAAATGAAGAACAATATTGCAAATGTGCATATCAACTTTCATTCCAACACTAGAATGAAAACACAGATTTTCTTAATGCTTTTAGCAAGACTATTAACAAAATACAAGGGGTGACCATGCTGAAATGATGGGAAACCATAAAGCATCTAATCCATTGCAAACAGCCACCATTGTTTTCATAAAATTGACAGTATATTGGCAATAATACATATCAAAACAGAAGTGAGGAGGACAGCCAAGCATTAGTGATGTGCATTTACTTCTGATAAAGCATGGATTCAAAACTGAAGCAACTCAGGGTGTTTCCAGAAAACCGGTTAGTTGAGCATTCATTCTGATTTGTTTGGAGGGATATTAGATGATGTTAGCTATCTAATGAGCATCAAATTATATATAATGATCATCAAACAAATCAGGTTAAGCAACAGTTAGATGATGTGTCAACAGCAAATGTTATCCCACTTTCTGGTGGGTTTTCTCTGAACTTCCCTTATTGCAAAAGGTATATATTTTTCAAACTTCTTCCAGGCCATCTGTAATGGCATCCAGAGAGGACAGAGAGACACAGGAGAAGGGTGTAGTTCTGTCACTGACAGCTCTAGATTCCAATCAGGATGTGACTTTACCACACAAGTCTCCTTTCAGTTCCTTTGAACTCTCTCTGTAATTACTGAATAAAAAGCAGACGGTAAGAACATTCCTTGTCTTTGTAGTTTCTGGGCCGTGAAGAGTATGTATTTTGCTTATGTGAGGTCTTTTATTCCTTCAGTGTCCCCATTCCTTGTTCCAGGACAATCGTTTCCTAAAATCCTTTCCAAAAATACATTTTTAATTTTTTTATTTTACTGTTGCTGTTATTTGCGTCTCACATCTAAACATATTTAGATTTGTGTGAGTAGTTACTTTCACCAATCCATTTCTGACCCTGGTACGAATTTTTTTTTTTTTTAATTTCAGAGTTATCTGAAATCTCTTACGTGTCTATAAGTATAGCATTTGTGTTTTAAGTTGTGTGTGGCTGTGTTACACACACACACACACACACAGAGTGTTGTAATGTGAAGCAAACAATGTAGTAGTACATTCACATCAAGGATGAAGAAGGAGAATGGGAAGTTCATGTTGACCACATAAGATGGAGGGGGGCAGGCATCGCAAGGTGTATTTTCTCCTCCCAAATCAACTTTAGAGGTCCATAGCACAAATAAACCTGCACCTATCTGTGTGCTATTTGGCAGTCTTCAAGCCCCACAGAATGGACTACTAGATCTGCAAATTTCCTTCAATTCTGCCTCCAAATTTTAAACAGTTATAATTTCCTCCAATTTGGTAGCCTTTGTTCCCACAGAACAAGCCACTAGATCAGCAAATCTCATTCAATTCTGAACCCAAATGAAAGAAAAGTTATATGCATTTGTCACTGTTCTCATTCCAATGAAGTCATTCAAAGCTTCGGAAAGTGAAGGTCTGCTTCAGATCTAAACCAAAATGTGATGTCACTCTGAAGCTCTGAAGCAAAGTGACCCGCTTTCCAAAGCAGGATCTGAACCAATTCTTTGCTACAGTCCTATCAATAACCATGAAATAATAATAAAAATTAAAGCAACTTTTGTTCCCTTTCCAGCAAATCTGCTTAGGGCATACCTGAAGAGTGCTTTAAGAGGGAGTCGTACTTGCAACCCCGTCGACATAAGAAACTTCTCAGTCTATTTCTGTGAAATATCTACTATTGTGAGCTGTGCAGATGATGGAAATAGAATGATCAAAACCTCAAGGATAACACTAGTCCGACATCTAATTATCCAAGATGAATTTTTGATGACACTTCCACTGGCCAATTAGTTTGCTAACCACAGAAAAGAACACTAAGAATAAGACATTGACACTGGAAAAAAATAAGGAAGTGGATTAGCTTGGAAAAAAATAGGATTCATAGTTTCACTATATGGCCTAGACTGTTTAGCTCACTATATACTGAGATGCTTAGAAAGTTGAGGTAATTTTAAACTGTTAAAGCCTCTCCTCTCCCCCAAGGGGAGGGGTTGTGAGTGGGTCTCGCTTCCCACACTTCGCAGTGGGTGTGGATGGCATGCTGCATCACAACGAGTCCCTGGCCTGCGTCATGCCTGCAGCCAGCCAATACGGTTGAGGGGGCGTGGTTTGCCACTCTTAAATGAGCATGGGACTGTGGCTCAGCCTGTTTGTTTCCTGCACGCACAGATCTCCCACCCTCCCTCCCTCTGTTCTCGTGCATTCCACACCTGACCTTGCTATGGACTTTGGTTGGTCGCCTTGGTTGTCCAAGGGGCCTGGTAGGAATTTTTTCCATTTGGCAGACTGGCACCAGCCATTTGGTTTTTCGCCTATCTCGTAGCAAATCATCACAACTTTCTAAGGTTGGGTGGTTAGGCTTTGGGAAATGTGTTGTGTTGGAGGGGAGGTTGTGGCCATCACCTACCACTCCCCTTGAAGGGTATTCCATTAAAGGAATCCGGCGGTCATGGTTCCTGTATGATGCCCAGGTGGTGGCTAGGACCATGGCGCGACCCTCCGGTGACACTAGCGGAAAGCTTCCAGTTGATTTGCATCAACCTTCCCCTACAAGTTCTTAACCTTTGTATGACTTCCTGCAGAGTCAACTATTGTTGGTTTGGATCCATTTCCTAAGCCAATACCACTCACATTCTGTAACCAATAAAGATGTGGCCTTTTTTAGCCCATTAGCCTAAATTACTTGTGTCCATGTATCTTATTTCATCACAAAGTGGGGAGCGAGGCTGTGATGGCTGGGATTCGGACTCGGAGGCTGAACCTGAGGAATCCCAGCCTGCACAGGAGTCCCTGCCTCCAGAACCAGCTGAGCCGGGGCTGGGCTTGAGCCTGAAGGGTCCTCACCTGTGCTGGATCCTCAGGTGCAGGCACCAGCTGAGTCTCCTCTGGCTCCTGAGGTGATGGAGGACCCATTGCCTGCAGGTGCTCCACTCTCAGTCCTGTCAGGGGAAGCTGAGGTTGCCTCTGGGTCCGGCAACCCTCCAGCCTCTCCTGAGCTGCAGAGGCTCAGGGCAGAGAGGCGGAGGGAACTACCTTCCCGCAGGAGGAGTGCTTGCCTCCAGGCCAGGAGAGGCGAGTCACCTGTGGACCGGGGCCACCCTATGCCTTGGGGCAGATAAAAGCCAGCCAGCCCCAGTCTCAAGTTGTGGGAGCAATGTTGTTGGTAGCCTGTTCCTGCCTGCACCCTGTCCTGCCTCTTTGCCAGAGCTCCTGACCTCACCCGACTCCCTGCCTTGGACCCAGCTTCAGCTTTGACGGACTGCCTCCCTACTGCACCTCGACCTCGGACTGGACTTGGACCTCGCCTCATGGTTAATCCTCCGGACCAGCACAGGGGCCTTGACTCACAACCTGCTTTAGTCTTTTAACCTTTGTACGTTTGGAGGATTGAGAGGTATGTTTGAGTGCATGCAGAAAATAGCCTGATGTGCCAGGATAAACATTATATTCTGGCCTCATCTACCTTTGGCCTATGGCCCTCAAAAGGTTGCTCAGGAGGGAATGTGGCCCTTGGGCTGAGTCACAATGTCTACGAAACTGTCAGGGACTGGCTACTGGTGGAAGCTGCCTGAACAAGATGCCTCCAGGGACAGTGCAGGAGAGGACAGTCTGGACCCAGGTTCAGACTGGTGGACAACTGCACACACCCCAGAGGAGGAGGATAGGAACTGGGAGGTACTGGAAGGGAGGAACAGCGGCAACCAAGCAGATGCCCCAGCCCTGAGCAAAGACAGGAGTCACACTTGGCACCAGATGACAATGTGTCTGCCGAAAGCCTGCTTTCTCTGGCTCCCACTCCAAAAACAAGGCATTTACTCCACGTAGCAGAATGAAACAGACAGGAAAGGTCCATCAGGGCTACCCGTAGGCAGAGGGAGAGATATGACACCTAGGAAAATACAATGGTACCTCTGGCTATGAACTTACTTTGTTCTGCAGGTCTGTTCTTAACCTGAAACCGTTCTTAACCTGATATACCACTTTAGCTAATGGGGTTTCCCGCTGCCGCTCAGCCGCGCGATTTCTGTTCTCACCCTGAAGCAAAGTTCTTAACCTGAGGTACTCTTTCTGGGTTAGCGGAGTCTGTAACCTGAAGCATCTGTAAGCCTAGGTACCACTATAGTCTAGAAGGGGAGTAGCAAGCCACTCTGAGCAACAGCTTACATGAGAGGGCATATCTCTTGAGTTTCTGTATATTCCTGTTCTGATTTTATAATAAAACTGTTAACCACAGGTTCACTGTATAACCTTGCATCTCTGTCATCTTCGTTGAACTGTGCTACATCTCAGAGTTCAAGCCATGACAGGGTGCAAGGCTGACCCTGCCATGAAGCAGTGTAGAGTAAACAGCTTTAGGTAATGCTACGAGAATTGGGAATCGATAAAGGCAGGAACTGGTGTCTGAATGGTGCAGCAACTCTTCAGGGCCATGAGGGTGCACTTCAGGAAGCAAATTGCCTTTGATCACCACCGTTGAGCCTCGGCTTCACCCATTACTGTGGAAATGAATGCTACCCTGGCTCAGACCTCTTAAAGGTTCAGAAGACCTGATCCTCTTTTTTTGGTGTATGACCACCCTATCTGGAAATGTTTGCCTGTGCCAACATTTGTCAGATTTATTAAAGAGCTATTCATATTAAATGGTAATCCCAAAAAGTCTGCTTACAAAATGTAAATTCTTGAATTGGCAGAGGTGATGAAGCTACATGCGGCGCAAGGTTAAAAGCGGGGGTGGGAAATAAGGAAGTCAATGGATTTAAACTCAAACATAAGCCTTAAATTTATTAGATCCATGTATGTATCACTAGCGTACAGTCCTTGTGGTTTGGAAAACAAGAGCATTCTTTTTCGTTTCTTGGAGTTAAAATGGCAAACTGGCATAGTATGTCTTGGGCTTTTTCTTTTCTTGTCATGATATCATCTTTTGATCATTTTCACCCTAATGCAATCCAGGAAAGAGTGGCTTTGCTTTTTTATTCATCCAGAGCCAGGTAGAAATAAAAAGGTCTTTTGATAGGAGTGCCAGCATTTAACATACTGTAAAAAGATCCTATAATGTCACATTGTATCTTGTCATTCTCACTAGTCTCACTAAATCCGCCAGGATTATCCCTTCCTCTGCCATAAATGTGTTAGCACCCAGTATAACCACCAGGCTTGTGATCATAGTTAGTTTTTCAAGTTTGCTAGAGCTGGATTGGGTTACTATGATTTTTTTTTTTTATGGGATGCCAAAGCGTATAAATTATTTCCCTGCATAAATCAAGGCTGCTCCTTCCTCTACTGAGAGGCTGCTGGGGTGCGAGTAAAAGATGTTAATTTTCGACTTTGCTCTTGGGCTGATAAGGTGAGTGCAGAAAAGGGAGCTTGCACACAGAGAGGTGGCAAAGATATCCTTTACGCCAGTCAAATTTTCACCCATAGCTCTGCATGAAAAAGCGTAAACAAATTCATTGACTTAGATTTGACCTTGCTTGACTTAGAAAGTACTTCTTACAGTGCCGTCAGACATAGATATTGATATTTCGTGGCATGTAAGATGCTATTTGCACACTGTACACTAGGCAGATACCAGACAGTTTGCTAGCTTCTCATCTGTAAGGCTGAGAATGGACGGCTGCATAAATATTATAAGGGATGGGCTTTTGTTGCAATCCTAAAATCACTTGCCTGGGACTAAGGCTCATTTAATTTAATGGGACTCACATCTGAGTGGGTGTATTAGAAATCTGCTGTTAAATGCTTAAGAAAACAGCAAGTATTTTCATCAGAGGAAGTCTTACTAGTCATGGAAACCATGACTACTCATACAGAGCCAAGCTAGATATAATGGTAGGTTTATTGGTGTGTTACTACAGGTTGTGACTATTTCCTATCTACTAAGCACGGCGGGGGGGGGGGGGCTACTGGTTAAAGTGCAATATGGGTAAATATGAGTGCATGCTGAAACTGATGCTTTCCACCCAGAATTGTTCACTTGGTATTGTAAATTTCTGTCTCAGACCCTCACTGGAAGAAATAGTGCTAGATGGTTCTCCCTCTTAGTTAGGGTTCTCCCTCTTGAATATTGTAACTCCATTTTAAAACCTCTTGTCCATCTTCAGGGAAAACCAGCATGATCCCCAATATACAGAACATGCCAGTAATTGCTAGTTCTCCCTTGAAATATGAAGGATTCAGCATAATTTTTATCAAGTGTTTCTAACTGATAACACTGACACAATTACAAAAATTTTGAAATTCTATATGTTCTGCATAATTCTTTAAAACACACTGCACACATTTCCCTATGTTCTAGAGCCTGGAAGTCTAGGGAGTATAGCAGTGCATACTTGTTAAGGTGATGTGAACTGAAACCAATTTTAGTTTCCAGATTTAACTGTTTTTAAACCTGCTAAAAGGTTTTCTAAAAAAAACAAAAAAAACAGGTGCTCAATACTGCCAGTGTGATGGCCAATAATTTAAGGATTTGAATCAAGTGTCTTGGCATTCCAGAGGTCATACTGATGATTCTTTAGAGCAAAGGCTCATTTAGACATTCTCTAATTACAAGTTAAATGTTGTTGTCTTCATAAAACAAAATAGCTCTTCTTTGGGAGAGAGAAAAAAAATCACAAATCCAAAAGATTTGTAACTTATTCTAACTTCTGGTGAGAAAGGCCTTAATGGAGCCATTCTTCAATTTGTGCTGTTTTGACTCAGCTCTGATAGCATCATGATTTCCCTATAAGTGCTGATCTCCTACTTCTATAGACAATTTGCCCTAGATTAGCTATATTCGACAATCTGATAAGCATTTCACAACGCAGGTCGTGTGTGTGGTTTCACGATACGGTCAGTGATTATTATTTTAAAACTGACATCATTTATCCAAGATCAAGATCATATGCTATACTCCCAAAAGAATGGAAGAATATTAAAACTTGTGATGTGTTTGCAATTCTCACTCTGCCACTAAAGAAAAACAAATATTTAATCCATTTCAAATGGTCTTTATTTCCATCAGCTTGATTAGACTTGGCAATGTGCTATGGTCCAAACAAGAAGCATCTCCTGCTTCTACTTTATAACTAAACCATGATTGCACTAACATACATTTTCTTTTCTAATTTTAACAACTTGATTACAGTCAAGTTTTAAAAACTTAGTGCAGTTGGCAAATGATAATCAGCAGAACATTTCAAGAGGTACATGGTTCTGTGAAAACTTATCTCTTTTTCAGGAATGCAGTTCTCATTTATCTTCTTCCAAAGCAGAATGAAACAAGCTTTCAATCTTTTCATGAAAATCCTTATTTCAGTCATTGTGTTGAGTTTATAATATATTTTGCTATGTAGAGTCAATAATGACAACACTGAAATCCTCATAGTATTCCTGCAACATCTCAGCTGACATCATGGATCAATTCGTGTCATAAATTAGATGCTTGCATAGCATTGATTTAGAATGCAAGGTCACATATGGAAACTTCTTAAAATATTGATTAAAAAGGGGCCTATTTATCTAATCACACATAATCTCAATGACGAATATTGCCGCTTCTTTTTATGAAGTCAGGGTTCAACAGGCTCGGTATTCAAGCCAGTTGCACTTGTGCAGAAGGCAGAAGCTTTTCAGTGCTAACTAATGATAAATATTCCCAGCTTTGAAATTTGGTGTCATCAATTCCTGCTTGCATTTGCATGAGGTTTATCAGGTCCAGCAGTGATCAAATATGTGAACAGCAGTGTGGCGTTTGCCCTCCTAGGTGGGTCATAAGGAAAGGGTTAAATGAGTGTGAAGTGATTGGCCAGTGGGAACCCAGGGGGAGGAGTTAGAGTTAGAGTTGGAGTTGTTTGGAAGTCGGTTGGGAGTTGGAGAAGGAAGAGGGAGGATAAGTCTGTGGGTTGGTCAAGTTGTGTTGTGAGAGAGTGAGAGAAACTGATGGGAGGAGTCAGATAGACAGTTGGGATAATCAGTTAGCAGTTACTAGGAAAGGTATAGGCCGGTATAGAAACTAAGATTAAGAAACTAAGATTTAGAAAGAAAAATTATCTGAAACCATAAACTTGTTAAGGCTTATAAAATAACCTTTCTTATTTGATTTAATGTTAACAACTGTCTGGACTCTGTGTGTACCCGAGAGAAACGGGTTGGTGGCAGTGGAGAAGCAATCACAGTGGTGGCACAGGGATCAATAGGTCAAACGTCCAGGGACCCTGTGTGATCACCAGAAGCAGCCATTACCACATTCATTTTTGTTTTGGCATCCCTACTGCTAACTTCTTCCCCAATGAAACTATAGTTCATTGTTGTGAACTATATTAAGTAGACTCCTTCATGGATCACTGCCTTGTCGTGGCAAAGGGCATTGAATAACTCAGAGAAGCTATGAGCTCTGCTGTGCGGGGCCACCCAAGACGGACAGGTCATAGTGGAGAGTTTTGACTAAACATGATCCACCTGGAGCAGGAACCGGTGAGCCACTCCAGTATCCCTGCCAAGAAAACTCCATTGACAAAAACAACAGGCATATAAAAGTTATGGTGCTGGAAGATAAGCCCTTCAGAAGCTACTAACATGAGTTTGACTGTGGGAGGCAGTGGAAGACAGGAGTGCCTGGCGTGCTCTGATCCATGGACAAGACTAAACGACTAAACAACAACAATAACAACAACAAATATTAAGTAGAAGCCATATGCTTTGTAAACTCATTGATAGAAGTTCGGTGATATTGACAGCTTAATCTCAATGCACATTCAAATCACTGCTGTCAGATTAGGTAAAGGTAAAGGTACCCCTGTCCGTACGGGCCAGTCGTGTCCAACTCTAGGGTTGTGCGTCCATCTCACTTAAGAGGCCGGGGGCCAGCGCTGTCCGGAGACAATTCCGGGTCACGTGGCCAGCATGATGAAGACTGCTCTGGCGAGCCAGCTCCAGCGCAGCACACGGAAACGCCGTTTACCTTCCCACTAGAAAGCAGTACCTATTTATCTACTTCCACTTAGGGGTGCTTTCGAACTGCTAGGTGGGCAGGAGCTGGGACCGAAAGACGGGAGCTCACCCCGCCGCGGGGATTCAAACCGCCGACCATGGGATCGGCAAGCCCTAGGCACTGAGGTTTTACCCACAGCGCCACCCGCGTCCCTAGCTGTCAGATTACTTGTTAACAAATGTTCTGTTAGGTGACTATTTTCTTTGCTTGGGTCTATTCATTCTCTTGATTCTCGAATATATTGTATGTGGGTGACATAATCTATCCAGAAAAGTGACTGTTCTGGAATTTATGTGTTAGGAAATTTCCTGGTGTAAATTCAACTGAGTGCTGTGCTGATTGGATGGCCTCCCAGTAGACAGAGTGAGGTAACTGGTTAGGTGGCAGTCTAGCACTTTATCCCTCAGCCATTCCCATCTCTTGGGGATATAGAGTTATGTGTGTAATGCAAATTGCCCTACACCCGAAACTAGCCTGTTGCCCTCAGAAAGGGTGAAGGAGAACTAGACTATAGCTGCTGCTAGAGCAGAGACATCACCTTGCCGACAAAGGTCCATATAGTTAAAGCTATGGTTTTCCCAGTAGTGATGTATAGAAGTGAGAGCTGAACCATAAAGAAGGCTGATTGCCGAAGAATTGATGCTTTTGAATTATGGTGCTGGAGGAGACTCTTGAGACTCCCATGGACTGCAAGAAGATCAAACCTATCCATTCTTAAGGAAATCAGCCCTGAGTGCTCACATGAAGGACAGATCGTGAAGCTGAGGCTCCAATGCTTTGGCCACCTCATGAGAAGAGAAGACTCCCTGGAAAAGACCCTGATGTTGGGAAAGATTGAGGGCACAAGGAGAAGGGGACGACAGAGGACGAGATGGTTGGACAGTGTTCTTGAAGCTACTAACATGAGTTTTACCAAATTGCAGGAGGCAGTGGAAGACAGGAGTGCCTGGCGTGCTCTGCTCCATGGCGTCACAAAGAGTTGGACACGACTAAACAACAACAAAAAAGAGCGGGCATCAGAACTTTTAAGTATGATCTTGGCAAACTGGTCACTTTTTGCTGGTGATGCTACCATAAGTATGATTGCACAATCTCTTGTAGAGGTGTTCACTGAGACTACCATTAGAAAATAACAAAGTTTGCAAATATATCTATAACTTTAGGCATTTATTGACTTTATATGTCAAGCACACCTATGATTTTAAAAAATATATAATTAAAACTAAAAGTTTTCAGCAGGGTCTAAAAGAGTACAGTGATACACCACTGTAAGCAGATGAAAACCTTAGCAAGATTTTAATTTCACTTGTAATGTAACAATCAGTAATGGATAATATGGACGGATACAAAATATAGATTATGAAGTAATATGCAGTTGAAAATGTTGACAATAGGACCTATGGAGGGGATGGAGGGAAGTCTCGATTCAGTGAAATTTCTTTATATGGGTATGTATTTGGTATTGTTATAAACTTATTTTTGTAAAATCAAATGAAAATGATTTCAAAAATAAATAAAAGAGTACTGTGAGTATTCTTGTCTAAGGTACGTAAGTAGACAGATATAGATATACTGGTTATATAAACCAATCTATTTTCTTAAAGCTGAATTAGGGCAGATTGATATTGTAATGAATGAAATGATATGTATAAATTCTTCAAATAAACATATCTTCTGGAAACTCGGGCCTAGTTCTCACAATTGCAGATGAGGACTATGTGGACTGAATCTAGGAATGGAAAATTAGAATGTTAAGGACAACGGTTAGGCTAAAACCATTTCTCACTGACATCTAGTTTTCTATGAGCAGGGAGTAGAGATAGGGGAGAAATTAGTTTCAGTTTGCACTTAAACACGATCCCTCCTAATCTGCAAGTTTGAAAAAATACATGAACTAAAACACAACCATTGTTTGAAATTCTCACTTTGAATTTTGAAGGGCTGTTCTCCAACCAAATAATGTGTACAAAAAGGCATCTCCTAAGGTAAAGGAAGAATCATTGTGCATATATTTCTGAAAATAACATATAAGCACTAATTATATTATGGAAAATTAATTCAAAAATGTGTATAACAGGCATATGTTTATATGAACATGTGCATATCAGGAGAAATTCACACTAAGATACTGTTGAATTTTCAATAGGACTTTCGTTGAAGAAAAAAAATCATAATGTGGAACATTGGAAACCAGAACTTAAGACTGAAAAAAATGAGAGACTGAAATGGCTGGATTCGGCCATCCTTAGCAAGGAGAAGCATTTTGTCATGAGAATCCCCATCGGCAGACTGAAGTGGAACAGACTGGGTATAAGTTTACTACCTCGTCTGCTGTTTGTGAGGACTGGCCCCGAGTTCAAAGGCTTAAATAAAACACCCTTGTATGTCTTTGGTCATGAAATGCCAGCTATCCATTGAAGATATTAACATTGAGGTTTCCTGTTAGAAAGGCTAAGTCCTATTAAATAGCAGCCCATATGCTGGCCGGGAATTCTACAGCATTAGAACATCAATCAATCTTATCACTACCCAGCTAGTAGGGAACCGGCAGACTTTTTCTTCATTATTACTTCTCTCCTTTGATCTTTCTCCCCCTTCAACCTCACTCAACTTCCTCTTACAAGCCATCAAGCTCCTTGGCAAAGGTGCTCATATCAACACCATCTGGTAGCATGCAAAAAGGAAATGTTTCTCAGGTTCCCAATAGGCAATCCTGTAGTGCTATCCGTGATCTGTTGACATGATTTCTAGTTCAGTATTTCTGTACAATTGATGGCATTGCCTACCATCAATGTGAGAAGATTGAGTTGCCCTCCCATCTGTAGGATCTGTAACTCTATGTCTCTTTTTTTAAAAAGCTGGATGTAAACTTGCAACGTA
Organism: Podarcis tiliguerta; assembly: GCF_965153285.1. NCBI lineage: Eukaryota > Metazoa > Chordata > Lepidosauria > Squamata > Lacertidae > Podarcis > Podarcis tiliguerta. The sequence continues at coordinate 30,652,461 of NC_139538.1, read as the reverse complement.
TGGAAGTGTCATTGTCAACTACAAAATAAGAACTTCCCGTTGTTATATGTATATTCAAAACAACAACTTTGTGATGATGGGAGCCGAATATTTAGCAGGCACCTTGTCTGTTTTTCTTATGCTACTTGTTAATTAACATGCATTGTGAACCTATGAAAACAGCAACATGTAAAGTGTATCACAACTGTGATCTGTGACTGAAGTGTATAATGAAGCATGGAGGGTGTGACTGCGGGAAACCCCAGAAGCAGTTGCATGGGATGAATATGGGAGCAAAAGTTGGTGTCTAGCTGGCTATTTATTTATCTTTTCAATGGGATTTTATTTGGAATCAGTTTCAATGAATATCTGAGAATGCACAGGAGAGAGAAAAAGGGCTGTGGCAATGACAGAGGACAAATTGAGTCAACAAATAAGTTCAAGCTAGGGTGCTCTCTTCAGAAGGAGTCCTGATGCCTGAGAGAGAGGAATTACAGAGAGGAATTGATCAAAGAGAGAAGAGGGAACCACGTAGTTTCAAATACATCAGGTTGAGTTTTTCCCTTTGATAAACTGATGTTATTCATACATTTTTCAGACAATGCTATTTTCCAAATGTGATTGTACCATTTCTCAGGGGAGAAGTCCGTAGAGTTATTCCAGTCTCTAGAAATTGTCGGTTTTTGTTTACTGTATGATATTTTTCTCCTTTCTCTTATGTATTTTCCTCATTCTGTTGTTACTTAAACACAGCGAAAATAATGAAAAAGGAAGAACACACATAGCAACACAAATTCACTAATTAATATGAAAAGGAAACAGATTATAATCCTAAATGGATTATGGTTATTCTCCTGGGGCAATAAGCGAAGAGAAGATCAGTAACTATTGAGAGTTAGTTATGCAGCCAGAAAAAAGTATGCATCTTGGGATGTGATCAGAAGTTTGAAGGCCATCCTCATGGGGAACAATTGGAAATGGTGCCATAGCTTCTGTTTTTTTCTGCATTGGAATTATATTAGTAGTAGTAGTAGTAGTAGTAGTAGTAGTAGTAGTATTGAATTTATACACCGCCCTATACCTGGGGGTCTCAGGGTGGTTCACAGAATAAAATCAAGATATAAAATCACAAAATGCCTAATAAAAATAAAAACAACCACCCAATAGTGCCCCCCCAAAAAAACATTTTGAAAGGGCAATTACTTGCTGTTACTAACATTTAATTCAATACCACTGAAATGGAAGGATGCAGCTAAGCCTATATTCCTATTCAGACTTAGCTGGGAGTCAGCTCCATTGAGCTCAGTGGGGCTTAATTCTGTGCAGAGGATCGCACTGCATGACTTCAATCCTATGCACAACTAACTCAATATGAGTTAATTCTGCATGAGCAATCATATAAGACTGAGGCATCCAAAATTTGCTAAGGAATCCAGCTCTGAATTCCAGTACTTCAGATGATGTGGTGAATTTCTGAATGCAAAATTTGTTGACTTTCAACTAGCCAGCATTAACCAGAATTTTTGAAAATAGACTTGGAGATATGGGCACATAGCCAGATGCTAACTCTCACATTTTCTTTATAACCCTTAGGTATACATTGTTATTAATGGCATACAGAGAGGAGAACCTGGACAAATTCAGTTTTTCCTTCTTTTATTTTTTGTGTAGGGCAAATATTTCACAATTTGCTACCATACAATTTAGTGCTTTTCATATCCAACAATGTCTCAGTAATGATAGCCTATTAAAAATATCTGTTTAAAGTTTCTCTCTCAATTTAACTGCATGCGGACTACTCACCTACGCATATTCCCTGCAGATAGTTCCTTAGCACAGATGAAATTTATATTGGTTTGGTACTGAGCTGTGAGAGGCCTGCTGGTATAATGTCAGGGACAGAATTGTACTGTGTCAAACTCCTGAATGTGAATGAGTAGTATTATGTAGCTCAGTCTGGCTAATTACCATTACTTGGGAGACTGGTAGTCACTTTCTCTTCAAACACACAATTCCTGAGCAGCGAGACACCTATTGCTTAGCATTAGCGAAAGGGTTCTATGTACTCAGCAACTGCAACAATTATGAGTAAATTACTGCATAGAATATTGCCCTGCACCAATGTTACAGGGAACTAAAATCCTATGGGGTTAGTTAAAGCACTCCAGCCGCACACATCCATTTACATACACCTGCAAAGTGCCTCTGCTTCGCAGGGCTTTTGTGTTAAGAATAGGACTGAGTGAATGACGAGGTGGATGAATGGGATACTATGTAGAATGACAGTTTGTTTATTTTTTCCTAAGGTGCCAAATAAAGATCCAAACTCTACCGAGATTCCAAAGGACCAGAAAAGACTTTTTATGTATGTGACAACAGCCGCACAGATGTTGCTAGCTCAGAGATGGAAGGAAGAAGCCATTTCGACCAAGGAAGAATGGCAAACCAAGTTGATGGACTATGCTGAAATGGCAAAATTAACGGGGAAGCTCAGAAAACAAGAGGGCAAGAACTTCAAAAAAAGAACAGGGGAAATTTATAATCTATTTAGGAGACCATTGTAAGCAAATGAAAACATTAGCGGGATTTTAACCACACTTGTGAAGTAACAAAAATATGGATAATTTAGATGGATTAAAATTTTGGATAACAAACTGTAGACATTGTCATTAGGACCCATAGAGGGGGTGGGAGATGGGTCCTGAGATCCAAAGTAATCTCTTTAAATTGTTTTTTGTTATATGTTTATATCTTAAAGTCAAGTAAAAATTATTTACAAATAAAGGGAGAATACATTGCGCTACCAGGCAGCAACAGCCCCAGCCCCCATGGATCATAAGGAAGGAATAAAGACTCTGACAATGTTATAAGGAATTAAAATTAGGCCACAACTTTATTAAACTTCCAAATGAAGGAAGACCTTGGCTTAGGCCTTGGCGTGTATCCCTCCCAGCCCCCCAGCCGGGGGGGGGGGACTAGAGTTCATCAGGGTAAATGGGATATGGGGGTGCTCTGCAAGACGTAAGTGTAGGCAGGCAGCTGAGCCCACACGCAGGGCAGTTCACTGACAATCTTTCAGTGTATGGCCAGTGACTCCCATATATATAAAACCCCTTTAAGAGGGGGACCCTGGAATCGCCGTTGCAGGGGGTGTGAAACACCACTTCATTCTCTCCCCCCCCCCCCATATAGGGAAGAAACAAGTAAAGGATTCCACCCAAGGCCATAACCACCACAGTTGTGACGAATTGCTATGGAGAAGACAAAACCTGCCAGTGCAGGAAAATTTCTTCTCGATCCTTCAACAGCAACTAGTCAAAGACCATAGTAGCACCCGCTAAACAGAAAGGAAAAGTTAACCTGCAAACAAGAAACATTAAACAAAGGCAGGGGAGGGAGCATTTCCGAGCACAATTCAAAGTGTTGGTGCTGACCTTTAAAGCCCTAAACGGCCTCGGTCCAGTATACCTGAAGGAGTGTCTCCACTCCCATTGTTCTGCCCGGACACTGAGGTCCAGTGCCAAGGGCCTTCTGGTTGTTCTCTCTTTGAGAGAAGCCAAGTTATAGGGAACCAGGCAGAGGACCTTCTCGGTAGTGGCACCCACCCTGTGGAACGCCCTCCCACCCAATGTCAAAGAGAACAACAACTACCAGACTTTTAGAAGACATCTGAAGGCAGCCCTGTTTAGGGAAGCTTTTAATGTTTAATAGACTATTGTATTTTAATATTTTGTTGGAAGCTGCCCAGAGTGGCTGGGGAAACCCAAGCAGATGGGCGGGGTATAAATATATTATTATTATTATTATTATTATTATTATTATTATTATTATCCGGAGCCGACTGCCTGGCTATTGTCAGCTCCACCCCCCTATTTATAAATGGGTCTGGCCCCACCTCCCAGCAAGAAACTTGATTACTGAGGCTGGGCTTGAACCTCCAAAAATTAACACTGAGAGGCAAGACAGCCCCTGTTTGCCAATAAGCTCTCTGGGAACTGTAGCACCACATGCAATACCCCAAAGGGCACCCACAATGTGAAGTGTAAATGCTCATTATGCTCAGCAATTCAGTCACAAGACATAACACACCACAAGTGTCTTACTTGTTAGGGTTTTAGTCTTGCTTTTGGTTGCATTTCTTTGCTTTTTAAACTGTTTTTAATTTATGTGTAAATCTCCTTGAGAAGGTGGTTTAGAATGTAATTAATAAATGGATAATAACAGGAGTAGGAATAACAGCATCTGTTTCAAGAAGAATTGCAGCATGTTGTTGTTGTGAGCTGCCTTGAGTAATTTGTATGGTTGGGGAAAGTAGCATACAAGTATCAAATTAAATCATTGGATGTGGATATTACTTGAGATATAAGCCAGGCAGGATGAAGTCTACCCTAGAAAGGCAAATTGTCAGTAATTGTCCCTGCCTTGAAGTCTAGTGAACGGTATCCAAATGTGACATTGGTGTGAAAACAACTGATATTGTGTTCATCCTTTCCACATCGTTCTTCCATCTAAACATTGTGAAGAGTGGTGTGGAATCAGACATTGGGGCAAGTGGTTCTGACTTCTCTGTAGTAATGCATGAATCGGGCCTCAGAGACTAGTTTTGAGGAAAGGAGATTATCTTTCCTGACTGAGAATAAGAGCTGCTTCATCCATTACATCTTTAGCATGCACACTTGTATCAAACCATAATCTGCAGGGGAGCCAAACAGATGTTTTAGACACTGATATTTTTAAAACTGCACATTCCAGGATGCTTGTGGTGGGTCAGAGCTCCCTGCCACATGTACACATCTTTAAAAGCCTTATTATTTTTTTCTTGGTCTCATGTAATGTATAAAGTGCCAAGAGGGGAAGGAGACAGAGATAAGCATACAAGAGGGAAACCAAGTGATTCTTTTTCCAGAACTAGCCCAGGAAATTTTGTTGCCAAAGCCAAAGAACAAGACGATGTTCCCTTCGTTCCATATAAAGCAGCTAAGCTGACCGGCCCTTAACTGCTGAGGGCCAGGGTCGTCCACATCACCTGAGGACCACAGGCTGGCTTAGGTGCAGAGCAGAATGCATGGCACAGAAAATGTTCTTCTGCAGCACTCGCCACTGCTCCCATTCGCCAGCATCTGCTGCCTGACATAGGTGTCAGCTGACTCAACCTATCTAATGGCAGAACTCACATTAGCAAATAGGTAAAGGTAAAGGACCCCTGGATGGTTAAGTCCAGTCAAAAGCAACTATGGGGTTGGGGCGCTCATCTCGTTTTCAGGCCGAGGGAGACAGCATTTGTCCAGAGACAGCTTTCCAGGTCATGTGACCAGCATGACTAAACTGCATCTGGCACAACGGAACACCATGACGGAACCCAGAGTGCATGGAAATGCCGTTTACCTCCCCGCCACAGCCGTACCTATTTATCTACTTGCACTGGCATGCTTTCGAATTGCTAGATTGGAAGGAGCTGGGATAGAGCAACGGGAGCTCACCCCATTGCAGGGATTTGAACCGCCAACCTTCCAATTGGCAAGCCCAAGAGGCTAAGTGGTTTAGACCACAGCACCACCAGCATCCCTTCATTAGCAAATATTACCCAGTAGAAACATCATGAAGCAGGTTACTTGAAGGCTATACAGCAACTATGCAAAAAAACTAAGTAGTTGTTGCCCTATCTGTGATTGCTTTGATATTTTTCTATGCATTCATTTTGAAATAAATAAAGAAGTACACCAAGTATCAGAAGTGGGAGAGGACTAGTCATGTGTTGTATATATGTGTTTAATATTTGAATGTATTTAGCATGTTCCATTTTTTTAGTATTCAAAAATGAGCTTTGGAACACTTCTCTGGCCACAGGGCTCACCTCAGGCCACACTCAGGCCTTCACTGGTCCTGTACCCCACCCCAAGTGTTATGGCCTATCTGCAAAGTAGCCTAGGACTCCGATAGTGCCTCTTGCTTATCTGGAAGGATAGAGAGGACTGCATGAGGCTGCATTCACACAGTTTAATGTATGGAACGCCAATGTTTCCATAATTATTACATTCCACATTATATTTGAGCTTTTGAATGGCATAAAAACCACCTCCAGAAATTTAGCGGAAGTTTAGCACTCATTTAATTGCTCCCATAAAAAAAAATCCATTTGCAAACCCATTAACGCATGACATCGCAGGAGTAAAGTGACAAAATTTGGGGCAGTAAACTGGCATACAGTTATTTCCTGCAATTTTCATGGGGGAACAGAACCATGAAGGCAGCCCTGTATAGGGAAGATTTTAATATTTGATGTTTTACTGTGTTTGATGTTTTAATTGGTTGGAAGCCACCTAGAGTGGCTGGGGCAACCCAGTCAGATGGGTGGGTGGCTGGCTGGCTCGGTGAATGATGTGGGGTTGCCATATTTCAAAAAGTAAAAACCTGGTTGTTTAGCTGTTTTTAGGAAAACCCCGAAATTGTTGAGGTTTTTTAAGACAAACCCCAATTTTTCAATTGGCTTCCCTAAGATCCAGGACAAAGCGCCACCTTTGGAAATTCCTTCTGGACGTCAGTTCTGACTTTGAAATCCTGATAATGTCCGGGGAAATCCAGACGTATGGCAGCCCTAGATGATTATGATGATGCACGTGCCAAAAGGGTGAGGGAATAGCAGCCTAGCCCAATGGCATCTCTTGTAATGTCATAGCACACCCACTGCTGCAAATGAAATCTAGTGTGACATGTCGGCCTATCAATCAAATGTTCACAGTTCCAGATACTGCAGCATGAAAGGAATGCAAAAGGAAACAGGACAGAAGCACTAGCATTATAATTAGGAAAACTAACGAATGCCCCCAGAGTGTGTGTAGAAACTAACCTTCTGTTCAAAGGTAAAAAATCTACATTTGCTGCTCTCTACTTCTTTGCCTCCTCCCCACCCCCCAACTCACCACTGGGACATGATCCTTGGAATGTGGCAGTCTGTAAAAAGCTGCCCATGCCTGCTGTCGACAATACTGTGCTAGATGGTCTGACTCAGTATGTTCCTGTGTGAATATGTGATAAAAAGGAATGCTCTTGAGATTTTCATTTGAGCTGACCAGGAATATATATTTTTAAAGCCTGTTAACAGATGTCTGTGCCTCACAGTACAGTCATACCTAGGGTTACAGACGCTTCAGGTTGTGCGTTTTCGGGTTGCGCACCGAGCCGAACCCAGAAGTACCATAATGGGTTATTTCTGGGTTTCGGCGCCCGCACATGCACAGAAGCACTAAATCGAGCTTTGCACATGCGCAGAAGCACCGAATCGCAACCCGCATGTGCGCAGACATGGCGCTGCAGGTTGCGAATGTTGCGGGTTGCGAACGTGCCTCAACCCAAGCATCCACTGTAGAGCACTTTTGTAGCTACCCAAAAGCATTCTTTAGGAAACTGTAGACAAACAATGTTATGCTTAAATAACAGCAAGGGAGAGCCATAGCTTAGTGAGAGAATGTTTTGCATGCAGAAGGTCCATCCCTGACATTTCTAGTTAAAAGAATCTCTAACAGGAAGGCTGGAAAAGACTTTCACTTAGATTGCTGCTGCTTTGCAGAGCAGATTGTACAGCACAAGATGAACAAATAGGCTGATACAGTACAGACCAGGTTCAGATGTTCTTTGTAAAAATGATGTCCAGCGCATTCCTATGCTTGTCCACTCAGAGCAAAGTACCATTGAGTTAAATGGGATTTACTCCCAGATCCTGGTGTATCCTATGATTGCTTATTTGCATTTTAAATAACAGTAATTAACAAAGTACACTCAGCGCTATCTTGGCCACGAGTGAGCGAAAATAGCAAGGAATGGTGCAGTTCAGTAAGAGTATGACCATTCCTATAGCTTTGTTATTTAAAGAATGTTAGGAAATCATAGCAGGAAAGGAGACCCCTACCCAGTCCACCATTAGAATAATTCAAAAAGACTGCACCAAGATGAGAGAGAGATTACAAAAATAAACAGATGTGATCACACAAATTTGAAACTATGGCCACTCTAGGACCAGTTTGTCTCTTCAAAAATAATCCCACTGTCACAGAAATTCAGAATATTCCCACCATTGCCGTCACAGATAGTCACAGAAATTGGTTCTATGCAGGAGTTGCTTCCCCACTAGATTCTTTCTTTTTTAAAAGCAAGGAAACAGTTAATTAAACCATCCTCTCTCCAGGAACAGAAACTGACATTGGGGTGATTAAGAGGCTGCTCAACACTGATTACCCAGCCACAATCAAAGGGAGACAATAAAATGATGAAGATCTGAAAACAGGAAACTTTTAATTAATATTGGAAAGGACCTTTGCTGGATGGAACTTGCTGAAGGCGAAATAATGTTGCACAGGCAGAACAGCCATGTTGGATACAGCCCAATAGTCCTCTTCATTGAATCAAAACAAATGCAGGGATTTGTGCAAGGATAGCCCGAATTGTCTTAAGATGGACTACTTGGACTTTTCACTGCATGTTATAGCTGCACTGATTAGGGTGCAGTAGCCCCATTGCATGCTGCTGTCCCAACACAGACGGAAAACCTGGCTGATTTGCTACACTTGGAACAAGGTATGCAAAACATCTTCCTTCTGATGGGACAGCAGGTAGTTAAGAGTGATTACATGAATTGTTAGCTGGAGACGTGACTGCATTTGAACAGGCTAAACATTAGAAAGCAAATATATTAATAACCTAATTGTTCATAATCATTCCAGCCTCCTACCTAATTGATTGTGTATTACAATTTATGGTAGTTCTTTTAAAGGAATAATACCTCTTATTAGGCCTTATTTATCTCAAATATATAAACTCTTTCTGTGTGTGAGGAGATTAGATAGATAGATAGATAGATAGATAGATAGATAGATAGATAGATGATAGAGATAGATAGATAGATGATTGATAGATAGATAGATAGATAGATGATAGATAGATAGATAGATAGATAGATGATAGATAGATAGATATAGATAGATGATAGATAGATGATATAGACACACACACATTTTTTCAGTTGTTTATCTTCTTTCCCATTCAAACAAGAACATTTTAGATAATATACATCTCCATATTTTATGCAAGGAACAGTCAAGTCATTTCATCTGTGCTTAAAAAAAAACTAACAGAGAAAGAGTGTGTTTCTATGAACAAATACAATTAAGAGAGTGTGTGTATGGTTGTGTGTTCTTATATGTAAGGTTATCTTGATGAAGAAAGAAAAGATCTTCCTCCCATGTTAGTTAAATCAAAGTGAACACTTAACAAAGAACTCAACAGTGAATTAGGAACCAGGCATCTCAAAACAGGAGCATGCATGCCATCTCAAGGGAAATTCAGTATCTGGGCCACATGTTTTTCACCATATGGATGGTCTGTGACCAGCTGGACTTGTGGATATTTAAAGCAATAATACCATTCCATAGAGGACATGCAACACATATATAGTGGCATACGTAAGATAGCACCCAAATACAAAAATAGACATAGTCTATGGACCAAACAACCCCAGGAATAAGGAGGAGGCACATGTATGTGGCATCTCACTATTTGGCCCTGTCTCCCTTTCAATGCATGTTGCTCTAAATTTGTAGATTTTGCAACCGTGTTTTGGTATTATGTCAGCAATTCATCATGAAAGAAAAAGGCTGCCATAAGGACTCAAAGCAACATTAAGGATATGAAACATCAATACAATGAGATACTTTCTTTTCTTCTGTAGGCTCCTTTGGAATGATTGCGTCAATATCAATTGACGTGGTATGATTGCTTCAAAATGTTTTGAGATATGTTAATGCTGGAGATGTGTTAGTAAGAAGCAAAGAAACTTGGATCAACCTTTTGTGTGCAAGAACACCCATTGGTTGACAGCTCTACAAAGCCTTCACTTGTTTGGAACTCTGCACCCTCCTATTCAGCAACGGTATATTTAGTTTGGCAACCCAGGTGATCGACGTTCTTCATTACTGAAAAACCTGAGCTACTCCCAAGTAATAAAACGTATTAATAACAATGACTAGTGCCAAAAGTCAACTCCCTTTTCATGCTGGCTTCCCTGTAGGACTAAGATACCTTAAGCACATACCAAAGAAATTTCTTTGTTGAAGAAGAGCAAGTGGGTGTTTAAATAGGTGTGATCTGGGTGTCTGTGTATAAACCATACAGCTATTGTGAGAACATTATTTTGTTAAAAAAACAAAAACATGATTTTGCAATTCGCTATAATGCTCTGGTGTTTCAGATCCTTCTTGCCACATGAAGACAAGAATTATATAGGCGAGATCGCAGTACGTGCATGTTTCTGTTTTGTTTTTCCAATTGTCACGAGCATATCCAGGAACCAAAGTTCTGAGAGCATAAAGGGCAGTACCTGGGAGACTGGAAATCAAGCATCTCAGTACAGTGATACCTTGGTACTCGAATGGCTTGGCTCCGGAACAAATCAGCTCCCAAACACCGCAAACCTGAAAGTAAGTGTTTCAGTTTGCAAACGTTTTTTAGAAGCCAAACATCCGACGCGGCTTCCGCTGCTTCCGATTGGGTGCAGGAAGCTCCTGCAGCCATCAGAAGCTGCACCTTCATTTTCAACGGTTTCAGGAGTCGAACGGACTCCCGGAACAGATTAAGTTTGAGAACCAAGGTACTGCTATATCTCCAGTTCCAACAGGTCTCTGTTTTTATCTCTGTTTGCAGAAAAAACTGCACTGATTACAATCATGTTTGACATATTTATATCAGGACAAACACATTCAGAAACTAGGTATAATGTGTTGCATGGAGCACTGGACTCTCCCTACAAGAGAGTTTCAAAGCTCCACTCATCCATTAAACTAGAGGGATAACTACATGTTCCCTTTCATAATGCATTTTACACATTTTGAAACCGCAGCAAGCTGCTGGGGTGCTCAGTAGAGAAATAGCAGCTAGGGGGTGGATTAAGCACCCTTAGCACTGCTCTATTCTATTTTCTCTACCCCAAACCTTTTTCTTTCTTTTTATAAAAAAGGCAGACCTCTCCTACACAATTTTGTTAGTTCCATTTCTTCAAGTCCACCCTTCCTCCAAGGAAATCAAGGTACAAGGTTGCCTCCCCCTCCTATCTTACAAACCTGTGGCATACACTTGTTTGAGAGACAGTGACTGGCCCAAGATCATACAGTGATCTCCCTGCTTCTCATCTGACAATCTAGACATTGCCTTTCGGCATGTTACCTGGCAAGCACTATGTATATTGAAGGCACTGCATGTTTTATCATCGTCATCACACACTGACTTGGGTGCCTTCAGCAAGTCATATATGAGGCCTAGATGTTGCTGTCATATACCAAAAGTTTAGCAGAAGGTAGACTTTTTCAGTAGCCAGGTCTGGACCAGACAAAATAGATGTCCAAGAGTAATGGAAGGTACTTAAAGCAAAGTGGCTGAGCTCAACTGAAGACCTAACTGTGTGCCTACCCAAGCCCTGCTCCTAGTCTTGGTTTGAGACGGAAATGAAAGGGACGTGTTCTGAGCCTGATGCTCTTTTGTTTCTGGGTGACCTCCACTTATACCCTCTGTGTTCTCTGCTAAAAGACTACAGTAGTCAGGCAACTGGAGATGTGAGGCAAGTTATGGAATGTGTTCCTTAGTTTGACGAGTCTGAATCCCTGTCTCAGAGGATCACCAAATGTCAAATCATCTGCAACCAGATGACCTGCTGAATTCTCTTCTTCAAGCTGGACCTCAGGCTAGCCTGAGGCAGATTCTTGCTGACTCACCACCAACGAGGTCAGGCAAAACAGGGGGACAGGGGACAGAATTATGGCATATACTTAGCCCTGAGCTCCTTGGCTGGATATAAATCTGATATATTATATTTATTTAAGTGAAGAGGACTTCTACATCCTTTAGAAGAATTATGATGCCTCCAAAGCAGTATTCATATATCACCAATGATCAGGCTCAGCTCTCATGTGCAGTCACAGTCCTCCTGTCCTACCTATTGATGGTGTTTCTGCAGCCAATCACTGAGCCTCCCACATCTGGGAAGATCTGCTGCTCTATTCACATCAATGGCTGGTGGCCACCATCTTAGGTTCCTAACAATACAATGCTGGAGATTGGAGATTGCATTGTGGGGAATCTAAGGTGGTGGGTTTCCTGTTGGGAAGCTGGGAAAGTAATGTAGCTCACTGGCTGCTACTGTGTTTGGCTCTGGAATCTCTATATAACTGGCAGCAACTTCCCAGGGTTTTGATCAGGCAAGTTGTCCAACCCTATCTCTGAGACTCTTAATATGCAAAGTATGTTCTCTACCATTGAGCTTCATCCCTTTCACCAGCTATATTCATGGGATTAAACCTCGTTGGACACAGTGTGATTTACTTCTGAGTCAATATAAGTATATCTGCACTGCAAAGCTTTTTTTATTATTATTAAAAATGCATTACTATTTTGCAATTTAAGTTTGAATACGTTAGCAGGGGAGCTCCAGACCTTGCTGTGAGTCTTCCCAATATGTTATAGAACCTGATACAGACTCCACTGTATCCTGGGGAACCTTCACCTATGTTTTAAAACTTTTTAAAGCCCTTTTTTATCATGCAGTCATGGGAGGGAGAAATGCCAAGCATCAAGTATTTCAAGTTAAATTAGGATGTAGTTATAGTTACAAATCTTAGTTGCTGGGTGAGGAGGGAGTGGATCGACATTGATTTCCTCTCTTGTCAGATGCCATAAATGGCCTGAAGCATTCCCCCCATCCCTTGTGAACTGAACTCTTTATCTTTTTCTCCTTTTTTACACATTTCATAGCTATATTTGCTACATGTACTTCCATTCTTATTTTAAATAGTTTCCTGAGCCTCTGGTTATTTAAAAAAAATGTTGTCATATTCTAGAATATAATATTCAAAAGGACTGCGACAGGATGCTTTTGTCATCAGAAGTGTACAAGCAACTCTAACATTAGGAATGAGGTTACAGAACAAATTCTGGAGTGATTATCTTGACAGCTTTCTCTTCTTCTGAATAACTACTAAATTGCACGGGATAAATAATGGCATAGAGTTGCATACTATCTGGCAAATTCCACAAATACAACATTCTAGCTTCACCAGAACTTTGCGAAGATATGAGTAGAAACGGTGTGTTCAGTTGAGTTAACATTTAAAGGTGAACAAATTCACACTTTCAGAAGCAGTGCACCAACCAAACCATCCTTTCGGATTTGTGCTTTTCTGAATTTTTCAGTGTAGTTCCCCAACCAAGCAATGTTTAGAAAAATGCATGGTATTTTTCTAAATACTGCAGAAATGCATTGTATTTGGAACACTGCTTTGCAAAGATGTGTACATCAGATAACATTACCTACATAGGTGTGTATATTTGGAGAAATCCACACTAAAATGCTCATGGAAACTAAAACTTAAACTAAAACAAAAAACTAATGTGGAACTGTGGAAAGTGGAACTTAAGAATGAAAAAAAAAACAAGGAACGGTGAGCAACTGAGGTTGACAGATTCACCTATTCCTACCCACCTCCACCTCTACCTCTGTTTACTCTGGTTGGAAAAGACAGAAAATGCAGAGCTTCACTGAGTTTGATGCACTTTAGTTTAAGGAAAACAGATAGGGATCCATCCATTTCATAGTGGGATTCAAATACTCTTCCTCCCTAGATTGGAAGGGTGGGAGAAATTTGCCATTGGGTTTATCTTACTGTGGTTTTCTTTTATTTTTTAAGAGAGGAAGGGGGAGAAAATTCTGAAAGTTAGAAATCCTTCATAGAGTACCATGTCAACCCACAGATTATTTGCAGAGGCCAAAGGGAACTGTATGAGTCCTATAAAACTCATACACTCCTATTTGGGGTTCCTGGTATATTTTGTCTCAGCTGATGGCTCCACACATCCCTCTGGGTACCCCTTCAACTCTCACAACATTTTAAAACTGTCATAAACCAGGCAAATAGTTCCATCTGCCTCTGAAGTAGCTTAATGAACTCCTAAATGGAAGCTTATTTTGTGATAGTGTAGCAGCAATAGTGACATTTGCTGTTTTTAGCTGCAGAAATAGCTTTTTATAGCTTAGAGCAGGCTTTGCCGACCTTTCTGTACACATTTGCAAACACAGAAACTGTCATGGGCACCACACACATATAGCAACCAAGCAGACACTGCAACCTATTTTCTTGACTATAACAGGCTGCTTCTTTCAAGCCTAATTCCGTTGAGGAGAGGAAACTCCATGGTCTTTGTGGAGAAATGTCCCCCTGCAGATGCTACATGGGCAGCCCTTGGTTTACAGTGTAATGTCCATTCCTGTTTATGCATAACATTCATGTAACTCTACACCGGAATAACACTCATGATACTCTATATCCGATGGCTGGAGCTGATGGGAATTGCACTCCAAAACATCTGGAGGGCATCAGCTTGGGGAAGACTGTTCTGGAGACACCATTCCAAGCATGTAGGATGATACAGTTCACTTAAAGCAGCTGTGCCTAGAAAGATCATGTAATACAACACAAAACTTTCTGATTGCATCTCTGTAAGCAGGCAAGGATTGAAAATTATCTGAAGCAGCAACTTCATTTTTTTTTTTTTCATATTTATCAACAGTTCGAGCTATTTATACATCCTCTGATTCTTATCCTGTGTTCCTTGCCAAGAAGCATTTTGAAAGCCCTTTAGCCATCCTTGCTCGGATCTTGAAGATTGTCATGCCAGCCTGGGTCAGTTGCTGAAATGTATAAACAACTCTTTTGTGTGCTTGAACTTGAAAGAGAAATCAGTCATCTGTATGTGGTCTGCGCTACAGCAAAATGTAATTTTTCCCTCTGACAATGTGTTTATGGCTGTTAAGTTATCTTGATTGCAAAGAGAAATCTGTTTTCTGTAGAGAGATTCTCTAGCTTAAAATGTCAGTTGCCTTCCCCCTCTGGATGTTCCCCCCTTCCTTCCTTTTCCACTTTCAGTTAATCCACAAATTGAGTTGACTCTTTGCTAGGTTTAAAAGAGAAAGAGAGGGGGATAATTTTCTGAAAACCAGAAACCTGGCACCATGCTACATTTTAAAGACTATTCGTATTGTAACCCTTCCACCCTCTTCTACATATTTTACTCTATTTTTTGTCTAAGCTGCCACATCTAACAATAAAGGACCAAAAGGAAATTTGGTTAATATAATCTTTTCCCCAGTGTTCCTGCCCTCATAGAAGACCTTCATATGCTGAGATCAAAGGTCTGAAAGGTACTTCTAACTGGGTTCAGTTGAGCAGGGTTAGAACCCATCATGCAATTAGGAATTGGCATTATCAGGGTTCTTGATCGCACAGAGGCACCTAAATGAGATCATCTGAATGCGCACTCTTCATACCTTCGTGCTCATTGCAGGAATCTCAGGAAAATTCCACATGGGATGGAGTTGGTGGTGGTGGTATGTGCACCCCCATGTCCACTACGCAATTAATCCTCTCCTGTATGTTGCGTGAACACATGAATAAGGCTACTGTCTCCCTGTGTAAATTGCCTAAGTCTTTTCTCTTCTCCAACAGTCAATTCCCTTCGTTGCAGTGCCTTGAAAGCAAGTAGCATAGAAACACCTTCCAGCCGATGACTTCATGAGACTTCTTGTTGATGTCAAGAACAGTGCTTCAACTAGAGTAAAATATAAGGATCGTTCTTGTGGCTTCAAGAAGAGTGTGTGTGTGTGTGTGTGTGTGTGCATGTGTGTGTGTGTGTGTGTGTGTGTGTGTGTGTGAGAGAGAGAGAGAGAGAGAGAGAGAGAGAGAGAGAGAGAGAGACTCATTTTTCATGTAGTGCGGAAAGGAGCAACTCTGTGAAGAATTTTGAGCCTGGAAAGGTTTCTGAAGAGTTGAGATGTTTTGCAGATGGTTTGGGTGGACCACTCCAATAGACTGGCTCTGATCTTTCCTTTTCTTCTAACCACAGCTCTTTTATAGAAGGCAACAAAAGATCCCTTTTAACACTCAACTGTGCTGTGAAGCCAGTGTCAGCAGGCTGATGACATTACTGTTGAAATTCATTTGGGGTCAGCGGTTCATACATCAGTGTAAATATTTCTCATCATAAGTTACAATACCATTTCACCAAAGCCTCTATCCTTATTTTACTACTATTGCCACCCAAATTCCAACCTTATTAGGTCTTTTTCACTATTCCATACTGTAGAAGGATGGTTTTTTTCTCCCCTTTAATAAATTAAACTATAATATTAGAAATGTATGGAAATGCCTTAGTGACCAGTTTTTTCTGTTTTGCTCCCCACTCCTCCTTTCGTGACACAGATTATGTTATTTTAACCAATGCATGCCTATTCCTTTAACTCCACTTTAAGTCTGTCAGGATGCATAATTTGTGATGTGAGGCTGTTTAGCACTAGACATTTCTATGGCTCAGATGTTTAGAAATGGGATATGGGTCCTTTAAGTTGCTAGTTCAAGTGCAGCCCAGATTCTGCAGACCTATTTGAAGGACGTTTTAGCCTTAGATGGTTTCCAAACAAACAGATTGTTGCAAGGCAAAAGCTGATAGCAAAATACACACCTTTGCTAGCACATTTTTCCTGATCCAGGGCCCCGCATGTTTTCCACTGGGTAAGCAATGTCTCCTTTCGATAAGCTTCACATCATCCTTGTTTTGGAAGTGCTATCCCCTAGGCAATGAAATAAATACCCTTGCATGTGGGCCACCACATGAGTGCCTCAGTGTAAAGTCTCAGCTGCTAAGAATAAAGGGAAAAAACATATTGCTTCAATTTCAGCTGGTAACAATATGACCCAAGAGGCCAATGGAAGTGGGAGTAAGCCCCATTGAACTCATAATGTACGAAGCTGCTTTTTAGTGAGTCAGGTCTTTGCTTCCACGTAGCTCAGCATTGCTTCCACCTAGCTCAGCCAGGACACATTTCCAGAGCTACCTGGAGATGCCAGGGATTGAACATGGAACCTTTCTTCTTGCAAAGCAGATGTTCTACCACAGAGATATAGCACTTGCCATTGATACCATTGCATGGTGTAGTATTGCACTCTAGGTCCCATTATGAGAAATGTTATTTCTAGTTAATACAGCAGAATCTCTATTTACGACCATAATCCATTCCAGAGGTCCGTCCGGAGGTCGAAACGGGTTGCTGGGAGAGGCACCGTTGTGCGCAGACATGGGTGGCAATTGCACGCATCTGAGCATGTGCGATCGCCGATCGCTGCTCCTGCGCATGCGTGAACAGTAGCAAACCTGCCAGTTACTTCTGGCATAAGAAGAGGCGGTGGTAAATAGAAGCTTGACTGTATGTACCTTTGAATAGGGCTTGCCGATTGAGAGGTCAGCGGTTCGAATCCCCGCGGCGGGGTGTGCTCCCATCGTTCGGTCCCAGCGCCTGCCAACCTAACAGTTCGAAAACACTCCCGGGTGCAAGTAGATAAATAGGGACCGCTTACTAGCGGGAAGGTAAACGGCGTTTCCGTGTGCGGCTCTGGCTCGCCAGAGCAGCAATGTCACGCTGGCCACGTGACCCGGAAGTGTCTCCGGACAGCGCTGGCCCCCGGCCTCTTGAGTGAGATGGGCGCACAACCCTAAAGTCTGTCAAGACTGGCCCGTACGGGCAGGGGTACCTTTACCTTTACCTTACCTTTGAATGCTTCAGAGCCGAATTCAAAGTGCTGGTTTTGACCTTTAAAGCTCTTCACAAAGGTGTTCCTTACTTATTATTTAGCTGCATAAGTAAATGCACAAGACATCCCTCAGTTTCTCCCCCAATTCTGTCATGCACTGCTTTGTAAGCTCCATTCACTTGTGAAGAACATCAGAGTGGTGCAAAACCTATTCCAGCATTCCTGATACTGGAAGACCTAGTTTTCATTGCAAGGTTTTTTACAGGAAGGAACAAAGAAACACTTGGTTATCTTGCCCCCTAGGTCCCTGCAATTTACAGGACACTTCTTTGTCTCTCTCCTCTCCTCACTGCCTGCCTGTCATAATGACAGGCATTCTGATAGTAATTTCAATGAAAAACTGGTGGCAAAGCCCATATTGTGGTTGCTTTACTTCTTCCTTTCATTGCCTGCTAAGCTGAATAGGCCGCTTAGAGGGACCTTTACATATCTCCAAGGTGTTGCCTTAGCCTTTAACAGGAACCTTATACCTCACAGAGAAACGGAGTTGTGAAATTAGTAGGTCATAAGTTTCCAGGCAAGGTGATATAAAGATGCTAAGGATTAATGAGTGCAGGGATGACGTTGTATCATCTTATCAATGCAATGGACTCTGGGTCAATGCATGGACAGACACAGGCAGGTGGAACCAGATAGAAATGATCACAGAGTTTATGAGTGCCCGTGTGATATTATTGCTTGAAAGTAACAGACCGAAACTTTGCTTTGGGTACATTTGGTACCAAAGATGGAAGTAGGTAGAACTTTTGGAGGGCACCCCCTTCCAACACTTCAAGAGGGGGTGAGGATCTGAACAGTGGACCGAAAAAACCACTGTCCCATGTCCAGAAGGTGGCCAAGTTGTTTCCCCCCTCAAAAATCAAATCAATAAATCATCCCATGTTTCCACATTGATCAGGTCACCATACCACATCACGTGATCATCTGATCAGTGTAGGAATTGCTCCAAATTTTAAGCCTCGGAAGGAGAACCCTATGCTACAACAAGTGTGAACAGGTCTTTTCCTCTTAGCACTTCCTGGTCACTATTAGGTGACCATATTATGTGGTATGGTCACGTGATCAGTGCAGAAAATGCTCCTTTCTTTTAATATTTTTGAAGAAGAGCACTACAGTGTTGTGAGCACAAGAGGAAATTCATTTTTTTAATGCCACAGATTTAAAGACCACTCAGTGGTCTTTTATACTTCTAACCTGGCAAGTGGATACATGCACACGTCATCTGCTGCATGCATGTTTGACTGAAGTCTCTGAGGAAAAAGTCAGAAGAAACAATGCCTCTTTCACAAGGAGAAGGCTTTCACAAAAGTGGTTGGTGGGTTTCGCCATAGTTCTAGGCAGAGCAGTTATAAATAGGTCCCTGTTTTGAGAGCTAATTAGGCTTATTTGGCCGAGCAAAGTATACAGAATAATTGGAGATGCCATGGGTGGGGTGGAAGCAATTACTGTAGAATTAATTCCCTGTGTTTGTGAGTCTCTCTCCCTCCTTTCTCCCCTAAAATGTAGTTAATAATAAATTTGGCTTATTTACACAAAAGCGCTTCATAAATCATGTTTTGAAGTTGACTAATTTCCGTTAACCATGGTTAAGGCTAACCACAGTTTATGAAACCTCAGATATAACAACAAACTGGGATTAGCTAAAAATGGAAGCAAAAGGTTCACATCTCATGGTTGTGCCAGAGAAGGTGAGGGAAAGGGGAAAATGATGAGTCTAAGGCTTCATCGTGTAAGCTTAAGCTATAGTTTGCTTATTTCTGAAGTAGAGCACTATTTCTCCAACTCTCTCACATATGCAGAAAGACAGAAAGAACTTGTTTTCACACACACACACACACAAATAATCATCCTGCCCTTGTCTTCTTCTTTTTCACCTTGCTCACCTTTTGTTTTGTTTAAAATTAAGATCTCTGGATGATTAGTATCAACTTTTTGACTGTGTCAAAAATAGCATCAGTTCTTATTCCTCAGTGAAGTACTTAGCTAGAGAATTCCACTACCAAAAGCTGACTCTGGCAAAGAGAATAATTTCATTTTACTTGGGAAACATGTACCAATCTGTTCCATTGTATATATAAGCATAATTGGGAGGGGCTTTCCTCTACATTGAAAGTTGAGTAGGCCCATAGCCAGAAATTCTGTGGTGAAGACACCTAAAGGGCTATGGACAATTTCAGAGCTGCCAGAACATAAATACAGGTAGCCTAATATGTTTTAAGTTATTTAATTGGATTGCATATTAGTAAAATAAGATTGAATGATAGGCAACGTTAAAATAAGGGCTTAGTTAGCTCTCCTGTGCTTTTTCACTCATTGGTCAGAACAGTAGAAGACAGGGGAAAGTTTACTTATTAGAGCCAATGACCAAATTAGAAAAATGACCACAAAACTGAGGAAAGCACAGCTGCCAGAAAGAAGGGGGTTGGGGAGATTCCAGCAGCTTGAAGCAGATTTATTTCAAGCTCAATTCATTTCAGAATAATCCTTCTTTGAGGGGATGTTTTGTATAACTATTTCCATCAAGTGCACAAACACTTGACACGCCAAATAAGACATGATAGAAATTGTGCGAAAACAATTACGTACATGTCTTTTTTTGTTAGGGCTGTGTGTTGGCCGCAAGATTTAACTTGTATCAGTAGCTTTGGGAAGTAGCTCGACCTGTTTTGGTGCCGCTCTGTGTCTTTCCAGTTTGACTCATTTTCTTGGTACCAAAATAGATTTGTTAAAAAATGAGGCTCTGTTTGTGGCTTACTCTCCATACCCTGCAATTCATTATAAAGAAGACTCTAAAAACAGCTATAGCTTTTCCCAGTAGTGGATGAATAGAAGAACCTTCCTGAAATCTGAAAATTCAGGGAGGACCACCCCCAACACTTTGCAGACACCCACATGTGGAGTCCAGCAGGCTTAGTTCCTTCTGACATTTTTCTGTCGTTCTGCAATTGACCAGACCCAATTCATTAGCTCATTGAACTGCTCATGTGAGTGAATTTACTAGCACAAACAATGCAACTTTCAAAGACGGGCTCACAAATGTCTCCTTCCTCCAGCTTCCAAAAGCACAGTGCTTTTCTATGTCACAGTGTAATTTTCTTACATCCACATGCTGATCTGCAAAATTCAAGGTTGCCCCTATTTTCAGGTGGGATTCAATCACATAACATCAAATTCAGGTTGTGCAATTATAGTTGATTTGGAGGTCAGGCACAATAAACCTGCTTCCCCAATAGTTTGGACTTTTTGTGATGAGGTAAGTGATGGGAAACTGCACTATGAAGTGTGGAATAAGACTTGACACATCATCTAACTTCCTCACTAACAAATCAGAATGAATGCTTCTTAAACAGCCGGGATCTCCCTGCAAACAGATCAAGATAAACACTCAATAAACAGGCCGTTTGGGTGCACCCTGATTCTTCCCTATTCTTACTATTAAATTAAACTGTCCACATAAGTAGGTTGTCCATGTGAGCTGCTGAATGCAAAAGTAAAGCTGCCATAAAATAACACCTGATACTTCAGCCAATTTAAAAGACAGGCAAGGTCATTGAGTAGAATGAGGAAATGTGTTTCAGATAGCAGATTTTGGGGTATCGTCAAAATCTGGGCCGTGGTCAGTTATTCGTATGATGGTGACACAAAAAGCTCTTGTGCTACTGTTATGTGAAAGGCAAAGACCTTCAAAGGGTTGTGTATATTAGTGTATAGACAGGTTTTCCCAGAATGCTATACTAAAGCTTGAGTCCTGCAGCCACATGATTTCGGGTTAAATGGAACTTAATTCTGAATAGGGACTGAGGAAGAATTCAATTCAGTACACATTTATGGCAGACTTGATTGAACTCACATTTTCTGAAACAGTATGTGAACTGAAACATGTCCTTCACAGTCTATCCTTCAAAATTCGCACCTATCTGAATTTTGCAGTGCAGTTCTCCATCCAATCGATGTTTGCAAAAATGCAGGTATTAGGGGGAAGCATGCAAAAGAATACAGATAGTGGTGAAAATAACATACAAAAATATCCAGGAAAATTGCTTAGAAAAATGTTTACATTTGTCAAAACTGCCCATAAAAATGGACTTCTTGCCAAAAAAAACCCCAAACCACATTAAAATGCTGAAATTTCATGAAGATTTCTTAAATATTATTTAAAAGAAAAACCAAAACTTCTGCAAAATGTGGAGAACTGAATTTAAGACTGGAAAAATGAGAACTAAAAATGGGAGAACCAAAAGTGACAGACCCTTCTGCCCCCATATCTGAGTAGACGTGAATCGGATTGCACTGTAAGGGTGCAACCCTCAACAGTAGGAAGTAAGCGCTATTGAATACTTTTGAATAAACCTGCATTGGAAGGAAGCTGGTAACATAAGAACGAGGAAAAGAGATTGCCTTGTTCATAAAGCACACTGCTGGAGTTCTGTGCTAAATCAGACATCAATAAATAATTTCTGCAGGCAAAATTAGCATTTATTATTGTCAGGGAATTAGAGAGTAGTGAAGCTGTAGCTTTTCTTTGAGGTAAATGTTTCTGCTTGTTTTTGTGCTTAGAGGAATTCCTCTTGAATTACAGTCATTTCCATTTGCGATGTTTCAGGTGTTTGAGTGGAAGGGAGCGGGGGCACTCTTGTCCGACCTGCAGGGAGACATTGATCTATCCATCCTCCCTCACCCCTCAAGCAGCGATATTAGCACACAAGGTGCATTTACACCTCTCTCAAGGAAACGGGAGGTTTCCTGGATGAATGTTGATAAGGATGTAACAGGCGCGTGCAGACAAAGAGGGGAAAGCAGGCAGGGAGTGAGAAAAGGCAGCCAGCGACATGTGTGCTCCCATTTCCATATTGTAAAATCTTTAGGAGCTCTTCACTTGCAAATAGAGTTCATTACCCTTTCCTTGCATCTGAATTGGAATTGAGTTATTTAGGGCGATTCCTTACCTGCATAGGAAATTAAATAGATTTATTCACTGCTTCCTTCAGCAGTTTTTTGCCCCTTAAAAAAAGAGAAAAGAAATCCCACACAGAGCACAAATTGCTAACTGCAGAGCACAGGACACTTCTTTGCTTGCCAGACAGGCACTATTTGATGAGCTGGTGTCTTCTGAGCAGCAGGTAACTGTTTTTGTTATTTCACCATGGGATTGTAGGCATATGCAGAGAGGGTGGTGGGAATGTTTGACGGGGGCCACATTCGCACCATACATTAAAATGTTATGAAACCACTTTAAAGAGGCCTGAATTCCCTCAAAGAATTCTGGGAGATTTGTTGGCCTAATCTACCTCAAAGGGTTGTGGTGAAAATAAGATGAGGGATAGGAAGATGTGTAAACTGCCCTGGTTTGCCTTGGCATAAGTGTGGGATAATAAACATAAAAATAACCATTATTAAATCTGAGCGGCTTGAATATTTGGGCCTGATTTTGCTGCAGTTGTATTAAGAGTGCTCTCAGTGGCAGCTGCAACTAAAAGGGAGAGTCAAGTCGCCAACCCTTTTATAGCTTCTGTAGCTTTAAAAGCAGACAGAGAGATTTTGCCAGGTGAAGCTTTTTCTGCTGCTTAGATGCATGCTCAGGAAACTTTGCCTGCTAAATTTCCATATGCTGGACTGCTGTTAAAACACACAAAAGCAGAGACAGTTTTTTGTTTTTTTAAAGTGAGGGGTAAAAAGTAATGAACCTAATGGAGAGTTCCACTTGCATTTTGTTTTCCTGCTACCCACATTATGGTCTTCTCTGCTGGTGTCATCATCTTCACACAAAGGAGAGGAACGAGCCCCAGAACGGAGATTTGAAAGCTTCTTTCTGAATCACCATTCCCCACCCTGTGCTTGGTATTCTAAGCTGTGCTCTTGGTTAATGGTATTGAACTCACACATGCATATGCAACGTAAAGGCTGCATGGGGTTATTACCTATGAGAGGCAGGTGGGCTGCTTTTCCTGTCGAAAGGACCATTTCCCAATCCATTACTCCTTCCTGTAACTCTATAAATAATTAAGAGAGTATGCCTGGTTCACAGGAATTGCTCATATCTGTTGCCAGGAAGAAGGGCCTCGGCTACACAAGCACCATACTGCAACATGCGGCTTTCATTTTTATTTTTAGGGTATGTGAATATAGAAACATTTGGCATTTCTATAGTCAGGCATGCACATATATAGTCTCTCTCTCTCTCTCTCTCTCTCTCTCTCTCTCTCTCTCTCTGCAGGCAATATCGCTGTTAGCCCTAAGTGCCTTGACTCTCTAGCACCCATAAATTAAAGGAATATAATGAGTTTGGCACGCAGAGGCTAATAAAATCCATTCGCAAATTCTCATTCCTTTGCAAAATCCACCTTCACATATCACATACCGGCTCCTGTTATGGGAAACATATACTCTTGCTGTTCCGTGGCAGGGTTTTCCTTCAAAACATCATGTTTCCTTCTTGGCTCTTTTGATCATTAAACGGTTCCTTGTGGCGGTAAAGGCATAAAGACGCACTGCAATATTTAGATCTTTTGTGGCAAAGTGCACATTAATATGCTGGGGGGAGCTGGTCTCAGAACCTGCAAGTATACTTTGCAGAATGCAATCTATATAATAATACTGAAGATAGATATGACCCAGTGCTGTATGCTGATTCTAGAATGACACCAGCGGGACCTGCAACAAAATGTTTCATTGCTGAGTGCTGCTGTTTTGTGTTCTAGTCAGCCAGGCATGTTCTCCTCCAGGAAATTCCATTCCATTCCCATCTATTATTCCAATTTAATTTTAATTTTTTTGCCCAATAGCCAGCACCCCATGGACAGTGAGCAGGCTCATTCTGTACTGGGCTGTTTTTGTGGTTCTCCACCACCATGTCAGGATTTATTTATTTTTCCTAATGAATTTGTGTAGTTTTGCAAAACTTGAGGTGCAAACCCATCCCGCTGTAATAAAACACATGGTTGGCAGCGGAGTAGGGAAGAAGGAGAAATTTAGTTCAGTTCTTCTGGCTGCTGCTACACCCAGAGAAGTCCTTGCAGTAAACTTGCCAGCAAAGCAGATCACCACTCTGCCTTTTGGCATCCCCAAATTGTTCCATGTGTGCCAAATCAACCTAGGGTGATCAGGCCCTGTCTCAACCTGTTGCAGCTGAGTTCTCGGTAGGCACAAATCAGCCCAGTTCAGTACATTTTCTGGGATTCAGCCAGATCAAGTGCATAGTCCTAGTGTAAGACACTTCCGAGTATTCCTAAGGGCTCTGTGTCTGCTCCAAAAATTTGTTCTTGTGCATTTCTCATTTGTTTTGGTGCAATGTGAGCCTGCTGTTTTTAAATATCTGCCTAGGAGACAATTTTGCGCAGAAAACAAGAAAGGCCAAGAGGTTCTGAAAGCTAGAGATAATTATCTTCCTGGAATAAAACAGAGATGATGTAACTGCAGAAAGAGGAACTGGTAGAGCCTTGTAAAGTCTAGCATCCAAACATTAATTTTATAACCAGCTAAATGGTGTGTGATACACAGCGATGAAACCTACATTTTATGGAATGGAGTCAGTTTTATCAGGCATTAGATCTGCTAGTACTTCAATACGTCCAGTGACTAATGCCCATAAGCCTGATGTGTGACACATACGGGCAGATTATGTATATACTGCCTTCTTTGTTTTGTTTAAATTGTATTGAGTGCCTCAATAAATCACTTGAACATATTCTAAATATGTAAAAGGCAAGCATTAAGTTATAAAATCAAGGAAATATTCTGTCCTATATCCCCTTGACCACTACTGGGGAGAAGAGGTACCAGAGGTTGAATCTGCTAGTGTTGTACCTGAATCTAGGCATCACTATTCTCACATGACAGGTTTATGATATCCGATGTTCTTGCTATATCAAACAATGATTTTCTTTCTTTTGGCTTGTGGGAGCAGGAAATTAACTGAGATGAGGCTCCTTTCTATGTGAGCAGAGTGGCTGGGGAAACCCAGGAAGGTGTGTGGGGTATAAATGTAAAATGACCATTATGGAATGGGACATCCGTATTTTCATTGGAGAAATGTTGGAGGGTATGGAAAGATCGATGGTGGCACTGTCTCCAAGAGCCATTCAGCTAACGCTAAAGGAGTGGGGCTGAGGTATGCAGACCTATAGGGCAAGGAAAAGGAAGAAGAACTTGGGACAGGAGTCCCTTTCTGGAAATCCCAAATAGCTTGGCCTTTCTTCTAAATCAGAAAACTGGAAAGATCTTTGTTAACACAATGACAGTAAAATCATTAAATGCATTATCACATAATAAAACTTTCAGGAGCAAAGGGATGGTAGCAAAAACTAAAATCATTACTGGAAGGCAAGGCGTTTGCTAAACTGGTTTGCCTTCTTATTAAATCTGGATGGATTCTCCAGTTTCTGTTAGCAGTAGAATATCTGCCTGCAACTCCGAGAAACTTCAATAACCTTTCCAGTGCAGACTTTGATGGTATTCAAAGTAAATGTGGTAGGTACAGAAACAGAAGGCATTACAGAAAAGGAATGACAGTTTGGCAACACACCTGGATGATTACGGTGTGGTTTAGTTTTTTTGATAGGAAACAAGCACATTTTTAAAAAAAATCAGGGCAAATGCACACAGGAGTTGGTTTCCATGTGTAACCATAGCTGGACAGCAATCATGTTCACTAGTGGGTTCTGTACATATGGCTCAAGTGCAGTCTTGTGGCTGCAGCTTCGCATTGTAACCCTGACAGATAACTGACTATGGTGCCAACCAGCTGTTTCCACCACCCACTTCCAGATTAAATTTCCTTTGCCAGGTGAGATTATTGTTCTTGTGACAAGGAAAGACTCGTGCATAGCTGGATCAGGGCTTCTCCTGCAAAAGCTCCATTAAAATCAATAGGAATGACAAAGCCCACTAATTTCAGAAGAGCCTGCGCTCAGGACATTTTCTTGGTAAATTTCCCCACTATTTTAAAAGCCAGGCACAGCGACGTCTCTTGGCTGTAACAATAGCTGCCACTAATTTCCCTAATTATTCCTCCATGTCACAAAATCGGTACCAGAATTACATAGTCCTTTATCTTAGAACATTTCTGCAATCCTTTTTCATTCTTCAAGTGAGCGCAGGGCTGCTGAGAATTTCATAAACACTGATATCATAATCCCTTCTTAACCTTGTGACTGGTGGATGTTTTCATCTCTTAGTATATTGAAAAGCAGTGGAGCAGAGGCATTCTCCTATCCCCCTGGTAATTGGGCCTGTAGCACTCAGAAATTAACTATGTTAGTGGAATATTTGCTTTTCAGGGTTTGTTTACAGATTTTGCCAGATGAATGTGTTACCTATGAACTATAATTAGGGATTTCCAGCTGTTACCAGAACTCACAGCTTGCAAGCTTGGAACATACTTAAGAACCAGCCATTGGTAATCCTAAAATAATATTAACCATTAACACTATAGAACACTGTGCTGGAGGTTTATTAATTGTTTTGAGACCAAACTAGGTTGGTGTTTTTTAATGGAATCCAAGGAAACTAACATGAGACGTTGAACTATAGTCTCTGTAGTGAGGCAGCATCCTGATGCTACATGATGAAGCAGGGTTGATTCTGCAAGAATGTGATCCTATGGTCCCCAGGAGGATGCCCTGAAGACTCTAGGATATTCTATGGGTGGTGAGGGAGAACCATGGATGGAGGAGTCCCACCCCTGGAGGCCTTCTTCTTGGCCTCTGCAGACATTATTCCTCTTCCACTGGTAATCCAATCAGTATTTATGAGGGGAAACATTGTGCTGGGGGCATGTTGGGCAGATTGAGAGAGGTTCCCGTTCTCCTGACAAGTGAGGGAAATGATCAGGGATCATGGGAGCTATGGTTGAAACCATCTATAGGTTTTGTCCCAACCCCAATTACCTTCACCAATAGAGATGATATTCATAAATATGTAATTAAAACAACATCTCTGCTAATTAAACAATATCCTCTACAATTTATTACAGGGAAACTGTAAAAGAATGCAGTGTTTACAATATCTGTTCTATCTAACCATGATTGCTGCATCAGCTGAACAATAGTTCTTGTTTTAAAAAGTGGGGACTTCACCTTGTGTGCTCAGACATAAAAACAGAACAGGACAACTGTGTGTTGAAGTTCCATATGCTCATGGGAACTCCACCTCTACAGAGCAAATCAGAGCATCAAAACTCATCTCAATAATGCCCACAGAATGCAAAGGTCAGCGTGTGTAACTCAAATGAATCTGAGGGTAAGAATGAATGGACCAGCCTAGGTCTTTTCCATGTCAGATTTACTGGCTCTTAATCATAGAACTGTTGTGTCCTGTTTTGTGGACTTTTCAAAAGAATACAATAAAACCGGCATGCAAAATGTATGCATTTTTGAACACCCTCTTCCCTTAAAATACATATTTTTCCAATGCTTTTCATTGCATGCATACAAGTGGTTTTTTTAATGTAAAATGCAAATTTATGCACACTTCTTGGAACTAGAAACTGCACAAGATTTTTGCCTGCCCTGTAAAATTTATTAGATGTTTATGCTCTCTCTGTCCCAATCCCTTTAAAGGATATAGCTGTACTGGCTTGAGTTGATATAGGTACAGTGGGTTAATATAGCCATCTTATGGGTCAATAGGGTGATCTGCCCTACTCTTGTTATCCCCTTAAGCACTTTATGTACACAGTTTTCAGTGATGTAGAGTTGAGTTGGTGTGGCTGTCTCTACAGGTCTTTAGAGTCCTGTCAGGAGGGAAAGGTGGAATATACAGATGAAATCATCATCATTTTGTGTCCATCAATGGGCACAAAATGGAGGCAAGCAGCTATGGTTCTCTGGCAATGTAAAGCTCTCTGGGTTTTCTGAGTGCATAGCGACCTTGCTATTATCGACAGAGTCCGGAACGTTCCTCTGCACCTTCCAACATGCAAGGTTCAATGGAAATCTCTACTCCATTGTAACCCTATCCATTTCACACTGATTGTGGTCTCAGTCTGCCTGTTCATTGTCTAGTCTATCTTTCTTCTTTTTAAAAAACCCTATTTTATTTACTTATTGATAAACATTATACATGCTTCATACACAAAAGTACAAGATAACAATCCAAACTCAAATACAAATGATCAAAGAAACAACAGGAGACATTTCAAAGGACCTTAAGAAATCAAGCTGATTAATTGTTTGCTTATGTGATTGTTGGACTTGAGTTAAGAAACACTGTTGTAAATTATTTCCCAAAAGGTCCTTATGCTCCTGAGGAGATGTGTGTCAGGGTGGTACAATGGTGTCATTATACCACTTTTGTCAGACATATTTACTTCCACTTGCCATGGGCATGTCACAGAGCCACTCAGAAGAAGAAGAGTTTGGATTTGATATCCCGCCTTTCACTCCCTTTAAGGAGTCTCAAAGCAGCTAACATTCTCCTTTCCCTTCCTCCCCCACAACAAACACTCTGTGAGGTGAGTGGGGCTGAGAGACTTCAAAGAAGTGTGACTGGCCCAAGGTCACCCAGCAGCTGCATGTGGAGGAGCGGAGACGCGAACCCGGTTCCCCAGATTATGAGACTACCGCTCTTAACCATTACACCACACTGGCTGTCTCAGACAAGTTGCATGGTGGCCAACAACCACATAGTTATCTATAGTTGGATAGTTCTGAATCTGAATCAGGCTCTGTATTAAGAATTCCTGAATGCCACTTAAAGCAACTGCAATATATTAATTTTCTTTATATTGCAAAGTACAATCACCTGTGCTTTGGCGATTTGCCTAAAAACAGGTTTCCTTGTATTTTAATTGCACACTTTCTTTTCTAAAATTCATTGTACTCTGAAAAGAAGAGTAAGAAAGTTACCAACCGCAGTTAGTACTTAGTACAATTAGATATTATTAGGTCTTTTTTCAAGATGCCATATGCGTCAGTGAGAGAGTATGTAAAACAGAAGAATCTGACAGGGGGGGGGGACTCTAGAAAGGGTAGATGAATGTTGAGTTTTACTGCTAATACACAAGTTAATGTGAGTTTTTAATCTTAGCCTGGGAATTCATTCTTGTGAGCAGAACTATGTTTCATTGAAGTCTCAGAGGGCTATTACAGAGATTGTGTGGGGGCCAGGAATAACCTGTATCATTCTGTAAAGTATGAGAGAGGTTTGCAGTTCTGCCTAAACATGATCATTTTTCTGCACATACTGCCTGATACTTGATATTTGCTCATTGGGGTAATTTCTTTAATATTAGACAATTAGTGGATATCAAGGCTGGATGTATTTTATGAGGTAAAAATATGTCCTTTCTAATTTTGTCATAACATTTCTGCAGGCAACAAGCTAAACACCTTAGTCAAGATCAAAGTGCACGTCTTTACAAATAGGCAGCAAATATTTGAAAACCACTAATTGTAATAAACACGAGTCATAAGTATCAGGAAGCCCAATCCTATGAATCAGATGTAAAGGGAGGGTTGTGAGCTGCTGTTCCCACTGCAGCGGTTAAACTTCTATCCAGTGGCCTGAAGATGATGCTGAGGATTTTCCTCTTGCAACTTGTCTTTAGAAACTCCTTACAGCATCTAGTTGTACCATTGTTCTGGGTTTCAGGACTGATGAAGAATTTCTTGGAATTCCATGGCAGAGGTCATGTGTTCTATGCAGAAAGTTTCAGGTGAGGATGGATGACCCAGTCTGTTTCCAATCTGCATCAGTTCTGCATGTCTTCATTCAGAAGCCTGTTCTATCCTGTTTCCAGACCAGAGGCGCCAGCTTCTCCAGAGGATTGGTAGGGTGACAAGATGTCATACAACATGGCAAGGAGCCAGGGGGAGGAGCCGAATGCCCTTTGAAAATTGAGGGGGCCTGGCCCTCTCAAAAAATACATTAAGGGGGCTAAAACTGCCTTAGCCCCAAGGACTTGGTGCCTCTGTTCCATATCAAACCATGTTACTGTTGTTGTTGTTTCTAAGTCATGGAAATTCACCACTTTTATTTTTATTTTTTTATAATTGAATAAGCTATATTAAGACATTCAAAATTAGAGAGGAGGTTAATTATGACAGAGGGAAGGGATTTGTTGTTTAATTGTATGAATTGGAATACAGGGAAGGGAGACTCGGGGAAGTCAGAGAAACAAGTTAATGCAAGATCAATATGAAGATAAGATTGTTTTTATTTTTGTTGTTTGTAGTATGTCATGTTTGTGTAATTCTGTATGTTTTTGGTGTATTGTTTGTTGCTTTTGTTTTGCTTTGTCGTCTTTTATGCAAAATCGAATAAAATATTTATATAAAAAAAAAAGAAATTCACCACTTTTAAAACATATTTTTACCTCATAAAATACATCCAGCCTTGATATGCTAGGCATCACTCAAATGGCCTCCTTCCATTTTGGTTAGACCATATTGGCATTGTATTACCGTGTTCCTTCATCCCACCCTGGCTGAACTCAATGGGGCTTAAATGTGCAATCCCATGCATGTTTATTTAGAAGCAAAACCCACTGTGTTCAGTGGGGTTTTCTTTCAGGTAAGTGTGCATAGCATTATCTCTAACCTGGTTGGATCATTTCCAGTATTTTTGTAAGAAAATGTATCAGAGTCCTATACATTCAGATTTGACATAGTTAAGGAATTTAGTATTCACATCAATAGCTTCAAGAGATATTTTCACACTTACACTATCCAATTTAGGCAGAAACATTGGTCTTGTCTCAATTATCTACAATGTAATCCTCAAGTGAAGCCCACTTTCAAGATTTACTGCCCGTCATTCTTTAGAAACTCTCCCTTGCAGAGATAAAGTTGCCAGAATGCCTGAAAGTTTGGAGTATACTATTTCTTCTTTAGAGCTGGCTGATGCTGAGAATTACAATAGACTCTTTGGTGCTTTGAATCTGACTTTCGAGATAATAAATCCTCCACATATCTTTAGCAAATAGGAGGTAAGGAATCTGAACATTTCATAAAATGGGAATGCCTCCTTTAAAGTTTGCTTGGCCCTATGGCACAATAAGATTGCTGACCTTTATCCCAAAAAGTAGCGTAGCTCCTGTTGTAACGAGATCTGACACTCTGACACATTTATGTGCAGCCTTGTAAAATCAAAACCCACGAACATATCAAAATATATTCTGACTCAATAAAGATTAAATGGAATATTGTGTGTGAGAAAGAGGGGGTGGGTGGGAGGGAAGGAGAGAGAATATCTGATGAAAGGTATTTTAGACACAAAGAAAGCACCTAGAGAAAATAATATTGCACCGTTTAAGAAGAGTGAAAGAGGCAAAGAAAGTTGCTACTATAGCAATTAGCGCAAATAAATTCAATATAGAATCAGAAAAGGGTTCAAGTTCACACAGTTCTTCAGCACACAGTTATCACACCAATAATCCAAAGGCATATTTGTGGTGCTTCAAGGAAAGTTGTGTGAATGTGAGAGCTTGCTTTTTATCAGATTTGTATTTCTGCCAGCATGTTTGTCCAAAAATAAAAAAGGTCTACCTACTTTATATCTTTCATTTTGCTTTATCAACATGGCAACGACATCCTGAAACTTAAAATATAAGAGAAGATAGCTCTGACTTTTGACCAAGGCATCAAATTACAGTGATTAATCTCAAACTCGTAAAGCAGACCTTTGCAGCACTCCAGAGTATAAGAAAAATATGTGAAATTTACTGTGTACAGTTGCATTCTGGCCATAACCACAGAGAGAGAGAAAAACTTCTCTATTCATTGCTTTCCAGAGGGGACACCATTCATTGCTTTGCTTCTTGATTTTAGAAAGGTTTCCCAGGTGGCTTTGATGCCATGATCTCCTCTTACTGGCTACGTGTAAATCAAATAAATCTTTTGCTGTCTTCTGGGAAACAAAGGAGACTTTGTACAAGATTATCTGGGAGCATTCCCAGGGATTTTAATGGAAGTTAGTCCCATGGGAAGACCCAGTTCACACAGTCAAACAGTCCACGTGCTTAACTGCTTCAAAACACAGCCCCATGGTGCCCCATGTAGAAAGTCATTCGTACGGTTCCAGTTGGGGGTGAAAATGGTTATAATATATGGGTAGCTATTTCATGCCTACTGCTTTCTGTGTGGGGCAGCCTCCAGGCATCTCTGTTTCAGCCATGGGGATCCACATGGGTGAATCAGCTTCAGTGTTCATAACATGCATTTATGCCATTGCCTCCTGGAGGCCACAAGAGAAGCTTGCTTCTTTAGTAAATGCTCAGTTCTGGGCTTTTTGGGTGTGGTTCTTAGATGGATGCTGAACTGAGTATTGTATGAAGAAATAAAGAGCAAAGAACTGAAATAAATTATTTGTTCACTGTATTTGCACAGTTTTAAAGCACGTCAACGTGCAAGTAGATAAACAGGTACCGCTCTGGCAGGAAGGTAAACGGCGTTTCCGTGTGCTGCTCTGGTTCGCCAGAAGCAGCTTAGTCATGCTGGCCACATGACCTGGAAGCTGTACACCGGCTCCCTCAGTCAATAAAGCGAGATGAGTGTCGCAACCCCAGAGTCGGCCACGACTGGACCTAATGGTCAGGGGTCCCTTTACCTTTACCTTTACCTTACACACTGTTGATCCAGGTGAACAGATATACATCAGTTTCCTATGGTTCTTCCTGATTTGTGAATGAGTAGATTATAACTCCATATGGAATTAGCATAATAAGAGCATGCTGGATCAGGTCAAAGGCTCATCATTCTGTTCTCACAGTGGCCAAGCAGACACCCATGGGGAACCTGAGCCAACAGCACTCTCCCCACTTGTGTTTCCCAGCAATTGGCAATCAGAGGCACACTGCCTCTGACAGTGATGGAGCTTTGATGCTGATCAAGAGGCCTGAGTGCACAATACAGAGAGACTCTCTCAGTACTGTACTTTGTTTCTAATGATATTGGCAATGATAGCCAGAATTGTGCCGTTTTGTTGGGTGGAGCAAATAATGGATTGATTAGGAATTCTGGTCACTCCACTTCAAAAAGGACATTGTAAAGCTGAGAAGCAAAATGTTCCAGGGAATGGAACAATTTTCCTATCAAGAAGAATTGCAGTGTTTAAGCCCTGCACTGCATCAGGAAGATTTTGGGCGTCACAGGGCAGGACAGAGTTTCAAACAAAGTGCTCTATCCCAAGCCCACATTCCCAGGATGTTCACACTCCTGTGTCAGCGATGTCTACGCTGGCTCGGTCATGTCCACAGAATGGAAGATGGCAGGATCCCCAAGGACGTGCTCTACAGGGAGCTGGCTTCAGGTACCAGGCCTTTTGGCAGACCAACTCCACATTACAAAGATGTTTACAAAAGAGACTTGAAGGCTAGCAACCCCGCTATGTGGCAATTCCTTGCAGATGGCCACAGTGCCTGAAGACAGACAGTCAGCTTGTACAATCCCAGCAATGACCACAAGAGAAGTGACCCGAGAGGAGCTCAGAGAGAAGAAACACCATTGTGCATCTGCAGCAGCACAACTGTATGTCTTCATCTGCCCCAACTGCGACAAAACATGTCTCTCCCATATCAATCTCTATAGCCATAGCTGTAGAGTGGGCCTTCTGTGTCCGGCCCTGGCACGGACAGATCCCTAAGCTTAGCTGATGTCATGACCCCCTAATCTAACTATAAACTTCCCATGTTTATTACCACAGACTAGAAGAATGTTAAGTGCACTCTGTATAATCCCTGCGTAAGACATCCCTATCTATCTTAGGTCGTTATCTTAGGTTGTGATGTTCTGTGCTCTCTCTCTCTGATGCGTATGTTCTATGTATGTAATATGTGCAACGCTTGAACGTTACCCACGTTGTTCACTGCATCCAATGAGCACCTAGCATATATGGTGCAATTGAGCCAATATACAATAAAAGGGACACTCTTAGCCTCCGGCTTCGAGACGCCTCCCAGATGAATACCTCTGACTCTGCTGCCAGTTATTTCCAACCCAACACATAGCAAAGGCTGTGACCTTCCAACAGTTTGACTTCATCCCCAATGGTACACTCCTCCATTGTCTCCTGAAACAGGTGGATATCAACAGAATGAAGTGGGGTGTGATGCCAAAGATATATAAAATCATTACTGGTGTAGAGAAAGTGGGGAAATGTCTTCTGTTCTCTAATACTAAACTTGGGCTCATCCAATGAAGCCAAATGGTGGGAGATTCAGGACAGACTCAGAAGAGTAACACTTCATAATGTGCATATTTATGGAAGAAGAAGAGGAGGAGGAGTTTGCATTTGATATATCACTTTATCACTACCCAAAGGAGTCTTAAAGTGGCTAACATTCTCCTTTCCCTTCTTCCCCCACAACAAACAGCCTGTGAGATGAGTGGGACTGAGAGACTTCAGAGAAGTGTGACTAGCCCAAGGTCACCCAGCAGCTGCACGTGGAGGAGCAGGGACAAGAACCCGGTTCACCAGTTTACGAGTCTGCTGCTCTTAACCACTACACCACACTGGCTCTCATGGAATCTATTACCACGTACAGTGGTACCTTGGGTTACAGACACTTCAGGTTACAGACACTGTGAACCCAGAAATAGTACCTCAGGTTAAGAACTTTGCTTCAGGATGAGAACAGAAATCATGTGCCGGTGGTGTGGTGGCAGTGGGAGGCCCCATTAGCTAAAGTAGTACCTCAGGTTCAGAACAGTTTCAGGTTAAGAACGGACTTCCAGAATGAATTAAGTTCTTAACCAGAGGTACCACTGTAATGTAATGATGGCACCAGTTTAGATGACTTTCAAAGTGGATTAGACAACTTGAGAAATGTAAGGATATCCATGGCTACTAGTCATCATGGCAATATATTATCTCCAGTGTCACAAGCAGTTGCTGGGAATATGAGTGAGACAGTGCTCTTGTGTTGGTATCCTGCTTGTGGGCTTCGCATAGACACCTGGTTGACAATTGTGGGAACAGAATGCTGGACTAGATGGGCCTTTGATCGAATCCATCAGGGTTATTCTAATATTTTGTAGCTCCTGGAAAACCCTGTGCCAAATCCTTTGAGGAAGTAGCCTGCTGAAGTAATCTACACTCATGATTCATTATGATAGCTGTAAAGAATCACTTTTGTCTTTTGATGCCCCTCTGTATAGAGAGGGAGCAGTGTGTTAACCTACCAAATGCCTGATGATCAGAGAGCCCCATTAGTTATGCATTGAGATCAGTGGCCCTGGCAGGTGAAAGAGACTATTCATAAATGGAATGTGAAGGCTTAGGAATGGTAGGGGATAAAGAAATTCAATTCGTGCCAGGTTTTTTCTTTTCTTTGACACATCTACAAATCGGACATCCAGCCACCACAGCCTGAGGCTTCCTGCTGCCATGGGCTTTGAATGAAAATTTGAATGAAAATTTAACAAGGGCCCCTGGCAGAGATGGGACTTAATTATGTTCCATCACTCTCAGTGGAAACTGTCCCCAGTTTCTACATATGATTGGATCATAAGCCCCTTCAGGTCTCCAGTGCCAGCTGAGCCTCAAGTGAAGGACCCAGAAGTACCTCCAAGCTTCAGAGGGCATGCAACCCAATCAAGAGCATGCAACGTCCCATCCATCTTGTCTGGGGAACTGCCCACTAACACTGCCTCAGTCTTATCTGGATTGAGCTTCAGGTTGTTGGATCATATCCAGTCCATTACTGAGGCAAGACAACAGTCCAGAACATCCACTGCTACACCTGCAGATGTAAAGGAGAAGTAGAGCTGCTTGTCATCAGCATAAGGCTGATAATGTGCTCCAAACCTCCAGGTGACCGTACTCTGTGGTTTCATGTAGATGTTTAACAGCATAGGGGACAAAATCGAATCTAGAAGAACCCCACATTGAAGACTCCATAGCACTGAAGAGCATTCCCGAAACATCACCCTCTGGAAATGACCATCCAAGTAGGACTGAAAGAACCACAAAGCAGTGCCACCAACCTCTCACTCAGACAGGTGCTCCAGGAGGATACCATGGCCGATGGTATCAAAAGTCACTGAGAGGTTGAAGAGGAGTAACAGGGACACATTTCCCTCATAAAGGGCAAACAAAGCAGTTTCTGTGCTGAAACCAGTAGGGATGTGCCCTGTGATATTCGGACAAAGGGCGGTATACAATTTTTTTGTATATAATTAAGTAAATAATCTCCCTGTGACTTCAAGTCTGAATTTAAACCAGGTGAATCCTGTTGAAGTTATAAGTTTAATTTGCATGAAATGCTATTTTAAATGCATTATATTTAAGTTGTTGTAAAAGAAAGCTTCTTTTTTTTTTTAGGGACGCGGGTGGCGCTGTGGTCTAAACCACTGAACCTAGGGCTTGCCGATTGGAAGGTTGGCGGTTCGAATCTCCATGACAGGGTGAGCTCCTGTTGCTTGGTCCCAGCTCCTACCAACCTAGCAGTTTGACAGCACTTCAAAGTGCGAGTAGATAAATAGGTACCGCTCCAGCGGGAAGATAAACGACATTTCAGTGCGCTGCTCTGGTTTCACCAGGCGAGCTTAATCATGCTGGCCACATGACCCGGAAAAACTGTCTGTGGACAAACGTCGGCTCCCTCGGCCAGTAAAGCAAGATGAGCGCCACAACCCCAGAGTTGTTCACGACTGGACTTAACTGTCAGGGGTCCTTTACCTCTACCTTTTTAAAAGAAAGCTTTAGGCATGTAGCCAGTCTTTCTTCCTTAGGATGTGTTAAGTCAGCTCATGACTCATCTCCTGACTTTGTCACGAGTTAAACCTTGGGGAGAGGTGTAATCGGAGTACTTTGCCAGTGTTTGCATATGCAAATGAGGTTACTTGCAACACAGAGCTGCCCAGAGAAAGAGAGACAGTATGTGTGTGGGGGGGGGGGGTTACCAAAGAAGCCACCTTTTAATAAAGATGTTTAGAACTTTGCCCTATGATCAGTGTGAGAAAAGTTTGTAATACTGAAACTCATTACTTTTGAGGGACGGGGGCGGCTTCGTTTTGTTATTTTGTAACATTTAAAACCAAGTTTTGCAACTAAAGCTTTAACAACATATTTCTTGTGCTGGAGAAGATTTTTTTTCTACATAAGGGTCAGATCTGTAGATGCTATATATAACAAATCTATGAGTAATACAGATGCACTTAGCAGATTTCCACTAGCAGATACTCCAAAGTCAACACTTTGTTCTGCTGAAATTAAACTGATATCTGAATCCCTAATAGATGCAGCAAAGAGTAAACAGTAGACTGGTAAAGATTCTCCACTGCCCATAGTGTAAGAAATAGTCACAGGTGAGTGGGCTGAGTGGGGAGCCCTGCTATCAGTGAAGGGGGTCCTTGAGTATCCATAATGGATGTTTATTGTTGAGGTTTCAGGTAGCTGTACCACCAGGGATCAACCTGCTCTGCTACAGTTGCTGCATGAAGGACATCCTGGCATTGTATGAATGAAAGGACTAGGACTTTTGTAAACCATTTTGAAGTTGTTTTGTTTTTTACAGACAAGCCATGTATAAATTTTATGAAATACAGTAGTACCTCGGGTTAAGTACTTAATTCGTTCCGGAGGTCCGTTCTTAACCTGAAACTGTTCTTAACCTGAAGCACCACTTTAGCTAATGGGGCCTCCTGCTGCCACCGTGCCAGATTTCTGTCCTTATTCTGAAGCAAAGTTCTTAACCTGAAGCACTATTTCTGGGTTAGTGGAGTGTGTAACCTGAAGCGTATGTAACCCAAGGTACCACTGTAAATAATAAACTAACATCTGGTGGTCCAGAATTGACCGACACATTTGTGGCAGTAGTGTGGTATGGTCAATTTTGACAATCTATGTGCCATACTCCTCTAAAAGCACCCTTATACTCAAGTCAGGAGCTAGGTATGATGACCATGCTTAATTCTTACAGATGTCTCTTTCAGTATATTTCTAAAATAGGATCACTGTGGGAAGGGGAGAAATAACAGAAAGGAATGCTAATAACATGCACAGGATGTTTAGCAACACTATAATTAAGCCAGTTCATGCCTGTATTTCTGATGTGTGTGAAAAAGACACCAGCTTGTGTTGTGCGGTGTGCTTAAAATTGAATTTGTGGGCCTTACTAGAAACAGTTACCTGTGTCCTTAATCTATTACGTCTTCTTTTTTCCCCTGTGAGAAATTCTATAGCTTGTGCATGAAGCTCTGATCTCCCATAATCTTAGAGGATCAGGTTACTTGGTAGCGGCCAGATACTGTATCGCCTTACTCTCCCCCCCACCCCTCTTTTTATGTCTCCTTCTCTCCTGGAAAAAAAGGCAACGCTTTGTGCCTGCAAAAGTGAGGCTTTGCTTTTCTGAATGACACCAGCCCAAAATTCCTTCTGTGAAAAGCACAGGCAACATCACTTAGAAAGAAGAAATATTGGTAGGATATAGGAATTGTCCCCGTGGGCAACAGCACAAATAGACAGCAATAAGTATACCTTTTTAAAGTAGCCGAGGGGCAATCAATGAACTCACTACATGCTCAAAATGAGGGGGGAGGTGGAATCAGATTGATGAGAGGAAGCAAAAGAAGCTCCTTGCAGTTTGTGACTGCTTTGAACAGGTTGTATGACAGGGACAAGAACAGGGGACATTAAATCCCACACTTCAATTGGTTCGTTAATCTGTATGACCAGCTGTGAACTTGGTAAACATCAAGTTTGGGGAAAGAATTCCTTAGTGGCAAATCAAGAAATGCAAGCTCATCTGAATCTGGTGTCGAGAGCCAGTGTCGTGTAGTGGTTAAGAGTGGTAATCTCGTAATCTGGGGAACCGGGTTCGCGTCTCCGCTCCTCCACATGCAGCTGCTGGGTGACCTTGGGCCAGTCACACTTCTCTGAAGTCTCTCAGCCCCACTCACCTCACAGAGTGTTTGTTGTGGGGGAGGAAGGGAAAGGAGAATGTTAGCCGCTTTGAGACTCCTTAAAGGGAGTGAAAGGCGGGATATCAAATCCAAACTCTTCTTCTTCTTCTTCAAAACCTTTTAAAGACCACTGTTGTTGGGCATTTCTTGAGAGGGTGGTTGGAAGCAATGCATATCCAGACAGGCCAGGGCAATGAAAGATAGAAGGTCCAAAAAGGGACTTAGCTCAGTGGGGAAGAATATGTTTTGTATGCAAGATGTTCCAGTCTAATCCTTGGCATGCTTAGAAGGAAGAGAAGGGAAAGGTTCCCATCTGAAACCCTGGAAAACTGAAAGTGTACGTGTAGCCAATAGAGGGACCAGCTGCTGCCACCTTTCTTGCTGCAAGCGCAAAGCAGCATCTCACTGCTGCTCAATGAAGTGAGCATGTGAAGCGAGAGAGTCAATGTCGATGAGAGCAAGAAAGAGGGCCTCTATCACTATTTGCCATCTCCCTTGTATGCAGAGGCACCTCTCAGCATCTCAGCATCTAAGGTGGGGATCTATGTGTGAGATAATGCAGGTGGGGTGATGACACAATCCCAACCCACATTCTATATGTGGTAATACTACACATGTACCTTACAGGAAATGGGTTTGTGTATGCCAGGGATGTCCAACAGCTCGATCGCGATCTACTGGTAGATCCCCACAAGGTTTTGGTAGTTCGCTGGTTGATCTCTGGCTCCCTTGCCTCAGCGCCG
Organism: Podarcis tiliguerta; assembly: GCF_965153285.1. NCBI lineage: Eukaryota > Metazoa > Chordata > Lepidosauria > Squamata > Lacertidae > Podarcis > Podarcis tiliguerta. The sequence continues at coordinate 30,612,222 of NC_139538.1, read as the reverse complement.
TTGAAACTGACCCCTGCCTCGCCCCTTTGCCCCGCCCTCCATTGTTGTCTGATCAGTGGAAGGGAAGACGGAGCTTTCTCTCTGTGGCTGTTTTCATTCAAAGCCATATTATTGTGAGTGACTCTTTCCCTTTGATCCCTGCATTTAACCCCCCCCCCAAACGGAACTTCCCTCCTAAGAAATTACTTTTATAGAAATGGGGCTTTCCTCCTCCCCCAAAAAAGCTCAATAACTTTGACCTTAACCCCAACAAAATGGGGGTTTTCTCCTCCCTAAAAAAGATCAGAAACTTTGACCTGAACCCCCCAAAAACGTGGGTAGATCATTGCCAGATTTTAATTCTGAAAGTAGATCGCAGTCTCTTTTTTTTTTTTTGAAATAATTTTTATTAACAGGCCAATCACATCACATTGTTCAAATCACATTAATTCCAAATTATACAGCCAAGTTTTAAAATTTTTGGGGGGTACCCATACATCAAGCTCAGCACGAGTCCAAAATTCCAGATGACTCCAGACATCACTTATTTGCTGCTTTTATTAAACAGTTCCATCCAGTTCGATTCGGATAGATCTTTATTACCTTCTTTCTCTTCTTGTTGTTATCATTTATTCCTTTCTTTGCGATCTCTGATGGTTTTCACAAACAGATTGAAGATTTGGCGTCTCTGTGTGGGTTTTATGCTCTGCCAAACTCATATTATTCAGGAGCGACCTCTGTTAGTCTTCGGTCGGTCCATTATTTTTCCTCAGGCTAGCCATAAATCAGACATTATCAGGGGCTCTGTCAGGTCAAACTTGCATTCCAGCCTTCTTTCTTTTTCAAATTCCTGAATCTCCTCCCCCTCGTCTGTTCTCCTGCCAGCCTGTCTTTGCGAGACGCCATGTTTTTTTAACTGCGTCATAGGAATTTTCCTCCTTCTCGCCTTTCAATCTTCTCGTATTGTAGTCATTTCCCCCACACAGTTTTAAAGTTCTGTTTATGTTTTTTTAAAACGCGACGATCTTATTTCTTTCTAGGGTGGAGGATTATTGTAGTCATATCATGCAAAGGAATTTAAGAGAGTTTTTTCCTCCACCCCCCCCCCCTTCGTTCCAGCCTTACGTTCTCATGGTGGTAATTCATCAAGAGATTTACTTATCCATCCGTCACTCCCGATCACAGAGATGCATTAGTCAGCAGTCCTTATCTCGAGCCTTACTTGATATATGTGCTTCAGCCTTTCTTCCGATCCGTTATTGCCAATTAGTCCAATTATAATTCCAGGCTGAAGCAACCAGCACGCGCTGATTGGAATCGGCGTCGGGAAGATCTGAATCCATCGAGGGCTTTTGCCAAGTGTTCCACACCCCCGTCTCTCGGATCAGGGAGTGCATTATGAACACCGCTGGCAGGGCAGCCCCCCCCATACCCTTGGGGGGGTTTAGGAAGACTGCCTACTTCCCATAGCAGCCCCTTAATACCTCGTATGGGTCAGAGAGATGTTATTGTCGGCCATCTTCCAACGCGCCACCTAGTGGCCCCCGTAGATCGCAGTCTCTTAGGGGTTGGCCACCCCTTGTGTATGCTAACTTTGTGTGTGCCGCCAGGAATGGGGAGATAAAAATAAGCACAAGTCGTATATTATACATGAACGTCTTAGTTTGTCTGTAAATGACAATGATGAGTTTCTATGCTTCTGCATAGCAAATTTCTCTGAGTGGCCTACAATAAGGCAAAGTAATACATACATGCATACATGCATGCATACAAAATGTTGGGAGCAACTTTACTGGGGACTGCTTGGCAACCACCCAACACAACCCTTGATAATTCACAACCTTCACAACAGAGTGCTGAGCTTGGATCCTGGATCACAGAAAGGATGAACATATTTGTTGCTGCTGCCGGAGCTTGGATGACCGTGGAACATGCTGTCTCTGAACTCGCTCCAAGTAAATCTAGCTAGCCTATGATTTATGAGACACAGCAATGAAAGAGGTACTGCTGAGAGGGAAGGCCAGGGATAAGGAGAAACTTTCCCTTTCTCTTACACCAGGGACTACACCACTCTGGGTTCCTTCGAAGGAAGGAATGGGATATTAATGAAATTAATTAATACATTAATACATTTATTAATAAGACTCACTTAACACAATAGGAATTACTTCTGAATAAACATACATGGGATTGCTCCACGAAAGATTGGCTTGTAAACTTGCACTGGATTGACCTGCTTTTAATAGTGCCATCCTAGGCATGGGAAGCGGGTGGTGCTGTGGTCTAAACCACTGAGCCTAGGGCTTGCCGATCAGAAGGTCGGCGGTTCAAATCCCCGCGACGGAGTGAGCTCCCATTGCTCGGTCCCTGCTCCTGCCAACCTAGCAGTTCGAAAGCACGTCAAGTGCAAGTAGATAAATAGGTACCGCTCTGGTGGGAAGGTAAATGGTGTTTCCATGCACTGCTCTGGTTTCACCAGAAGCGGCTTAATCATGCTGGCCACATGATCCGGAAGCTGTCTGCAGACAAACGCCAGCTCCCTCGTCTTATAGAATGAGATGAGTGCTGCAACCCCAGAGTCATCCCTGAATGAATGGACCTAATGGTCAGGGGTACCTTTACCTTTATGCATGCTTACTCTGAGGTAAGCTACACTGAGTAAATGGGGCTTACTCACTAGTAGGCATATTTAGGAATGTAGCCTAATGTTGCTGGATGTCTCTATCTTTCTACCTGACAAACTCTTTGTTTATCCTCCAATGACAGCTGTAGAGTCAGGGCAGTTCCAGTGAACACATTTCACAAACTTTTCTGCTCACTTTTTGCTTATGGTCAGGTAGGGCTGAGTGCAAATAACCTCTCAAAATTCTTCATCCTTATTTGTGGACAGAGTATGTTGAACCAAAGGTGGGTCTGTCCTGGAATCTCCACAAATGCCATGTTGGTAGTCAATATGACCCCAAAACTAATTGGTAGTTGTTACAACAATGAGCTCACCTATGTTTCTTCACTTACTTTGATATATGCTAATTGGCTTGCTTTGATGTTATGCTTATCTGTGGGCCCTGGGATGCTGGGCTCTTGGCCTAGAGAAGGGAGTGATCTATGAGCCTTGGATAGTTGCCACTTATATCCTCATGGGCCAGGTGGGTTGATAGGAAGTTCTGGCCAATCTGATGTTTGTATAAGTAATGTACACGTTTGCCTGGGTGCAGACAAGGCATGACGATCGCTTGCTGCTGTAATGTTCACCTTGCATCTGTAGAGGCAGCAGGGATCAGCAGGCAGTGTTGTAAGTTTACACCTTTCTTTAAAAAAGCACTGGAACTGGCCATTCTGGCATTGTTGATAACCTTCTTTCATATCCTGCATCAAGCCTCCTTTGGGCCCGTGGTTCAGAACACAGAGAAATTGGGGAAACCATTCCACCAAATTTCTTTGTAGGGGGAGAAATCCCTACCAACAACTTATTGCCAATAGTTGTAGCAGCTAAGACAGCTTTCTCCCTATGGTTCCCCCCTGCCTCCAGCAAATGGCAGCAGCAACAACTGTGTTGGTAACACGGCTACCATTTTGCATCCCCCACAATGCTTTGCATCTAGCTTCATTCTGAATCATTGCAGAGGGAAAATAGAAGCTTTCCCAAAAGAAATTGTGAAGGCTATCTAGAAAAAAATTCAGAAAATTGGCCTTTTACCAAAGGGATAAGAAAATAATTATGTCTCAGCAATAATCTCATAAAATTGTTTCCTGAGAAATTTCAGATCAGCTCTACAATTGGCCATGCCTTTGGCTCTCTTTGAAAATGAGACATAATCTGCTTTTGGGTTGAAAGGGGAGGATTTCTGAGCCACAAACCATAGCACAATGGAAGGAGGTTTTGTTCTAACTACAGCCCAAATCATTGTGTACATGTACTCAAATTAAAGGTTTGTGAACTACAGTCATGGCAACTAAGATTTCTTTTTTTGTATGCACAGTACTTATAAGTATCAATTACAAGGTTTGTATAAATTATAGGGATGATGAATTTTTGAATTGCTACAGTGTGTTTAAAGTGTCTGCAAGGAAGATATTAAAGAGGCTGCAAACCTGCTGTAGGAAATCTCAGACACATTTCTAGATAATTAATACAGTGTGTGGAAACTTGAAATCAACACTGAACGTGTTTCTTCTAAGCCAGTAATTTAAATCTGCTTTATAGGAACACATTAAGTTAACAGTTATTAGATAAGGAAATGTTAAGATTATTAAGATAATAAAAACAATTAGTGTCGCTGTTCTAGAAAAAAAAAAGCAGGCTTAAGACAGAAAGTCTTCTGCACTAGAGAGACTGTTGAATCAGTGAAGCACTGTTTTTGTTGAGAGTTATAATTAGCTCATTCAGTCCTTGGATCTTTATGTATTGGAAAAGGCTTTAATGAAAAATGGGGAATAGTCAAGTTCTGCTGTTACTCTAACAGGAAGCTCTTAATGGTTTAAAGCTGCTGTACTCCCATGGTGATGTAGAGTAGAATCACACCCTTGTTAGGAAATGTACCGGAGCTTAAATGGGGTTTAAATGGGCTGCACCATCATTTCTGAATGATGCATGGGCATTTGTGACCAGAGTTCTCCACAAGAAACCTGGAAGCAGTGCCACAAGCCTTTTCTGATTGTGGCTCCAGCGTGAATTTTGTAGCAATTTAGGTGAGAGGGGGGAGAGAGAGAGAGAGAGAGAGAGCACTCAGCATCTCATAGAACCTTAGAGTTGGAAGGGATCCAAGGGTCATCTAGTCCAACCCCCTGCAATACAGGAAACTCAATTAAAGCATCCATGAAAGATGGCCATCCAACCTCTGCTTGAAAACCTCAAATGAGGGAGACTCCATCACCTTCCAAGAGAATCCATTCCACTGTCAAACAGCTATTACCACCAGGAAGTACTTCCTGATGTTTAGTCAGAATCTCCTTTCTTGTAACTTGAGTCTGGGTCCCACCTACCAGAGCAGGAGAAAGCAAGCATGCCTCATTTTCCATGTGACATCCCTTGAGATATTTGAAGATGGCTATCATATCTCCTCTCAGCCTCCTCATTACCAGGCTAAACATACCCAACTCCCTCAGCCGTTCCTCCTAAGGCTTGGTTTCCAGACCCTTGATCATCTTGGTTGCCCTCCTCTGCACACATTCCAGCTGGTCAGTATCTTTCTTAAAATGTGGTGCTGGACACAGTATTCCAGGTGTGGTCTGACCAAGGCAGAATAGAGCACTACTGTCAGGAGTGCATGCAGGAGCCAGGCCCTGTGAAAAATAGGGCTTCGCAGGACTGGAGCCTTCCTAAGTTTGTTCTGAAGAAGCAAGGCGCAGCCACACAGGTGAGGCCGATTGGAAACTCACATCACCTGGTAGCAAGGGCCAGGAAGGGATATAAGGCCAGCATTTCCCTTCGGCTCTTTGCCACAGCAACATGTTTCCTGCCTTGCTTCGTTTGGCTCCATGACTCCTTGCTTCCTGATCCTTGGATCCTTGACTTCGTGACCCCTTGCTTCCTGACCCTCAGACCCTTGGCTTCTTGACTCCCGACTCTCTGACCCTCAGACTCTTGGCTTCCTGACTCCTGGCTTCTGGACTCTCATTCCTGCTCCCACCCCGCCATCTTGCCCCTGGTCCCGACATCCTCAGCCAGGACTTCGATCGCCCATAAACCAGACTGTGACAACTACTATGACTTTCCTTGATGGGACACTATACGTCTGTTGATGCAGCCTAGGGGTTTTTTTGCTGCTATATCACACTGTTGACTCATATAAAGCTCGTGGTCTACTAAGTCCCCTAGCTGCTTTCCACATATATTACTGGTAAGCCAGGTGTCTCCCATCTTATATTTGTGCAGCTAGTTATTCCTGCCTTAGTGAATTGGTGGATCTGTTAGGGTCTTATTGAATCCTTGTTCTGTCTTCTTTGGTATTAACTACCCCTCCTGGTTTGCACATTTAATGAGCATCTCCTCAATTCCTTCATCCAAGTCATTTACAGTATAAAGATATTGAACAACAATGGGTCCAGGATAGAACCCTGTAGCACCCCACTTGTCACTTTTTTCCAGGAAGACAAAGAACCATTAGTGAGCAGCACTCTTTGGCTTCAGTCTGTCAACCAGCTACAAATCCACCTAACAGTTACCCCATCCAGACAGGGAACCTTTTGGTGTGACTCGTTCACTTTGCTCTCCCAGCCAAAGCACTCCCTCGTTCTGATTCCAGAGAATGACCAGGAAAAGTCTGTGTTCTGCCCTGTTCTTCTTTTTCTGTTTACAATACAAGCATCAATCATTGCAAAAGATGCACCATGCCATCTACCTTACATGCTAGCTTCTTCACAGAGCTTAACCACCATTTTGTGACGTGCTTATTGTAGAACCAATAAAGCCATAACAAGATAAAAAAAATCTTTTAGCAAATGTGTAGGGTAAAATGGAATCTAAAGTAGGAATGGGAAACCTGTGGGCCTCCAAATGTTGTTGGACTCCACCAGTCCCTGCTAGTATGGTCAGTTGTCTGGAATGTTGAGAGTTGGCTTTCTTGGATGACAGACCCTCCAAGTGTCCCTATTTTCCAGGGATGTCCCTGATTTAGAGAAGCTGTCCCCGTTTCTGATTTGATCCCAGAATGTCCCACTTTTCCTTAGGATGTCCCTATTTTCATTGGAGAAATGTTGGAGGTTATGGAATTATCTGACTCCCGAACCGCCTGAAGGCAATCCTGTATCGAGAAGGGTTTTTTAATGTTTAATTTTTTTATGTTTTTATATATGTTGGAAGCTGTCCAGAGAGGCTGGGAGAACTCAGTAAGAGTATAAAGAACTCAGTGTGGAGTATAAATTGTAAAATTATTATTATGGAATGGGTTGTCCCTATTTTTATTGGAGAAATGTTGGACGGTATGGGATGAGAATGATTTTATGGATCCATTTCAAGCAGTGTTTAGACCTGGTTTGGACATATAAACTGCTTCAGTTGCCCTGTACGATGACCTTTGTTAGGAGAAAGACAGGGGAGCACGTCCCTGTTTATTGATCTCTCAGCAGCTTTTGATACCATTGCCCATGGAGTTCTTCTGGGGCAGCTTTCTGAGCTGGGGTTGGGCAGTACTGCTTTGCAGTGGCTCCTTTCCTACATAGGTGATCAACTTCAGAGGGCAGTTTTTGGAGGCTGCTGTTCAGTCCCATGAAGCCTTCAGTGTTTCTCCCTTTGAGAATTTCCTTGACAAAGACCTGTCTTGATCAATAAGCTGTATAATGAAAGGCCAGGTCCCTATATTAGGTTACTTCTGCTATATATGCTTTCCATGAGAGAGTAGCATATTTTCAGTTTTTTATAGCTCAGTCTCCTTTATTAACAAGATATGAAGGATAAAATGGCACATCTCTTATTCCTCTGAATGACTGTATTTTTGCTATGCCACTGGCTCTGGATGACCTTGGACTGATTTAATTGGGCAGAAGCCTTTACAATATGCCATAGGCTAATTCACTTTGAGGAGCGAAACAATGACTCCCTCTAGACAGTAATATATTAGTAGGTAAAATGATGAATTAATGGCAGTGCTTTAATATCGTCTCCTCAGCAACCAAAGCAGCTGAATTAATAAAGTCCTGGAGTTTTATTATTGCATGGGAATTACAGCCCTGATGAAACTGTAGGCGGACTAGCTTGCCCTTTCATGGGACCTTCTCAAGTATCACAATGTGCTTGGCCTCTAGAGAGTTTCTTGTCCTGTGACGATCCAGCTAAGTCAATGTCAACTCTTCAATCCCACCGCAGGCTGGATTTACAAAAAGTGTAGCCAAGAAGCTACTTTACAAAACTGATCCAGGAGGGTCCCATTGAAAAGTACTAGTACGCTACATGTCCCCTTTACATACATTTTAGCCCTAGTTGAGATTTTGGGTCACAGTAAGATTACAGAGTAAACACATTCAGACGACCAGCTTCTACACAGATCACCCTTCCCAGTGTCAGCTCCAGGTTTTAGAGGAATCTTGGGCAAGGCCACCTCCATGGGTTCCCTTCCATCAGTGAGTCTTGCTCCTCACTGCAGCAAGACCCAAGAGGCTCTTCTCAGTGGCTCCATGGCTGAGTTGTGTGCCCATAGCAGATGCCCAACCACGCTGCTCCTTGAAAGGCCAGTCCTGGCTGCTTCGGGCTACTTGTATGTCGCTTGCGGTTATATGGAATTTGATGTTGACATTGCCTCCTTAGCTTACGCCTGTGATTAAGGGCTGGAAATGCACTGTACTTTGTCATCAATAATAAATAACAGGCACAATTCAGCCCAAACTTACCAATTTTGGGTTATGTTTATTTCAGCAGATATTTTGCTCTTTCCTGTGGTTACTTGTGCCTTGTTTCTTTTTCTCTGTGGATTTGTTAAGAAAATAAGAACATAAGAAGAGCCAAAGGCCCTTCTAGTTCACCACCCTATTCTCACAGTGGGCAACCAGGTGCCCATGAGTGCCTGTGGGAAACCCGCAAGTGGGACGCTAGCACGACAGCAATCTCCTCACTCGTGTTCCTCAGGCAACAGGAATTCAGGGGCATAACAGAAGACTTGTCTGCTTTTTCCAGTTGTACTTTGTGCACACTTTGTGCATTTTATTTCCTAAGCCACTTGTATCCACTACACAACTGTCCATTAAATAATTCAGTTGAACATGTCGGCATCCCTCTCGCTCAAGTACTCAGCCATAAATAGGGGGCTCGCTTATCTGAATATTCTACTACGTTGAATTTTTCTTTTGAAATCAACTTCCCCCTCATTTTAAAGATGGTCTTAGCATAAATGTTTCTTATAGAAACAGATTTATTTAATAAAATACATCACTCACCTGGCTCTTCTTGTTTTTTTATCATCTAGCCTTTAACACATTGTTATCTCACTCTTTTAGTGTACTTATTTCAACACAAATTTTATTCAACGGCAGCAGATGTAAAACACTCCTTTACATTTCACAGCGTATTCTCTATGAGGTAAATATTCATTCATTTTGCAATTGGAATTTCTGTCTTTCTATCTGTAGAATTAGAATTGTTCAAACCAACTACAAGTTTGTATAAAGTTGTGTTCTTTTATAGTACATGTAAGTATAACTCTCCGGAATCTTTTTAAAGTATACTGATTTTTGCCAAAGTTCTTTTTCAAATGTTAACTTGAAAACGGTCTGTCTGGTTCAAAAGAGAAACATTTCTTTTTTAAAAAAGTTACTAGATATTAAAGGAGATCAAAGTAATTAAAGTGATGTGGAAGGGGGGGAAAAATCTTGCTCAAATTCCTCTTCAGTGAACCTCTTTAGAAGAGAATTCCTGGGGTGTGAATGAAAAGGCTTGAAACTTTTGGCTTGAGTTTTTTAATTAGAGAAAAGAAAACTGTTTGGTAGCTTTTGGAATCTGGGTAACAAATGCTTATTCAGACAGCTCCAAATCATAATCCTAGCCCCACAGAGTTTTAGTTAGAAGAACCAGACTCCACAGCTATAGCAACTGGTTTATCAAGCAAAGAGAAAGGGGGAGGGAATATGTCCCAGGATTTGCAGACAGCTAAAGATAAAAAGCTGGCGCAAAGAATTCAGTTTTTTGTATGTTTATCACAGTATATTGAGTCACATCCATCAATCACCCTTAGGACACTTCTCTGTGGGAATTCCTCCTGGTTCTCTGCTTCTGTGCCAAATTAGAATTCATACAAAAATGATGCCTGAAAACTTTGTGATAGGTTTCTGCAGGGAAAATCACCAATTTACCATTGATTATTTGAATAGCAGAGTACACACTGGCCCTGCCATCGTCGCCCTTCAGCTGACATACAAACAGCTGGTTCAGAATAGCTTGGGTGGGCAGGGTGTGGGTGTGTGGCTTGCACTTTCAGCCCCAGTGTACATGCATGTTTAAATCTGACTTTTAACAGGATCTACGAATCAGTCGTTAGTGCACCGCAAGTTTTGTGGGCACTTCATAGTAAGTACAAGCAATCCTATCAACTGGCTCTGTATGGTTGCATTCTTAAAGCATTTCCTTCTCCCAAATGACCGTAGCAGACTATTGATTTAAATCATCCGTGTTCTGTTGAAAATCACATTAAGTGAAAAGTTGTTTCAGTGCCATTTAGCAAGACTAATATTTGTTACTGCATCACACATTTTTGCGCCTTTAGCATGCTTTGCATAAATTATCTCAGTGCCCGTTCAACAACTTTGTGAGGTGGGCCAGCATTCAATATCCCTGTATTGCAGGCATGTCCAAAGTCCATTTCGGGGGTTTAATCCGGTCTGCCGGTCGGTTTAATCCAGCCCCTGTGGCAGTTTATTTCCTGGGGTAAAATCCTAAAAAAACCTCAACAACTTCAACCCTAAAAAAAAAGGTTAACAACTTTGATCAGCCCTTTGGTTGGCCTTCACAGACCTTCACTTCATCAAATCTGGCCCTCATTGAAAAAAGTTTGGACACTACTGCTTTATTGGATAATAATAATAACAACAACAACAACAATATACTCTGCCCAGCTGGCTGGCCTCTCAAACCACTCTGGGTAGCTTCCAACAGAACATTTAAAAAAAAATAAAACATCAAACATTAAAAACTTCCCTAAACAGGACTACCTTCAGATGTCTTCTAAAAGTCAGATAGTTGTTTATTTCCTTGACAATCTGGTGAGAGGCATTCCACAGGGCAGGTGCCACTACTGAGAAGGCCCTCTGCCTGTAAGGGTTAAATGAAACATGATAGCAAATCTGTGATGCTAAGATATCTAATTGCCCTCACTGAGCCATGGGATAAAATGTTCAGATCAGAAAAATGACATATCGGAAAGAGCTGGACTTCTTCTACTTCCAATCCTATGCTCATATCCTAATCAGCCCATGTGGTTAACTTGGCCATTTAAGAAACTGTGGTAAGTCTGTGATCTTTCTAGTCATCTGGTCCAACTTCATGCTTAGTGCAGGATCTGTATGTCAGGATGCAGCTATAGCATTCCTGACAGATGTTCATCAATGCTCTTCAATACCTTTAGCAAAAGAGAGCTCAGTCCACCTCTTCCAAAGTCACTCTTTCAAATAGCTCTTTACCATCAGGATGTTAGTTGATAATGTTTAGCTGAAAATTTCTTCCTTGCCATTTCCACCTTTTGGTTCCAGTCCTTCCAGCTGAAGCAACAGATAACCAGTCTCAATCTTCTGCCTTTTTCTTTACAGATGAATGCTAAACTACAACTCCCATCAGCCATGGCTGATGGCCAATGGCCAGGGATGATGGGAGTTGTCATACAGCAGCATCTGAAGAATCAAAGGTTCTTAATACCTATTGTAGACCCTTCTTCATCCCCTTTGTCCTCTGGACAATGTGGCACCCAGAAACAGACACCGTACAGTGGTACCTCTGGTTACGAACTTAACTCCATAAGCTGGCTCACACCTAAGAATGAGCAAATATGTCACCTTTGGTTTCTCTCAGTTTCCCAGTTATAAGTTCCATTCTCCACATCTTCACATCCATTTACAGAGTCTTTAAATAAAAATAAAAAGTCCCTGCGAATATTTGCCAGTATTTTAGTGTAAATTTCTCCTAAAATGCATATTTTTGTATTATAACTTAATACACAACACACATTTTTGCAAGGAGACTCCCCTAATATAATCTGTTTTTTGAATGTTAGTTGAACTAGTATATACCTTTGTGTCAACACTTAAGCTTGTATGTGCATTTTTGTACACATTATTTGGTTGGAGAACAGCATTGCAAAATTCAGGATGACATCCAAAGGATGACTGTGCTTTGGTTCGCATAGTGTCTCAGGAACTGTGAATTAAGTAAAGTTGCCTTTAAATGCAAACTGCATCAAATTTCTGCCCCATCCCTACTCGCACCTCGTATGCAGCAAGACAACACAACATGAATGAAAAGCAGGTGATGCGTGGTCTAACCCTGCACAATTCTGATTGACTCCGAAAGCATTTTTCTTTGTGGGAACTGCAGAACTAACCACACATAAAGAAGCATTTTTCTAAACCTACTGAACTGGAAAATATCTTTAACCGCATGATACTTTGTAGCTGATACATCTAGAGAGCTCTATGCCAAATCTATGCAAATAGCTTAAATGCATAAGAAACTTTTCTTCTTCCATTCTTTCCCGCAGACCCAGCAAACCTCATGATTCCCATCCTTCATTGGTACTTCTTTTTTCACCACTTTTTCCATCCATTCTCTATGCTAGGTGAAATCGGAGTCTGAAATAGAAATGTCACAGGAAAGCCTGCAAACAGCAGGGAATTGCGGGCTCCAGAACAGAGGTTTAGAAATATGTGAATACACTTTTTGTACTTTTGAGGGTTTCATTGTGTTCTGTAAAGTTATGAGACAGGTGAGGATGAGATTATATTAGGTAACTAGCAGAATTCATCCACACACTTTCACTCACAGATATGCATCCGAGAGAGAGAGAGCACAATTCTGCTCACTTCTACATGCTTTTATGGTTGCTACAAAAAGGAACAAGCTTTTTGCAAGTAAAAGGCTAAGTTATATTTGGGCAGAATCCAGAAGCAATAACACCAAGCCCATTTGTAATCTTATGACTGCTGAAATTAAAGAATTGTAGGTTTTCTCTCCATCCCAGACCACCACCTATCCGTTTCTTATTTAGTTTTTTTCCTTTCTCAGCACTTTTTTGATTGACATTGTTTTGTAAGCCAAAATACAAATTTTGCTTGTCTTTTGGCTCCAAGCAGAAGGCTGAATGTCATTCAGTGTGTGTGTGTGTGTGTGTGTGTGTGTGTGTGTACACCCACAGAGAAAGAGAGAGAGAGAGAGAGAGAGAGAATAAAATAATAGTAGTAGTATTCAAAATCCCACCAGGTTGATTTGACATATAGCCTCTGATCTAATGAGTGTCTCAGGAATCTCATATCACTAACACAGCAAAAATTGTTAAGGGTTAGCCACTTTAAATTCCCAACATTTGTCTAAATTTACATAATGTATGCATAATACATGTAGGTGATACTCCTGACAACCCCTTTTTGGCCGGCAAAAAAGTAGATGCACATTGGCCACCAGCATTTTTAAACCATGTTTAGGCATTCCCCATTGAATAAGGATGGACCAATGGAGACACAGCAATTGGCCCTGCCCTCTCCAATGCACCCCCCCTATTTGTAATCCACTGCATCCCTGATGGTGACCGAGCCCAGCTGCTCTCTGTGCAGTGGAACGCCAACTCTACTCATATAGGCTTTCCACACAATTAAAATCCTCAGTGTGCAGGATTCTAAAAAGTTTAAGAAGTCTCCATAGGAAGAGCTGTTTCCCCATGACAGATGTGGAGGATAGGTGGTCAGGAACATCAAAAACATGACAGAGGTGTAAGCAGTACTCATAGGGACATAGCAAGCTGCCTTCCGTTGGCCGTTCACCCCACCTAGCTCAGTGTTGTCTACACAAATTGTCAGGAGGGTTCCAGAATTTCAGACAGGGGTCTCCCCTAGTCCTCCTTGGAGATGCTAGGGGTTTAATTTGGGACTTTGTGCATGAAAAGCAGATGTTCTACCATTGGCGACTCCAATGAGTGCATCCCTACTCTTCCCATTCACGTGATGAGGGAATGCTCAAACAGGGCTTTATTAAAGTTCCATTTGATCAACAGAGCTGTCTCTTATTCTGCATTTGTCCAGAATGTGTAATGAATAGCAATGAATATGAAATGTGCAATGAATAGCACATTTAGACATTTCAGTATGGCAGAAAGCTAGCAATCTTCTGAGATTTTCATAATGCAGCAAGTCTGCCATTTTATGCTAACAAACTACTGTTGTGTCTAACCTACAGTTCATTGCTAACACTAGGCCACATTCATTTGCAAGCTGTCATGTTACTCCCACCAAATTCAAGTTTTCTTTGAGGTTCAGGGGTTGAGTTATTTGTGCTTCTCTGGGGAAGCTGGTTACTGTACTCTGAATCAGAGTAATCTGGGGTATTTTGCATGCCTATTTTCCGTTCAGCTAGTTTATCTAATGAATGAGATGTTACTTGAGTTCCCTGGCTCAGAAAAAGACTGGAGGAGGATTTGGGGGGCAGTCTCCAGAGTTGCTGGAATAGTCCTCATGTGAGAGCCAAAGCTTAGCAAACACCTTCACACGTCAATTTATCACAAAGCCTCTGGAAAACATTAACGTCCAATAATGAGAAAGGGGAAGAAAAACATTTTTTGAATGCAAATTATTACTGGAAGAAAAGAAAGAAAATCGGACAGACAGACAGAATTTTGTGTTCAAAAGGATTTGCTAACCTTTCTGTGTTTTCAAGAAGGAGCTCCTCAACTGCAGAAAAAGCAGAGAAAATCAGCAGTGGCAGTTGCAAGTTTAGCCTCTAAAAATGGGCAATCATTTTCTCATCCAAGCATTCCTTGGCTGTCCTTCCACTTGCACATGGCACAAATCCACAAGCAAAACTTGGCCAGGGCAACTTAATGAAGTGGTAGTATCGAGCCATAGAAAACTGTATGACCAGATTCCAGGGCGATCCAAGCACAACATGGGCCATTCAACTTGCACAAGCTGGTTCCACAATGTAATTCCCCTCCAATTTTTTAGCTAGAGATTCTTCTTAATACTATGCAGATGTTATTCCACCCCTCCCCGCATTTCATGGCATCTTGAAGAATATCCCCAGGTCTATGGAATTCCAATGTGCACATGGAGTTCTGCGAAAGAAAGGGCTGACCCATTATTTTTCAATGGTTCGGAATGCTCTATGAGAACAATAGGGAATGACCATTTTCCTTGCACAGTGTTCTCTCATTCATAGAATGGAGTGAGGCTACCCCACTAATATGGAGATCTGGCATGAAAACAGCCAGAGCAGGATGTGATGTCAGCCAGCCTTTCATGCCCTTCCAAACAATGCTTCCCAAAGATCATTGCAAAGAAGACTGTTTTTAGCTGTTTTTATCTTATTTTAGCTGTTTTTATTTTTATCTATAAGCCGGCTCAAGTCCTTGTGAGGGAAAGGGGCAGGTTATAAATGACCACCACCACAACAACCAGCAGGAATGTGATAAAAAGAAGTCATCCATGGTTAATATTCTCTTAAAGAAAGATGATGGTGCTAGTTATGACATACACTTTGTCTCTGTGTTTGATAAGATGGTTTTCACTCACTCACGCTGGAGTTACAGTTTTGGTCATGGGACAGATTATGACTCCAAATTGTTAAAGGAACCTTCATATTTCAGTTTCACATAAAAGATCTGCTTGTGACAACAAAGGCAGTTTTACCATTCAGCAGGCTGGCTTCTAAGTGCTGCCCTAAAACACTCCCCGATTGCTATGTCTGTTTGCAAGTTTGAAACCAAATCTCAATCCTTTTGGGGGTTGCCCATCATTTGAACTCACTCAGCACATAGTTCTTTAGTAAATAGCTGCTGTTATTAAAGTCCCTGCTAAACAAGGCTCCCATTTGTCAGTTACACTTCATAGATATAAGGCAGTGGAGATAAAATCTATTAGTACAGTATGGTGCCCATTAATGTTTCAGGGGCAGTAATTAAATCCTGATGTGCAACGGCTACAAATATTTCTCAAAAGCCGAACCAGATGTTTTAGCAACCAAGCGATGAGGAAAACTGAAAAGTTCTACAAGCCACAAAAGAGGGAACTTCTGAGGGAAACCTGGCCTGTTGCAGTAACCATCTCAATTCACCAGCAACATTAAACAGATACAGGACAGTGGGACCTGCTTTTCCTGCCCTGTATCATTTATTCTGTATTATTCTGTCTCCAGTAGCAGGACAGAAGAAGCACAATAGCACTGGGGGATCATGAAATATAATAATAATAATAATAATAATAATAATAATAATAATAATAATAATACCCATAATGAATTCCCTGGCTTGCAAATTTACATTTTTCCACCTCCAAAAGCATAATAAATTAGCACAATCAATGTGACTTAGTCATGAATCGCAAACCACATCGTTGTGTGGGTTATGATAATCTAATTAATAATAACTAGGAGCAGCTTTAACATCTGAAAATATTAATCATTGCCATCTTCATTTTGTTGATGCTCGCTTTAAATTAAAGCCGAGCAAAAACTGAAGCGGTGCCAAGTTGCCACTAAATGAAGGTGGGAAGAAGCGGCTGCGTCAGTTTATGTCTTTATGCAAAACAGCGAAGCTGCCCTTTCCTTCACAACATGCCGTTTAAAGAAGCATTTTACAAGGTGGCAAGCCTTTCAGTTGCGCAGTGTGCATTCACCGCAGAGTTGTCAGGATATTCTGTTGGGGAAACAAGCGCACCTTGAGCCACGGGGGCCCAAATTAAGACTATATCTGCAACTCCAGTCTCTGTGGAATCATAGAACCATAGAACTGGATAGCTGGAAAAGACCTGAAGGTCATCCACACACACAGTTTAGACTGAGGTGACATTCACACCATACATTTAAAGCACTATAATACCACTTTAAACAGTCATTACTTTCCCTCAAAAAATCTGGGAGCTGTAGTTTGTTAAAGATGTGGTGAGTTGTTAGCAGGCCCCTATTCCCTTCACAGAGAGGCAATTTCCAGTGAAGAGAGATTGTCTGTTAAACCTCTCTGAGAATTGTACCCCAGCCTTTCCCTGGTGACTTCCAAGAGTTTTGAATGATCGATCTCATCAATTCGAAGTAGCATGGCTAATGATCAGGATGCTAGAAGTTTTAGTCCAAAAACATCTGGGTGGCACCAGATTGGGGAAGGCTGCTGTACCCCAAAATGGCAACCTCTCCCAGCAGTTTCATGCAGATATTTAAAAAGCAGGGGCAACAGAATAGACCATAAACCAAATGCCATGGAATTGAACTAAAGGCCCATCCTTCAGGAAAGGATGCCTAATCCAGAGAAATGATAAAGAGAGATATCGTGCTATAGAATATTGCTGAGCTGCCCTGCAGAATCAACTTCTTGTTCAATTCCCAGTGAAAGACAACCAGAACCATTTCAGTCCTCTGAGGTGGCCAGAAGCCACAATGAAATGGATATGGAAATTCACCAAATATATTGCAAGTCAGCTATCAAATCTGTCACATGCTACTATATATCACCTATCAAATATTGCCAAGTGTCAAATACACCACATGTTGAGGAGGAACCAAACTTCACTCACACAAATTCTTTCAAGAAGAAATTTCTCATTTGCCTCTCAATGAGGCCTAATTCGCTATACAAGGTAGTTTAATTACAGAATGAACAGTGTGTGTCATTTGGGGACAGTTTCATTTTGGGATACTGTAGAGTACAAGATGAAAATGATATAAGCCTATAAAAATGTGATCCCAGCTATAAATATTTTCAACAGATAAGGATTCTATAGTGTGTTGTAAGAGCTATCGACCTCATGCATCAAGATCAACCTTTTTCTGTTGTTTAGCTTCTCCAGCTAAACAGGGCTTGCTATTCGGAGATAAATTTCAGAATCTGGTTACTTATTCTCAATCACAGGTTCTTCTTTTCAAGCATTCAGCCAGCAGCTCCTGAAGAAGCACTCTGAGAAATTTAGCCAAATGTCATGTTTAGGCATCTAAATGGGAGCCAGCCTCACTTTGAAAGCCTGACTCATAAATTACCTAGAAAATCTAATGCCTGTCCAAGTTCCTCACTGTGAGGCAGTGTAGCAGTGGCAGTTTCCACTTGTTTAAGATTGCTCATTTCATTATGTCAGGGCGACTGCTACCCCAGCACCTAACTTATTAGTGCTAATTTATTATCAGTGTTAAAGAGGTTAACGGCACCGTTATTTCCTCCGCTGCTGGCCTTTACTGCATATCCGAGATGCAATACACAGAGAAAACAGCCCAGCGGTTGTAGTTTAACAATAAATATCTTTTAAAGAAAGGCAGCAGCTACCAGGAAGCAGAACACAAGGACATTAAAACTGCAGATCACTAGCAGCTTAAGGTAAATTACTCATGGCAAATCATTTGTCCAATTAGTTTGTCCTCTTTTTTTCCTTCTACTGATAACAGCTATAGGCTGCTTGTGAACTCCGGTGGCTAGTTCAATTTTCGCATATTTTCAATACAAGTAGTAATAAGAACTGTGCTCAACTCGTCATTTTTTTAGCTGTACTAATTAAAATACAGTCAGAGGGGAATACGTATATGGTCTTTAAATATATAACATAGAAGTGGAGAAGTTTGTGTAGGTTAAACAGAAAAGGGGAACAGGAACAAATGGACTTGAAATTGCTAATTCAATTATATTACATTTACATTTCATGCCTGTGCGGTTTTGATTAAAAAAAAAAAAAAGATTTTGAGGTGCACCGTGGGAGGAATTCTACTGCCTTTTAATCCCTCCCCCCAAACTTTTCTTTCTTTCTTTTTAGAATAAGCATTTGGTCCAGGAGTTTACTCCTGATCTGCTGACCATTCAGTGGCAGCCAGGGCAGGGAGAGGTGGCCATCTAGCAATGTTCTGAATGTTCCAGCAGCACCTGGCAAAGGTCAGTGATATTACAGAGGTTCAAGCAACCCTCATGACCAAGTGGAGTCTCCTCTTGAAAGGAAGAGCTCTATGGTCAGAGGTGTCTGCAGCTGCTGTGTGCATTGATGTCAAGGGAACAGCCCCCATTACATGCTCTTTGAATGCATGGGAGTTTATCTGAATCCCCCTGTTATCAATGAATGCAACCCTGTGCTGGCCTAGCCATCACTCTCCCTACTACAGCCATCTCACAGATCACGCATTCTGTTGTCTCTCAGCATACACAAATCCTTACTAAGTGCTGCCATTCCTTCCCTACCTCACTGCCCCTCAATGTAGCGAGGGCTGTTCCTTGACAGTTACCACCAGCCCCTTGCGATGATCATCCAAGTCCGAGATACATTTGGATATATTTTCCTGACTAACTTCCCTCTGAATCACATGAAGCAGCCACCAGCCATGAGAAGAATACGTATAATTGATATCATATGCCCAAGGCTGCAATGTCAAGTTGATTAATTGGTTGGAGTAATTGTTTTAAAACTTCTTCTGTAAGTTCTAAATGATCAAGAAGAAAAAAAACCCCCGCTTGGATTGGAAATCTTACAAAATACATTGAGTCTTCTCTCCAGAATGGAGGTCAATACCTCTTTTAAGATGATGCATTATGTAATTATGCAATATGTGCAAGCATATTATAAAAACAAAGAAAATGTGGCTTTTCTCCAAATAGATTGTATATATATCTCTCTATTACAATTGTTAAACAACAGGCTGAAAAATCATTATGTTGTCCCTCAAGACCCTCCACAATTTTCAAACAGGTTTTCTGTTTGTTTGTTTTTTGGCGGGGGCAGGTTGAATTTGAGAACCACTAATTTGTTGCATTGCCAATTATGCCCTGTGCAAATATACTCCTTTTTATCCTCTATTAAGATGTGGTGGTGGTGTTTTCAAGACAAGTACAGAAAAGTGAGATATCTCCTTCCTGTTTGCAAGGCACAGAGATCACTTGTCTAAGCTACCATCTAAAACGGAAGAAGATTGACAAGATCCTGCTACTCAACAAGAATGCTGCTTTTAAATGTAAAATGTACTAGCAGCCAAACGCTGACAGTAGTGAAACTATATTGAGACGTACACAACTAAATTGATTAGGCATGTCTAGGTATACAAAAAAAGTAGAGATTTGCTTTTAAAAAATATATTAGAAGAGAAGGCTAAAGGCTGCAATCAGTGGCTTACAGTTTTCAACTCGGCATGTGACCCAGAAATTGGGAGATTTGTAGTTTCTGTAAATGCTAGCTACTGCATGCAGTTTCTAATTACGAACATCTGTACCTTTATAATGGAAATGGCAAAGCAGAGGCTTGAAGAATATGAAAAGGGCAATTTTGACCAAGGAAATCTAAGGCAAAGTGCAAGGTGACCAACATCTGCCTGCTAACCACAGTAATTGTTGATGTGCCCAACATATTATTTACGGACATGTATGTTGGAGTTGTTAAAGTCATTTCAATTTCCTCCTCCTGCGTTGGCTAGGGAGCTTTGTTTTGTTTCTTAAGACCCCATTAGCTATGTACTCTCTGATGGCATTTATTGCCGGTCCAGATTTTGCCTGGTTGCTTCCAGAAAAATGTTTCTTGAGCATTCATCCTGATTTATTTCTAGAGAGGCTGGGTAGCATCAACTACTTATTGAGCATTCATTCTGATTTGTTTGCAGGTTAGACAAGTTGAGTCAACCAAGCGTTATCCCACACTCTCCAGTGGATTTTCCTGTTAATTTCCTTATGACAAAAGACTGACCTCTTGGAGAAGCGGTCAGTGGTGGAACGCTGAGAGGAAAATGGCAGTCTTAAGTCACAGCAGAGGTTTGAGTAAAGTAGGGCTGGAGTTATACCGAGAGAATTACAAAGGGGCCTGTGAAAATTGCTCCCAGGATAGTAGGTGGGCAAAATGAGATGTTTGTTGAAAGAAGGCACAACTCACCGTCATGAGGGCTAATTTATTCATTAAACCAAATTAAAGGTAAAGGGACCCCTGACCATTAAGTCCAGTCACGGACGACTCTGGGGTTGCGGCGTTCATCTCGCTTTACTGGCCGAGGGAGCCGGTGTACAGTTTCTGGGTCATGTGGCCAGCATGACTAAGCCGCTTCTGGCAAACCAGAGCAGCACACAGAAATGCCGTTTACCTTCCCGCAGGAGCAGTACCTATTTATCTACTTGCACTTTGACGTGCTTTCAAACTGCTAGGTTGGCAGGAGCAGGGACCGAGCAACAGGAGCTCACCCTGCCACGGGGATTCAAACCGCCGACCTTCTGATTGGCAAGCCCTAGGCTTATGTGGTTTAGACCACAGCACATCCCTTAAAAAAGTTATTACCTGTGTCAGACAGGCCAGACAGAGCCCACTTGACTGACAAAGGTAATTACATATTTTTAGGTTATCTGCAAATGCTCTGCACATTTGTTGCAGGTGGGGGAAGAGGGATGAAATATACTCAGAGTCCTGTAGTGATTTCATGCTCTTTTTTGCAGCTTGTAAAACAGTGATTGAATTGCCCCCGAAAACCTCAGGCTTTTATATACATTACTTACACAGTGAGTCCCATCTGATTGGCTGATTCTGCTTCCCTCCTGGAGCCTGATTGGTCTTTTCCTGCAAGCCAATCAGTTGTTGCATTTTAGGATCCTACTTGCCTATTGTTCTAGGATCCAAGCTTAGTACATACAAGGGACTAAGCTGAGACTTGCCCTTTTCTGTGGTGCGTAGGTGTGGGAATTCTACAGGTGATGAACTGGGTTTGATGAGTACCAATGCTTTTTTCTGGGGGGACGCAGGGGGACGCATACCCCTAAACATTTTGTGAATCTAAGTTTGGCCTCACTGAGGGGCAGTATTTCAATATGAGTAAGAAAATGAGAGTACCCCTAAAAATTTTCTTAGAAGAAGAAGAAAAAGAACTGGTGAGCGTCCTTAGGGACATTTAAAATGAAAGGTGAGACCCAAGACTGGTCTTCTGGGTTTGTGGGTTAGGGTTGGTTAGAGGCTCATTTTTGGGACAAAACCGTGCCACCCATTCAGAATTGGGGGACCCCAAGAGCGTGTAGGTAAGGAATGCCTCCTTACTAGCCCTTAGGTCTCCAGTTTGCATTAATTTGCATTAATTTAAATAAGCATGGTTTCTCCAAATATCTCTTTTGTCTCACACCTCTTTATTTCATGATTGCAGTTGCAATGATCACTACACCACATTGGCTACGCATAAGTTCCATTTTATTTAGTTTTAGAATCTTGGCTGTACTATACAGCCCAGTCAATTTTTTTCCGTTAACTTGATGGTAGGCAAGTGTTTGTATCTATTGAAGCTCTTTAGATCAGTCTGTGGCCATCTCAGTTGCCGTCTCTTTCATTTCTGGTCTCTATGTTTCTTTCCAACTCCATCCATCATATGCTACATAGCAGTTGCCTGAGACAGAAGCAGTTAGCGTAGCTGCTAATGTGCTGGTGTGAATCCTTTCACACAGGCAATCACTTTCAGGAATTTTAAACAAGAATGGATTTATTGCACTCTCAAGGTTTCACACCGATGTCTGTACAGGTGTAATGGATATTAAAAGAGAATTTAAAGTCTAGCAGCTGTTGTGGTCCTATGTATTACACAGTGAAATCATGTGCACTTTTACTCAGAAGTAAGGCAAATTGAGATCAGAGCACATATTGGATTTTGGCCTGAAATACCAACAGCAACCATCATCATCACGCAGTTGAACAACTGTTCGAGAATCAGAAATGAAATTGAGACAAATAATAATATTTAATTTTCCTATTGTTCTACCTTAGCTAGCGTGCTGTATGGAAGGAATTTTTCAGGCCCAACTTAAAATCTAGCAACATGGACCACATGAAAAGGAAAAAAAGCAGAGCTTTGAACTAGACACTAAATTAAATCTGTGGTTACATATCATGTATCTGTTTGCTTTTTTAAAAAAAGCACCCCATTGGGAAGCCCAACAAGGAGCACAGCAAACAAAAATGGGACCTCCATCCCACATTCTGCAGTGCCTAAAAATCTGTGCCTATCAAAGCCCCCATTGACAAATGACTTCCTTCCTGGGTTGAATAGCAGCTTGGGAGAGGAAGAAATTTTCATCAGTACTAAAATAGTATGGAAAGAGGTTTTAAAATCTCTGCCTACATGGTGCAGTCCCAATCCTGACTGGATCTTTTTCGTGGCTGCATGTCATGTATTGCCCTAACAACACTTGATAGGAAGTAATCCTAAGTAAACATGTATAGGATTCCACATTACAATAGCAGATCTCCATGACATCTGACAGACTATTTTTGAAACTCAGGAAATTGCAAGTACCTTTGTGACAGACTTTTCAGTGGCTTGCTCACAAACATAATAAAAGCAAGAAAACAGTGAATGTGACTTGTTTGTGCCTTGATATTGTAAATCTGTGGTCTGTTGTGATTATCATACAAAGAAATAAAAGAAATGCTCAAAAGTGCTACACTTTTTAGTGCTGTTTTTAATTCAAGTTGTTCTCCCCAACCGTATTAAACAAATTGAAAAAATTGAATGTCTAGATGAGACCAGGACATGACCAGGACAAATACAAATCTGAGGTTCTGCCCCCTTCCAACAAAAATCCTGGCTATGCCCATGGAACAGGGTATCAAGGGATCTGAAGCCTATGGCTGCATTTAGGTGTAGAGTTTAGTTTGTTAGTTTTACTGGCTACAATGCTAGAGTTTCTGTCCCAATTTCTTTTTACACTGTTGCATTATGAAACTGTTGCTTTTTTATCACTATGCCAAGTCACACTAAGTTTGAAACAGTGGGAAAGGACTGTATGCTGGGACACAGCCCCAATTTTTGCCATGTGCAATTGCTACGTGAAATTTCCCCACAATTTTCTGAGTTAATGAGGTTGCAAATGAATTTTTGCTGGAAATAATTGACATGGGAATTAACTCAGCAGTGCGCAATATCGCAGAAAGTGAGGAATAAACACGTAAGGAAATGATTGGGAGACAGAATAAATGTATGTCTGAATGTAGTGACTCTCTGGGGACATCAGCATGGTGCAAGAGCTCTGGCAGCCTCACCACATCAATTCCATTGGCTGTTTGCACCGCATCTCCTTTATTGCTGTATTGCCCCTTCTCTTCCCGATGAGTAACAGTAACCCACTTGCTAACCTTAACAGTCCTGCCCCACTTCCAACTGCATCTAGAGAAGAAAAGATTAAAGGGAGACATGGCAGAGCACACTTCAAATACCCAAAGGGCTGCCATGCAGAAGATGAAGCAAGATCCTTCTCTGTTGCTCCAGAGATCAGGACTGGAACCAATGGGCAGAACTGCAGAGAAGCAGAAATTGACTAAACATTAGGCAACACTTGCTAATTTCAAGAGCAGTTGGTCAGTCGAATAGCCTATTGGAGACGTTTAAACAAAGTCTGGACAACCATCTGTCAAGAAGTCTGAAGATCCTCCAAGCTCCCTTCTGCGGTTCTATAACAAAGAAAATGAAAAAAAGTACCGGGATATTTTCAGTTGAAAGCATATTTTTTAATCAGCTTTATGAAGCAAGTAAAGTGAGAAAAGGCCTGTTAATTCTATAGCTGCCTAAAGCCACAGCTTTGAATTGTGAGGGTGGTATTTATTTAACAATCTTACATTATGCTATTCACCTACAAAAGAGGGGGGGGGGAGTAAATAGCACTATAAAACAAGAACTATATTGTTGTGAAGTTTGAAGTAGCTTTTAACTTGGGAAAGAGGGTCACATACCACATTAGCTGCACCCTGCACAGTGTTGTATATAGTGCTCCTATTACCATTATTTTGTTTTAAAAGGTTACTGGATATGGCTGGAGAACACATCTGTCCATTATGGGCAGTATATGCTGCAACAGAATACTAACACAGGATAATCTCAAAGGGGATTCAGGATATCATTTTTAATGCAGCTCTTAGATGATCATTGCTAAATGATTTATAGACATATGAGGAGACTGGGGGAGGGAGGAGGAAACAAATATTTATATCTTATTTTAAATGGATCCCAATAAAATTATCAATTGAGTTCAGATCACAATAGCTACTTTATTTGCTGTTGGGCTTTTATTGATATATAGCAAACAAACAAAAAAACAAAAATTAAAACAAATACAGAATTTAAAACAAGCATGCCATACTGTGTACCCTCTCCACTCACATATAAATGGTACAGGTTAAAGAATATCAATATAGTTGTACTTCCCTTTACAGTATTGCCATAAGAATGATAGCAACAGCTACTTTTCATTTACCCTTTTTGCATCTTACAATAATTTTGTTTTGGTATCATGAATCAACATTTTGAATTTTGACATAATGTCCCCCTTGCAATATATTATTTCAAGCAACAGCAACAGAACTTTGTATTTTTTGTGGTATTTAGTCATTTTGACTTTTTCTGATCACTTTAGCGTGAGTGCAGTAATTGTATAATTAAGATGACATTCCTAGACATGCCAAGTTGGAACCAGAGCAAATCAGGCACACTTAGATTTCTTTGAAATCAATGGGACACAAGATAGTCATGACTAACTTTTCACATTCCTTTTCAGTAGGACTTAAATGCAACTAACCTGCTCTAGAGCCAACATGCCATCTGCATGACACCTGACATGTTGAAGAATTAGTGTTTTGATTGATACATCTCAGATTTTAGAGAGCAATCCTAACTGGGGCCCGTGGAACACCCTGAAGTCCTGCCAGCCAGGTGGAAATTTGCATGGGCAGGTCCCCCCTCCTTTAATTGCTTTGTGTGACCAGTTCTCAGACTTGGGGGGGGGGGCAGAAAAATGTGCCAAATTCAAAAAGGACCAAATTGTGCCAGCAGATTGAAAGCAAGAATCAGGAATGCATGTAGAACATTCTCCCAATTCTTTCAGTTCGATTCTTATACAAAAACCTTGTAAAGAAGCTGGCCTAATAACTCATGTGGCTATTAGGAGGTCGGTGGGTCAAGCCTTTGTTGTGTATTTCTCAAAGCAGATTTCTGTCATTTGAACACTGACAAGCTGTTGATTATTTTATTTATAATTATGGAATGAAACCGCGTTTTCCTATCAGTTATAAATAAAACATTCAAGATGCTATTTAACTTCAGGTTCTATGTTACTGAGATGATTGGTAACCTGAGTCAGATAAAGTATCGTTAAAACATTTGCTTTTGGAAGAACGAAAGGTTATAGCCAATTAAATAAATGTTGAATGATAGAATACGCTAGGGAACACTTTAACTAGCTGAGTACTGATGATGTTGTAATATTTTGTTAAATGGCTCAGCAATGAAAAGATCAACAAAAACTTGATCTTACGTGTTGACTAGAGTGCACATAATTCAATGAGAGCATAAATTGGTTGTCATTCTGGATAACTTAATCCATAATAACAAAATGTAACTAACTGTATGCCCCCTGAGGACAGGATGTAAGAAATTTCATTCTCCAGTCTGCTACAGGCTTTTTGCATGACCACAAGTGACCCCCTGGAGTATATTTGGGGACTGTGTGAAGGAAGAGAAAGGGAAAGTCCAGTTGTGCAAGTAGAAATATTCTCATGTGACATTAGATGCCATCTTGTAATTGTAGTTTGGTAAAGAGAGCAACTATTCTCTATTATGGATCTCTCACACCTTAACATCTAACTAGGCTTCCCATGGTGGTGGAGAAAAAGAAACAAATCCATCCATGTTGTAGAATTAATACTCCCATTGTTGCTGAAAATATAGATGCCTATTTTTTCCTGTATATTTTTTACTGAGACAGTTTTAAGCTTTCAGAAAACTCGTGCTAGGATTGCAGACTAAATGCCATTGATCTGTAAGAGGAAGTTACTCCCCAAATATGTAAATAATCAGGAGGGGGGAAAGCACTGGAACATTTGCTCTCTTTGCCTGTAGCAAAGATTTATTTCCCTTTTAATTAGTTCATGCTTGATTATTGTCCTTAAATATTCCAGTTTTGGTAGCCATTGCACATTTTATGGTTCATGCAACATTTACTCCCAGTAATAATTTCTAAGTGTGCTATGGGTACTCTTGTCAGAAAACTTTCGAGGCTCACAGACTCATTGTGATTTGGCAAATTAACTTTTGTGATCTCCTTGTAGGTCTGTTGAAGATATCTCCACTCCTTTGTAACAGACATAGCCCCCCACCCCCCAAATGTAGTCATTTCGAAGACTTTAGATGACAAACACACTACCAAAGCCACATTTTTAAAAAACATGCATTTCTGTGAGTTCCATCCATTCTGAAAAGAAAGCCACATAAATACCTTAAAAATAGAGCAAAACCTGACAGATATCCTAAATGAGAAGTAAGCACTGAAACAAATGAGGATTGCTAATCATCACCATTTCTGCACTTCCCTGGGTGAGGAGAAATTGCAGTAGCTGAATTACCCAAGTTTTGTTTCCATTGAATGAGAAAACGCTGAAGATTTCAGGTCTTTGGAATATTTGATCTATGTACAAATATGCATGAGTAGAGTATATGTAGAAACAAACAGGCACTCTTAGAGGCAGCAGAGCCACTCAGCTGCAGCAAGTCTCCAGAGAGATGTCTGGTATTCCCAAGGTGCTCTCAGCCTTCAGCCAACTCACAGCTGTCTTTTTTGCCCCTGTCTCTAGCTGAGTTCAGAAAATAGCTTCCACATGTTCAAAAACTACCTGGAGCTGACAATTGTCCCTTCAGACCTTCAAGCCCATCGATGGAAAGTTGGAGGTGAGTTTGAAGGGGCAGTGATTCTGTGGGTATTCTTCCCCCTTACTGCCATGCTTTCTTGAGTGCATGGAGGCTAAGTCCTGAAGCGTCTTCTGTCTCTTCCAATCACAGAATTGCTGTTTTTCTCATACACAATGCTGCGGCCCCCTCCCCTGCTCATTCTAATGCAGAGAGGGATTCACATCTATCTTCCAGCTATCTTGACCCATCAGCCAACCATTTTGTGCTATTTACCAGCAATTTGCTTAGCAAAGGAATGATGGTCAGGAATTCTAACAATACCATTTCGGAGAGTCTTTCAAATTTGGCAAGGACTTTGCCCTAATTCTTTACATCCCATCTCTGCTGGTTACAGGCCTTTTAGAACAGGCTTGCTTCAGAAACCAAGTCCAATACCATGCCTACATATTGCAGTTAATGCATAGCACATAAACATATAGCAAAAATTCTGTGTACTTATGCAACATTTTCACATGTTATAATATTGACTTCAGAATGGCTAAATAGAAAAATCACAAGCCAGTATGTCTGGCACTATTTCTTTTCTTCTCTCCCCCCCCCCCCCCTTGTCCCCCTCAGTTGCCACATAGTGTTGTTGTACTGAGCTGATTTGGGTTTGATTCAGTTGCATGCTAAATTTCTCCTTTAGCTCCTATGTTCCTAAGAGCCTTTTTGAAAAACATTTAGCATGTGATCCTCTAAACATGCCAAGTATGAAACTAGGTTTACTTGGAATACATTTTTATCATGTACTTAGGATAGGCTGCCCGATTCCTACCACTTTGTTTTTTCAAACCATTAACTCCAGAGTAGTATCTCTGATTTCAGCAAGATAGCTGCAATAATGGTTGGAGACATGTAACCTAAATTACAACAGGAAATCTTACTTTGCCTAATTAGGCTCCATGTTATTTAAACCTCATTTTACATCTTACTTGCCCACTTAAATAAGCAGTAGAGATTGCAAAACCTGCACACACGTACACGTACTTTTGGTATCCGAATGCTGTTCTTCTGTGGACTGGTGCATGAAAACTCATCAACCAGACCTAATGGACTAAGGAATGTAAACTTTTCCATGATGGTTTTTGCAGAGTTCTGTTTTCACATATCGAATGAGCAGCTAGTTGTGAAATCCTCCAAGACATTAAGAATCCTGAAGGCTGTTTCAGATGCCGCTGAAAAGATAATTAGCTCTAGATCACTAATAAGGCCGCCAATTTAATTTCTTATTACTTGTTAATGTTTTGCCCATGTAACTAACATAATGTAATGTAACGTAATGCAACAGAGAGATAAATGGTCTCATTTATTTGAATAGCAACGGAAACATCTTGGATTCTCAGTAGAAGAGGGGGAAATGGCTACTTAGATAGTCTTAGAAGTAAATACATATAGCTTGACCCAACTCTAGTTTGATGTACTTGCAGTATAATCTTACATCTGTTTACTCAGATGTTTTCAGTGGGGCTTATACTAAGATAAATAAGCACAGGGTTGGACCTAGAGATGACTACATACATTATCATCCCAAACTGCATCTGATGGTGATTAGTTCAATGATGAGCAACAGCCACCATATTGATGTCAATGTGTATCCAGACACAAATTTCTATCCACATCAGACTGGGGTTAATGGGCCACGTAAAATTTCATCTCATAGTAGCTGTAACTACTTCAAGAGCTGTAACTACATCAGCCATGTCACAGCAAAGATTACAGGCAGGCAGAAGCGCAGAAACCACGTTCTTCACTGCCTGGATAATGGTGGCAAGATAATGTCCTCCTCATTGATTTATTTGAAATGTTGTAAGCTGCCTTTCAAATAGCAAGCATTCAGGTTGGCTCAGAAAATCGTAGAAAAGATACTAAATATCATTAACAACGCTGTAAAATGGAGAATAGGAGTAGAATACAAACAACAAAATGAGTAAGAATATTTTTTTTAAAAAAAAATCAACCGGGTTATATCTAGTCAGCTAGCTGGCATGCTCAAAAACCAGGGCAAATAAAAAGATCTGTGCTGGTACTGAAAAGACATCATAATTGGTGCTATGTGAACCATGAGTGCCATGTGAAACTTCAAGCCACGTCCACAACTGAAAAGACTTCCTTTTCTGTCACCATCACAACACCCCAAGCTTCAGAAGATGGTGGAAATCAAAGGAGAGCCTCAGGTGATGAATGTAGTACTTAGGAAGGCTTATGTGGAATGTACCAATGTCTCAAGCAATTTAGGGCTTTAAAAGCCACTACCAGAACTTGAATTGTGCTAAAAATGGACAGGCACTCAGTTTCTTTGCTTAGGAACTGGTGAGATATGATGCCTGTTGTTGGTCTCAGTTAGCAGTCTAGGAGCTATATTTTGAACTAAGGTGTTGCTTCTAAGAAGCTTCAAAGGCAGTACCACAAAGAATCTAATATGAAGCTTACCAGAGCAAAAATCATTTTGGCCAAGCCATCTCTGCCCAAGAAGTTTCACACAGGATAAATCGGTGCCCCCACGTGTTCACCTGATCCTCTAGAGGGAACACAACTATTTCCAGAAGAGGCTTTCCTGGTCATACAAGGCTCCTACTCACAACTTCCATCTTGTTAGGACTGAGCACTGGTTTGTTTGCCTAGTCTAATCAATTTCTTATCTCAAACACAGATTCAGCATTTCCACAGCCTCACTGGATTCGAGAATTATTACGGGCATCTCACTCCCATGTGAGGTTGCCAGCCCTGCAGCATGAGCTTTAGAGTGCTGCCATATGGTTTTGGGGGACCAACTCAAAGTAAAATCAGTCACAGCGAGGGTAATGTATGTATATATGCAGGGAGGCAATTTGAAAAGAAATGTGCAAAGGGGAACACCATATAGTATTCATTGATTTCTGCAACATGGTTTGCTATTCAGTCATTCAGGCTGGTGCCTGCTCCTTTTCTGAAGTACAGTACGCTGTGACTACATTTTCATGAAAACAGAGGGAGGAAAACAAACAATCAGAATTCCATTCCATTATACATGTGTACTTCAATGGTATCAGGTCACAGCCTCGCCCACCTGTGCCAGGGCTCCTGTAATTGATTCCTGGAAGCGTTTCTGTGCCAAGGCCTCGAGTTCCATTTAAATGCAGATGTGGTCTAATATGAGGGCTGTGCATTTGGCACTGATGCCTAGCAAACCTTGCTTGTTTTCTCCTGTTTTTGCAAAGCTTTATATTAACAGCTTCAAGAGAGGAGGGAAAGAGAGGGTGGGGGGAGGGAAAGCAACTTTGATAACAGTTATTATTATTATTTTCCCAGAGTCCACAAAAATGAAGGGGAGGCAGTTGGGGAGGGGGAAGAACTAATTATAATCTGAAGTGTAACCATAGCCCGATTTAAATAGGTAGCAGTTATGGGCTATTGATCGCAGTTCACAGGAAAAGCTTGTCATGTTGTGTCAAGAGGTTAATGTAATTACAAGAGCGGGCAGCAAGATCAGCTGTAGCCTCGAATAGGCGAATAACTAAAAGCTGCTTTGGAGACACATAATGTTGTCAAAGCATAAATAATTCATCCCAGCATTCAAGAAGAAATTACTGCTCCGTTCCAGCGTATTATTCAGCCATTAAAATCCTGCCCTTGTAAAGACTTTTGAAGTAGTCATATTTTCAGTACTAAGAGGGGTTTTGGAGTATCCCGTTTTATTAAAGCTTTATATTGTGCTCATGGTTTTTTTTATTAAAAAAAATAGTACTAAAGAAGGATACGAAATAGACTTGCAATTTGTTTAATAACTGTATTACAATTCAGATAAGGGTGCAGAGAAGCACGGGGATTTGTGGAGTGTCTGGATGTGGTGTGTGGAGAAAGACACAGCATGAGGTGGTGGAATTAACTCCCTTTGGCTGGCCAGAAATAAATTGACTCTGGCTCTTTATTGGCATCCTGAGCTGGAACAACAATCCCCTCAGCATTTGGCGATCTGTTTCTCCCAGAGCCAGGTAAGTGGAAGGGCTGTGAGAAATATCAACAGACCCAGCTGCCTGCCATGACAGCCTCTTGACTCCAACTGTTTGCTAGTCCATATTAAAGCTAACAACAATTGGCCATTGAATGGGGTCTCCTCAACTCAGGCATTTTGGCAGCTTAAGCTGTGTGTTAGTGCCGTTAGTTGCCTTGTTTTCGAATGGCTCTTGTTGATTATGTCTTACAGTCCCCAGGGACAATTTTGCATAAGTTCCTTTCAAACGACAATGGCGTTTTTCCCACTATCAAGCAAAGGATTTTGAAAATGCCTTCTGATTTCAAAAAACGGGCTTCCTTCCCTGTGAAGTAGCTTGGGAACCATCCGACAAGAGTTTCACAAACAGATAAGCCTTTTGCCCTTCGAAAGCAAAACTCTTTTTCCCTAGCCATTTTATAAACCTGTTTTCTGACATCATTGAGTTCAGGGTGGTAGTGGTGGGAAGCATTCTGAACCTTTTAATGGAGATGTACTAGTTTTGACTTTGAGTTAACCTCTATAGGGAGTTATTCAGAATGAATGAAATTATGTTTCATACCCCAAAAAAGGGTTTCTTCAATCATGCGAATGCAGCCTGATTTTCACATATGTAAATTAACATGTTTTCACAGACTGCAGCCTTTGACAGTCACCTGACAGCTAGCAGAAATCATTCTCTCATATCACAGTGGATTTACGATGACAAAAATGGATGAAAGCTGAAGGTGCTGCTAGAGCAGCATTCTGAAACAATTTTTTTGAGTGAAACATAGCTATTCGGCATCCCAGCTCTCTGGTATCGGTGGGAGGGAGGCTCTGGCTGTCCTGCAACACTGCTGCACCCCAGAAGGGAGTAAGCAGACTCGTGGCAAAGTTAGTGTCTAATGCATAACTAAGAGTATTTGCTGCTAAAGGGGCAGAAATTGACTTGGGATTTTTTCATTGTGTAAAATCGGCTATATTTCTTGGCTCCTGCATCTGCTATTGCCTTATCTGCTCTGATGTCACAGAGGATTTGGCAGCTAAATGTGAACATAGTATTTGGATATCTTAAAATACGAATGTTATTGAATATTAACATTAAATAACAACTTGTTATTTAATCTTTATTGTCCATTTGCAACGGGTATCTTTTTGGTACCGACTGGTTGAACAGTCAGTGGGTCTTGCAGTGAAAGATAAGTAAAATTCCAGGCTTATGTACAGGATCCTATGCCATGAACACAAGCAGCGTCATGTCTCCCATGCACCTTAAATGAAAAACACCAATGAATGACTTCACCATTTGCACTAATAAGGTGCTAACTGGAAGCCCATGGGAAAATGATGAACAAAGAACCAGATACATTTAATGTTCTATTTATGGTGGACTGCAGGGCAGGAAGATATCACAGGAGTCAGTGAGTCCTGAACAAATACATACAGCAACACACATAAGGAGATGTGGAGGATGAGAGTCCACATATGGGGACTTTTAGATCAGGACCAACTTCCACCTTTATGGGATACTGATCTGCAGTGCTGCCTTTGCTTTTCCAGCAAGTCTGAATGCTGCAACTTGGTTACCACCACCTGTTGATTCATTCTGAGGATCTAAGGAAAGGGTGGAAAAAAGTGCTCTGTGTGTGTGTGAGAGAGAGAGAGAGAGAGAGAGAGAGAGTGCGTGTGTGTGTGTGTGTGTGTGTGAGAGAGAGAGAGAGAGAGAGAGAGAAAGAGAGAGATTTTCCTTTTTTGCTCCCCTGCCCGGTTTTCTCCCTGCCAGACTGATGCAAACCTGATCTGTCATTCTGTTTGGGGCTTTCATGATTGCTGTGTTTGGATCTCAGCTAATCAAAGACCCCCTTCTTGCTGCCTTATTTACAAAGAAGCAAACATCAAACAGTCATTACTTAAATGAAAAACACTTGGAAAAATCACACAAACTTTTCTTTTTTCTTTTTCTTTTTGAAAAGTTCCCTAAGTGTGTTTTAATTGAAAGCGGGGAAAAGGTTTTGAGGTCACTGTTGTGCTGTTTATGAAAATCTATACTGTCTCCATTACCTCCCTCTTCGCTAAAGGTAATTGCTACAGAGCCAACTGGAACAATTCCTGGTTGTTCACATGAGGAGAAGATGAAATTAATGGAAAACATTTCCCGTTCTCATAAGCACATGCCACCATCCCATGATTCCTGCATATTAGGACACCATAGCATCTAAGTCAGAATGGGCTCATTTGTCTCTTCTGGAAGTCTTGTTTAGGCTGTCAACAGACCCAGTAATAATGTGGCAATGTGGATTTTATATGGAATTTGCATCATTAATCTCTTCTTTGGCCTGTGATTTACCACAGCAAATCCCAAACAAATTATCTGCTGACATGTCCTGGCACAGAAAGGCTGAAAATGTTGAATGAATGCACACAGAAGGTCCAATCCTTAGCATATCCAGGTGGGGCTGGAAAAGACCCCTGTCTGAAACCCCTGGAAGCCATAGACAATTGGTGCACCCCAG
This sequence comes from Podarcis tiliguerta, assembly GCF_965153285.1. Taxonomy (NCBI): domain Eukaryota; kingdom Metazoa; phylum Chordata; class Lepidosauria; order Squamata; family Lacertidae; genus Podarcis; species Podarcis tiliguerta. Next base: position 30,578,477 of record NC_139538.1, on the reverse strand, counting down.
TCTCTGTAGACAAGGCAGAAGAGGTAAACCAGCCATCTGACTCAGTAGAAGACAACTTCCTGCATTCCTATGGTAATTGCCATGGGGAAAATAATGCCTTTTGGATAAAGTAAGAATTAACAGCACTCCGTATTAAGTGAATATTATTATTATTATTTTATTTATTCAACTTATACACCACCCTATACCTCAGGTCTGAGGGTGGTTCACAACAAGACTACAACATATAAAATCAAACCAAAAGCAGTAACACAATATGCCCCCCGCCGTAAAAGCCACATTCTAAAAGGTTGTTGGATATCAATAAGATCAACAAAAGGCCTTGTTAAAAAGAACGTTTTTGCCTGGCACCTAAAGGTGTATAATGAAGGTGCCAGACGAACTTCCCTGGGGAGAGCATTCCACAGATGGGGAGCCACTGCAGAGAAGGCCCGTTCTCATGTTGCCACCCTCCGGATTGCAATGAAGGCCATAACAATCACATACAAAGAACAATAAAGAGCATAAGAGATAGTCTTATATATCTCTTATATCTAAAGTTCACTTTAATATAAACATGAAAGCATTTAAATTTAAAAAACATGAAAGCATTTAAATATTAGATGCTGAGGTGGTTCTTTCAAATTGTGACTTGGTAGTTGTGTGTGTGTGTGTGTGTGTGTGTGTGTGTTGCGTTGCTACCAAAGACAGATGGACCAATTTGCACAGTGCATGTGGTGTTCCCCATGTGCAGAAGCTGCCGGAAACCTCTGCAAGTAACTGAAGCCATTGTCTGTTCATATGTATGAAGTCTGCTAAAAGCTGCTATGCAGGGGTAATGTCACGAATCCCCTAGTGAAGTTCTCTTCCCATCCTTAGATTCATATTTGCAGTCACTCATTCTGTTACTCTGACACAAAACTAAATTTAAAAATCCCAGTGTGTCTGAGTTATTCAGCAAGCAGCGGGGTGAGGAGAGAGAGAGTGAGAATTGCCTATCTCTGACTCCAAAGTTCAGGTTTCTGCTTGCGATAGTCATGTGAGATACATGATCATGGAATCAGGACTGGTATAAATCAGAACTTTAATGTGCAAAGTCAGTCAACAGTTTATACTGCAATCTTAGGCATTAATCTGTTTGAACAGTGCTGTGTGAATTTAGGCTTTAAGAAAGATTTCAGCACCAGTCTAAATCAAGGAACATCTCCAAATTATGAACTCTTTGTGCTCACTAACTGAAGCCAAGGACATAAGAAGAGCTCTATGGCTGGATCAGGCCAAAGGCCCATTTAGTTCAGCATCCTGTTCTCATGGAGATCTACCAGATGCCTGTGGAAAACTTGCAAGTGGAATCTGACTGCAAAAGCAGCCTCCCCAATTATGATTTATGGTATCTGATATTCCGAGACGTACTTCCTCTGACAGTGAATGTGAACATCCTTAAAACAGGCAGTCATAACTTTTTGGCTTCAAGTTTGAAATGTTGGAATAAAAGGGCTGTGGTTCAGTGGTATACATGCTGAATATCCCAGGTTCACTTCCCTGCCTCTCCAGGTAAGTCTGGGAAAAACCCTTGTCTGATAGGAATGCAGTTGCCATTTTGTGTGGCCAATACTGAGCTTGATAACCCCAGTGCTTTTTTTCTGGGGATGCAGGGGTACGCATACCCCCAGGGCCAGATTTAGGTTTGATGAGGCCCAAAGCTACTGAAGGTAATGGGGCCCTTTATATGTCCAGCTGTCCTTTGTCCTTAGGGAGCAGGCTAGCAGACTGGGACCATTACTTACATCATAGGAGCCTACACATCACCAAACACTGTTGCTGTGTGTAGGTTTTATTTTATTTGTTTTTTATCTTATATTTTGGAAATGTAATCCTGTTTTTTTCCCTTCAATTTTTTTGGGGGCCCCCAAGAGAGTGGGGCCCCAAGCTATAGCTTCCTTAGCTTATATGTAAATCTGGCACTGTGTACCCCTAAACATCTTGTGAATCTAAGTTTGGCCTCATTGAGGGGCAGTATTTCAATATGAGTAGGAAAATGAGAGTACCCCTAAATATTTTTTTTTAAAAGCACTGGATAACCCAATGGTCTGACTCAATATAGGGCAGCTATCTCCATACTTAAAAGAACAGAAAAAACCAAGATAGGGAGTCACATCATTATTTTCCCCTCTATGTCTTAACATTTTGCAGTTGTCTATGGTAGATATCCATGTAATACCGATAATATTGTGAGTGGGTTCAATACGTGCTTGAGAAAATAATGCAACAGTCGGGCATATTGCAAACTCACTCTTAAGAACACCTTCAAAGGAGATCTCCGCTGTGAAGTGGTGGCAAATTGTCACTTTGCTGTGAGAAACACAGTTGTGTGAATCCAGCTCAGCATTGGGCAATCTCGTTATCTAGGTACACACAGAAAAGCGGATCCTCAAATATATTATACTAGAATATTTGGATTTGAAACAGCTTTTCTTTTCATTTTCCGCAATCTAAATGCATTGTATGAATGATTGCTAATGTTCCAAAGTTTGTCATTTGTTGCTTGACCTGGAGTGAATGAATCAATAGCCAAAGACAATTGCTCAAATGAAATGGTGACCCAACAAGGCAAGGCCACAGTGATTTGTCCTGTTTTGTGTCATATATTCAACCCTTTCAGCGTTCTAGCTCCATTGTCTGAGATACACTAATGTCTTCCATTCTTTCTTGAAAAACAAACAAAATATCAATGAATTGCCACCAGGCTAGGATTTTTCCATCTTTACACATCCTGAAGTAATGAAATTATATACTTATAGCTCCAGTGCTGTTTATAGGCCTTGATTGGTTCATGTTTGCTATAATGAGAGACATTCAAACAAAACTATAGCATGCAAAGGAGATTCAAACACAGATTTTTTTTTATTTTAAAAAAAAACAAATCAGAAACAGAACACTGTTTAAATTGAAAGACAATATAAAAGAAAAAAGAGAGGACATCATGGCAAGTCATGGAATTTGTCCATAGGCTGTCTTATGGAGAATTTAGTTGTTGAATACACATATGAGAGAGATTCATTAAGCGTAAGAAATGAGTGCACAGAATGAATGGGTATTGATGATTAATGCTCATTATGCATACCCAACATCGTATTTTATCTTGCAACTGAAGATGAGTTAGTCTGCATTGTATTGTTATTCTTATTGCCAAATTGGATGGCTTTGAAAGAGGATTAGACAAATTCATGGAGGATAAGACTATCAATGGCTACTAATCCTGAGGCGATGTTCTCCCTTCAACTGTTGGAGTCTTCTGAATATTAGTTGCTGGAAATCACAGGAAGGGAAAATGCTGTTTCTCTCAGATGCTGCTTGAGGGATTCCCATAACATCTGGCTGGTCTTTGTGAGACCATGATGCTGGACTAGCCCAGGGCCACTGGCCTGATATTTGTTTGTTGCTGTGGCAGCAGCAGCTATCTGTTCCTATATGCTAATATTCTGGAATAATTTACAAAAAACAACAACCCATTTTTTCTTAAACTAAAAACAAAAACATGACCCTTGTGAGAGACCTGGAATGTAGGCCTCAATGTATTTATTTGTGTAGCATGTGTATAAGCTTTGGCCCCAGTTTCTATGTGGAAGGGTTGGTGGAGCATGGTTGGAAGACATCTGTTCTGCAAATTCACTCTGACTGGAGTGAACTGTCAGTTCGTGAGCTCTGCTCAGAGGAGAGATGTGGCAGATACAGACAGTGGTACTGAGTCAAAGTCCTGCCCATGACAACAATCATTAGCTGCAAACAACATTTCAACACAATAACCAGGTTTGCTATAGCTCTGGCAGACACATACTTCCTCTTCTAATCTCCTGCACTCCTGCAATATTTGAATTCTGGAATACAGGCCACTAAATAAAAGATGAAACAAAAAGCCTCAAAAGTTATGCTTATAACTCCAAAATTTACTAGGTACACAAAGGTACATAATGCATACATAACATGACTACAGCCACATAATTTTTCTCAGTTTGGGCACAACCCACCACTAGTGTGGAAAGGAAAGCCCCACACTCACTCTCTAATAACAACAACATTTGTTTATTTACTTATTTTAGACCACTTAATGTGTGTGTGTGTGTGTGTGTGTGTTGTATAGCAAAGAAAGCCGAGAGAGGACTCTGGAGGAGGAGTCAAAATGTGCAAGAGAGACTGACATGTGACCAAAGATGAAACAATGAGCTACAGATTTATTCTTTAAAATGTCAGAACTAAGAGTAACTTATACCCACTATAAATGGTAAAGTCTGTAAGGCCCAAAGTCTCAGACGAAACTAAAATATGAAACCAATTAAAGCAACAATTCATAATAAACGTAAAATCTCCTCCTGTTTCAGGTGTGACATCCCAAATGTTGGGCTCCCAACTACTAGTAGCCCAAGTCAGCATGAGATGATGACAGTCCAAACACATTTGAAGGTTCCTCATGCTGCCATACTTGATTGGCCTTAGTCATCAAAAGCCATTCTAAAAGAATGCTTTTAGAAAATGCTGGGGCTCAGATTTTGATGAGTGTCCAGGTGAAGGCAATTCCTTGTTTGGAGATCATTTAGGAGGACTACCGTATTTTTCGTCCTATAGGGCGCACCGGCCCATAGGACGCACCTCGTTTTTTGGGGGGGGGGGAAATGAATAAAAAAAAATTATTTCCCCCCCTCAGCTGCGGCTGCCGCCCCAAGCCTTGCGCACACCCGCCAGAAGCATGGGGAGTCCTCCGGAGGGCTCCCCGTGCTTCGGGCAGGAGGCTGCCGCCCCAAGCCTCGCGCGCTCGGTGGGACCTCCCGTCGGGCGCGCAAAGCTTGCGGACACGCCCCCGAAGCACGGGGAGTCCTCCGGAGGGCTCCCCGTGCTTCGGGCGGGAGGCTGCCGCCCCAAGCCTCGCGCGCTCGGCGGGACCTCCCGTCCGGCGCGCCAGGCTTGGGGACACTCGCCCGAGGCACGGGGAGTCCTCCGGAGGGTTCCCTGTGCTTCGGGCGGCAGGGCTTGCAAGGCTTGCGGATAGCTTCCTGAAGCCTGGAGAGCGAGAGGGGTCGGTGCGCACCGATGCCTCTCGCTCTCCCGGCTTCAGCGAAAGCCTGCATTCGCCCCATAGGACGCACACACATTTCCCCTTCATTTTTGGAGGGGAAAAAGTGCGTCCTATGGGGCGAAAAATACGGTACTTTTTGACATATGCACAGCATCCTGCTTTATTTGGTATAAAGATGGAGAAATCTCCAGGATGGACAGGACGTGTTCACAATTGCAGAGTTTTTCTGCTCACCACTTTCCTCAGATATGCTCTAATACTAATGAAGATAGTAAGATGTTCTACTTAATGGGTTGAATTCTATAGAATACAATATCTAACCAGTTTCACAATCACACAGCATATAAATAGCTTAAGACCTAACGGGTAGATTTGAAACTCTTTGCTACAAATGGATGGCTTCTGCTCCTTTAGCAACATCATTCAATCTTTCTAAAAAAGAAAAAAACTGATTACAACCTCATATTTTCCAATTTTAATTGTGTGTATTAATGCTTGCACAATTTCCTACATAGGGGAAAATGTACATCACGACAATTGCCACATGTGGATGTGGTTTCTTGTTGTTATTTTCTTATATTACAGTCATTTCAATATAGAAAATCCACAGTTTGTGAAGTAGAATTTGGGATTAAGGGACAACAAGACTGGAATAAGTTACTCACCATTCTATTTACACAAGAATGGGCTGGTTATGATCTACTGGTATTTGTCTGAGAGATCTGAAGCAGATCAACAAGGATTTCTGGCTCCCACTTGTTTGAAAATGGCAACAACAAAATGGCTCCATTTTACTATTGAAATGGGGAGTGGAAGCTAGGAACTTAGAGTAGATTTTTCTGAGGAAGGACTGTGAGCTCAGTTCAGTACTGGAAACAAAATTGGGGGCTCAAAGGTCTTTGTTGTTTGCACCAGGCTGTGGTTGTTGGATCTCTAGGTTGTCATTAAAACAACAAAGAAAGCATTGATTCATCAAGTCTGAATTCTGCCCTCTTCTTATTAATGCACCCCAGGAAGGAAGAGAGAAATCTGGCTGGGACACCACTGAAATTTCAGGAAGTGCTTGCTTCTGGGAAGGCTGCATAGTGAAGACCACTGGGGATGTGATTTGCAGAATGAAAGAAAAGACACTCAGAAGCCTGTCACAGTTGGCAGGGCCATGGTACTTACCTGACCTCCCAACCAATGGGTCACTACTGCTTACAGGGAGGGAGAGTCAGAGGGGCAAGGAGGTGGGGAGGTTGGTACTGCAACTTCTTAAAGCATATCAGTGGGTGATTTTTTGTTTTAAAAAGTTGGAAGCTGCATTTATGTTCTTTAAAAATCTAAGTTGCTCTGTTTTAACAAACCAGCAAATCAACCAGAGCTTTTCAGAATTCCACAGGCAGCTTTCTACATAGCCTCATCTTGTATGGTCAGCAATGCCTACAGAAAAAAGCAATGGGGAATCCAATTTGAATCTGCTAAGTAAAACAAAAAAAAGTTCAACCAACCCCCCACTCATCACTCAGTTATTTGTTAGTTATTTTAAAGTCAGAAAGAGGCAGATCCTTGATTCTTCTCGCCCTCATGAGGGATTATGGATAAAGCTGAATCCCCACGAAAAGCCCCTAGACATGTTTGCCTGCAGTTTAGCAGACTTGGGCTACTGTGGAATGGCTCCTGTGTCTGAAAATTTCAGCCACTTTGGCCCAAATGGGAAAAGGTTATACCTATTTTTTTTAACTCCCCGTTATAGTGACTAGGACAATGCAGAACTTCATTTTATGCAGAGCAGCTTGGAACCTGGATAAAGGACAGAACAATTCAGCAACAGATCAGAATTCTTAGAAAATACACTGATACAAATACAACGTGAATTTCTATATGGATGGAGTCATATAATCCCTTACCCACAGTCTGAAGAGACAGATTCTAGGAACAGTTTGCCTCCTTTAACTGCTGTTTGCCTGAACCAGACAAACACAGGAATACAAACGTATAAGACCAAAAGAGAGCTTAAGAAGAGGTTTTCACAGGATGTTTTAGAGCTAATTCCAAGTGACAATTAAACAGGATCCAGTGGGATTCACATTAAGGCTTTTCCTCGTCTTTGTCAATCAAGAGAATGCAGTCCCAAATTAGTAATATTCAGCTTTTTCTCCTCTCTAACCAATTAGATGGAGGCAACATATTATCTGTATTACCTAATTACCTTTTCTCAGAAATTCGTAAGAATGGAAAAAAAATCTGTTGCTTATTAGAGGGTCCATAGCATGAACCATTTTTGTGATGAAGCCTCTAGATATGAGCAAAAATGAAGAACGGATGTTTAAACTACATCACACATTTCCTCCCATGCATCTATATGTTTGCGCCAGCAATCTGTAGTGTTATTTCATTTGATTTGTCGGGCGGGGAGTGGGGAGGCAGGAGGCTGCAATCCTTCCGTATTGGAGATCAGGAGATTAATTTTTTAAAGAGAAGGATTGTAAAAAGCAGGCATTGGTAAAACATATGTTCCTTGAGCAGCTACAAATATGAGTAGTTGACGTTATTGTTTTTCAATATGGAACTGGTTTAAAGCTTCAGACAGTTGCAGTTTTAAATGCATGGGTCATAATCAGCAGGGTAGAAACAGGGAATCAGAAGGAAACAACACAGGGCAGGATCACTTGCGAAAGGGGAAAACTTGGACAAATTATTACAATAATACTAGATCTTGTTAGAAATCGATTAACAGTTTCTCCAAGGTGTCTGAATCAACCCTGATTTACTGTGGCTAAAGTCCTAGCCCATCATTAAGAGGACTCCATAAATCAGAAAGCCTTAGATTTAATCCCAGCATCACTATAAATACCTTTAGAAGGAACTTGATTTGAGTTTTGATAGTTGGAATTGCTCACGTTTGGCTGATTCAGTGTTTCTTTCAACTAAGTTATCGGTGTTGTTTGCAAAGGAAAGTAAGAGGCCTCTTATCCAGCCTCAATTGGTTCACCACCACCACCACCACCAAGCCTTTAAAGACAAGGTGTGATGCACTCACTCACGGGACACACTCACCCTGCGGGAATGTCACGATTGCAAATGTGCATTCCTATGAGGTTGGTGGGCCTGCTTCCATCTGTGGAAGTGGCACTTGGTTCTAGGTCCACAGGTTCAGTCATCCTAACTGATTATTTATAAAAGCACCTAAGATATGATATGGTATAATTAGACAGCATCTGACAAAGCAAAGACATCACCTTGCCAACAAAGGTCCGTATAGTTAAAGCCATGGTTTTCCCAGTAGTGATGTATGGAAGTGAGAGCTGGACCATAAAGAAAGCTGATCGCCGAAGAATTGATGCTTTTGAATTATGGTGCTGGAGGAGACTCTTGAGAGTCCCATGGACTGCAAGAAGATCAAACCTCTCCATTCTTAAGGAAATCTGCCCTAAGTGCTCACTGGAAGGACAGATCCTGAAGCTGAGGTTCCAATGCTTTGGCCACCTCATGAGAAGAGAAGACTCCCTGGAAAAGACCCTGATGTTGGGAAAGTTGGAGGGCACAAGGAGAAGGGGATGACAGAGGACGAGATGGTTGGACAGTGTTCTTGAAGCTACGAACATGAGTTTGACAAAACCGCGGGAGGCAATGGAAGACAGGAGTGCCTGGCGTGCTCTGGCCCATGGGGTCACAAAGAGTCGGACATGACTAAACAGCAACATAACTAGTTGTCAACATTAGTCACCTTTTGAAATCAGCTGCTTCAAATGAAAGCCCTATGAGGACCATAAAACAGTGCAGTCTATTGCAAAGATCAACTGATGGAAGTTGAAGGACTCTCAGCCACACATGAACACAACATAATGCTTTGCTTACTGAGGCTGGACCGTTGGGGTGAAGGGGACACAGCTCCATCAACCTCACTTGCCTGCCTATCAAACTGCAACAAGTACTGGCAATAGCACATCTACATTTTGAGGACCCTGAAGCTTGAACTGATATGGGGCCCCTTCACAACGAGGTCTGGATAACCACTGTTTTCTTCTTCAGTGGGTTTGTTCCACGGCAAATCACCAATTATTTATCTTTAAAATAGCTGCTACATCTTACGATTTTGATTAAAATGGCTGTATTGGATTATCTCACATGTCCAAGTCACTGCGGTGAACAAAAAATTCCTATGCCTTATAGTTTTCAAGTTAGAGCTCAGTTGGTAGAGCATGGGACGCTTAATCTCGGAGTCGTAAGTTTGAGACCCACATGGGGCGAAATATTCCTGCATAGCAGGAGGTTGGACTAGATGTTACTTGTGGTTCCTTCAAACTATTCTATGATTCTATGGTGAGGGAAGTAGGGAAATATTATATACATGCATGATGCACTTAAAAATTTTTTTTTAAAAAAAAGCAATGTGGACTAAGGTCACTTCTGGGGCCCTTCTGGGATCGGGGGCCCTGAAGCTTAAGATTCATTAAATGTTTAATAGTAGATCTACTCCTGAATGCTGGAGATGTTGCTGCCCATCAGCTTCCTCATTCTTAGTCTCATGCTGCATACACACTAACCCATTTGTAGGACATAAATGTAGTTTACCTCAATCTGGAGTTGGATGAAGATTGTCACAATGTTCTTAAACCTCATAAGAAGATGTGGCATTAAAATAAATATTTGATAAGCAATATGGAGTTGTTGCCTGATATTAAGAAATTTGATCATTACTGTCTAGTCACTTGCCTCAGTCTGTAAATTGCAAAATATATCTAAGTATCACCAGCAAAAAAAATATTTATCCCTCGTTACCATGTTCTTGTTGATGAAATTGTGCCGTGAGGGCAGGGGGAAGCAGGCTACCTCCATGGACTTTTAAAAAACAACAGTGGATGATTAACAGAAGTCTTTGTATTCTGCCTGTACCCTTCACCTTGCCTTCCGATGCATAGCCAAACCGTCTGCTGTGTGTTTTGATAGTTGGATAATTGGGAGCACTCTTGGGTTGTGCGTACACCTGGTTTCCTCCCAGCCTGAAATTCATTTCTTCCCCATCGTACTGCCCCTCCTCCTCTCCTCCTGCTGCTCATATAATGGAGATCAGGAGTTGATGAATGAAACATTGGTGCCCAGTCTCTGCAGCAACCACTGAAGAGCACTCTAACAGAAGTGACACTTTGGTCTCCATGGATAAAATGCTGAAACCCTAGACCAGTTGTCCAAAGGGAATCCATCTGCAGTCATAAAAAAGAACTTGAAAGCAAGCCTGATATGAACAAAGACAGTCCTTTGTTCTTTTTCAAAAAACCCACCCGTTTCTTTTTTGATATTGATATAGCCATAGATGTACCATTTTAAAAACCACATACAAAATGTATAGTGGAAGAGTCCCAGTACCCTTTGACTTCTCATGGTGGGAGATATTAACTTAAAAAAGAAAAGAAAAAGTTGTCATTTTTTTTAATAGACCAAGACAAAACATAATTTCAAACTCAAGATCAAAATGCACATCATGCTTGTCAAAAGTCAGTGCTTCTGTGCAATGAACTTAGTAAAAGGTAAAGGTACCCCTGCCCATCAGGGCCAGTCGTGACCGACTCTAGGGTTGCGCGCTCATCTCGCTCAAGAGGCCGTGAGCCGGCGCCGTCTGAAGACACTTCCGGGTCACTTGGCCAGCATGACGAAGCTGCTTTGGCGAGCCAGCACCAGCGCAGCACATGGAAACACCGTTTACCTTCCCACTATAAAGCGGTACCTATTTATCTACTTGCACTTAGGGGTGCTTTCGAACTGCTAGGTGGGCAGGAGCTAGGACCGAACGACGGGAGCTCACCCCGCTGCAGGGATTCGAACCACCGACCTTTCGATCAGCAAGTCCTAGGCTCTGTGGTTTAACCCACAGCGCCACCCGCGTTCCCTAATGAACTTAGTACAGTAGTTCAAATTCACTGCTAAGAAATTAAAGGGTAGAATCCTTTGGGAGCAATGTGGGAGCATAAGAAACACAAGAAACTGCCTTTTACTGAATCAGACCATTGATCTGCCTACCTCAGTACTGTCTACACCAGTATTTCCCAACCTTGGGTCTCCAGCTGTTTTTGGACTACAGTTCCCATCATCCCTGACCATTGGTCTTTCTAGCTAGGGATGATGGGAGCTGTAGTTAAAAAACAGCTGAAGACCTCAATTTCCCCAATTTCTACCAAAAACTAAAAAGGCATTAAGATGTCTCCCTTTTGGCCCTCATTCTCTGTCAGTTCTATCTGAGTTGACTCCCATTCAGATAGCCAGCATTTATCATATTTAAAGTAGGCCCAATGGGTTATACCCAATACTAGTCTTGCTAAGAATAGACCCATTAAGGCTGGTGGGCCTTAGCTGACCATGTCCATTAATGTTGGCGAGCCTACTCTGAGTAAGACTAGTATTGGCTATACATCCAGTTGAAATGAATGGACATGACTAACTGAGGTCTGTCATATTCAGTGGGTCTGCTCTGGATAAGGCTTAAGTTGGATACAACCCACTGTGTCTAACCCTAAATTATTACTGCTTCAGTTGGTGTTTGGAGCTCAGAGTATCACTCAACAAGCAGGCTGGACTTCTGCCCCAGGCAAAAAAGAAAAGAACCTTCCTTGTGCCGATCAATCTGGAACATCAGGACCATGTGTCCTGGCTTGCCCACTGACTTGTTTCAGGTCAACGACTCATGGGAAATGGCCATAATTGCCCATGAGCTGAAGATGCTCAACACTGATGTTGCCACTCTACAGAGTGGCCTCTAAATAAACATTTTAATAACTAGATTTCAAGGTTAAAAAATAAAAGAAACAAGACAGACTTTAAAACAGACATGATTGTTCTGATAAGATGAAAATATACTTAATGGCAGCATTTTAAAAAGTAGAGACATCACCTTGCCAACAAAGGTCCGTATAGTAAAAGCTATGGTTTTCCCAGTAGTATGTATGGAAGTGAGAGCTGGACCATAAAGAAGGCTGATCGCCGAAGAATTGACGCTTTTGAATTATGGTGCCAGAGGAGACTCTTGAGAGTCCCATGGACTGCAAGAAGATCAAACGCATCCATTCTTAAGGAAATCAGCCCTGAGGACTGATCGTGAAGCTGAGGCTCCAATACCTTGGCCACCTCAAGAGAAGAGAAGACTCCCTGGAAAAGACCCTGATGCTGGGAAAGATGGAGGGCACAAGGAGAAGGGGACAACAGACAGAGGACAAGATGGTTAGACAGTGTTCTCGAAGCTACAAACATGAGTCTGACCAAACTGTGGGTGGCAGTGGAAGACAGGAGTGCCTGGCGTGCTCTGGTCCATGGGGTCACGAAGAGTCGGACACAACTGAACAACTGAACAACAACAACAACATACTTAATGGCTACATGGTTATTTGCCATACTGTGTTGAGAAGCCTGTGCAGAAATAATTACAGTTCAGTTTTCATAAATGCTAAGTAAGAAATCAGAATGTGCTTCCATTTAAAGGTTTTCATATGCAAATAGGTTGATTGCAAGATACATGCTTTAGCTTGTTAGTTTTTAGTCGCAGCCTCACCTATTTACCAGTGTATATGCAAATATTAATATTTCTATTGTCTTTGTTATTATTTATTGAATTTATATACTGCCCTGTACCCGGAAGTCTCTCTGTTAAAATAATACACTTTTATATAGGGCCAGCCCCACCATTAGGTAGAGTGAAGCAGCTGCCTCAGATGGCCAATGCTGGGGGCATGGAGTGGGCTATATGTGTGCTACATAGCCTGCCCTCAGGTGCTGTGGAGGATGTTATCCCAATGCCAGTGGTGAAGTGGTAAAGTGCCATAGCTCAGTAGTAGAGTCTCTGCTTTGCATTTGAAAGGTCCTTGGTTCAGTTCCTGGCATCGTTGTGTATGGCTGGGATAGGACCTTTTTTGAAATCCTGGATGAGTGTGTTACTCCCAAGTCCTACCTGGAGGTACTGATGGTTGTTCACTCCTAACACTTGAGGATCAGAAACACTCAAGGTTGTAATCCTGTGTGCAGTTAGGGCACACAGTTCCAATTGATTTCGTTCTAAATCATACACAGGTTAAGTGAGAAAAGAACCATTTTCACTGGAGTCTAAAGTCTCGCTTCTAGACTTAATACACAGAATGGTAATAAAAGCCCCTTGCAGTTTTGCCTGCAAAGGACCTCGAGTGATTTTATAGTATGTTTTATGGAACATGCTCTTGAACAACAAGCGAATGCCTACAAAAAGCGCACTGCTTTGGTTATAGACGAATAATCCATAAACCGATTAAGTGGGATATAATTGTGTAATGAATATTTGTGTATTTATGTAATATTAGAGCTCTGCCTATTCCATACACATACTCAAGCAAATCATTGACTTGTCTTCGTTGCAGCTACTTTTCCATCTCTGCTTTACTAAGGATGATTAGAACTGAAATGCCTTAGGTTTCCACTTTTTTTAAGAGAAACATTTACATATTCATAGAAGTCTCTTGGCGGCGGCTGTAAACAAAGAATTATGTTCAGGACTGCAGCTAGAAATAAGATATGTCAGAGGTCTATTACCTATTCAATCGAGAATCAGTAAATGGCCCAAGGGCACTTCCTTAAATGGGAAAGGGTAAAATAACTGAGGTTGAGGCCCCAAGTGTAGCTGGAACTCAATCACATTGTTGATTTAGAGTATACCAGGCATTTTTTGTAATTGTCAAAATTCATTTAGCTTCTCTGACATGAGCGGAATGGTCTGAGATCTCAAGATAAGGCATGCTTCCCCGCATCTTTCACTAGGCTACACAGACCTCAAAACTGCATGCAGCAAGCGGTAGTATAACCAGGGGCACATGCGTTTGGATTTCTGTTACAGTCGTACTACTCTGTTTATGCTACCAAAATACATCAATAAAGTGTTTACACTACCAAAATATATCAATGGAACGTACTTCTTCTCATGGGCATAAGAGCAGGCCCAGATGTGAAGAGGGAGGGTCAAGCACTGCTGACAAAGCCCTTCACCTCGACCCCCTTAAGGCCTGCCTTCTGATCTCAAAACAAATTTCTTGACGAGAAAGAAAAAATATATACCCTGACAGTGCCTTTATTCTCCAGACCAGGTCCTGCTCTACCATTCTTTCCTGAGGGGTTTAGGACACAAGAAGCTGACGTAAATGAAGCTGGTATAAGTTAAATTGGTGTAAAGTCATGCCACATCCAAACCCCATTCTGGAGCAAGGCTACTGCCAGATGAAGCAGCCCAAGGTTGTCAGAGGGAAAACAGGGCTTTGAAATTGAGGTCAGCTTACAATAATCTTTTTGCCAGTCCGTGTGACTGAGCTAGGCAGAGAAAATCGGTTCCCCAGCCCCGTCCTGCTCTTGCCATGCCCTCAGAATGCCACTTTTTAAGGACTTGCAGTCCTTAAAAATCACAGAGTTGCTTGTGAAGCAAACGCTTCAGTGGCTCCACTCCTTCATTTTATGAGACAGCCAACAAGTTCATGTTTCCTCTCCATTTAGTATAATTTCAGTAGTTGGATTGACTTGTGGTGCTTGTGGAAGATGGAGCTACTACCAACATTTTGATAATGCTTTTGATCTTCTGAGAGTCCTTCCTTGTTAAGGTAAAGCAGGAACCCAGTGAGACATTTATTCCGCTGATCTGTCTAGCTCAGTGTTGGGGTAGCAATAGGCACTGCCATCTGCTTGTAATCTTGGCTGCACAAGGGGAGGATCAATTAAGTGATCTATGATCCTTGACTGTGGTGGATTTTCGAGTTTCATAACAAAGTTAAGGTACCTCTTAATATGCCTTAATCTGCAATATTGTAATTACATTCAGGTGACCAATGGTGAAATTTTGCATATCTGTCAGCTTTTCAATGCATACTTAGGTAAACAGGTAAGATTCCTGTTCTGCTAGTGACTGTAAAGAGGGTATGGTTGTCATTCCTTTTTTATCAATTTGCTTGTGGAGGTCCTGGGGAGGTGAACGTTTGAAAGTTGCTGAATTAGGTGACAGGTGTTCCAACTATTCCAGATGTGTTCCTTCATTTGTATGTCTTTCCTCTCAAGGCATAGTTGGGTGTGCACTTCTGATTTATGTCAAATCTAAACAGCAAGAACAAAACCTTTCAGGAATGTAAATTGCAGAGAACCAGGCACACATCTTAAATGAGATTAGTACCTGTTCACTTCTAAGCATGTTCCTTAGGTTATTTATTATTATTATTACTTAACGACTTTGTTCAGTTCCAAGTACTCCGTTCGATAAAATCTTTTACGGACCTGAAATTGAAATGCCATTCAACAGAGAACTGAGTTGCATAACTAAAAACTGATTGTATTGGATTAGATGTTCTTCCATTTATGATAAGGATCTGTATGATAGGATTAATATTTATGCCCTTGTTCTTTCATCCTGCCTGGGAAAGTTGGAGAGTGGCCAAGGGAAAAATGTGACCGCTGTTTTGAGAGACTGCAGACACATCCTTCCTTTTCTCGCAGTCTGGTACCTTCAACTATGCCCTTATGCATGGAGGATATAGCCATCAATGACTTCAAGTCATGATGACCGTGTTCTACCTCCAGTGTTGAAGGCTGCATGTCTCTGAATGGTAGTTGCTGGGAATCACATGTGAGGAGAGTGGTGTTGCGTGTAGATTCTGCTTGTGGGCTTTCCATAGGCACCCCATTTGACTACTGTGAGAATGGGATGCTGAACTAGTTGGACATTTGGTCTGATCCAGCAAACAGCCATCTGTGGAAAACCCAAATTGTTGTTGGCCCCAATTAAGCATTAAATAATGGGACATGGGTGTTGCTGAGGAACGTGAGTGGCGCTGAGGGTTAAACCACTGAGCCTAGGACTTGCCGATCAGAAGGTAAGCGGTTCGAATCCCCGTGATGAGGTGAGCTCCCGTTGCTCGGTCCCTGCTCCTGCCAACCTAGCAGTTCGAAAGCACATCAAAGTGCAAGTAGATAAATAGGTACCGCTCCAGCGGGAAGGTAAATGGTGTTTCTTTGCGCTGCTCTGGTTTGCCAGAAGCGGCTTAGTCATGCTGACCACATGTACTGCGGCTGTGCGCCGGCTCCCTCAGCCAATAAAGCGAGATGAGCGCCGCAACCCCAGAGTTGGCCATGACTGGACCTAATGGTCAGGGCCCCCTTTATCTTTAATGGCTTTTCATGTGGAAAGCACTAGGAGGGGAAGCATTTGAACACAATGCTTTAAAGCATGGATTTGTCCCTGGAAAATGCGGGGGCAAAAGGTGAGTGTAGAGGAGCCTTAAGTCTCAGTGGTACTTTACCTTTTCCATTATTTTCAGTGGTCCATGGGCTAATTCACCCAATGGAGACAAGGTGGTAAACCTGATTCTGGACTATACTACTTCAAGCTGAAATGGGAAGAAGCAACATGCTTGAATCCTTCTCTATATCAAATAAATATCTACACACAGAAAACTAGATACCAAGACTGAGAATTCTGACCTAGACGTCTCCTTGACATGCTATCTTTATATACGTTTTTGTAGTGATATGGTCCGAATCATATTGTGCGAACGAAGATAATGCTGTGACTCTTCTACTCATTCAGTAAAATAGTATAGTTTGATTTTGTGCAGTATAGACCTGAAAGTAGCAGGGAAGGCTAGCTATATTTAATAACAGGAATCACATTTGAGATTTGTACAGCAACTACTTTATTATTTTCAAATGCAAACTTTTGCATTTAGCTTGCTATTTTACAATTTTACAAACTAGGTATAAAAGACCATAAATAAATGACATAAGTTATGTGTACCTAAGATTGATGGCGAGGGAAAAATTACAAATTAAAACAAAATAGAAAATCTATATTTCTAACCAAGATTTCATTCAAATCTGCGAACCAAGCAATGCATTGTTAAGATTTTTTTTCTTCTTCCCCAGAATGGACTAAATTATCATATGCCTCATACATTCTAATTTTTTTTAACCACAGTCCTTGCATATTCCAACATACTTGTTGTGATACCAAAAAATAAATGCACTCTCTCTCTCTTTTAAATCTGTCTAATTAGTATTCAGGATGCTTTCTTTCTGGTTATGAAAATGTCACGTAAAAGAAAAATACTGCTTTGAAGTCCTGTTCACTGGCAAGAACCAGCTTCTTCTTCTTTTTGTTTTATACATATATATATATTTAATACATAGATCCATCACAAAGTTAATACAGCAAGAAACCTGGACAAACATCAACTGGTGGGGTTGTGAGCAGAACAATTTTCTAATGTATGGAGGTTTGCTGTTTTGGAGTCCTGTTGATGCCTCATCTTTAACCAGGAAGAAATGGAGGCCAGTTCTCTTATCAATTTCTGGTTGTTGTTAGGTTGTTAGTGTGTTGTGTCTTTCTACCCATCCAAACTCTGTTTAGTACACTTGACTGCAATCCGAGAATGCTGGGTTTGCAGTTCACAACACTTTATGCCCCCCGGCTCCTTGACAGTGCTGTGTCCTGCCATCAGCACAACTACACAAACCGGGAAATACTGATCTTCAATTTTGTGTTCATCAGACCAAAAAAATAACCTTAGAAATGGGAAAGGAAGAAACAGGGGGGAGGGAGAGGCGAGGATGAAGAATAAACTCCAGAGAAACTGTTTTAGGGCCTCATTCAATGCCAAGCATTTTAAATGCAATATTTACACATTCTTTTCCTTGATTTCCCCCCGCCAGGCATGTAGGTTTGACTGTCCTGTTTCAGCTTGATGTGCTGCACTGTATCTCAGTAGGGAAGAGTCTTCTGTGACCAGAAAGCAGGTCGAGCACATCAACTGCTGAGCTCAAAATGTGGAATGGCAGTCCATTCCCCAGACTCCTGCATTCAGCTCGCCTCCAAGAACAGTCTTCAGAAAATTAACAGTGAACTCTCCAGACTCCGTAAACTTTCCTAGATAGGACTGGTAGGTCATTACCACTTATTGCAAACTGTATTGCAATTTACCTATGAGAGGAACATGAAAGGGGTTTTTGTTTTTTTTGCAAATCCCTTGCTTAAACCTTCAAAACCTTTTGTATTCTTTAACTTGGGAGAAAATAAAACAGTTTGCTCAACAATCATTCATGGGCCCCAAACTCCTTGCAGGTGGCACACTGAATAATTTACTTCTGTGAAAGGATAAGGATTGCATATTTCTGTTTGTGTTCATCAAGTCTCTAAAAGCTTTTTTTTTTCCAGGGCGGGGGAGAAAAAAAAAGGCTATTTAATAGTTCAGTTCAAAACAACCCGCTGATGGATGAAGACTTCATCTCCACCTACTTTCCCCCTTAAGGTACTGCTGCTTCGATAATGAACAGGCCTCGACAAGACTAATGGTCATCGATCGAATTCTTTATCACAGTTATGGAACTCACAATGGATCACTCCACAACTCGAGTGAAGGCGCCCCTGCTCTAGGCTGAATAACTATTTGTTAAGGTTAGTGTGGCAGCTACATAATACATGAATAGATACAGGACTGTAACATTCAGGAGTGTGTGTGTTTTCTCGCCACCGTTGCATAGCTCACCTACTGGCCTGGAAACTCAACAGCTCAGCAACAACCGCCAAGTTCTCTGAGATGCTATCTGCATGTTCACAGGTGGCCCTGGGCAACAGGCAACACAGAAGCACACACCCACACACCCAAGGCCATACGTACACTCACACATTCCCGGAAGAGATAATAAGTTATTTTCCATTCTATTAAAAAATATTGATATTATCGCAATGGCACACTTTTTTTTCCCTGTAAAGGATCACTTCACTGTCCCACGCTGTCTCAGCTTTTGTGAACTGGGCTCTGTGCTACGGCACCTAACCCTGGCGTCCATCGTTATGACATGTAGAGCTCTGCTACTTGCACTCATACCGATGCAGCAGTGACATGCAGGAGAAAAAAAGAAGAGAGAACACGCACTTACACAAAAATTAAATAAATGGAGCGAGGAAAGAGAAGTCTGTAGGGCTTTGATACAGTACATTCCTCAAGTGGCAATGAAAGAGCCGCATCTGGGCCATTTCATCTTTCAGTTTTGTTGCTGACAACAAAAAAAAGGAAAAGAAAAAATAGAAAAAAAGAAGAAAGCCAAAGAGACACTCTTCAGGGAGCAATGCTGCTTATGTAGTCCATCTTCAGTGCTGAGTAAACCGGGACACTGGAAGGCTTTTGTCTCTGGCCTGTTATCCTCCAAGGCCAACATGGGCACCAGGAAGGGCTGAGTCCAAGAAAGCAGGATCCATTTTCCCTATTTAAAAAATACAAACATCAAACTATTATTATTTTACATTTGTACACCACCCTTCATCTAAAGATCACAGGGTGGTTCACAACATAAACATACAAAGTAAGAACACAAAATACATAATAAAATGAAAATAAAAACTAATAACTCTCCTCCCACAAACATATTTTGAAGGCCATAAAGTGTTGATCAGTAAAGGCCTGGTTATAGAGAAATGTTTTCACCTGGTGCCTAAAGAAATACAGTGAAGGCGCCAGGTGAGCTGCCCCGGGGAGAGCATTCCACAAATGGGGAGCCAACACAGAAAAGGCCTGTTTTCATGTTGCTTCTCTCTAGACCTCTCATGGAAGAGGCACACAAAGAAGGTCCTCAGGTTATGTTCGCAGGGTCCACACTGGTTCAAATGGGTCACCACATGGGAAGACCTGCTATTTTGAGCAGCCAATGCTAGGATGAGGATTGGAATGACTTTTTCAGCCTATCATCTTGCTGCTTGAATTATTATAGCCATGACTGTAGGGCAGTTTATGATTGCTTTGCATTCATAAGGTCCCTGGTTCAATACTCTGAAATCTCCTGATTACACAAAGGAATATCGCTTGAGGACCTGGAAAGCCACTGCCAGTACCAGATAATCCCAGGCTAGATGGACACTGTTTAAGGCAGCATCTTATGTTGATAAAGTTCCTTTTATGTTTGAGGTTCACAAATCAGCATAGGGGAGACAGGAGAGTTTACCCTAGAAATCTGAGGAGGGATGTGTGAGCCTGCTGCTGTTTTCCTAGAATCGCTCAATATTTCTGTGCTAGAGGGGCCAACAGATTAGTGACATTATCTCCTGTTTTGAATATTTTACACTTTATTTGCTTGCTCGCACAGCTGAACCCTGCAGAAAGAAGGACTGCACTCCTGTCAATACTTGGAGGGTGGGGAGTTCAAATCCTGCTTTCTGCGGTGATCAGCTGCAACCAGTGCGTTCCCCATGTGGAACTCAGCTATGTAGCCAAACACAGCAGAATTGAACTCCCGCCTCATCAACCAGTGGGCAGAAAGTTCACTCCTGCTTGGTCAATATCTCCCCTCATCCCCATAGGTCAATTTGAACACGTGGACAGGACCATTTTGACACCAGATGATTGACAGGTAGGTGGTTCTGCCCACCTGCCAAAGCAGGTTGGAGGAGATAAATATCTGGCCCATTGGGTGAAAAAGGTTCCCCACATCTGAGCTATAACATGCCTCACTAGAGCCTTGGACTGACACTCTCTGTCTCTTGGTTTGAAGAAGGGCTTTATTTAGTTTAATTTCAAAGAATCCTCTCTTAGGATTTGATATGAATCAGAGACAGTGGTTTAAAACAAGCTCAGGTGAATTTGATAATAAGCCAACTTCCCAAAGCCAAAGGTGAATTGTTTGTCTAGACCAGGCTTCTTCAACCTCGGCCCTCCAGATATTTTGAGACTACAATTCCCATCATCCCTGACCACTGGTCCTGTTAGCTAGGGATCATGGGAGTTGTAGGCCAAAAACATCTGGAGGGCTGAGGTTGAGGAAGCCTGGTCTAGAATCTGTGCTAAACCACAATTTCTGATTTCTGTGTAACACTAAGCCAGGATTCCTCGAAAGGGAAAATTCCTTCTCCCAGCCACATAAGATTTGGAGAGGGGTTTGTATGTGAGAGGGTGACTGAGGCTTTAGCCAGGTCTATTCTGATTTTGAAACATAGTGCTAAATCATGGTTTAGTCCATTGTCCATGATAATCATTCTTTGGCTGTATCCTAGTTCAGCCAAGTATGTTCAAAACAAGTATGTCTGTATAAGTGACTACATGTATATAGCTTACATCACTGCAGGTTGGGAAGACAGGCCCCAAATTTCTCTGCATTTCAAAACAAAATTAAACAAGGTCTGATAAGATCTCTTTAAATATGAGGGGGGAAACCTGGAGAGTCAAATAATTTGGAATGGGTGGAGGTGAAATTTTAACACCATGCTGTTTTCCCCAGTAAAAAAATTCTCTTCCCTTTCAATGAAGTTGCTATTTAGGGTTTAAAAACAAACAAACATAGAAACTTGGAGGAGGAAACAATTTTCAGTGAGGTTAACAGCATGGGGGGGGGTGTTATAAAAGCCCATCTCCCCAAATCTAACTCTATTCTGAATGTTCATGCAAACATAAAGTTTTAGGAAGTGGGGGAGATGGACTTCCATTCTTATTTGGCTGAGGAAGACTTTAATATTTTCAGGAAAACTCAAAGACTAACATTCACCAGCAAATGTGTTAAAATATGACTGTTTAAGTCACCTTTCAGAAACACACACCTCCATATTCTTCAACATGAAAAGCTTTTATGGGTAATTCTGCTAAGAGGTTTTACTAAGCTGTCACAGTTTTTGACAGGATCCAAATTTAGCATCCCATGTTCGCAACCATTTGCTTTCAGAATCAAGTTCATAGGGGAAGCTTGTGGTTAAAATTGGTAAGTTGTTGTTGCAAGTGACAAAAAATGACAAGAGTGACGTTGGGAATATGGCAAGTTTGACTCGTTCAATTCACTCAGTGCTCCTGGCTTCCAAATAAGTGCAGTGATTTCTAACAAATCAAACCTGAGTGTCACTCTCTTTTTGTGCTGAAGCTGCTGTCTCGAGTAGATAGAACTAGAGAGAGGGGGAAATCAAAGCTGAAAACCTAATAGGTGATGTTGCCATCCTCAAAATAATAAGCTCAGCTGAAATACTTCTAGCAGGTGGCCTCACCTTATGACACTCATATTCTCTACACCAAATCATCAATAGGTTTGATTCTCTTTCATTCCTGAACACTTTTCTGGTTGCAAAATGAACCAAGATCTAGATCTGAGGCTGTAATCTCTTCTTTGGGAGTGAGCCTCATTGAACTGAGAGGGTTTCCCAGATAAACACGGATGAAGTCAGATTGCGCACCACTTTTGAATGACAGATCAAAGTAAAAAGTGGGTACAGCTGTAAATTAAACATTTTCTCTTTCATCAGCACTCCTTGTGCTGATCTAATATTTGTTCAAAATAGACAAGGAACATACAGTGCAGAGAGCATGATTTTTATTTTTATAAAAAAAGTCTGATTGATATAAACAGCTTGGCAAGTGAGCCTGGAGCAGACAGCACTTTTCCAACTCTCAGTGATGTTAAGAAGGATAAATACATGCAGGTCCCTTGGATGTGTTCCTTGGAAATCGTTCATTAGGTGAATGTTCACATAGCAAGTCCACAATTTCCATTATTTCCTATGGGAACATTTCTAATCAGGGATTTGTCCAATCTCTCCCCCCACCCCTCCATAATTTCTTCCTGAAAAGGCTGCAGCCTACCAGCAAAAGAAAGACAAAGGGGAAAACTTATTTGTCCAATCTCTCCAGCTCGCTGATTCGTCCAAAAATTGCACCTGCCCTCCCGCCCTGCATGGTTTCTGCCTGAAAATGACTTCCCCAGCAAATCAGAAAAAAAGCAAGGAAGCAAAGAAGTGGCCAAACTCAATCTATTCAGATATCTGAATCTGTGGAGTATATAGCGATGTCTGGGCATAAAGCTTTATGTTCCGATAAGTGAATTTTCACATAATGAACAGGTAGCTAGTGGGACTGGCTTATAAAATAAGCATATTAATTTAGGGTGGGGGTGTGGTTCATGTTAAGCTTCCTGTGTAGCAAACAAATACAGATTTTTCCTAGGCCATTGGTGGTTTTTCCCCATGTCAACATTTTTTCTTTATGTGCCATGGTCTATATGAGTCATGTGCTGGATATCAAAATGAAATAGGCACCTATGTGGGTAGAGCCCAATGCATGCAGAATTGAACCATGTAATCTGCACGCCACAAAATGGTGTGTAAAGTTCATCCTACACAGACCTACAAAAGTGATTTCCAATGCAGAGATTTCATACATTCTAGTGTTGGTTGATGGAGTCAACTAATGAAATCTTGTGCCCTCCACGATGCGTAGAAAACAAACATCTACAATAATTGTCTTACTAAAGGGGGGAAAGGGTATTTTACTAGCTACATCCCATCAGCGCATTCTCTTTTATTACTGATAAGGAAATGAAGCCACCATTATCACAAAGGGGAAACCATAGTCCCACTGACCTTTTCAATGTTGCACAATCAATTGTCTCTTAGAAGGGCAAAAGGATGCAAGTCTGGAAGATCCACAGTCAAGAATGGCTGACTTATGCGAGTTCAAAAATGATGATCGGTATAAGCCTCACGCAACTCTCCAGCCTCAAAAAAATAATAATCCAGTAATCCATAAAGATTGCTCTCCGTCTCAGCTTGGAAGTGGGCAAATCTTCGATTGAGAGGCACTGATCAGCCCATAGGATATTTTCCCTCAAGGTTTCTGCAAGGTACCGTTGATGCTCAGAATATGCCAACATGTCTTGGTACAGAAGATTCTTCATTCCAATAAAAGGTGAATAACTGGGGTTTACCCCACAGACCAAACCCAATGATTGTAATCCCAGTGGCTGTTGAGGGAACAACAGTACCTTCCTTCCTTTAAGCACAGTATCTGGCAGCAAACACAGCATCAGAACTTGTATGTGATGTTATATAGATACATGTATATTACATAATGTCGATCAACACAGAAGTATATTCCAAGAAATAAATTTGTTCCAGGCCTGTTCACAAATGACGGGCTGTCATTTCTGTAGTTCCCCTCCCCGCAACACTCCCGGCAAACTTTATATATCAATCGACGCTGCAAATCTTTTTTTTTTTAATTATTATTATTATTATAATTATTATTATTATTTCAAATGGCGAGGAGAAGTAAAAAAAGTGCAGTTCTTCAATTAAAGTGCATGGATGAGGTAAACTAATTTCAAGAGTTTTGAATTCATTCAGTACTGGCTCAAACGGGAACCATTCTTCCGTGCATCTGTTGCATTTGGGTCCTCATTGCCTGCACACTGCTCAGAATCTTATTCTGGTGTGCAATGGCGGTAATTCCAATTCTTGCCAGGTCGCTGCATGAAGCAAAAAAAAGAAAGAAGCCGAAGGGTGAAAACTTTTTGTCAGAAGTGGATCCAGTAAAATATATTAAGTAAAAGCCATTAAAATATATTGAGACAGGCACATACACAAAAAAGGAGAAAAGAAGGCAAAGCAAGGTGAATGTTTACTAATGCTTGATTAAAGCAGCTGAAGGGCATTTTGGAACGGCACACATTGTATACTGAAGGCATTCTAATATTGTAATGGATGCAATGATATGCAGTGCAAAGCAAAAAAAGCCGATTAAATATCCAGATTTACCAGTTTTTTTGTTATACCGCTGAGTACTTACTCCTGGTTCATATGCACCACAGCCTCTAGGGTAGTGTAGCTGGCAGCTGTGAAGTTATCCTTGTATCGCTCCATCTTAATAGCTTGGAGCCAATCGCCGACGGAAACTACGGCTGAGAATTCAGGAGAACTTGGATCCAACAGAGCTGTATTAGGTCTAGGAACAACAACAGAAGAACATGATTAAAAAGATGTCACAGCAACAAGAACAAAAATCCAGCTAGACTTTATATCGCATAATCAGTGCTCAGTACAGATAAGAGAGGCATATCATCCTAGAGATTTGTAAGTAACAAGCGTCTCCAACTACTACCACAGGGGCTTCTGCAGAACCATCTTGCCCTGAGGGAAGTGAGAAGAAGCAATAACAGCTTTTTCTACATAAACAAGTTGTCTATTGTAACTTTTTTTCCCATCAGTGATTATAGTTATAATAATCTTCTGCAAACTACTTTGTGAGCTCTACCTGAACAGCAGAGTATAAATACTGTGAATAAACAAATATGCAATAGTTTCCCACACAAATATATATGGCAAAATGTTCTAAAGCACTTAAGGACGATATTTACACGGTCACAATGTGTAACTTCAATATGTATACACAGAGACAGGTATGAAAATGTAGGTGAAAATATTGTGGGGAGCATTGCAAACACATTTGTTTCTATATATCTAATCCTAGGAGAGGTCCCTTTAAAAAAAGGTTTTTCACAATGCACTGCTTTCCTGCTAGATGGTAAAAAGGTGAGCCACTGTTTATTTTATTTCTTTAACAAAATTTATGTACCATTTGAGTATATAGAACCTCTAAGTGGTTTTCAAAACAACAACACAGCCCCACACATTTGAATTGTAATGGAAAATAAAAGTAAAACACAGGCATATTTTTTTTAAAAGAACCTAAATATCATTAAAATCAACAGTTAGCATGAAAACAGATTAAAATGTGTCAACTTCTACACATTTGGATAGGCTCTGGGAGCTAAACTGTTTTTAGCAGGTGCTGAAAAGAGTACAGCAAAGGAACCTGATGTCAAGAGGCAATGAGTTCCAAAGTGTAGGTGCTGCCAAGCTAAAAGACTGATTGATTTCAAGTGCCAAATGGATATCATGTTCCACACAGCAAAGTGGTTGAGTGGGCATACATGGAGAAGGACAATCCTTCAAGTCAACTGGTACCAAGCTGTTGACAAAGGCAGTTACTAAAGTTCTGTCTGATGAGGGTAACAGTTTCAGTCCCTTTGGGGAACAATCTGTAAAGTCTCACACATCTCATTTTTTAAACATTTGTGATACAGTGGTACCTCAGGTTACATACGCTTCAGGTTACATACGCTTCAGGTTACAGACTCCATTAACCCAGAAATATTGCTTCAGGTTAAGAACTTTGCTTCAGGATGAGAACAGAAATCATGCTCCGCTGGTGCAGCAGCAGCCCCATTAGCTAAAGTTGTGCTTCAGGTTAAGAACAGTTTCAGGTTAAGAACGGACCTCCGGAACGAATTAGGTACTTAACCTGAGGTACCACTGTACTGTAATGTAGCTGCAATGCCATTACAATGTCATCGTACACCCTGTGGCCAAGCCTGTATGCAGAGACACCGTAACGGGTTCAGACTATTAGGGATGTCCTCAAGGCCAATTAACACTCTCATCATTTTTCTCCCCATGATACATTGCATTCAAGGGTGCATTCGTGTGGAGATCTTAAGATGTGAACTGGGGTTTCAAGCACACAGCTGCAAATGTCCAGAAGCAACACCTCTTATCATAGATGAACAATGTGCTACCACGACTGCTGCCAGAAAACTAGCTGATCTATCGGTAAAAGGCTCCAGACACATGCTAAGTGCTATGTTATCCACTGGGGACAGTCAGAACCCATGATTTGCAGGGAAATTCTGTCTATGTGCAAAAGCCTTCGGCTTAGGATGAATAATTAAAAAATGGAATTAGGTCAGAAGTGCCTGTTGCCACATTAATCTGTGGTGCGCAGAGACCCGAAATGAAACTGCCTGCACAGGCAGTCTGGTGTAAACTTGTTCATCAATGCAGGATACCATTTAATTAAGCATTTCCAGAAGATGCCTACCCAACCTTTCCCTAGAATTTATTATACCAGCAGAACTGACTGCACCAGTTTGATCCCCCAAGAATGCAATGCAGGATACAGAAGCCTGTTTCATCCATAACACTTTGAAAAGCAAATGAGGTCTTAAATGGGAAACAATCTACTGTGACAGAATCAGCCTCTCCCCATGTACTTCTTGTCTACCATGAAAAATAAGATCTTAATTCAACAGAACTGAAAAGTCACTAGTGGAACTATGTGCTCTCATATAGTTTGGAAGCTGAGAACTTAAGGAAGGCTTCAACCTGGCACACTGAAAGCTGGGATGGCAGGGAGTTAATCCACTTTAATCAATCAGTTTCTGAATGGCATGTGTGCCTGGCACAGAATAATGGCGTCTTTGATCTTTGTTTTGTGGAATGTGTGTTCGTGTTCCAGTTCAGATTATCTGCAGGATCTTAACACCATCAACACATCTATTAATACAGTTTTTTGTTTTTTACACCCTTTGCACACAGCACTGGTTTTGAATAGGCCATAGCACCTTACTCAAATCTCAAGATGATCACGATGGTGATTTTTTTTAATATATTTTTTTAAAAAGCTGTTTTAATTTATTTCAATAAGATCAAAGACTGGGTGTATTAAAGGCATTGTATATAAGTTATTGTCCAGGATTGCTCTCATCTAGATTGAATGCTATTTTTCATTCTTAACAGCCACCACACCTCTTTCTGCAGATGATATATTTAGCATGCATCAAAGAGGTGGGCAGTCACAAAAGAGCACGCATTTGGTAGCTTTCGCTGTACAGATTCACATGAAAGTGCAAACAGACATCTTTTGCTCTGCACTGCGTCCCCGTGTAAAAAGGTACTTTTGACACTTTGCGGAAATCAGCTATGAATATCAGATTCTACACTGCAGTAGTAGCTAATGGTTGTCAGAGATCTATGCTTATCAGCAGACCAAGATCAAATACAACTGAAGGAGATTAAACAGTTGGTATTATGTGACACACTCTCTCTTAAATAATTTAACACAGACAGAGGGATACACTTCCCAGGCTCCAGATGCAATTAGAGCAATCTGGAGAAAACAGGAGGATAGTGGCCTCAGAGGGCTAATAACCTGTCTTTGGTAATGTAAATGGTAAGCAATGGTCACTGAGGGGCATACTCATTTAAACATGAAAAACCACTTTTTTTCCTTGATACCGGACTGTCAGCAGCTGAATCTAGTACAGTCTGGCCTCTGATGACACCTGCACTTGTCAGAGAAGTCTCATTTGAGAGAAATGCAATAGTTGTTTCCCCTCAGTGAAAGATCTGTGTCATTTTTAGAATATTTCCTTCTTGTTTCATATCTCGCCTCTGGCCAGCTATGACAACTTGTTCCTGGAGACACATGATTGATTATGCACTTGAGGGAAATTTCCCCCTTCTTTAAGCAGACAAATAACTGCTAAGAAATAAAGAGCCCGCAAGCATGAGAATCCATGCTTCTATTCCTGTTCACCTCAACCGAATGAGGCCTGCCTTACCTGTACCGTGAGGACTGGCATGCCAGTCCAAAAACAATCACCCTGCTATAAGTGGCCTCACCACCAATACTGGCAAAAGAAATTGTGAGGGATCTATAAATGTTGACCCATAAAACACTCTAATTTCCCTATCTTAGGAAGGTAAGAGTCCAGCTGGATGATACAAAAGGGCCATCTATTCCAGCATCCTGTTCTCAAAGAGACCAGGCAGATGCCTACGACAAGCCTGCAAGCAGGACCCAAACACAAAAGCACTTGGCCCTCTTGTGAATACCAGCAACTGATATTTATGCTGCCTCAGACAATGAAGGTACTACATAGCCATTGTGACTTGTAGTCAGTAATAGCCCTCTCTTCCATGTACAGGAGCCTGAGAACCAGTGGCCTCTCCTGAATGAGGTGGGGCTGTGATTGGGCAGAGGCATCTTCTGAGAAGATTTTTGGGAGCTACAGAGAGCAGGAGGTGTTCCTTCTACCAACTTCATTCCGTACGCGGTTCTTAGGATCCAACCCTATATTAGCTACTTCTTTCTTATGTAGGCAACAACCCCAAATGACTTCAGCCTCACACAATGTGATATCCCATGCACGTTTACCCAGAAATAAATTACACTGAATTTAATAGGACTCACTCCCAAATAAGACCAGCTTTTATGTTTGGCCTTCACTCCTGAGCAGGCAATGACCGAGTCACCACTGCTGTTCTTACTTGTAAAGTTTATTTGGGGATGAGGATTATTAACCTCTGCCCCTTGTTTTCAAATTGTTTCTTAATTAAAAACCCTATGTTTTCCTTAATTTATTCAAATTTGAACAACACACAGGCCTTGAACATTAAAGCCTTACATTTCTGTTGTGGTCAATGACTTGAGGAGGACAAATAAAACTTTTTAAAGGTTCCATATTTTGTATCGTATTCCCTTTCCAAACAGAAAAGAAGCACTTTCCAGGCACTTTCACCTTACATTATAACAATGTTCAGGCTCAAAGCTCAGCAATATAAAGAGGAAAAAAATACAAGAGAAGAAAAAAAGACTGTACTTTCAAAATCCCACAAGGATCTTTCCCGCATACAGTGGACCAATGGAATGCTAGTGTAACCCAAATGGGCAACAGTCTTTCCACTGCAATCTTAAAAAAGAAAAACCAGAAGCGGGGGTGGGGGTGGGAAGTGTAAAGAATCTGGCCAGCGTTATGAAGTAGAGTTCAGTTTCAGCAAAGAAGTTGAGGTGAGTTACAGCTGCCTGTCGCCACCAGTATATTCCCTCATCCATCACCATTAAGAAAGCGCAGCTGACCTGGAGTTTTCGGAGCCTGTCCTCTTTAAGCTGTTGGGGTTGCGGATGAGTTTGTCTAGCATGTTGACAATCTGTCCAAATTTAGGCCTGTCACTGCGTTCCTTCTGCCAGCAGTCCAACATCAACTGATGTAGAGCAATGGGGCAGTCCATCGGGGGCGGCAGCCGATACCCTTCCTCGATGGCTTTGATAACCTAACAAACAAACAAATGAAAGGCAGCATTTTAAGAGAGCTAAATAAAACAATATATTTAACACTTAGAAAATGGGGTAACCTTGAATAAGTTTGGCGTTTTAAAGATGTGCACATTTAATAACAGTAAATACATGTTTGTATAAAAGCTTTGGTTATTTTTGGACTTCCCAATATTTATTGTTTGCTTTTTCAGAAAACTGTAATTAAGAGTTTGCATTATTAAAATAATGGAGAGCGGAGGCATTTTAAATGTATTACATTTTAAACTTGAGAATGAAGAAAAATGATTGTTATTTGCTTTAGATTTTGTTTCTAAAACTCCTGTCTTATAAGAAGTCATAGCAAATGCCTTCTAAATTAGAAACTAGGGGAGAAAATGAATTCAATGGAGCAATCCTCTAACATGTCTACTCAGTAGAAAGGGTATAACCCCAACCCCGCTTACCTGGGAGTAGGCCCTACTGTATTCAGTAGGACTTTCTTCTGAGTAGACATGATTAGGATTACGTTATAAGTTACATTGAATTTAATGGAGCTTGTTCCCAAGGTTTAGTATTACAGACTAAATGACTAAATATACAGGCAAGTAGATGAGCACATCACACATTAACACTTTTGTTGCTTTACTGACAGCCGATCATTTTGGAAGTAGAACCAAAATGAGATTTCCTGAAGTTGTCAACAATTCCCATATGTCCTAGATACCAACCGGACAGTATTACTGTTTCCCTCAACTCCACTCCACTTCCAGGAACACCTGGTCCTGTTTTCCCTTCCCTAAAGCTGTCTGTCTCCCATGCAATGTGAGAGGGAAATTGCCTTGAGCTGTTCTGCACCCACAAAGGCCAGATGCAAACTGGCCTACTGTGTCACTTGAAAGTGTGTAATTATAAACAGTATCCAACGGGATCCAAAACTTGTCTGTATAAAGGACACCATAAACCCTTCCATACATATGGCTCATTATCACATACTGCCTGTTTGGCAAACCTATGTAGAATAAGCTCATGCATAATCAAGATCCAGTTCTTCACAGCCCGGTCTACCCAGTTCGCAACCCTTCACCCCGTCACAGTTGGCACTAATGGGCACTCTTGTTGGTAGTCTTTACAGAGAGAAGCAAGATTAATTGGCCACACACATTGATTCACACAACCATACAACTGGTTTCACAAGTGTCGGGGTAAGGCACAAAGGCAGGCAACGTGGACTCCTACTTCCATTGCCACTAGGCATTAAGGCAAACAGAGAAGAGTGTCGTCTCCAAGGCTACCAACCCTGCCCTATTCAGAACCACAAAATTAATAACTTTCCAAGCCTTATTTGCATTCTAATTGCAAGGAGAAAGATTCCTCCTCACCGCCACTGTGCAGTATTTCTTTATCTATGTGACAATCTGTGTGACGTGAGCTGCATAGCTTCTCATTTGCCTCCACTAGCAGAAGGCGTCATAGCTACATCACTGGCCCAATTAATGTGGCCATTCTTCTTGCTCTCTCATGGGCAAGAGGGCATAAAAAGCATCAGCAAACCTAATTCAACATTGCTCCGAATTCCATTTCGTTACTAAAAGCTCATAATGTTTCCGGAGAACATCTGAAGCTTTGTTTTCATGCTAACTGCTTAGTGCCTTTTTGTTTATTCTGAGCTAAAGCTTGCCTACTCTGAAAAGTGTCAGCTCTATTCCAGATCTTCTACTTGCGATCCTTTAACTCAGGGATGGGGGACTTAGAGCCCTCTTGGTGCTATAAGACGCCAACTCCCATCACAGTGACCATTCTGTTTGGGGCTGATGGGAATGCAATAACTTCTGGAGGGCTGTGGCCTCCCCATCTCATCTTTAACTGGAGAGGCAAGCAATTGAGTCTGGGATCTTACACATGCAAGCTATGTACTCAGCCGCCGAGCTATGGGCCCTCCTGAAATATATTCCACATCTGAAGGAAATTAAAAGGAAATCTCTTTTCAGCTTCAATGCCATCCACATGTAAACAATGTTGGAAACTTTTCAGTTATACAAAAGAAGGTGGGTGAGTATTATGCAGCTTCCTGCCTTGAACTAAAGTGTTCAGTGTTTCATATCTCCAGATCGAGGACGGAAGAAATGTTAATCTGCTTATAAATCCTCCTGGTAAAGGTTATATCTCATTTTCACCGGACTGTCGTCCTTTTCTAAAATGTTCTGCTATATATTAGATTCCTCTTCATCTTTTTCTTCAGGACTATTCTACAATAGCAGGAATTTTATTAACTCCCTCTTGGAATGAACTGAAGGAGTCCAGATGGTACAGTTAAAGAGAGTTGCATAATTTACAAGGGGTCATTTACTAAAGCTGCTTTTTAATGTCCCCCAAGGACATATCTCCTATTGTTGTTATTGCTTAAACATTTTGCACAATAATAATAATAATAATATCACATGTTCCCAATGAAATTCTTTGTGCAGTCTTAGATTAGCATTATTAGTTCAAAAATATGAATGTAAACCCACACTAGGGTTTGAAATATTTACCCTTAATTGGAAAACCAGTTTTACTGATGTATTCTTAACGGATCCTCAAGTGGGAAATTGTGGTACAGAATCAATATTAACAATTTTCTTTCCACACTAGAATACCTGAAATGCTTTGCAAATGGATAAATGTTTTCCTTTCCTGAGGTTCCATTTGCAAGAGTTTTAACTCATTTCAATGCTTTCACATGGCATGAAGCAAAAGTACAGACAAATGTATACACACACACACACACACACGACTTGCAACCAAATGTTACTGTGTAGAATATTCTGCTTCAGTGCTTCACCCAGTCTGCATGCCCTTTCCTAGGATACCCCATTCCATTCCCTCTCCACAACAGTTTCCCTCTCCACAAACATATTAATTTCTAGTAGGAAAAGTTACACTGTGAAATGACATCTTTGTAGCAGCTAACCCTTCCCACTAGTACTGATACTAGAAGGTCAAATCTGCAATGGCCGGGACCCCAAGAAAGGAACATCTCCCTCCCACTCCTGTAGACAGATCCAGGATGGTTAGATATGGCAAATATATTTCTAATATTTTATTGTGCCACCACCCCAAAAGACTATGGAGAGGTTTGACTTAAAAAAAGAAGTGATGCATGCAAATAGTAGATTCTATCCACCTCCACAATGGTGTCCCTCAGAGGCAGTCCCCAAGCTGGGTGGGAGTTGCTCCTAAATGATGCATTGTCATAATGACTGGGGGCTGTGTGCGAATTATGCAACCATGAAAGATGGGCTAATCACATAGGACTTTGTCTCATATTAATTCAGAAGATCACAGTCCTGTCTTTGGAGCAACAATTCTGACACAGAGGGTGGAAAGACAACTTATTTTACTATACATTTTAATTCAGTTGATGGCAAAAGAATACTTACTGCTTTGCAGGAAGACAGAGACTGCTAGTGCACCAGCTGATTACATGCATATTATGGGAAACTACAGTGTGCTAAAAGGTCATCTGAATTTATCCAGAGTCCTATTGGGTCTGGTAGCATTATTGCAGCACTGCATTAAGAGGAACTCACCTCCTATTTCCTTGATTTTTTTACTAAGACCTAACAAATGTTGCTTCCAGAAGCAGTGGGCAGTTGAACTATGAGGAAGAAATACCCAGGCTAGGGAGCTCAAGCCATCAGTTCTTGCGAAAACCATCAGCGACCTGTAATAATTCTGCTGTTTTATTGCTGTCTTTAGCAATGTGTTTATTCCACTGGATAAGCACATGCTAACCCCAGCCACATTTTGAGCCATTCTGACTCAGTCCCCAACTGCCTGGGGAAGCATCAAACAAACACAGCCCCCAAATGACATTTTCGGCAGCAATCCCATGCCTAATGAAATGTATTTCAGAGTACACGTGTACAGGAATGCAGTTACTGATATCAGGTAGCTAGGTCTAACATTGGCAGTATTTAGATGAAGGTGAAGAACACTTACATCTTGATTGGACATATCCCAATAAGGCCTCTCTCCATAGGACATCACTTCCCACATTACAATTCCATAACTCCAGACATCACTAGCTGATGTAAATTTACGATAGGCAATTGCTTCTGGCGCAGTCCACCTGATGGGAATCTTCCCACCCTGCAAATAAATCAACAAAGGCATTTATATAAAAGCAAGCACTTTAGGTTTATGTCAACGTTATACATCATCATTTATCAAAGCAATGGGGTGGTGTTCATGAAATGATTGAAAAGAAAAATCAGTAAAATTACATGTCTATTCAGCCTACAGAGAAAATGAATATAGCTGGACATAGCTCCTCCAAATATCAGTATCTTTAAAATAACTAATAAAATCAAGTTTCTAGTCTTTATGGTTGAACCAATGGTCTTGAAAACATGTGGTGTAGAAAATGCTGAATAGTTGTTTGGGCTTTGCAGGTCTTTGCCTTTTCCCACGACAAGCAGACTATATTATGGGGGGGAAGCAAGATTGTGCATTAATCTGCATAATTTATACAGGTTGTGGAAATCTGCTTTTTAAATTCAGAATTTAGGTTATCCTGGCACAGATTTATTTATTTTTTAATTGTACAAACCACACACACAAAATTGGTCCAATGCCGTTTCTAACAAAGAAGAGAACGTCATCCATTGGCTTTTTGTCACAGTTATGGGAACCAGGAAACTGGAATATTATTACCAGCACGTAAGTATTCCACTTCTTAAGGCTAGGATTAATGCAGCTAGGAGTTCACAAAGTATCGGTCACAGGATTATAACTGCATACTTAATATTTAGATACTTGCTATGAATGCAAGAGCTTTGCTAATGTGATCTTGCATGTCTGTTGCTACTGCCAGGCTTGTTTGTCCAGTTCTTCAACATATATGTCTTCAGCTGCAGCCCACACTTATCAGAGAACTCTG
This sequence comes from Podarcis tiliguerta, assembly GCF_965153285.1. Classification (NCBI taxonomy): domain Eukaryota; kingdom Metazoa; phylum Chordata; class Lepidosauria; order Squamata; family Lacertidae; genus Podarcis; species Podarcis tiliguerta. Next base: position 30,543,862 of record NC_139538.1, on the reverse strand, counting down.
GAATCTGTCCATAACTGGTGAACAAATTGTCCAAAGCCATATATCCTCAAGTGCTTTTTGAGCACATACACTGTTTGCTCCTAAGTAAAACATTTGGGAGCTGCTGTTGTGAAGCATGTCTAATCAAATCATTAGTAATTTAGTAATGGCTTAAAAGTAATACCATCCTCATTATTTGATTTAGCTTCTCTTGAAAGAAAGAAAAAAGATTTCTCCTTTTGTTTATGCTAATGAACAAGGTGTTCTTAATTGAGTTTCAGGTTTTCTGCAGTTCCATTTGCAGAAAGTCATTAAAAAACCCCAAAGATTTTGTAGTTTATTGCTGCAGATCATTTCCCACCCCACCCCCAGTATGCATTCATGATTTCTATCATAGCTAATGGTCTCATATTCCTGCCTTTCTCCCTCTCTCCACCCCCCACCTGTTCTCCAATATATGCCTTCTATGGCATCAATATGGTGCTCCCATGAAAGCTTGCAAAATTTGCATTCATTCCCCACATGCCACTATCACAAAAAACCCCCAAACATGTTTGATAACTAGTTTCTGACCCTTGGGGTGATTTCATGATGCCATACAGGACTTGTCCCTTTAACAACGTAGAACTCTGAATTTATATATTAGAAGACCTAGTCTTACTGAACAACACTTGAGGAAGAACAACTGTCATGGCACGGCAACCTTTTAGAATTATTTGAGAGTGTCAACAGATTTGTGCATAGGGCTAATCAAATGAACTTTAATCTTTTTTTCTTTTTAAAAAACAAACACCCTTATCAAAAGGTCCTGAGTAATTTTTTTCTTATAAATCAGTAACTGTCTAAAGAACAAGGAGATGTAAAGTGTAAATGGTGGTTCCCAAAGACTGAAAGGATGTAAACAATGGGATCTGTCTTAGATACAGTGCTATTGTTTTATACAGTATGCCCACATCTTACACACATTTAATTTGCACAAATTTAACTATATGTGGGTACGGTGGGGATGTTCTTGTGAGATCTTGCGGGAAGTTGGATTGCCCCGTGAGATCTCATGGCAGCATTCCTACCAGTCCCAGAGGCAGCACAACAAACAGGCTTTGGCTGAGAACCATCAAGTTGGGGGTGGCTGAAAAAGAGCCTAACGCATTGGTGATGATAGCTGCTGCAGGAAATTTTGAGAACACACGTAGATTCTTGCACTCATGATTTTCAGTGCCTCTTAATGGTGGCCAAGTTACAGCTTCTTTCATTTAATATAGCAATGAATAAAAGTCCATTTAACCAACAGAACCCTTATGATTGGCTTCAGCTTTCAATAGTATTAACGGGTGGTTGTTGTTTTTTTTAAAAAAGAACAATTATAATTTGAGATTCCTTCTGGTTACTCAACCATGGAACTCATCCAAATTGTCCTGAATAGTGATACCAAAACAAGACAATGTACTGTGATGCAAATTATAGATATTTGTTGTAGTTCTGTTGGAAGGGAAAACACTTTACTATATTTGCACTCACCAAATTGAAAGGGAGGCTTTTCAATGCTTTGCCTCCTGCCCTTCTGTTTGAACACAGCTCTCTCGAAATCTGTCTTGGCTCAAAACCCCACTGCCCTTGTTAGTGGGAAATTGCAGGGCTGGACAGCATTAAACACTCACAAGGCAAATTGCACCCCCACCCCCCAAATTTAATGAACTGCATGTTCATTACAGGGGAAATGTGAGAATTAAACAGCACAAACTGGGTTTTCTAACAATCTCTGCACTTGGGAGAACAGATGGAGAATTGCAGGCATTTAAAGGCAAAACATCTAACAAAAATTACAAATCTACATTATAAACCTTGTACCTCCTTTTATCCTGATGTGTATAAACTTCAAGGATGTTTGTGATCATCAGGATATTGCTTTACAAGCTGCAGTATTTGCCTCATTAGACTTTACATGCTGATGACTAAAACCCATCTAGCAAAGTCAGTAAAACAATGCATATAAAATCTTAATGTTCTACATCTTTAGGCATCAGACATAAATACATCCACATGCGGGATCATGCCACTGATGTCACTGGCACACAAACCCATGTGACTTTCATAAGCTCCCCTTGTTTTTGTAATAAATGGCAATGTGTTTGTCCTTAGTAATGACAAAGAATGCCACAAGGTATGTGTTATTAGCAATGTTAGGTATGCATGCACATATACGTGCATGCACACGCACACACAAAACAATTCACACACACATATCTCTTTATTTGTCTATCTATATATAGATACCTACATGCACTCAGCAGGATCAATAGTGATTCATGTAACTTGGTACTTCCTACAGTAACCAGCAGTGTCCCTCCAGGGTTTCTAACAAAGCCTCTTTACCAGATGTAACTGGAGAATCCAGGGATACAACCTGAGAGCTTTGGCATGCAATGCATGTCCTCCACCGTATTGGCATACTCAAATCTTTGCAAAAGCAGAAAGAACTTAAAACACAATGGCTGAAATTCTGGCACTAATGTAACCGGAGCCTGTATGTCAGGTACACCTTGCATGCAGGCTTTCTCCAGTGTGGCTGGTTCCTGCAAACCAATAAACCAATCAAGACCTTTTAACTTCCTCTCCAGAGGGGAGTTTACTCGTGTGAGAGAACTACCCTGGAGGTGGTTGTATGGATAGTGATGAAGCTTTATGAGCACATGGGGATTAGAATCATGGTCATCATATCAACTTTGATAGCTCAGCTGTTTAGAGCATGGTGCTGATAATGCCAAGGTTGCAGGTTCAATCCCTGGATGGGACAGCTGGTTGGACTAGGTGATCCTTGGAGTACCTCCCAACTCTATGATTCTATTATCCATATTCAAAAAAGGCCAGTTCTGTATCACAGCATCTGTATAAATGTCCCAGAAATTATGGATGCAAGGAACGTGCAAGGAACCCTCATGTCCCTGACTGGTCCAAGAAGAAGAGTTTGGATTTGATATCCCACTTTATCACTACCCTAAGGCGTCTCAAAGCGGCTAACAATCTCCTTTCCCTTCCTCTCCCACAACAAACACTCTGTGAGGTGAGTGAGGCTGAGAGACTTCAGAGAAGTGTGACTAGCCCAAGGTCACCCAGCAGCTGCATGTGGAGGAGCGGGGATGCGAACCCAGTTCACCAGATTACGAGTCCACCACTCTTAACCACCACACCACACTGGCTCATTGGAATGTCAGAAGCACGGGACTATTTTTTACCTAAGGTTAAAGGGACATGAATGGAGGAGTCACACATCAGCTGTCTCAAGTATATGTAGGTTATACAACTTCAGGGCTGTTTTGTGATTACAAATGTCTTTTGCATGTACATTAAATAGTGATGTGAAAATGAGTGATATAGCTAAGAATGGCTTGAAAAATTTCGTGCCTTACCCTGGTAGTGTAGGCTGCTTCGGGGTCATCTTCCAGAACACGTGACATGCCAAAGTCAGAAACTTTACAGACCAAGTTGCTGTTCACTAGTATGTTTCGAGCAGCCAGATCCCGATGTACGTAGCTCATGTCAGACAAATACTTCATACCAGAGCCAATGCCTCGAAGCATTCCTACCAGCTGGATTACGGTAAATCTGCCATCGTTCTTCTGTAATAAATAAATAAGTAAGAAACTGTGTAACATTTGCAGTGAAAACTGCCAAATAATATATCCTACTTTGTCTTTATCTCAGTGTTCCTTAAACATTTTAAGCCTTCCACCCTCTGGATACCTGCTGAACCCAGAACCAACAATCTCCATGTGTTCAGAGTTGGTTGTATCATGGTTGCAAAGTTTGGTGGCTTGGGATAGTATGATCAAACTGGCATGAAGGGAGTAAATGCTGACCAAAACCACAGAAACGAAGTAACAGCTCTTTCTAATCATTATTCTGCCAAATCACACTATGGAACTTGTTCCAACAGGAGGCAGTGATGGCCAACAATTTGGATGGGTTTAAAAGATGGTCAGACAAATTCAGGGAAGAAAGGGCTACTGATGGCTGTGCTCTGCTGCCACAGCTGGAGGCAGCAATGATGATTCTGAATACCAGTTGCTGGAAACCACAGGAGGGGAGAGTGCTAGGATCCTGCTTGCTGGCTTCCCACAGGCATCTGGTTGGTCACTGTAAGAACAGGATGCTGGACTATGGGCTACTGGACTGATCCAGCAGGCTCTTCTCATGTTCTTAGCAGTAAGGTCATTAAGGGTCCAGCAACCTCCGCAAAAGGTGGATTTGTGAGGGTTCGCCCATAGTGAGAATTCAAGTTATTCAGCAGCTTGTAAGGGAGGAACCTACCTGAGGAGCCTGTGTCTCCCCAGAGATTTTGTTTCACGCCCCTCTCAGTATCCTATTTGTCAAAGGGGGCCTGCCGCACAGTTTAAGAACCGCGGTCACATCTTTTTAAGAACCATACCACCACATTACTGCATTCCTTGCCAACTAGCCCTATAATTCACCAGCAAAGCACAGTCCGGTGGCTATTGTACTAGCTTCCTGGGATGTGTGGAATGTTCCAGTTTTAATTAGCCCACCGCACCGTGAGACTTTTTAATGAGCATTTTAATCAAACCTGCTTCTGATTAAACATGGATTATTTAGAGCTTACTATTTTATACTTCACCTCTGTGCTGCCTGCCCTCCTACCCCTCCCTGCAGAAAAGCACACTCGTAAGCATCTTACGAGCATAATTCTGTCTCATCTTTAATGATAAGGATATCATAATAAAAATCTTTGGGTTTATTCTATCACAGGCACCTACCCTGAGGAAGGCATCCAAAGAACCATTCTCCATGTACTCAGTTATGATCATGACTGGTTTGCCTAGAAATTTGGGAGGGAAAAAACACAATTCATAGATGCAGACAATTAGGAGAGGAAGACAGCTTTAAAAATAAAAAATAATAATAACGTAACTCCAAAGTTCCAAGCTTCTTTCTCAGCTCGAGTGAGCCAGAAAAGAACTAATGCAAGGCTGACGTGTTCAAGAATTCCAGCCAGAAAATTAACACTTTAGCTGACTCATTGACAAGGTCTTTAACTACGGTACACACCACGGTCTCCAGAGAATTTAAGAATCCATAATTGCTCTCTAAAGAAGAAATGGTGATGCAGTAATAGACCCAAATAGGCCTATTTGCACTTGGAGTAATGTAAAGATAATTGCATCGTTTGCTAGGGAATTTGTATGTCCGTAGGCATTTGGCTGAGAGAAATCAAAGTTATGGTTTGAAGGATGTGGACTGTCAGCTGTAAGCGCAGATTCAGGTGTGGCATAAACAGTAATTTCCCTTCTATTTACTTAATCCGTAGCATTTATTTTGCCATGTAAAAACATGCTTTACCCATTTCCTCCGTACTGACGGAGGCAGGGTCAAATTAGTCAATGAACTATGTTGCAGACAACATACACTTTAACAAAAATGGAGAACTGTAAATTAACGCTGGGTTGCACACAATGATGCTATTCTAGAGTGATCCTATCATGGGATGAGGAAGAGATTCTGTGATGGAGTAACCATTACATCCTGCCAGCTTGCTGAGGTGAGGGCGGGTGATAGGAGCAGAGTTTTATCATGTTGCTTCTCATTGACTTCAAAGGGAGAGAAAACTACATCAGCTGAAGGGCTGGCATAGTACTGGGAAATTTGGGGGGCTATGTCAGGGGAAAGGGGGGCTTTGAATTCGCTAGACCCATCGCTGCCCCAGAATGCCCCACTTTGTCCCCACCACCGGCAGGGTATAGATGGTGGCACATCTACAGTGAACTTTTCTTGGGCATGTCAATAAGTTGTGGTGCAGGTGTCATCCTGCCTGTAGACCTTTCTTTCCACTGTTGAAGCAGTAGTTATGCCTCTTTCCCAGATACCCTGCTGCCTAAATCCATGATGATGAAATATAATCTATTAATATGTTTAATAACAGCAGCTATTGGCATGACATCACTTTGTCCTTAAAACACATTGCAGACATAATGGGTTGGTTTGCACATAATCCTAAACCATGGTTTAGTGCTACATGCATGAACTAGAATGAACTCAAGTGAAGTCTTGGACTTATACACTCTCCCTCATTTTCCTGCGCAGTGAGGATAAGGACTGCATTAGCATGTGCTTTCAGTGTCCAAGAATCCTAGCTTCTTGTTACAAACAAAATAGAGATGATAGTTTAAAACAAACTTAGGCTGGTTTAATAAGCCAGCTTTATGATTCATGGTTGAATCTGACTTATTTAAAAACTGGCTAGGGTTTGTTTTAAACCACAGTGGTATGAAACAGCCCGCTAGGATTCCTTGAAATAAAAAACATATGCCAGCAAAGTCCTTCTTCTGGAAAGAGAAACGGGAAGGAGGAGCTGTTAGCCCAAGGCCTAGCTGAGGCCCATTCCATAGTTTAGTGTTACATTACTTATAAACTAACCCATTTCACGTCACTAACTGTCCTCAAAGGGAATTGCTTCTTTCAAGTTCGAATGTGTGAGTATTCCTAATGATTGCCTAAGATCCACAATTCTCAAAGACTAAGATAGGGCTTGTTACCCAGGCACAGGAACTCATGGGAGAGAGTAGCTAATTTTTCTAAACCTCTTCCAGTCTAAATTTTGTTTTATAACATGCCATGAATGGATCAGGAGGTGAGGCTTTCACGTATACTCTTATTTGGGTAAACAGAATGTGTTTGTGTGTGGAAAGATCTGGAGTAAAAGAAAACATATTTTAACAGAACAACAAAAAAAATCAATCTGCTCAAACGTTTGCTTAGGAAAATTGCGGGTCTGTGAAATATTTTCACACGGAATAGCTCCTATAATTGTATCTACATTAGCACATTTTTCACTCAGCAGGTTACCTCCACTTGCAATTCTACTAGGAGCTCCTATTTCAGAAATAACTTTTTCTGATTAGAAAACAGTATGCTAAGGCATATTAATAGCCTGTACCTCTTTCACTTTTCCATTTTTATTTAGGGACAGCTGGCCTGAGGCCAGCCTCTCCACAGAACCTGTATGTTCATGATTCCCTTGCTACTTCAGCTAGTGCCAAAACATTCATGTCCCTCATCTTATTCCACGTTTACGTATGCAAGCCCGTCTTTACGTTAAAGTGAAATGGAAATCAGGCATCTGCAGCCCTAACTATCTTATTTGCATGAGTCAAAGTTGTTTTTCCCCCCTGTGCACATGCACAAAAATCCAGGGCAGCTGTATCAATATGAGCTTAGAAATTCTGGCCGGGAATACAAATACTTAAAGGCAAAGGCTGAGGAAAACCACCCTCTTGATATATGAACATTCACCCCTCCCAATATTCATCAGTGAGTAAGGAACCCACTTAGATCCAATCTGCATATTTCCCCATGTCATTTACACTTTGCAACTGTGACTTAGAGTCACTTGACAGAACAAATACATCTAAATAGGTTTTAATTAACCTTCTGCAATCAAAAGGTACTTTGTCAATTTAAAGAAATAAGAGACACTCTTCATTTGAATATATTAATGCACAACTCCATTAGTTATTGAACCTAGGCAATGCAGTGTTGAAGGGGTGACAAAGAGGTCTAGATGGAGTCAAAGCACTGTCTTATCCCTCTTGGACTGTGATTTTGCAGCCAGCATATGCTAGACCCTGTGTGGAACTGAGTAATTGGAGGGATCCACTGTTTGATGGAATTTGATTGCACACTTTGGAAAGCACTAAACTTCTTATTTAAAGTATGATGTATTGGATTCAGTGGCGGACCTGTTTGATTTCGGTACCATCGTCTTGTGGCTGCAAAAGTAACCATACAATATGAGCAAATGTAGCCATAGACTTTTCTCCATGGAGTTCAATTGGGGTAGCTTGTCTTTATGAAGTTGATTATTAATAGCACTTGACTTGCCACTAATAGTGCATTCATACTAGTCTCTTTCCTCATCTCTCTCTCTCTCTCACACACAAACACGCACCCACACATCTGCCCCAACAATCGATCTTGTGTTGCAATTTCAGAAACTTTAAATGTACCCATTTTTCACCAAGGCTCCGTAAACATACAGGGGAAAATTGAGATAAATGTCTACTTAAGAAACTCTGTTTGCCAAATGGTGATGGCTTGGAGGTGTCTACGATGGTTTGTAGCAAAAGCATGAACTACAGGGAGCCTGGCAATAGAAGACACTTGGTTTGGTCTCCCACCTTCTGCTGGGAATTTAAAATCATTTTAATGCAGTGACAAGTACATTATGCAAATAGTATGCACTCATTTATAACTGTTACAGCTGTACCAGCTTTGGGGGGGGGGGCGTTAAAAGCCTCAGTGGGATTTCAATACAAAGATTCCCTTGTTGATTCTCTGTTTTACCAAGGTGGTATGAAAACCAATGTCTGTAGCAAACACATGGTGGCCTAAAAAGAAACCTCTTTTTGAAGGAAATATACCTGTAACATGTATGCTTTTAAGCACATTTTGATTTGATGTAGTATAGTGCTCTACTTAATATCCAAATAAAATAGCCAGTTAACCAACCAAACAAACAAACAAAACAAAACAAACACACAATTCCAAGTATGTGTGTTTCCAGCAATTACAGAAACAAGCCCTGGTCACAACTTGTAGAATATAGTTCAAAAAAACCTATGCTATCAATTCATTACCATGATTTTAACCAATTAATTATCAGGCTTTAACCATTTAATCAATTTCTGAAATGTATATATTTGTACAAATTAAAGCATCTCATTTAAAGGGCTTAGGTTCCTCAGTGAAGTTGAAGATCCAATTTTTAAAAGCAGATTCACAACTCCTTGGCCCGTTCATCCAGGCTATACTGGTTGAAGTAGCTAAATGGGCTATGCTGCCTTTATTTGCGCATGTGAATAGCTCAGCTGGATAGAGTGTGGTGTTGCTGATAACACCAAGGTTGCAGGTTTGATTCCCGTATGGGACAGCTGCATATTCCTGCATTGCTGGGGACTGAACTAGATGATCTTTAGGGTCTCTTCCAACTCTAAAAATCTATGGTTCCATGGTTTCCAAGAAAACTTGATGACATTTCTGTCAACAACTCCCTCCACTGATGGCCTGCTGTGTCCCCAAACCACATGATTCCTCTCACCCCCTCAGCATTGGATTTTGGGACGGCAGCAAGGAGGGACTGGGAAAACATTTCATGGGCAGAACACTGTTCACAATTCTTTGAATCCAACCCACTGTGCTGGAATGAACTCAGTGCCTTCCAGATAATGCATTACTTTCTCAGTGAGGAAAGGGAGGTTCACACATCCCAGACTCATACCAGGATTTCCTTAGAAAGGAAAAAAAAACTTAAGAAACAATGAAAACCCATTGCTATTAGTTCCATGCTGCAGGCAGTTCACTGGCACTTTGAGACTGGTATGTTTAATTTGTGATTCCTGAGGCAACACAAGCTGACAGAGCTAAGGTGTTTGTTCTTCTGCAGTAATTTTTGAGCATACCAGATTCTCAATACTGGCAGAATCAAGGGAGGCGTTGTCATGGACTAGTTGGAGGCAGAGGAGTGATGGGAGGAACAAGCTGGCCTCCAAGTGAAGAAGGTTCAGATCCAGGGGATTGGTGGTGGGATGACCACGAGTGGTCAGAGGGAAAAGAGGGAGTGGACTGGGGGGGGGAGGCATTGGAAGCTGAAGAGGTAACAGTGTTTAGTGAGCAGAAAGAGATGGTGGCAAAAGATAGCCCAGAAGCAGAGGCTAGAGAGGAGAGGGGGCAAGAAGCAGAGATGAAGCAGGCTGCAGAAGAATCCAGGGAGTCTCCTTCTCCTGCTGCGAGAAGCTTCCTTCCATGCCTGGTCTCCCAGAACATGCAGGAAAATGAAGGGGGTGGATAAATGAGAGACAAGAAGATGAAGCCTTAGGCTGCTAAGGAAGGAACAGGGGAGGAGCCTTAGAGAGCAGTGGGAAGGCGGGGACTACTCCCACTTGGACTACTGCAATGCGCTCTACGTGGGGCTACCTTTGAAGGTGACCCAGAAACTACAACTAATCCAGAACGCGGCAGCCAGACTGGTGACTGGGAGCGGCTGCTGAGACCATATAAAACCGGTCTTGAAAAACCTACATTGGCTCCCAGTACGTTTCCGAGCACAATTCAAAGTGTTGGTGCTGACCTTTAAAGTCCTAAAAGGCCTCGGTCCAGTATATCTGAAGGAGCGTCTCCACCCCCATCGTTCTACCTGGACACTGAGGTCCAGCACCGAGGGCCTTCTGGTGGTTCCCTCACTGCAAGAAGCCAAGTTACAGGGAACCAGGCAGAGTTCTTGGTAGCAGCGCCCTCCCTGTGGAAAGCCCTCCCACCAGATATCAAAGAGAACAACAACCACCAGACTTTTAGAAGGCATCTGAAGGCAGCTCTGTTTAGGGAAGCTTTTAATGTTTGATGTATTACAGTATTTTAATATTTTTTTGGAAGCTGCCCAGAGTGGCTGGGGAAGCCCAGCCAGATGGGCGGAGTATAAATAAATTATTATTATTATTATTATTATTATTATTATTATTATTATTATTATCATTCAGTTCTCGCGACTGCCTCATTGAGGCATGACCTACTAGGAAGAGTTGCTGGGATCACTAGGCCTGCATTGTTTTGGTTTCTTTGAATAGTTAACTTCGCTAACCCTGGGTATTTTACTGCTAACCTACTCCTGTCTTCGGCTCCTGAAAGGTACGCTGCTTGCTCACAGTACCAATAGCACAGAGCTACGTTTTCACAAAGCCCAGATATAGCTGGGATACGCTACAAGTTTTGTGTGTGTGTGAGTTCCTAAATATTTTGCTCAAGCAAAGACAATTAAAAACAACAGTAAACGGACGAAAGTCCTGCCCTACAACCAGCGACTGCAGTCCTAACAAAAGTAGGACCTGAAATATAAACAGACACTTTCTTTTTTAAAAAAGAAAAGAATATTGGCCATGTTTTGAAGCTATATTCAGTGATCTATCTGGATCAGAGCCACCTCAAACAGTGAGGGCCTCTCCAGCATACTTTTACTTGGGTCTACAAGCTTCGCAGGTGCATTCCAGTTCTGGCTTGAAAATCACGACTGTAGGGTTTTGCTCTCTTCTGGCTTAGACTGGTGTTCATTGGTACAGTGACTGCTAGTCGTCTTTAAAAGGGAGAGAAGAGAGGAGGGGAATATATTCTTGACCAGGTGTTGCTTGAAATAGAAGCAACGGCACCAAAGACAAAAATCAGAAGGAGCACACAAACATGCCTCTTGCTAAGGACAGGGTTATTTTCTTTTGAAAGGCCTGCTCCCTACATCTGTGCCTAAAGACTTAAAGCATAAAAGCTCGCAGGTTTATTGTGCTTGGTCTCTTATGAAATATTTTAGGTGCATTGATTACCATCTGCTTTCCCTTCATCCGACTGAAAGTCACTGCAATCCTAAAAAAAAGAGACGACTTTCAGAAGTACCCACCTGGCATACCAATAAAAAGAGGTGGAAAAAAACCTCACTTCAAACCAAAGCATCCTTCCATCACATTCCTCCTTACCCCTTAAAACTGTGTAGTATTACATTTCCTTGTAAAACTATGCACAACTTGCTCAAAGATAGGGTATCGGCTGCAACCATAAAACCATTTATAGCTGACAACAAGATTAATGACAAGTGCTACACTGATTTCCTCCTATTAGCTATCGGTGGATCTGTTCCATCTGTCATTTCAAAGCAGGAATGGCAAAAGCTCTGTGCTGATTTAATTTCATAGTGACTTCCAAACTGTCCTGGTCAAAGACATGATCACACATTTGGCAACAGGTTGTGGCCTACTTACATTTCGTAACCACACCTTCCAAGTGGATGATGTTGGGATGGTCAAATTGTCCCATGATACTGGCCTCACTCAAGAAGTCCCTTCTTTGTTTGTCTGTGTATCCAGCTTTCAGTGTCTTGATAGCAACACAGATCTCCCTCTTTCCCGGCACCTTCAAACGGCCACTGCAAACTTCACCAAATTCACCTGCAGAGAAGGGAGACACAAAGGCCAACCATTAAAGACCTGATGGCAACTAAGTCACTGTGTGATTTTAACTCCATGTTGTTTTAATTGATGCCATAGAGATTCTAGAAAATTCTGTGAATGTTTGCTAACCTTCAGTTTTGGTTATTCATATGTGTAATACACTTTCCAATCCCCTTTGGGATTTTCTTTTTGCTTGGCTTACTTATTTTAGTCTTTTTGTGAGGGGGAATACAATATGACTATGATGAACAACAACAAAACAGTTGTTTTATTCAACTAAATTCATTCACTGAAGAATGTTTACCTTGCTGAGAAGGTAAACAACTTTATTCAAACGTCTTTGTAAGCTATCTTGAAGACTGAAAATGTAGAAAGGAGGGATAGAAAACTGCCAAATAAAGAATGAAATAAAACAATTTCCAGGAAATTAAAACCACAGTAAACCTTCCATCATCATGAATCTATTACAGTGGTACTTCTGGATGTGAACGGGACCTGTTCCAGAGCCCCATTCGTATCCTGAAGAAAATGCAACCTGCATCTGCGCGTGTCGCGATTCGCTGCGTCTGCGCATGCGCATGACGTCATTTTGAGCATCTGCACATGCGCAAGCGGCGAAACCCGGAAGTAACGCGTTCCATTACTTCTGGGTTGCCGTGAAGCACAACCCGAAAACATGAAAACCGAAGCTACTTTAACCCGAGGTATGACTTTAGTGTCTAACATGGTCATGACTTGAGCTTACCGACACCAATGACTTTTTCAATCTTTATGCAGGAAGCATCAATTTCTTTGGCAAATTCTCGCACAGCTTGGTTGGGGTCCTCATATGTAAAGGGATCAACATACGTTCTAACACCTGCAACACAAAGATGCCTTGTCTAGTTATGTAATCCATGTACGAATGAAGGATCATTAGTATATATCCTCAGTGGACAGTCAAAAGGCTGGGTGACAAAAGAAATACACACCCACAAAAATTCAGTCATGTGCTTTAATATGCAGAGATGTGTCTTCTCTATGCATTCAAATAGATAATCAGGCTTTGCCCTGGGAATGAATTGATGTGGTACCTGAACTATATTAAAGGCCAGTCTACCACAAAAATAAATAAATTTAGGATAAAATTTAGGATCATTTTGTACAACGGAGGAAGCTTTTACACATTAACAACATACTTTTAGGTAAGTGGGTTTTGGATTGGATTGTATATTGTGTGAATAGCAACACAGCATTGGTAAACCAGCAAGCAACTGGGTTTTTGAGCAAGTATATTTTGTGCAGCAACACAGCTTTTTGGTGACAGCATGAAAACAAACGAGCAGCATATTGGTAGAGATTCATAGCTGTTCATGCCCCAGATCTATATGTGAACCAGAACTTTTCAATCTGTTTCAGTTCCCCACACTGAACCTCAAACTGTAACTTCAATTGACAGCACAATCCTAAACACATCTACTCAGGAATAAGTCCCATTGAGATAAAGCCCACTCCATATTATCCAGTCTCCAAATAAATCCTGCAACGCTATAAAAAAGCAAGTAATGTGAAAGTATGACATCATGTCTCCCAACCCACTGAATATTCCTCAAGTAAAGAGGCTCTTTTCTGCTTGTTAGGTATGTTTAGGCACTACGTTGATCACATACAATTAAGCGCTGCTTATACAAGGGGCTGCTTGTGTGAGATGAGAGTCTACCCTTTGGAAAAGGCTACCAACTATGAAGCCACATAACCAATGCAGCTTGTGAACCGGGACACAAATTCTCAGCTTTGGAGAAGGCAAGCTGCAAAGTCACATCTAAGGAAATGTCATTTCTTATTTTCTAAGCTTCAGAACACACACAGGACATGCTTTCTGAACCAGATCGGAAAACCAAGCATCAATGTTTTTTACCTTGATTCAAATGTTTCTCCTCATCTGCTTCTTGCTTGGCCTTACTATACTTGCTCCGTCTGTTGGAATGAAAGAAAGAGCAAATCAAAATAAATATCTTACTTAGTGGTGAACTCAAGTGTCTTCTGGGCCTGCCAAGACCTGAATCACTGTGCCTGCCGAAACAAGTTCTCTGTGCTACCGTAGTAGATGACTTAACGCAGCCCCACCTGCATTACAAGAGTTGTCAGATTGCTTATATTGCATTAATTGTTGCCATCAAAGAAAAGATCCTTGCATTTGAGGAAAAGGGATTTTTGTATGTGCATCTTGCTTCAAAACGTAAATCTTCTTCTTCATCATCATCATCATCATCTGTGGCCAGTTTTGAAAAGGTTAAATAATTTCGATGTGAGCAAACAATTGAAAAGTGTGTGTTAATGACAAGATTTGTATGCAAAAATAGTAAGAAGTCTTCTGGCACCTTAAAGACTGAAACGATTTATTATGTCACAAACTTTCATAGTCTATTCCACAAGCATTATCCTGAACTGCAGGTACATATACACACAGTGGGATATACACACAGGTCACAAGGAAATGAAATACAGAAAAATGCAGCATACGTGTAATCAACAGATTCTCAAGTAGATTCTAGCTCATATTTCAATGTGAACAGCAACATATACCTGATAAAACTATTTTTATTCTACACATGTGAACATTAATCCTACAGATTAATATTAAGACTATACATATAACAACACATGAAAGGCTCATAATATTTGCAACCTTAGCTCCTGTTGTTTTTTTAAAGCCCTTTGATAAACAAAGATCTAAGGGAATCTAATAAAAGAAGTGCTTTGGTAAAGGAAAGATTTTCACATGGTAAAGAACATTTACAAAGTTCAGCTGGTCCCTGCATCTCTCTAGGTTCTCAGGATCTTAGGGTCAAAACAGGAAAATTCCGAAAGCATAAGTACTATTTAGCAATTATAATTCAATGTTTCCCCCAAGTGAGTCTACTGCTGCTTTTTTTGGTTTCTGTTTTTCCTATGGGAACCTACAGCTTTTCTTTAATATTGCCGACATCAGAACTTTCATGGGTGCCACAGGAAACCTTTTGGGCACTGTTGCGTATATTTGCCAACAAAAAAAGAAACAAGCCTGACCACATGTGATCACTACTCATCCTTCTGCTGAAGGCATTTCAGCAATTTTAATTGTGACTGCATATAAATGTTGTCTTTTCTAAGTATAAAAATTAGAGGGCAGTATACTGGGCAGAGGATGCAGTAGAAATCAATATGCAATTTGATCCACTGCCTCTAAAAGAAAGAAGAATTTAACTCCTGTCATTGCTTATTGGTTGTAAGAGCAGCCCCCATGCAGTGCAATCCTAGACTTATCTACCCAAAACCAAATCTCATTGAGCTCAATGGGGCTTACTTTCAGGTAAGTGCGTGCAGGATTGCAATATGAGTGAAGGAGTGCATATATGCCCAACTGTTACACAAGTACTTCATGGTACACATTATACCAACAAAGACATCCTAGGACAAACACACTGGAAATGCATCCTGAAGGGCGATTTAGACATTTCTGTAAGAAACAAACGTGCAGAAGGCCTGCTCACTCTAAAGTATCCCCATTGATTTTGTGTGCCACTGGCAATATAATAATCTATTCAGAATGAGCTGAATAGATTATTATATTGCAACTGGCACACAACACACTGAATTTTACACCAAACCCCCAAGGAATGATTATGTTATGGATGGGGCGGGGAGGAAGCCCCCAGTAACTTTTAAAATCCTAGTTATCTTTCTTTGGTCTAAAAGAGCACCACTGCGGAAAAACTCCCTCTCCCCTCCCCCCCCCAAGAGGGAAGCTAGAAGGAAGCGCAATGAATACTTTTCAGTCTTTAATTACAGCTTATTAGCTTCTAAATAAAGGCTTCCCAACCTCCTATTCACTTCAGCTCTACCTTTGTCACCTGTTGAGCTTTTGCTCAGGGCGGGAAATTGCTGGGGCCTTTTGTCTTGAAAAGATACTTTCCTCTTGCCCCCCACCCATCTGCTCATTACTGAGTCACTGGGAGGGCATGGGAAGTTCTCTGGAGGCCCTGAGGAATGCTGGACACAAACTGACATTCACAGACAGCTCACCTGAATGACAGAAAGAAACCTTTGTCGCAGAGCTCAGCCCCGTAATTACAGGGATTTGGGTGACAGTGATTAAATGGGAGGCGGGGATCAGGAAGGGAAAGCAGGCGCTGTGGAAAAACTGCAGGGGTCAGAGAGGCAGGCAAAGCCTACAGGTGGGACTTCCAGATAAAAAAGAGGCGGGTCCTCAGCCTGACAGGCATGCACCGCAAATGACAAAGTGGGAGCCAAGGGGTATTAGCAGTATTGTAGCAAAACAGCAGGAGCCCCACAAGCTTCTCTCCCAGTCAAGCCAATGCACCAGAGTTGGCAACTCCAGCCTTTGACAGGCCAATGTGGAGAATACAAAGGCAGCTCAAAGATTCCTGAATAGTGTGTTCCCAAACAGAAGGATATGACAAGGTAGCATGCCAGGGGCATCATCCCTGCAGGGGCCTTGGTGGAGCTCTGGCTGTTTCATTTGAGATATCTGGATTTACCAAGCTTGTGATATAATAAAGAATTCTGAGATCCAAAACCTAACAAGACCCATTCTGCCTTCCAATTCCTCTTTTACAAAGCACCCTGCGGCACTAATTTCCAGGGCTCTCAGTGTGTTGCTCTGGAATCTTTTCACTTTTATTTATTATTTACAGAAAATGTTTCAATCCCTCCCTTCCGTTCTAAAATCAGCACTGAAGGAGAAGTGTACAGCAGTCTTAGAAACCGATAAAAATATACTTTAAAACACCGCAGCAGCATAATAGATGCAAATGGTTTGCTCAGAGAATGAACCAGCATGAAGTTTTCTAGAAATTACTAGGTGACCAATCAGTAGGTGAGTATCAAGAGTTTGTTTCCAAGACGACTCCCTGTGCAAGGCCAAATTCTACCATCTTTGCTTTCACACCTTGGGAGGCAGTCTTTCAGGGAACACGTCCCTGACAAGTCAATTGACATCAATTGACATTAAAACATAACAAAATCACAGCCATGACAATTTAACCATTAACTTTAAAATATTAATTGAAAGCCAGAAGTAGTTTGGTCTGGGGGGGGGGGGGGTGGAATGTCAGGGTGGAATGTCGGGGGGGGGGGGAAATGTCAGGGGGTGGATCACCATGGAGAAAGCCATTTGGGGAGAGTGGGAGAAATCATCCACAGCCACAAGATTGAGTAGGTTGTAGGTAAAGGTAAAGGGACCCTGACCATTAGGTCCAGTCGTGGCCGACCCTTGGGTTGCGGCGCTCATCTCGCTTTATTGGCCGAGGGAGCTGGTGTATAGCTTCTGGGTCATGTGGGCAGCATGACTAAGCCGCTTCTGGCGAACCAGAGCAGTGCACGGAAACACCATTTACCTTCCCGCCGGAGCGGTACCTATTTATCTACTTGCACTTGGACGTGCTTTTGAACTGCTAGGTTGGCAGGAGCAGGGACCGAGCAACGGGAGCTCACTCCGCCGCAGGGATTCGAACTGCCGATCTTCTGATCGGCAAGCCCAAGGCTATGTGGTTTAACCCACAGGGCCACCCGCGTCCCGAGTAGGGGGTAGCAGAACCAGAAAAAAACCTCAGACCCCATCAAACAACTGTATGAGGTAGCTAAAACCATGCATTCCAACTCCTAACCTCTGAAAACGCACAAAATTGCTGTTTGAAATAGCTATGCTTGATGAAACCTGCTGTGAAACATTCAAGCTGCTATCCATCTTTTGCTGATTTGAGCTAGCACTGAAAGATTTAATACTCTTTTTTTCTCAGTTCACATTTGCTTCATGCTAAAGTCATGGCGAGGGATGTGGGTGGCACTGTGGTCTAAACCACTGAGCCTCTTGGGCTTGCCAATCGGAAGGTCGATGGTTCAAATCCCCACGACGTGGTGAGCTCCCATTGCTCGGTCCCAGCTGCTGCCAACCTAGCAGTTCAAAAGCACGTCAAAGTGCAAGTAGATAAATAGGTACTGCTCTGGCAGCGAGGTAAACGGCGTTTCCATGTTCTGCTCCGGTTTCGCCAGAAGCGGCTTAGTCATGCTGGCCACATGACCTGGAAAAGCTGTCTGAGGACAAACGTTGGCTCCCTCGGCCAGTAAAGCGAGATGAGCGCCACAACCCCAGAGTCGTTCACGACAGGACTTAACTATCAAAGGCATGGTTAGGCATTTGCCTGAACATATGAAGTGTTAAATGCAAGGCTTGCACCAATGCCCCTGGCTATGTAGGACCCATCTTCCAATCTTTGTGCAAAATGTCCAGTGGTGCTGGGGGCGGAGTTTGCACCCATACCACTCACAGTTCACCTGAACATACCCCATGTGGCGGTGCCTTATTTTCTTCCTAGGTCGTGGCAACACTTCCAGCTTAAAAACTGGGTTTTAAGTTTACAAACAAACCTAGTAAGTAAATTTTGGTATCCAGAAAAGAAACTTGGATGTCCCTCACACAGAGAGACTTGCTTAGCTTGTATTACTTAATAATGCTGCTGGGAACAACTTTAAACAGACTGTGAAGCATGTAGAAATCACTGAGCATCCGGCAAGGGGAACTATGGGACTTTCTTTGAGCATTTCATTTACTGCACAAGATCTGTTCAGCCCTTGGTATTTTGCATGTCAGAGCTACATCTTTGAGCCCACTCCCCATTTATCCTTCCCCCAGAAGGGGCTGGGCCAAGCTCCCATTCTTAATAGTATGGACACCTCTTTATTTGTTTCCACCCAATTGGAACCCTTCCAAGGAAGAGATAACTAAGGAGGCGGCTTGAGGGTGAAATAAGTGTTGGCGGCAAACACATCAGCTCCTCCAGCAAGTCTGTCAGCTACCTGGCTCCCAACAGCCTTTCCTTTGACAGCTTTATGGCCACTACTAAAGAGAATCAATAGGAGGGCAAGGGGTTGACGTTTCATTTTCTAAAAAGTGATCCATTGAGGACCAATCACCAGGCACTGTTTATCAGCCTAGGGAAGTGGCATTTTATAAAAAAATAAAAATGGGGAAGCTGGTAAAGGAATAATCTCAGCGAGACTCGGCAGGCAGAATCCTCCAAGGTGGCAACTCGTAATTAGAAATCCAATGCACCTCACTATCAATCCTGCCTTAAATAATAAAGTGATCAATAAAAGCAGAGGGGGTTTCAAGTCATCAGGCTCGGTGATGCTATTTTCTGTAGCAATGGCTTTTAATAAACCTATCTCTCTGCAATACATTTTCATATGTACTTTTCCTCCTGTCAGCATGGAGGCTGGTGAACCAGGCGAACCACCCACTGAAATCCATTACGGCGAACGACTACTTATCAGATATTATAACCCCATGGATTTAACAGTGTGTGCTTTATTTTTTTAAAGAAGAAAACAATTTGCAGTAAGAAAGTGAAACAAAAGGAACCTGATCTTATTTATAGAGTACAAGAACATAAAAACAGCCCTGCTGGATCAGACTAAATATTCATCTAGTCCATTGTCGTATTTTCAGTAGTTGTCAGCCAGGTGCTTCTGGGAAGTCCAGAAAGAGGCCGCGAAGACGATACCCCTTTCCCCTGGTTTAAGTCCAAGCAACTGATATTCAGAGGGACACTGATTCTGAACCTGAACTCTGTTACCAGCCTATCTTGTAGTGCATTTGTGAGGAGATCCCCTCCCCTCCATTTTTGATGCTTTTCTTCATTGGGAAAAGAAAGAGAACTACTTCTCCATCATCTTAATCACCTTCTCTCCCCCCCCCCCTAAAAAAAACATGCTAATTGTAAGCATTTGGGGGTGGAAAAAGCAATATTCTCTTTATTTAACCTTTTATTCCGGGGACTATGTGGTCTTAATAACTTCCTTTCCTTTATTCTGCCTTCCTATCCCCACCTCAGGCTAGTCCAGGAAAATACTACCGAGCAGACTGTTTTTTAAAAAGCCAAACCCATAAATGTATTTACACTTCTAGAAGCTGAAATAATTGCTTTCCTGTCTTTGGGAGCCTGGTGATGGGAAAAAAGCGTTGTCGTCTAACCTGCCTGGCATACAAAATTGTGGAATTTAGTGTTTAAGTGCACCTTCCTTTTTGTTCTGCAGAGGCAACAACTACTGATGTGGCCAAATGCAGAAGCCATCAGAAAATCAAGGCAGCATCTTTTCTCTCTCTGTATAAGCTCAGATGCAGGGGGTTGTTCCGTTTCTCCACCCCCATTCCCCATTGCCTGGCACTTCTCCTATAAAATGCTGTCAGCCCAGAATGATGCATTCATTAAAACCCTACATCAAATTACAGTCTCTCTTTAGATCTCATGTTGTTGGCTTGCATCTTAAAACCTCCCACCACCACCAGCCTATCCCTAGGATTGGTTTTGCATTTGAAGGGCAAATAACTCCAGAACTATTACCATTACACTGCATGCTGCTGTGGTAGCGATGTTGAGAAGATCAAAGCAACACAGGAGAGGGCTTGTGATGCAAATGCACTGTTTATGATGCTAATCAAAGAATTTAGCTTTGTTTGGGGGAGAGACAAAAAGCTGCCTCATGAAAGAGAAGGGGGGAAAAGAAGGGGAGCTTAAGTTCTTACCTCCTGCTGATGACAAAGGCAGCAATGAGAATGACCACAAGGACAACACTGCCAGCCACGGAGACCAGAAGGACTGTGGGGTTGGTACCTTCGCCAATGATGGGAGACGGGACTAGAAAGAGAAAAAGATATCTGTTAACATTCTGTAGTTATGTTACAGGCAGGAACAACGCAGGGAAGAGTGCTTGGTTCTGCAGCTGATGGGCAGACAGACGCAGTTCAATGCACCACTCAAAGCCACTCTTGGGCCTTTTCATTAGCTATTCATTTGCCATAATTTTCCAGGAGGGCCTTAATTAGCAAAAGGCATTATGCTCAATAATGGTTTTGGGGGGAAACTCATCGAGAATAAGGACTCCCCTCTTTCTCCCCTTCATGTCTACCCTGAGAGTATAATGGCTGATTTAGCGCCCACTGAGCTGCTTCCCATTTTATTTGATTTAAAATGGACCAGATGCTCATTCCTTGACTATGAGCAAGAGGCAGACTCAAACAGAACAAGATGTTTTCGACTGTCTTAAAGCGAGCTAGAGCACGGCCCGTTTTCATATGCGCTGCCTGAGGGATGTTAACACCAATAGGCACAACCTGAACTGATTAACGTTTCTCTGTGCAATGGAAATTAAATATCCTTTGCCGCCTGTTATCTCAAGAAGCCATCATGCTTTTTACGTCTGTTGAATGCAGACAGAATGTACAAATAGCTGTACATTTTACTTCCAAAGTGGGGAGACCAAGGGACTAAAAAAGAGACCACCAGTTAGGTGTAGTGCAAGCCACAGTTTTATCAAATGAGAACTTTTGTATTTGATGGGAAAATATGTGATTGGCCATTGTTATTGGCAGCCTGATTGCCAAGAGGGTCATCTAGAGCAGGAAATAAGTGAATGCACAAAGCCACCATATCAACTGGGGTTACTGGTCTATCCAGCACAATATTGCCTTCCCTTATAGCCAGTCTCAGGCTGAGGTCTTTCTCTTCCCTGTTCACTGGGATCATTTACGTGGAGAGCTAGTAATCGAACATGCAGACTTTTGGAAGGAGAACATGTGCTCTACCACTGAGCTATGCACTGGTCAGCACAACTGCTGAATAGCTCAGGCAGGATGGAATGTGTTGTGGCTATGGACAACTTGGATTCATCCTGCAGAAAATAATCCTTGTAGAGCAGGGTGGTCCAACTTTTCATACCAAGTAGGCCGCCAGAGTACTCCAACATGGAACCCATGGGCCTCACACGGCCTTTTTGCATGTGGGGGGGGGGGGGCAAGAGCTAAGCCAAAATTTGACCCTCACTCAGCCCTCATACTGTCTTCCCAAAGCCAGAAAAGTGAGGCTCAGGTCTTTGGGAAGGCGGCCCAAGGCTCTGACAGGCTCCTAGAGCCCTCCCACCTTATTCCCTAAGTTTTTAAAGTGCTAATTAGGCTTTGGTAAGGAGCTGAGAGGACTCTAGGACCCTGTCAATAGCCCTCATGCCCCCTTCCCAAAGCCCAACACCTCACCTGCCTGACTTTGGGAAGGCAGCATGAGAGTTGGGATCATGGGTGTAGACAGGATTTTTGTTGGGGGGGGGCAGGCCTATTGTTGGGGGCGGGCAGAACCTCAGTTATTTTTATTGATTGGGGGGCACTGAAAAAGGCCACATGCAATCCACAGGCCAGCCACGTATTGGACTGCCCTGTTGTAGAGACTGGCTGCCCACAATATTGAATCACTTCAGCTCATAATGAAGAAGGTTTGTAGGAAATCACCCTGCTTACTATGGTTCCTGACCAACATTATAGTTTCGTGGCTTCAACTGCTTCAACTTCTGCTAACCACTAGTTCTAAGCAGAAGCAAAGCAGAGGCTCACCATGACAAAGGCCCAAAATAATATGGAAGCGAGATAAAATGGATTCCATCAGCAGACAGTCCAAACCCATAGCAAGGTCAAAATATAAGAATGACAAGAGGAAGCCTGAGGAGAAAAGTTTCCACTGATGCCTGCCTCCAATATTCCCCGCCCCAAGTGAACTGGCATGAGGGTGATTGGCAAAGAGGGAGGACTGGCCGGAGGGCAGCATGGTCAGCCCTTGCAGACAATTAAGCCACCCTTTCTCTGCTGTGCCAGGCTCAAACTGAGGAACTAAAGGTAGGGTTACCACTTGTGGTCTTTTGTAAAAATATAAGGAGAGCACACAATGTTCCTCCCTAGCACGTATCCATGTATAACATGCTTATCTTGAGAGAACCAATAATTATTATAAGGAATTTATTCTTTGCCACTTGAGATGTGCAGATTTATGCATATAACTCATGTTAGCATTAAAGGAAGCCAAGCCATTAAATCCCCCCCCTCCCCATGAATCAATGGGGGATCTTGCTGCAGAGTAATACACAATGTATCGTTCTATCATTCCTTATTAAGACTTCCTCATTAAAATGTTGAAAACAGCTTGCATCAAACACACAGGATATGCAAATGCTAGCAAATACCATGTTTGCTGTGGGCGGATTTACGTAACTGCTTTATTTCATCCACAATGTGATTTTCTGTATTCACTCTCTGGATCCTATGAACATGCGTTTCAAAGTCCCGGTTCTTGAACACTTCCAAATATAGATGCATGAACACAATCCAAATGAACACAACACTTCCAAATATAGATGAATGAACACTTGCTGTACTGTTCACAAGTGCAGAATCAAAATGGATACGCTCTACGGCTAGAGGGAATGCATGATTGCCACAGAAAAGGGTTTCTCCTGCGACCTTTTCTCCTGTAAACGTCTAGTGACATGATCTCACCACACTGCACATCCCTTGTCATGAGCCCTGTGGCAGGACTTTTTGGTAGGACTGGTCGGAGAGGGAGGTGGAATGAGAAGAGGGTGCAGGGGCAAGTTGTGCTCACGAGTGTGTTGACCTGGATGTGGTGGTGGGGGTGAGTGGTTTGTTGGGAGAAAGCCTTGCCCCAGTGGCATCAGATGTCCCACCTGTTGAAGATGGGGAACCATACAGTCCAGTCTCCACCCTGACTTCAGCTAGCAAAGCATTTCCCATCCCAGGGAAGGCATGTGAGCCTAGGTCGGAAAGTGGACCTGACTCCATCTTCAAGGATGTACCATCAGCTACACAGGTGCCAACAGACTCGGTCTACTGCAGGAGTGCCCAGCTCTGTTCCTTGGCAAGACATCCACTAGAATGACTGTGCCTGCTCCACTCTTCAAAAGGAGAGTCAATGGTTGAGACATTGTATCTTACAGCACTGTTTTGAACGCCTGACCTGTGTACCTGTAACCTGAATTTTGGAATAAAGCCTTTGGTAATAATCGATCCAAGGGTCTGAGTGAGGCATCTACGTTGGGGAGCCAGGACATCACTTGACTGGCAGCTGCTTGCAGAAGAAGAGAGACTTATAGCAGGGAGACAGGGTGTTCTGCATTTTCTAGGTATTAATGGAAGAGACTGGGAAAGGAAAACTTTGATCTATTAGAATCTAAGGATGTTGTGAGGATTTTGCTACTTAGCAGGACCTGCTTGATCCCTGTCATAGTAGAAGAAGAAGAAGAAGAAGAGTTTGGACTTGATATCCCGCCTTTCACTACCCTTTAAGGAGTCTCAAAGCGGCTAACATTCTCCTTTCCCTTCCTCCCCCACAACAAACACTCTGTGAGGTGAGTGGGGCTGAGAGACTTCAGAGAAGTGTGACTGGCCCAAGGTCACCCAGCAGCTGCATGTGGAGGAGTGGGGAATCGAACCCGGTTCACCAGATTACGAGTCCACCGCTCATAACCCCAACACCACACTGGCTCTCATGTGCATGATGACGATGTCATTTGCATGATGAGTATTTGGATGACGATGATTGTATTTAGTCCATACTTTCCATGAAAAAGTTACAAAATATATAAAATACCAAACACCTTGCTAATAATTTAAAACCAAATACACAGAATAAATAACACATTTAAAATGTGTGCATCTAACAATAACTATAAAAAGGACAAATCCTAGCCCACTCCTCTAACAGGCCATAAATCATAACACAGTATGATCTAAGGGTGTATGTTTTTTAAGCCTGGGTAGACAGGATTCTTTTGCATCTCTTTTGGGGGTAATTTCCTCCATTTCCAATCTGAGAAGAAGCCATGGAAAGAAAAGTCTGTGATCTGGCACATTCAGACGCCTGATCAAGGCCAAGCACTTCAAAGAGATTCTGAACCAACAAGAAACCCATTCATTTGTATTCAATTAAGTTAAATGCAGCGCTGTTTCAAAATGGTGACAGGAGGAGAAAGGATGCCCAGGGTTATACCAGTGAGAGATGTGTTATTATTACCTACCAGTGTTGGTTGTGAACTCAAAGGGTCCACTGAAGTCTCCATAGCCAGCTGCTGTCCTTGCTCTCACATGGAAGACGTATGAAGTCAACGGATTCAAGCCCTTGATATCAGTGTTTCTGGCAGCCGTTTTCACAATGCGATAGCTGCGTTCATTTTGGTCCTACCAAGGGGAAAAGACAGAAAGAAGAGCAAATAAACAGTGCTCTGTGAACTCTGGAACTTTACCAGTTGCCTAATCTGTGATAAGGATGTTACTAACAGGGACAGAATTTTCAAAGGAGCACTGGAAACTTTTTTTTTTTTTTTGTTATCTTCAGTGATATGAGAGATTGGCAGAATTGTACATTTTATCATTCTTCTTTGGCTGAAGTCAAAGGAGTGATCGAGGAATTGACTAACTGACTAACTGATAGTCAGTTAATCACTGGTTTGCTTTGCTCTTTTTTTTTTTAAAGACAAGTGAATATGTTTTTGGAAAACATCCGAGATTGTAATCACAATCCTTCTGATGAACAAATAGAACTTTATTGTCCATGCTCAGTTCTGTCTCTTCCACCCCTTCCAGTTTAGAACTGTGAGAAATGCCTGCCAAGCTCTCTTCTCTCCCCTTCCTCCTTTGCTCCCCTCTCCTGAAAAGTGGATTCTGGTTTTTTTCTGTTTGGAAAATGTGTCAGGAAAAAATGCTATAATCTTGTTCCAATAAAAATCTACAACTCATTTTGGGCATTATTAGAAAAGCAAATAAGGTGAAGGGGGTGGGGGAGAGGGAGAGAGAGAGAGAAAGTAATTGTTCATTTTGCAGAGAACCTTGAGAGGAAATAGCTCTTTCCATAGATCTGAACTGGGGGAGGAACAAATTATTTGTAGAAATGTCTCCATATAACTTGAAGGAGGTGAAGAAAGTAATTTCCTTTCCTTTATTTTCTATTAAAATCTATCAAACCGCCACCATCATTCTGGGCAAAAGCTATCAGCTCATACAGAGCTCATTATTATTACTGTGCTATATACTTCATTATTGCACATCTGTCTCTGTTGTAAGGCTAATGTTGCACTACTTCTCTGCTCTATTGATTCTCATTATAAATAGCCCCACTGGAATCAGATAGTTCCTACGGTGAGAGAAAATACAAAATGACACCAGTACTACAGAGCAAAGGGGGGAGGGAGTGCAATATGTTATTCAGTACAACTGTTAAAATGTATGAAATGTCAAACTGGATATGATTTTATAGGCAAACAAACTTGTTGCTGATAATGACCATTTACACAATGACAAAGGTAAACCTATTTGGCCCTGGCATCCAACATAATGGAAGAAAAAGTCATCTCTCCAGGATGAATTAATACCTTTTCGTAATATTTGACTTCATATTCCAAGATGACTCCATTCGGCCTGTCAGGTTCCAGCCAAGCCAGTGCCACACTGTGCCTCGTTATTTCTTTAGCTTGGATCAAAGCAATTTGAGATGGAGCTGCCAAGAGAGAAAGGGGGGAAATGTTATACAATGGCTCCCAGAAGAGCCCTAAGTATTGGAGGATGCTGGCTGTTTTGTCTTTTGCACAAATGCAATATAAGATCCCTTGGACACACTCACCAAAGCAACTCAACACAGGCCTAGCCTTAGCCATGTTGGCTCCACGGGAAGACTATTAAAACACTGTCCATGCAGTAAATTGTACTTTATAGCCTGTGGGCCTGTGAGGAGCCTCCTCCTTTCCCATCACATTGGTCTGATGGCTCTGTGCCCACCTTTCATTCTTTTAAGACTCAGACCCCTGATGAGGTCTTTCAAGCTACCCTGGCAAGGCACAGTAATGAAATGTTCTTTGATGACATCAGTTGCATGCATTCATTCATCAGGTCTGTTGGTACATTTGTACCACACTGAAACCAGCAAAAAGCATCTCTGGCTACATACAATAAAGTTTAAGCTACCACGCTACATAAAAATTAAGCAACAATCATGAGTGAGGTAGAGTCCAAAGGAGAAGGATTGGCCACCTAATTTATTGGATTAGTTCTCCCAGATTAATTTAGGATTGGACTCGGGCCCCATCCAGAACCTGGGCCAATCCTAAATTGATCAATTAAATTGCTCTCTCTCTCACACACACAATGCAAGCCCTCCGGTTCCCCTCCCTCTCCATGAACCTTCCTGTCACTTTCAGGCAATTTGAAAAAGTGGCATGAAGCAAGCAGGAGTTGCGACTGAGGAAACACTTGGATAGTGGGACCTGAAAAGGAGCTCAATGGGAACCTTTAAAACCTGGAAAAGTATGGAAGAAAGATATCCTTTGGGCCCTGCAAAACCTACATGATGTTAGGAGTAGGACAGGGCCTGGAGGACTTTGTCCTCCCATTTTAACCTTCCTGTGTGTTACAGTCTTCAATGAGATCCTTCTCAGGTAGCCACCATTAACTGAGTTCAGGTGGTTGGCGAGAGGGCATTTCCATAATGTAGAATTGTAGAGTTGGAATATGGAGCTGTCCTGGATGGAGATTAAGCTTGTAACCTTGGCATTATCAGCACCATGCTCTAACCAACTGAGCTAGAGCCTATATACTACCGATTCCTGGAGGTTAAAGAGCAAGCTCTATGGCCTAACACAGGACTTTTCTTTGAAGATGTAAAGCTGCCTTATACCGAGTCAAGCCATGGGACCATCTAGCCAGGTACAGTACTGTCTACACTGACTAGAAACAGCTCAAAATCACAGATTCCCCTCCTCTCAGCCTTAATTGGAACTACAGAGATTGAAAGCAGATATCTGACTAATAAACTATACCGCTCTTGCTTCACTTGAAAACTTTCCAAGAAGACTCACAATGTAGAATCGTGAATCTGACTGTAAATGATCACAGAATAGGCTAGAAACTCTAGCAGATTTTCTCCATTCTTGCTTTTAGGATTTGACTGTGTGACCTTCTGGTCTCCTATGATTGTTCTCTCATGTTTATTGTTTTCACACTTGACCCTTCGCTAGGCTTACTGATAAACATACAACTTTGGGTTGATTCCACTGCTAACCCTGCTCAGCGCAGACTCATTGAAGTTAAGGAGCATGACTAACTTAGATTCATTCATTTAAATGGGTCTACGCCGAGTAGAACTTAGTTGGATACAACATTTTGCTTTTATTTGTTATTAGCTAAGTAAACAAATAGTTTTTCCTAGTCCACAAGATCAGGTAGGTATCAAACTGAGTCATGCAATAAGCTGCTAGCAATCTAAATAAAAGGAATTGTCCACACAAGCATGCATTCGTCATTGCCAGCTACCTAAAGAGGTGCAAGTGAGAATGAGGGGAAGGAAGCTCCATGGGCACTGGGCACTCTGCAACACAGCCAATAACTAGAGAGAACTTGATTTGAGTAAAGTTTGATTTCACTGGAGAGCAAAAAATAAAAAAGGTCAATAGGCTTTTTGACAATTCAACTAGTATTATAAAATGGATAAAAGTCCACGCTTCTTTAGAATTACATTTTTGAACGCAATACGGAGAGCTAAGATAAAACAAACAATGGGATAAATGAGAAACATCTCAATAGATGTTCCTGGTTGTTTACCGTATAGCATCATTGGTGCCCGGACTTGAGATGTTTAACAGGCCAGGGGACAATGCCTTTCCCCTTTGACAATGACAGTAACAGATTCTTAGTTCTGTTGGAGGAATGGGCTTCCTGAAGATTTACGATCCAGGCTGCCCACTCTTTGCTGTTCTGTTACTGTGTGGTCACATCTCTAGCCAGCTGTTATCAAGTCCTGCCACAACTGACAAGCACTGGTACAAATGATGAGGGTCTCTGGGGAAGAAAAGGGGGCATTCAGGGAAATTTAAAAAAAAATCTTATCTGCAAAAAGCTGTTCTGTAGAGACAGAGATTAGGCAGCTTCCAAAACTGAATATATTCCCTCCTTTGTCCCTAAAACCCTAGAAATATGCAGGTGTTTCAAAACAACAGGAACCAACAACAACTGCAGGGTGAAGATCTATGGAGACCTTTCAGAGTGAAATCATAATTCCATCCCATACAGAAAAAACCCCAAAGAAATAGCCACATCTTATGGGGGGAAATATAGCTATCATTGAACATTTTAATATCTTTAAAAGGACCTCATTGAGAATTGTTTTAAATAACTAAATAGATAAATGTCACATGAAGCAGCAACAGCAAAAAGAAAACCGGACACGAAAGCTTCAAAACTACTTGACCATATCAGACAGGTCTGATGGGAGGAAAACGAAGCAGCAGGCACCACATATATAGTCACAAAGGAACTCTCTGGGCTGAATTGCGTCTGTCAGGAAGACTGTTTCTTGATCTACTGCTTGACAGTTTGGCATCTCTGTTAGAAATGACTCTGGAGCTCTGCTCCTGCCTCCCTCAACACGTCTACCCATCTGTCTGTTTGTTCCTCACCCAGAGTCTCATGTGCATGAAGATATACGGAATAACAGAAACAGGGAGGTTTCGTTCAAAGGGGTGCTATCAAGTTATTTATAGAAGGTACCCAATACAGTCAGAAGCAACTGTCCTGGCTTGATATCCATGTAAAACCTTTAAGTCAAAGGAGACTTTTTTCAAGGATAAGTTCTTCTTTTCTCCCCCCCTCCCCCTGCAGTGGCATCAAAAGTCAAGGAAGGAAATCAGGATAAGTCACCACCACATTCTACAGTAAAAGCAGATTAGTGACAGTCCAAGCAGAAAGCCGAATGCCTTAGTTAATGACTGAGTCTTCAAGAGCAGCTGAATATTTCTTTCATAAATAATTTTTAAACAGCTCTGATTGGATCTATTTTTAAGAGGATGTTCTTTTTTGAAGTGGGGGAGGGAGGTGTCTTCCTTTCATTTTTTTTACAGTCACACATATTTGGAAACAGAAAGTATCACTGTACAACAGATGCTGAAGTGATCTGCTGAAATCTATGACCCAAAGTTGCATACCTGTGTTAAAAATACTGATAGAAAAGGGTGGAGTGACAGCTAGGGCACCACTCTTCTAAGCATCCTTCTCAACAGAAGCAGAACTTGCTGTTTTTAGTCAGCTCCAAAAGCTTAACAAAATAGATGCTAACTAAGAGTCCCCTAATTGTTGCATCAATATAAAGCAGCTATTGTGTACAGAATCAGTGTAGGAAGAAGAAGAAGAAGAGTTTGGATTTGATATCCCGCTTTATCACTACTCTAAGGAGTCTCAAAGTGGCTAACATTCTCCTTTCCCTTCCTCCCCCACAACAAACACTCTGTGAGGTGAGTGGGGCTGAGAGACTTCAGAGAAGTGTGACTGGCCCAAGGTCACCCAGCAGCTGCATTTGGAGGAGCGGAGAATCGAACCCGGTTCACCAGATTACGAGTCCACCACTCTTAACCACTACACCACACTGGCTCACACCAACTACACCACTACACCACACTGGCGCAAACTGGATAGTTGTTAGAGTGTTTAGACAAATGTTTATATATCCATGCATGAACAAAGCTCATCACATGACCCGGGGCCAGTCACTGTGTCTCAACTTATCTACCTCATGGGGTTGTTGTACAAACCTTGGCGATCTTGGATTAAAGGCAAGTGAAAACTGTATTCCCTTCCATGCTTTTTATGCTATAACCCAAGAATCCAGAGACGTGCCCCTCACTTTTTTCCCTGAAGTGTGCATTCAAGAAAGCTAGTTGCCAACCAGGGATATGCATCTTATATATTTATTATCGGGGATATGCATCTTAGATATTTATTCTATAGATGGTATGTTATCCATTGTATGTTTGTTCATGCAGATAACATGTTTCTTGGTGAATTCGGTATGCTCTGGGAGTGGAATGAAGAGGAAACTGTCCTTGAGTAAATGGCTGTGTAACTTTATGCAGGCCCAAACTCAGTAGTTCACTATCTTGCCCCTCCTCACTCAAAAAGACTTGCTCCCTACTGTTGTGAATGGAGCAATTTTCTTTTATCTACTTCCTCAGTACTCTACCATTAAACACCTACCAGTAGTTTTATTACTGCTGTTCCGTGCTTGTGGCCTACAAACAAAGAATAGGACAGCAGACTTGGAACAAAACTTTGCCCAAACAGCATAATAAAGCAATTTCCTTAGGCTAGCAAACGCTGAGTTATTGCAGCAGGCCTTTGGCACTTGCTAAATATGGTAGAGTTCAGGTGACACTATTTCATGACTGACTCAGAGTAGAAGAAAGTAACAAGAAGAAATCAACTAAGTGAAAAGTCTTTGGTCTGCAGGAAACCAATGAAAATGAGAATCCTGAAGATCTGGATAGCACTACACAGTAATCTTTGTGCACAACTAAAAGTGGATCACTGCAGATATATATATATATCACATCAAATTAATTCAGTTCCTTCAAATATTCTTTCATCCTTAAGGGGAACATAACCATGCTTGATGGCTTCAACATGTTGTCAAGGATCAAAATTAAATGCTTGAAAGCAGTAATGATACTACTGTGATTAAGAGTATTACCTTGTTTGAGGGATGCTAAAAGCCTGCTTCATTATTAATTACTTTAAAGAAAGCTGATACACTAAACTAGGATAAATACTCCTTTCTCAGTTGAGAAAATAACTATTTAAAAATAATATTTGCAAGTCAGATTGGTGCTGGAGCTTTTGCATTCAGCAACACTCTTATGACTTCCAAGTTTACTGAGGGTATGTTCCTCATTTTCAGGTATGGGCATAGTCACACAGCAAACTGGGTGTGCACTGGCCATGTGAAAAGACAGTATGGCCAGTTGCAGAGCTACAGTGAAACACAAGAACATAGGAAGCAATTAAATACAGTCATACCTCAGGTTGAATGTGCTTCGGGATGAGCGCGTTTGAGTTGCGCTCCGCGGCAATCCAGAAGTAATGGAGCGCATTACTTCCGGGTTTTGACGCTTGCGCATGCGCAGATGCTCAAAATTACATCACGCGCATGCGCAGAAGCAGCAAAAAGCGATGCGTGCGTGCGCAGGCATGCCGTCGCTGGTTGCGTTTGCTTCTAGATGCGAACGGGGCTCCGGAACAGATCCCGTTCGCATCTAGAGGTACCACTGCATCACATCCCCCCAGTGCTGCTGCTCTGTACAGACATTTCTTATAACTAAGTGAGTTTAAAATGCAAGCTACAGTTGAGGACTATAGTGGTTTTAAAGTTTAAACACTACCTTACTCTGTAAAAGTATAATGACAAAATCTTTATCATTCTGCTCCTCTGCCTCCAAAATCATTTCTTGAAAGACAAAATTCAGATGCCAACATGAAGCAACTTTAAAATCTGGAACTCTGACAGCGGCAATATCCAGCCAAAGGTTTATTTCCTTGATTTCGGTGAGAGAGCAGGACACACATGTGAGAACACAAGTGTAAATTTCTTTCACGGAAATCAATGAGACGTGCAGCCCAGTTCAAGACATACTTATTCAAAAGTTAAGCTGCACTGTGTCCAATGGAACTTTTTCCACGTTAAGCGTGCATAGTCTAAGAGCTATAACTATGACTGGATCGTGCCCATAGATTTTCGTTGACCACGAAGCAGAGATTGGCAAATCCTCCTTGTTTTGTTTAGGAAGGAAGCTCTTGATGAGGCGGGGGCCCTCCAGTACCACTCAAGCGAGGCATCTGTTTAGTCTGAGGACTACTTGTTTTATTTCTGCTTGCTTGCTAAGAAAGCCTGTTGGCACGTCCTGACAAAGATAACTTAATACTTGCCAACAGAAACATGGCAGGAAGCAATGTGTATGTTTCCTGTATGTATGAATGCCAGTTTTAAACAAACAGGAAAACAAGTCTTTCAGTAAGAAGGTAATTTATAAAAATCTGTCTGAATGTTTCAGCCACTTACCAAAAAAAAAGAGGCAAAAGAAAAGAAACATTCCCAAACGCTTGAATGACAGTGATTAACATAACACGGGTGGTTGGAGTTAGCACTGCAAAACATTTGAAGAAATGCTATAAGCAATTTGTTCAATTTGGAATTAGCCAGTGGCTCTCTAACCTGGGAAGCTGGGAGACTGCTGGGCCCCATGCAGTTGTAACAAAGAGCAGAACTTGATCCACCATAAATAGAACGCCAGCTTTGATAAATTGTGCGGCCTATACTAATTTGAAAGGCATGGGATAATAAATAACCTTAGGATAAGGAGAAAGAACTTCAGAAACTGAAATGGGAAGCAGCCATGGACATCTGAGCTTCTTAAGAGGCAAAAGTACAGTAGAAGAATTCCAGCACAAGTTGTGTCAATGCTTTGCTGAGAACTACATAAATTGCCGCCTGTCCGTGTTCTAAGATGCACCACGCATTTCATATCAAAGCCACAAGTGTTGAAGAAGAAGGCATTACCCACCCTACTTCATTTAGACGTACTTTCTGTAGTGGTTTGTTAAGCTGCCAAACACAGGGTGCCATTCAGACATGGGGAATATTGCGGTAGCTTGCCTGATTGTAATGCTAGTGCTTCTGTTCCATTTTCTCATGTTCTTTTCACACTGCTGGACATGCTATATGGTGGCATGTTGAGCTGAATTCGATTCACACCAGTAGGTGTGGCACGACACAAGAATGAATGTCATTGGACAACTTTGCTACTCCCCTATCCTTTCTGTGCATAGGCACTTCTGAAAATGGCAGGAAAAACCTGTATTGACAGTAAAGGTAAAGGGTAAAGGGACCCCTGACCATTAGGCCCAGTTCACGGCGACTCTGGGGTTGCAGCGCTCATCTCGCTTTATTGGCTGAGGGAGCCGGCGTACAGCTTCCGGGTCATGTGGCCAGCATGACTAAGCCGCTTCTGGCGAACCAGAGCAGCGCACTGAAACACTGTTTACCTTCCCGCTGGAGTGGTACCTATTTATCTACTTGCACTTCATGCTTTTGAACTGCTAGGTTGGCAGGAGCAGGGACCGAGCAACGCGAGCTCACCCCATTGCGGGGATTCGAATCGCCAAACTTCTGATCAGCAAGCCCTAGGCTCTGTGGTCTAACCCACAGTGCCACCCGTGTCCTTGTATTGACAGTATACCACCCTAAATTTATCCACTTTACTCCTGTGATTTTCCAGATTAAAGGGGCTGCAAATGGATTTTTTCTGGACTAAAAAAGCACAGAAATAAATGCTAAGAATGTGCTATATTTCATCAGTGGCTTTTACGTCACATGAAAGCTCAAATATAACGCAGAAATCAGCAGTTAAGGAAACATCAAGGAAATGGAATAAACTGCCATGTGAATGTAGCCATAGTGTTGAAAACACACTACACAATGTTGTAATAAGAGTGTGGGCTGTTCCCTTTTAAGGAAAGACTAGGACTGCTAAGTTTCAGATTTGGATGTAATGTTGTATAGTGATCCTACATGCGGAACAGACTAATATGATTAGCGGCAGGTCTAGCACATCAACAGCAACCCAAATACTATTTTAAAAACTTACCTCTTTGACTTATGGGCAAACATCAGAAGGTGCTATTTCTCTAACCATGCACACTACAGCTTTTGCTTTAATGCCAGCATTGCTTTCAAGCCATCCAGATTTTCCAGCAGTATTTTATTCTACCTCCATTAAACACAGAAGATAACTGTAGCAGATCCACGCCTCCAATTTACAGTTAAAGAGAATGATTGCTGGATTTTAAATTTTATTAGCTCTGCAGACCATTAAACTGCATCTCTCACAGCTGGAGCGACTGCCAATCCATTGTACACAAAGATGAGACATTCTCTTGGACCAAAATATAAGGCTTTGCTTAGGCAGGGAGTGGGCAGTGGGTGGGATTGAATCATGCCCTAGTTCCTTCACTGTTCTAGGTGATTAAATTCTGAATTACATAAGTCTCCAGGACAGTTCTCTCAAAATTCTTCACTCCTTTCTGATGCACTCTCATTAAATTGTGGAAGAGCATGGTAGAAAACCCAAAGAAAAGAGTGAGAAGTCCTTGCTTTCCCACAGCCATTACATTGGCAGGTTAAGAACTGACAGAAGGAAGCAATGTTGATAGGAATAGCCAGCATTTATATGGCATACATAATGGTCCTTAAGGTGAATCCAACAGTGGTAAAGAAATAAATGTAGAGGAGAAAGAAAGACATGAATGGATGACCCCATTCAACAGAATGCATTTTATTTGCTGGTTGCCTATGTCAAGAGGGAAATGCTGCAAGAACATATTCGGATGAATTAAAGCCATGCTGTGAACTCTTAGAAGGTTACTGTTTGGTACTTCAACAGTGGGACTAGGAAACATGCTTCATCCTGATGCCCACATTGTCTTCTGGGCAACCATCCAGCGGTGGAGACAAGGGAAAAGGAGGAGGAACAATACATATGAATTTTATCTTTGTACAGTAAACTAGTTTCTACACGCACCTCTCTCTATGCCCCATGCAGGCAAGCAAAAGGCTTTATGCAAGGAGTTCAAGGGCACATTGCAGGCACTGCAAAGCAGTGGTTTAAGAGGATGTGTGGCTTGGAGAGAGTCCTGAGGGCCAGAGAGAGAGAGTCTGGATGGGCTGCATTTGGGCCCCTGAGCCTGAGTTTTCCCCCATCCCTGCTCTACAGTATGTGGACAATGGATAAAAGCTGAGTTTAGACACACTCAGAACAGACCCACTGAAATAAAAGGCCTGGTCCATGTATTTTAGTGAGTGTGCTCTTATGACTAATGTTGGGTATCACACCATGAAAATTCCCCCACATTACCACCCCTTTAGAGCTGTTAAGGTGTCTGGAGAAATGGGTAAGTAGTAATGTAAGGTTTTAATTCCCCTTATTGTTACAAGTGCTTTTAGTAGAAAGGAGGTAAGCTATTTACATAGCTAGCACATGGTCCCCATTCATCTGCTGCCATTTCTAAATCATAACTAATGATAATTCCCTAGAAATAAGTAAAATGAATTATAGGGAGTCACTGAAGCCCACCTCTAAGCTTGGATAAACGAAACTGACATTGGAATAAACGCCACAAAAATACAAGGTGTGAAAAGAAAGCTGGTGTGTGTATGGTTGGTAATTTGATTAAATATAAATTTCAGCAATGTGGTTCCTAGAATGCATAAAGTTGGCCTTTTCTGTTGTGCCATGTAATGTTTTGATGGTGTTAATTTGAGTGCTCTTTGTTACGACTGAAAGCTATGGATACTTTTGTTCGCCCTGAAAACTCGTATACAAGAGGTGGGGGCTGCGAACGAATCTACGCCATTCTGGCCGGCTAATGAACTGCAAACCTGTTCTTCACTTGAGGGACTGCCATAAAGAGCGAAAGGTCGGAAGGGGAGTGGGAGGCAATGTTGCTCAAGCCTCTTTCAGTTTACCACCCACAACTTTTTACCTGTAAATGGCTCTGTAATTGGATAGAGTCCATTCTCCTTCATCTGAAACCTGTACTTTCTGTGGCAGCAAATTATAAACCATGTGAAGCACAGATGAGGGGAGAGAACTTCATTCTGTGCACTGCCTGGTTGTAAAAATAAAAGGAGGTCAGTTGAAAGCAGAGTCAGAAACTGGAGAAGGGTCTTTGAGCCTTGAAATGTGCAAGCGCAAAATTAAAGTCCTACTTTAGGGTGTCAGCAGCAGCTTAAATTACAAGTTCCACATTTATTTCGGTTCACCCAGCATTTACTCACCTTTGGATTCCAACTCTGTGTTTTGAATGGGGGGGGGGGAGTTGCATTGTTTGATATTCTAAATGGCAATACACGAGAAGAGAAAGCTGCCAGCAAGATTTGGGATTCCTGTTGCGGGGTAAGGGTCAATGTTATTGTAAAATAATTTCAACCATGATTTTTAGAGCTCTTTTGAATTTCATTTTCTCAGGGCTGATTATAATGAGGATCAGGAAAGGGTTCTGGTTTGATTGTCAATTCAACACAGCGATCAGATTGCTCCAGGCTGATTTTCAGCACGTGATGCAGAATGGTTTCTGGAAAGCAACTGCCTGTCAGTGTAGACCAGGGTTTCCCAAAGTTGCCTCTCCAGCTGTTGTTGGACTACAACTCCCATCATCCTTAGCTAGCAGGACTAGTGGTCAGGGATGATGGGAATTGTAGTCCAAAACCAGCTGGAGACTCAAGTTTCAGAAACCCTGGCATAGACAGTACTGTACTAAACTAGATGGATCCAATGCCGTGGGGCTGATGGGAATTGTAGTCCAAAATATCTGGAAGGCACCAGGTTCACAAAGGCTGGTCTTAATAATATGTTATTGTTCTAATCATGAAAACCACTTTGGGAGCCTTGTTGGCTGAGGTACAAGGTAAAAGATGTGTTTAATAAATTGAATAAATAAATAAACCACAGGTTTTGTGTTTTCTGTCTTATAAGAGAACAGTATGTTTATCTATTATGATACTTTGGAGAGCCAATTTTCGAGTGTTTTATTTTAGTCTAATTTTCTCTGTCTCTCTTTTAACAATAACAAGACTGATATATTCTAAATTAGTTCTGGGTAAGGGCAAAGCAATTAAAGTGACACACCTCTTCTAAATGAATTGAAGGCAGCTTCCTCCAGAGCAAATGGTAAGTAGATATATAATCAGGGGGAAAATGTTCAGATGTATTATTGGGGAAATCTTCCTCTTCCTCTGAGTTCCCTCAGAAAAACAATCAAGCCCCTGGCATCTCTCACTGTATAGTTTTTGTTTCATGCTTTATGCTTTTTCGCAGCTGTCCCTGTAGACTTCCCTTGTCACAACTCAATCATTTTGCCTTTGTTCAAAAAATCCTCTATCAAAATGTTCTTGCTTTGATCAAGGAGGAGAAAGCTATTCTTATTACTGTCCCATCAGTCCCAGGCAGCAAGGTCAATGGTTAGGGGTGGGTTGTAGGCCAACAATATCTAGAGGGCTACAGATGGTCTAAGCTCCTACACTGTCTTCCATCCAGTCCTACCTCCAGCTGAAACAACTTCTTCCCTTCTTTATCCCATCTATCTTTACGCCCTCACAGATGAATCCTGTACATGTGTACTCAAGTCCACTTCATTTCGAAGTGGGTGCACTGTCTTCCATGACATCACCAAAGGCTTGTGCTTTCTTGAACACCCTCTTGTCCTTAACTGCCCATAGACCTGTAGTAGGACCCAGAATCAGAATGTGGACTGGGCAGGGAGATGTTCACCATAAACCACAATGGTATGTTGATGATGCTATATAAAATAATGATAATAATATTCAAGCGGAGATAAATCCCCAAAACATCATAAGAATTGCTTTTACTTCTACAGCATCCATTTCAAAGCCCAAATTCAGTTCCAGAGACATTCTGATCGCTTTAAAAGTTACTGGCAGCTTCAACTGCAAACGAGTGCAAAACCAAATGTAAATTAAAACAAAGCAGAAGAGGAAAGGATTTGTGTGGATGTTGTATCCCCACTACACACAAGCCTTTCAAGAGGCTCATGCTGCACAATTTCAGCATCTTGGTATTCAGGGCCAGCTGCAGATTTGAGCCCCTGTCCAAGAAAGTGCTCTGCAGTGGACCCCTTCCTATGCCCTTGAGCTTACCTGATGGCAGTACAGTGGTACCTCTGGTTACGTACTTAATTCGTTCCGGAGGTCCGTTCTTAACCTGAAGCACCGCTTTAACTAATGGGGCCTCCCACTGCTGCCGCCCCGCCGCCGCACAATTTCTGTTCTCTTCCTGAAGCAAAGTTCTTAACCCGATGTACTATTTCTGGGTTAGCGGAGTCTGTGACCTGAAGTGTCTGTAACCTGAAGTGTATGTAACCCGAGGTACCACTGCAGAGGCTTGCAGCCTTCGTTTTAATTTCCCACAATGCCTCAAAGAAAGACTATGTCAGTGTTTTGTGGGGCATTAAAATGGCAGTTCTGCAGAACTAATCATCTAAGGCAGCACAGCTGTCCAAGAGTGCCATGTGTCGACACCAGCTCTGATGGTGTAAAAGAGATTATGTGGATTAACTATTGGCTTTTGGGGCTTGTTGGCCAGATTCTGCAATGGCTCTCAGAGAGAAAGAAGCATCTTCAGGTTCTCAAAACTAAGGAGATGCTCAGAAAGAATGTTCCTATGATGCAAGGGATTGAAGGACGAAATAGAATAGAGGGGAAAGGAAGGCTTGATTTTTATTTTAAAAAAGCTCATCTCAGTCAATAAAATGCTTTCCAAGTGCTGAAGCCTTTAAAAGAGCTTTCTCTCCCCTTCCAATAAAATGCACCAACTAGATGTTTATGCCCCTCTTTCAGCTCTCTTGATTTACAAGGGCTGTATCATTCCGTATTGAAACAGACACGTCCGCAAATTTTATCCTCTTAATGCCTAAAGGAAGCTGGTGACATGTGAAAGCAAGTAGACTAAGTGAGCAATTTACAGCAGTGGGTAAAGATCAGACTGTATTTGACTCAAAACATGCCAGACAATGCCTACCCTGCGGAGTCTCGCAGTTTACGGCGTTTGCTACTCATCACTCTTAACAAACACTTTCTTTTTGAAGAGAAAATCACATGTCTTCCATTTGCCATTGAAGCCATATCTCTTTGTGCCCATTCCAACCTTCAGAGGACTTCTTTTGGTCCTTCCTTCCTCACTGTTTGCATAATTGCAGCCTTTCAAACTTTCAACATAGCAGTGGCAGCACAAGGAGAGAGGAGGATGGTGGTGTGCTGCTGAAGCTATGCCCTGCAGAGCAACTATGAAATTTTAAAGGTAATTCGTCAGCCCTGCTGTCCCACAAAGGTTTTCCCCAACTCCCTTACCCCTGATTTCTTGAGAGATTAGAGGAGAGGCAATTCAGAACACAAAAACTGATTCAGGTTTGCATACAGCATCTTGACGCACAAGAAAATTGAGATGTAGCTATCCGTTTTCAGCGCTGAGCTACGGATGGGAAACTCATTTAGGCCAGAGGACCATAGAGGATAAATGCAAGGGACTGTGGACAATTGCAAAGAGGCAATTATCGTTTGCAGTGGAACAGCATTAATCCACACAATGGGTGTAACCCAGAGAAAATTAGTTACACCCAAGCCCCATTGAAATGAATGGAAAAGCACACTTAAGTTCCATTGTTTTCAACAGAAATCAGCTTTCTCCAGATTTCTAACCAATCTGGGGCATGACATACTTTTCTCACTGGGACTGTCACTTTAGAATTGTTGTTTTTAAAAAGTAAATAATCTGTTAATTGAGGTAAGTCCACACTTATTAAGGCTCAGCAAAGAAAGATTTCCATATAGCAGCCGATGTTCAATAGTTGCTGCCACCATTCAAGCTTCATCAAGTTAGATGCTGGTAGCCCAAATTATATCAGCAGGAGGGCCATCTCAAGTTCAACTAATGCAGACTTTCAGGTTCCAACTGATTTCTGCATCTGTGTGTCTAAAAAGGCATTGTGTTTTGGAAGAAAAATGTCTATCAATCAATAAAAGATTTAAAGAGAGAATTGTTTTTCATACTCTGAAAGCACTTCAGTATCTCAGTAACAATGAGGACCAGAAACTTGCATTTCTTTTCATCAAAGTTGACCAATAAAAATCTAAAATGCATCCACAGACATTATGTTTATGTCATTTGTTGACTGATTTTCATTGCCATGTTAAGCAAATGTCTTACGTATATAACTTGATAAACTGAATAGATAATACAAAAAGCATGCTTTGTTAACTAAAGGATTATTTCTTTATAATTTATGGACTTCATGATCTGCTCTTAGTGCGACTAATATTGGATGCAACCTACACTGTCCCTGAAAACATTTCACATTGTGTAGTAAATTTTCACAAAGACTGAAATGCATTTGTGTCTTTGCCATCTCTTCTCATAGAGGCATATGAGAGATGTAACCAACAGGATGCTGTGAAAACAGAAATGATTTTCCTCTCTATAAAGAATAAAACCAATATAATTTAATATAAAATAGCCAAGTGTATTTAATTCCGCTTTGTCCATTCCTCTCCCCTCTGAAATCATTCTTATAACGATATCCAATGTTGGAACATAATTACATCCAAGTGGAAGGCTTTAAGGACAAAAAACAAAGCAGTGTGTGTTTTGCACAGGACCTTTTCCCATATGGAGTGTTCTGAACTAATAATGGCCAAAAGGCATAAACTATGTACATATGGCCTGGTTTGCTATTTTCCCTCTTTGGAATGTATTCAAGAGAGAGGCATAAAAACACTATAAATGTCTGATAGTGATTAAGATATTTTCCCCCTCTCCCCTTTACAAGAGCTCTGCAACCAAGTGCTCCAATGACCAAGAAGGCTACTAAATCAAAGGCCGAGAATGCCAGTGCTTGAATTTAGTAATGAAGGAAGATTACATTAATCTAAACAGACTGCATGAAATCTTCCGAGTGCACGCAGATAGCAACCATACATTTGCATGATTTGTTTGGGCAGGGGGAAACCCCACCAGAGCTTTCTCGTACTGAAAAAAAGAAAAGAAAGAAAGGGGAGGGGAGAGAAAGACACACACGCACACGAAAACAAAACAAAAATAAAACACCCCAGCCAAACTCTCTGCACACCAGTTCACACAGATCTAAATCTCCTGTGACATATCTCGGTGAAAAGAGTCACGTCTGCTAGAAAGCTCAGCATTGTGACATCCCTCAAAACGTTGCCACTTTGATTGCAGACTGCGGTAGGCGCGCGCTACGGCTCTCCGTGAGCCGATGCAAACCTGTGCAAACAGACAACGCTCCCGATTCTCCAGATACACGGCCAGCGACAACTGTGTTCGGTTCAATAAGGCTTCTACCAGAAGGGCACCGCAAGGACCGGCCTCCCCATGAGAGACAGTTTCTAAACAAAGAGCTTGTTGGTCCCCCTTCATCGCCTTACGTATGAATGTATCTGACAGTCCTTTTCTGCTTCCCTCCACAGCTAAAGCTTAACAATTCAATATGGGAGAGCGAGGCTGGGCTAGCGTTCTCATCCATGGATATAATCAGGTCAGCTTCCTACTCTGCTTCTTGAATCATGAGTCAGTGGAGCAATGCAGGGACTTAGAAGCAGGCTATGTTTATTTGTGCTACACTGCATGGCATTTTAATTAGTAACTCGGCGGATTTAAAACCTCTGAATGGACACACAGGGGCAGTTGTGTAGCCCAGCTTTTGTGCTCTCATTCTTGGAGGAAAAATCCTGTTTGAGGACACCAGCAGGGGGTTAATAGAAGCTTTGATAAAGTTCTCTGAATCCTTTTATTGTTGCTCAACTGCAGACTGGACTCTGGTGTCTTTCTGGCTCCTCTTAGGAGATAACAATTAATTTTACTCAGTTTGGAGGAGATGGCTGGGGGGGGGGAAGCCCCCTGAACATGTGGGAGCTGTGAAGATGGAGGTGCAATTGCAGCTGGGAAATTCATCTGGACTGGAACAGAAATTACGGAGCAGCCTGGCCTTCACTTACACTTCCCAGGGCTATTATGGATCAGGCCCTACTGAGCTTGCTGAAATGTTGCCCTGAGGTGGAAATATAAAACAGACAGTGACACAGTAACAACAGAGAGTTGTTTTCTGTACACCTTTGGTTACATTTTGAAAGAGAACTGACCATTTTCTGTGGGAAATGAAATTCATTGTCACTCGGTAGTAAA
This sequence comes from Podarcis tiliguerta, assembly GCF_965153285.1. Lineage (NCBI taxonomy): Eukaryota > Metazoa > Chordata > Lepidosauria > Squamata > Lacertidae > Podarcis > Podarcis tiliguerta. Next base: position 30,501,431 of record NC_139538.1, on the reverse strand, counting down.
GTATTTTACATGGGTAAGAAGCACAAATTCTTGCTTCTTCCTACATTCATAGCTGGAAGGAAAAGCTACACTGACTACGTGATGTTGAAACTATTAATGCATCTATCCTGTCCCAACTGCAAATGGAGGAAAAAGTAAGAATTTGTGCTACTCACCCGTGTAAAATAATAGAAGCCACTTTGCTATGGAGTGACAGTGAATTTCATTTCCCTGAGAAAACAGTCAGATCTCACTCAAAATGTGACCAAGTGTGTACTTAAACATCGTAATCACCTCTTGTCACTACAGAGTAGACTACTTTCTCCTAGGTTGTTCAATGAACCCTGAAGCTGGTGATTTACTAAGGGTTGCCGAAGCCTTTTTCTGTGCCTTGCCGACGGAGTCTTACCCTCTTGTTGAATACAAATTCATGGAAATGGGTGGTACAGCTGCTTTGCCAAGAAGCAGGCAGTTGTTGTTTGTATTATTTCTCTGTGTAAAAAATGTAATCGCTTTAAAATAATAAATCTAACCCCTCCCAATTGTAGATTTCCCCCTTTGTTTTGTTTCGAGTTGGCTGCATGTATGCACAGTCTTATTAGCACGTCTAATGCACATGAACAAGGCTGGGTGCCAAAGGGAAAAAGGCAGCATAGAGAAGATATTTCCTACCACAGCATACTCTTTTTGAGGGGCATAATTAAAGGACCTTGGGCAGGAATTCTCAATTGATCAGAGCTGTTTATCTTTGAGATCCTTGGGAGTTTTCTTCCCAAGCACACATGACGGACAAATGAAAGGCATCTTTTAGCTAACCATTCATTTCAGTAGCATCTCAGAAACAATTCAATGCGATGATTATTTTTTCTACTCTCTGGTTCTCCTGCCACATTTAGACTTCTAAGTCCTGTGGTTTCCCCACTTTTTTTTTTATTTGTTTTGCTTTTCAAAACTCTTTGTACGGTATACGATGAATCATTAAACCATCAAAAGAACAAAGACGGGGTGATTTCTTACATATATATAAAAAATACCTTTTGTCCACAATTTTAAACTGTTTAAAACATGCATTATTTATTTATTTTTAACCAAATAAATAAAGGAGGGCTGACATTTATGCAAAACAAGTTTCAAGACACACATATCCTTACACTCCTGACCACATTACATCTTCCAAATATTTAACCAGCTATGAACTGCCTCCCTTACTAGCTTTGAACTTCACATTCTCAATTGTCTCCCATTGTAGAAACATCCTCTTTTTTGGGCACGCAGAAAGGCTAAAGCAGCCCTGCTGTGTCAAGTATCTGTGCCATACATCTCAGGCTTGTCTCCTGCTGACAGCTCCTATTATCTTGGTTGACCAAGGTGCAGAACAATCAACCTTCCTGCGCAAAGTTCTCCTTCAGCCAAATACCAGGCTGCTTTCTGTACATTTGAGGGGTCAAGATGCCAATCACAGGAAGGAGGACGCCATGCTGGACTGAAACATGCCTGCACACCTTCTGTCCTTTGTTCAACTGCAGCCTCAAAGTTCAAACAAAAGCACCTTTCTGTCCGAATCCTCTCTGTGTGAATTTTGAAGACCAGACAGATATTCTTGGTGGCTCCCTCACAATTACAAAACACCTTTCCCCTCTTGCTCTATTAATGTATGAACCTGAAGACTTCCTGGAAAGGCTTTAAGAATTTCTAGTTTGATCTGAGGTTCAACAGTAAGGGTTAGAGATTTTTGAAATTCTAAGCTTTATATAAATGCTTTTGAATCATATAAAGTCACAAGGGCTGCTGTGGTATAAATGAAATAAATAGCTAAAGGGTGGGGTGGGGGGGGTTCTTCAGGATAATTTGTTTGTTCCTCATTCCCCCAAATATGTTGCTAGTTGCCTAGCTGAGATGCAAAAACATATATCTCATCTTCTCCTTCTCAAATCTTTTCTCTCTTTTTGTTCTTTATATTGATTTTTATCTGACTGAAAACAAAACTGGATTTTCATTCCTTCCTGAGGCCTAAGACAGTAACAAGTGGAATGAGATTTAATTATTAAAAAATCCTTTTCCTTTCAGTTTTCTTTCTAGTTTTGTACCACCTAAAGAGATTATATGTTTTCAAAACTTTGTGTTGTAATTTTAGCTCTACTTTCTTTCTTTTCTAACTTTATTTATTGCTAGATATCATTTTGAAACTTCTTAAATGACTGATTAAAAAGAGTATTGTTACTTTCCTTAAGCATTTTAGAAGGTGTGGAATAGAAACTGAATTACGTACATAAATAAGCTATTTTTGAAATCTATTCTTCATTCATAGAATTATGGGCTTGTATTGTGACAGTCCTTCAAAACGAAGTTTTAGGAGTTCATATTGCAGATGAAAGAAATACTTTCTTACTTTGTAAATGATCCAGAAGCAATGAACCTCAATGCTGTATATCAAACACAAACACATACTGCCATTATTTTCGTATCAGAATTATTGCCATTATTCACTTCATTGTATTAAACAGGGGCAGCTATCTTGGCACACTTCAGATGTTATTTGCTCCCATCAGCCTCAGCCAGCATGACCGATGGCAACAAGGCTGAAGATCGCCCTGCTGCTTTGGGGGCATCCCAAGGAACCACATGGCTCCGTAAAGCCTAGCAAATTGCCTCCCTGTTTGCTCACAGCATTGAGTGGACTGGATGGGGAAGAGCTGGCTGGCACAACACTGCCAAGTAGATGAGGGCAAAGTCCCCTGATTCTAGCAGGATATATGGAGTCCAAAAAGAGTTCATTCTTAAATACACAAGGCCAAAATTTCCTGGATGGGGTAACACAGTCATGAGTAAAGTCTACTTCCACTTGATCTTAGATTTCTGCCACTGCAAATGACACATAATACGGTCCCCCACCACCACCATGGAGCTCAAATTATGAGTGTCCCTTAAAAATACAGCTTCTCACACTTTTCTGTGGCTCTTCATTTTGGACAAAGCATCTCATTCAAGAGTCTCTGTCAATGCTCTAAAATCTTCATTGCCAGGCGACTGGGAATTTGCTCCTCTTGGACCAGGGCACTGTACAACATCTGCAGTCTAATCAAAGCAGCATAACTGCTAGCCAGTAGGTGGAAGCTTGTGAGTACAGGATACAGAAGTCCCTCAGGACCTGGGTCTAGCCTTTAGATCTCAATCCCACCAGAAATAAGAATGACCTTGGCCCTTACTACTTTGAGAACTAAACATAATACTCATTAGTCTGACTTAGTTTCCTTTCACTGATTTCCTCACACACAGTAAACCAAACACTCACTCATCAACGCAAAGTCAAACAAGCATACATTAGGGAGGAGGGGGGAATAGCTCTCCAAACTATAAATGAGGTAAATAAAAATACTTTCTTCTCTCTTGTGAAAAGAAGGGAAAGGGACAAATTATTTGTGTGTGTGTGTGTGTGTGTTTTAAAATGCAGTTAAGCCTCATTTTCAAAACCAGTGAATGAAACCTCCAAAATGTAAAGATAACAGAAGGTGACACTGTCAGGTGGGGTGCTTAGGATAAGGGAAATCACACGGTGAATTTGGATAACTAGGTATTTGGATGACAAAAGTCCAGGGGAGGAAACTTCTGCTGTAGTTGGCATGTGCTCAGCTGCCTCTCTTGACAAACTGGAGAAGATGATGAATGCGAGAGTCAATTAACTTTATTTTTGCATGAAAATGTAAATGTGTTTTTGCAGCTACTTAAAATAATTGTCCAACTGCATTTCATTTCAAGTGTGCATGCGTTATGGGCTAATTAGAAATACAGAGAGCAAGATGGCAGCCGAACAGAAAGGCCCTTCACTTTACTAGCCTTGGCAGCCTCAGCTATAACACTTGGAATCAAACTAAGGGCCATCTGATGCTTTTGATCTGCCCGTGCAACTTCCATCATTGTCAGCGTGAGCAGCGCAAAGTGACGCAGGGCATGGTATAGCAATGGATCCTCATTTGAGACACATACGCTATTGCACAGTCTAAATCGGGCTGGCAGAACATAGAGAAGCGCTTTATGTGCATTTTCTGTGCTGGATGGCACAATGCGCACGGAATTCTAATCAGCATCTGAAAGCATGCAGGGGCTTCCAAAGCACTACACCAAAATACAAAGCAAGAATTTGTTTATTTTTCTAGATAATCTTCCAGTGTTTGTGAGTTACCTGGGAAGTAAGCACCCAAAGCCCTTTGACTATTCTAATATGTGTGGTTTTTTGTGTTTTTGTTTTTTAAAAAGCCCTTTAAAACAGTAAAACATTGACACTCCACCCACTGCCCCACTTTCGCCTCAATTAGGAAAATCAAAGTGTGAATCCACTTCTCTTTCTCCATGACATCCTTGAAAATCTACCCTGCCCGCTGCTTGCGGAGGTTTAGCTTGGTGCTAACTGCAATGAAACTCAAAACAGTATTTAGCTAGCAGAAGAATGTGTTCATTCTGATCTACTGGTTTGGCATTCTAGACCATATCTGACAGGTCCAGAATGTTGGAGGCAAGCAGTACAGGATGACGGTGATTAACAATCTGGAGAGATTGTGTGTGTGTGTGTGTGTGTGTGTGTGTAATATTGGGAGAGTATGTTGCAGGTCTCAGTCTCTTTCTGAAACGAAGGAGCTTTGTGACAGGCGAACAGACAGCTAGATACGCTGGAAAAGAAGGGAGTGTGTGTAAGCATTAGCCAGAGCTGGATATCGTCATACAAAAGATCCCTCGCTGACTACAGCAGCAATTTTAAAATATCCACAGCCAGTTGCAGTGAGAGAAAAGCCTGAATATTTATTAACAGGGCATCCCCACCTTAACTGGCATTTCCTCTACCCATTTCACTGTGATGGCTGACTTAACAGAACATTAAGCTGAAGGTAACCTAACCGGCTAACAAATTGCCATGCAGTCTCATTTGCTAAAGAAAAAAAAACTTTTTTGGGGAAAAAAGCTTTCCAAAATCAGAACATAGCAGTGTGTCCTCTGAGTAACACAAAATGAAGCCACATGGAAAGATGGAAGATAGAGACATTTCTATTTTTAATCGTCACTCTGCTTTGTTTTTTCTTCCCATGTAGCTTTATTCTCATGTGAATACTTTTTGTTTCAGAACAGAAACATTGTCCTTACTTCAATGTGTACTTACATAAATTTATACAGTGATATCTCAGGTTACATACGCTTCAGGTTACATACACTTCAGGTTACAGACTCCCCTAACCCAGAAATATTACCTCAGGTTAAGAACTCTCCTTCAGGATGAGAACAGAAATCGTGCTCCGGTGGTGCGGCAGCAGCGGGAGGCCCCATTAGCTAAAGTGGTGCTTCAGGTTAAGAACGGTTTCAGGTTAAGAACGGAATTAAGTATTTAACCCGAGGTACTGTACACAGGAAGGTTTAAACTGAATGGTGTGCTCAAGATTGAGCCCAAAACCAGTCAAGATGTATAACATAATGTCCCTAGATTATTGTGATTGCTCTTCTCCAGCTCTAGGTTATGTAACCAGAATGTTCAGATCCTATAAGCGCTTACAGTATGTGAAATTAGATTATTATGCTTTTGCCCCCCCCCCCACTTACATTTAATTGCATTTGCAATTTTGCCACTCATTGGGGAGATCCTTTAGAAGCCTCTCTCAGTCCCATTTTGTTGTAACCACGCCAAACAATGTGGTATCATCAGCTTGGTAAGTTTTCTCACTGAATTTAGCCTTTTAACAAATATTCCTACTTTCTAACTTAGTTTCTTCCTAGAGGATTTCTTTTAACAATAGACTCAATCTATCCAAAATGAAGACTTTATAAATTCCATCCACTTCAACAAGGCCAGTGATATACAGATCAAATATGTGCTTTACTCTCCAACTCAAATGAGCGAAAGAAGCTTGTTTTTAGCGGGATCATGCACCTATGATTTATTGAAACTGGTTAGAAAGGTATGTGGTCTATTTCAGCTGACAGAGACTACTGATTTTAGTAGTTAATATATCTACTTGTAACACAGTTACCAACAATAAGCCCCTGTTTTCACAGTGGAATTCTATTTCAGCTGATGTACCTGTTCATCTTTATGTAGAACTACAGTCTTATGTTGCAGTCCTACAGACATTAATGTGGCAGTGAGTCCCCCTGAACTCTTTGGGGCTTACATCTGAACAGACATGTACAGGACTGCAAAGTTAATATATACTGATTATCATAGTACTGTTCCTTAATCATATCTGTTAAAATCTACAGATTATCATAGTATTGTTTCTTAATCAAGTCATAAGATCCTATAAAGCTGAGACAACTGCAAGCCACCTTAATATTTTTAACATATAATGCAACATATTTTTGAAAGGCATATCGTATCTGGATAAAGTCATATTGAGATACTATCTATAAGCTCAGACACAAATCTTACTATAGAATAATATTGTCTTCATATATTCACGTTGGTAACCAAAGTTTTATTTGCATATTTTCATTTAAACAATCTGAGACTTACAAAAACAAAAACAACTTACAAAAACCCATTGCAAATGAAAATAAAAAACAAAATGTAAGTGAATAAACTAAAGTGCAGCTCAGCAACCCACTTACATTGCTCCAACTGAGTTGATAAAAGTTGTATAGAAAGTAATGAAAAACACACTCATGACTCACAATTATATGGTCTCTCCTACTATTGTACTGTATCTATTTTCAATCAATGTGCTGCCAAGTACTCAAGCAAATAAATGAAGGTTGTTGATTTAATGCAGGCGTCCCAATGAGATTCTTTTCAGCTTTACAAGTTCTATGAAGATATTTTTGACATTATTTTCTGCCTCCTTATATGTCTTTCTCTCACATGCAGGGAAATATAGGAAATGATATGCAATATAGGAAAACAGGGAGATGCCTTAAACACATGCCTCTTCTTTTAGTGAACATTGGTTCTGGGCTGCCAGATTGGATGTTAGAGTCTAGTAAGGAAGACATCTTGGTCACCATCAGCAATAGTATAGGCTCCATAGCTACCTTTAAGATTTTTCTTTTATATAAAGTGAGTGAATAATACCAGGTGAAATTATTTGTCCCTCTAGTCCACCACTGACTCTGCTTTGGCCCAGCAGTGGTTCTGCAGGGTCCCAGCTGGCGGTCTTTCACATCACCTTCTACGTGATTCTGTTATCTGGAGACACCGGCAACTGAACTGGAGAATGTCTGCATGCAAAACGTTATGCTTTATCACTACCCATCTCTCTAAGCCACATGCATCCTCATTGAACAGGCAAACAGTGATTACAGGAAGGCTAACACAGGATGGACAATCTCCACTACCCTAAAAAAATTATGTTGGCCAAGGTGAGATGAATCGAAGACTGTGAAGATATGGCTTTATGAAGATGAACCATAAGGCTGAGATTTCTTACTAATATAGCAGTACTTTTCCATATTAGGAGCAGGAGGAACACGGAATATCAATAAACTATAGTTTTGTAACTAATGGTGGTTCTGCACTAGCAGAAAAGCGCTTATTTTTGTGCAAGACATGACAAGACAATCTTCACTGCAGCCCTCTACATTATATCCCATAGTATTTCTGCAGGTTCTGTAACGTGCAAGAGTAGCTTTTGAAGGGGCACGGAGGGAGCTTCAGTAGGTAAGAGAGATCAACAAAAATCATGCAACACTTGAGTCAGTAGAAGACTTTCTGCTAGAGCAGCTACTGTTGGATACAACAATATATTTCTTAGAGAAGAAATATGGTCAAAGGAGAAAGTTTTACTCAGATCCCACTGCAGAGACACATAAGCCCTTAAATTACATGGCCACGCCTGATAGGGAAGGGGTGGAATGTATTTCATTAAAACAAATGTAAGGCTTTTAGACATGCCCAATTTTATAGACATTGACCTATAAAAGATCAGGTCTGCTATTTACCACTCCGCTTAGGACTTTACCCTTTGTGTTGGAGACAACAGCCTCTCAAAATGAACTAGGATTGCCACATTCTGATCCAGATGCTAACTTGGGTTGGCACAGCATTGTTCTACACCTCACCTGTACCCGCCAACACCACTGCATGGTGATTAAATGAAATAAATTCAAATGTTTACAAAAACACTTCGTGTACAATAGACAGAATGCAAATTTTAAATATCAGCCAGATTCTGTTATCAAACATCGTTATGAGATGCCAAGTCTTGTTGGTTTCATTTAATTTCAATGACAGCTCAAGGAGACAGCTCAAAACCTAGAACTCATGTGGCATTGGTATTCCCTAAAATGTTTCTACAGCCAATTTTATTCTTGAGAACTATTTCCCTGCAAAACTCTCAGAAGCGCATCAAACTCTGAAGAGGAAATAAACCACACAACAACACACAGAGTTCATTTCCCCATTACAAAGGCAAAGAACAAATTAATTCAATATATGGCAACCAGCTAGCATGATTTGCAAAATGATTTCAAAATTAATTATTCAAAGTGTATTATTATTTAGGGCACATAAGAAGAGCCATGTTGGATCAGTCAAAAATCCCATCTAGTCCATCTGCTCTCACAGTGGTCAACCAGATGCCTATGGGACATGAGTGCAATCATACTTTCCCTACATCTCATTCCCAGCAACTGGTATTTAGAGACATACTGGCTTTGACAGGAATCTGTAGTATAAATTCTAGCTGAGTTTCTGTTATTGTGGTTCTGAACAACCTCCAAGCATTCCAGAGGTGTTTGGCCCACTTCACTTTATCTTTCACGCTCCTTTTTACCAATCCTCTCATTTTCCCTCTTTTGAAGTCAAACGTGACTGTGTTGGATTTCCACAGCAATTGGCAACTGAGTTTTACTCAGAACGACCCAATTAAATAGATGAACAAAAATAACTTAGATGCATTCATTTCAGTGGGTCAACTCTGAATAAGATTCGACAGTGCTATGGTCAGTATTCCCAAGTGATTCAACAATATTTACATCTCGCAGCAAGTTTTGGGCACCACTTACGACTGAGTCTAGGGTCACTGCCCCTCTGTTGGCTCCATGACCAATTGTTCTAGATCCCGGTATCTCAAAGATTTCTTTGCCATGACTAGGACATGCATATAGCTAGACTATGTGAAAATAATTGAATTTGATCATTACTACAGCACTTTCTCTTTGGGATGCTTCATTGATTTAATTCTCCACCTTAAGATCACCTAAGCATTTTGTTCAGGGGGACAATAGAATACCCTCAATACTAATCCTTGGGGCCTGATAACACCATCTACAGTGATGATGTGAAGCAGTCTCTCCTTTTTTGGGATTTCTGGCTTGTTGGAAACAATGGTGCCTTTGATTAACAGTGACACTACTTCCAATACGTCCTTGCCTGACTTTCTAAAGAGTTTGCATTCAGAGAAAACCATGTCTCACTAGGTCTCTCCATTCCACCTGATTTCCATTGTGCCCATTATATCTGAGCTCTCCTCTAAGACCAAGCCCTCTAGCTCACCCATATTGGGTCAGAGGCTTCTAGTATTAGCATATAAGCTCCAATATGTAGCGTCGCTTTCCAGATGTTTGGAACTTTACCCCCCGCCCCCCAGTGCTTTGGCTTCTCTGAATTAAAACAACAATTCTGCTTGGTACCACGACTGAAACATTTCAGTTAGATGTTTCCTATACTGTTTCAGAAGCTCAGGTTAAATGCCAAACAAAATTAAAATTCTAGATCTTGGGGAAGTGCCAAGGCTGATCTATCTGTATTCTTTATTCCCTGGTTGCTATTTTACTTCTCTTCCATCTGGCGCTGAGAAAAAACAGGCTCGCGGCTGAACAGCCCTCTGACTCAAGCGTTAAGACTCCTGCCCAAGGAAGAATGTGACGCACTTATAAAAAGGTAGCGTTTCTTCTGTGCAATGAGTCCTGATGTTCTTTCAAATTAGCACATGCAGTCAAGTATAGGCCAAAAAGGGCACAACAACTGTGAATTTCAGCAACATCTCCTTAAAGCATAACTTCATCCTAATAAAGCAACCGCAAAAAGTACCAAGAAAAGCAATAGCTGCATAAGCATTTCATATTTCGCTGGTGTCCTCTATTCAGCATCAACTGATAAGCTCGTACAGTACCATTTTCAAATGAGATGGAGAATGGAGAGCAAGGGAGGGAAAGTGTCTGTTGGATTTTACCTGCTTGGTTTGTAGTCACAGTGACAGATACAGCTTGGTCCGAACTAGGATTCTGCTTGGATACTCCATTCACCGCCCAGATTTCAAAGGTGTAGTTTGTGTGTGCCAAAAGGTCAGTAATAGAAACCTTGGTGGTTTTCAAGCTATTCTGCTGAGGGCTGAAGTGTACACCACTCCCACAGGACCGGCAGCGGTTCAGATCATTGGCTCCACACCTCTTGCATACCACATTATAGGAAACATCCTCGCGGCCACCTTTGTTCTGAGGAGGGCTCCATTCCAAGTTGACGGATGTCTCGTTGACATTGGAAATCAGGTTCTGGGGGGCAGATGGAGGGCCTGCAAGACAAAAGGCACATTTTTTATTTTTTAAAATTACATTTCCAGGTCAAAGGAAGGAAGGAAACCCTCTCTAGGGGTGTATCTACCCTGATGTGATCTGTTGAAACACACACACCTGGCAGTTAGTGGAGTCTGCAACTGTTCCATTTCATATGTAGTTTTTTTTTTTGGGGGGGGGTAAAAGTACTAAAATGCTATAAAAGTACACACACACAGTCCCACAGAGCTAAGGCCATGCACACAGGGAAGCAGGATTTCCATGTGCATATTTATGGCTAGATAGCAAACTGTGTCAATAAATGGCTGTTGTGTATGCCTATTTGCCTGAGCTAAAAAGACTCATCCACATGCTGTGCAGTAGTAACAGACAGAACACGGACAAAACATTCGTCTTTTTGTTGGGGGGTGGAAGGTGGAGAGAATGGGATCTTCTGGTCTTCCCCCAAATTCCTCTAAATAGATTATTCCAGCCCAAGCCATAGAAGGTGCCTTTTAACCTCAGAAAATGTGTGCATGGCAGCAAACTTCGATACGCACATATGGCTGGATCAAAGCCAAAAGCATCACCATGATCTCTCTTAATACTACGAACAGGTGCATGAATAAACTGTTCCACGGCTCTTTTATCCTGGTCTTTGCCCATCTTCCTAAACCCCCTTTTCCCAGGATGTTTTAACGATTAGCTGAGCTTCACAAAAATATCCCGGTGCAACTTTGTTAATCCCTCCGCCCTCTGTCACTTTACATGTGTCCACCTCTTCCACAACATCCAGCGGCTTGCACACTGTTTCTGGGTAAATTTGGTGTGATTTAACATCAGCGAGAAACATTAACCCTGCTTGTCTAAATGCATAGAACAACCCAGTAAACTGGAGGAAGAAATGTGTTCATGTTGAATCATGTCACAACATGCAGAGCTTAGAAAGCACTCTGTGAACAGGAAATAAGAAAAGAAAAAGATTTAGAGGGTCTGTTCTGCTATTTATATTTATTTTATTTATTAATTTTGTATACCGCCCTATTCCCCTAGTTCTCAGGGGGCATATGGTTCACAACATAAAAGCTATCAATTTCACCCTGAGGGAGATCAGGCTCACACACACTTAACCCGCATGGCAGGGTGAAAGGAATGGCAGCACATCTAGTGTGTTCTGTCTCATAAGTTCAGGGAAACCCTACTTCAAATAAACATGGCACCTGCCCATTTTCTTTTGCTGCAGAGAGGAACAAAAGTGAGCACTAGAGTCCAAAGCACACTCACAACCTTCCCATCAGCAGACAGGGGATTTGGGCAGATTCAAGGGTGTTGATAAAATGAGTTGTACCTTTAGCATAGTAGGTGCAACTCTATGGAATTCCGTCCCGGTAGAAATCAGGGAGGCACCCCTCTTAAGTTTCAGGCACTAGATTAAAATGGTTTTAATATGTTCATCTGTTTTCTTACTTTATGAAGTTTTAGCATATGTTTTAAATTCTGTATATTGTGGGCTAGACTCAACTAAGTAGTTTTCCTAGTGGAAGCCAGCACAAAACCTCTTGCTAATGCAAAAGGGCTTACTTCCTCTTCTCCCCCTGTAGCCCCCATCAGCTTTTGTGGGTGGTCAGGAAAACCCATAAAGCAACATGGAAGCAAAACAAATTTGCACTGATGGACCATTTGTTTCTGTGTGATTCTAAACTCCTCCCTCTTTCCAATAAGTCAATTTGTGGCACAGAGTGAAAAGCAAGGTATACATTTCTTAAATAAAACAAAATGTGACAGTATCAAAACATTTTAGGTAATGTCTATATGGCTTCTGTGGTATCTAGTACTGTAGCAGTGGCAGCATAAGCATCTGTTGCAACAGACAGAAGCAGATTTTACAATATGTTTACATGTTTCTAAGTTCTAACCTACTGGAGCTATGGAATTAGCTGCTTGAGTTATTCACCCAGCCTTTAGGATACTGTCATGGGAGGAGCTTGCATGGTTTTCCTATACAAGCTCTGATTCGTTAGTGAGAATCAACAAGAATATTATGCATAGGAGAGAGTGGATGATGTGTGTGTGTGTGTGAGATGGAGGATTTGTAGTATGCATTAAGGCATGGGTAGGCAAACTAAGGCCCGGGGGCCAAATCTGGCCCAATCACCTTCTCAATCCGGCCCACAGATGGTCCAGGAATCAGCATGTTTTTACACGAGTAGAATGTGTCCTTTTATTTAAAATGCATCTCTGGGTTATTTGTGGGGCACAGGAATTCATTCATTATTATTATTTTCAAAATACAGTCTGGCCCCCCACAAGGTCTGAGGGACAGTGGCCCCAACAAGGCCCCCTGCTGAAAAAGTTTGCTGACCCCTGCATTAAAGGGTAAGGGTGATGTGAATGGGGTGGGAGGGGTGAGTGGTCTGCGGGTGAGAATATGCGTGCAAGTAAATGGAGAGATTAGCTAGGGTTGCCATGTTTCAAAAAGTGAAAATCCAGACACAAACTTTGTTTAGCAAATTATGGCAAAGTTGTTTAGCTGGGGGTGGCAAATTTGTTGAGCCACTTGATGTATGGCAGCCCTAAATTAACAGGCGTGTGTGCGCGCGCACACGCAGAGGTAAAGGGTATATATGTGAAGAATAGTGCCTCAATGGTGTCTGTGTATGCCTGTGTGAGAGAGAGTTCATGAGGAGTTAGTTTTTGTAAGTGTGTAAATGTGGGAGGGATACTGAGGTGGGGAATCTACACAAAGCATGGATCTTATGATTACATTTCTATCCCTTCCTTCTTTCAAGGAGATCACGGTAGTGTACATGCTTCTGCCCCTCCTCATTTTACCCTGTGAGCTAAAACTAAGCTGAGAAACTGACCGGTCCAAGGTCCCCTAATGAGACTCATGGCCAAGTAGACATTTGAACACTACTCTCTCAAGTCCTAGTACAACACTGTAAACACTATAACACACTGGCTCTTCTTCATCTTCTTTTACAAAACATAATCAGCAAATTATCATAGTCTTATACAGTCATACCTCAGGATGAATACACTTCGGGTTAGGCAAATTCGGGTTGCGCTGTACGGCGACCCGGAAGTAACGGAGTGCGTAACTTCTGGGTTTCACCACACGCACATGCACAGACTTTAAAAATGACGCCACACACATGCACAGAAGTGCCAAAACTAGACCCGCGCACGAGCAGACACGGGTTACATTCGCTTCGGGATGCGAACGGAGCTCCAGAACGGATCCCGTTCACATCCCGAGGTACCACTGTACAGTGGTACCTCGGGTTATATACGCTTCAGGTTACATACGCTTCAGGTTACAGACGCCGCTAACCGAGAAATATTACATCAGGTTACGAACTTTGCTTCAGGATGAGAACAGAAATCATGCTCCGGCGGCGTGGCGGCAGCAGGAGGCCCCATTAGCTAAAGTGGTGCTTCAGGTTAAGAACAGTTTCAGGTTAAGTACGGACCTCCGGAATGAATTAAGCACTTAACCTGGGGTACCACTGTACTTGTTAGGCATATATGTTGCCACAATTTAAGTACCTTTGCTTTTGTAGCTGGGTTGGGAGTGGAAAGAAATCAACACAGAAACACTAAAGGAATTAAGAGGCAGAGTCTTGGTAAATGATATATTTATCTATGCTGAATGGACCCTGTCTCTCAAAATCTGAGAGCAGGGTCTGCTTCCTGGCCGACGGCAACTTCAGGGTTAACCGAAGAACATCTCTCAAGTCCATTAAGATGCTTTTGACGGGGCTATGCCCAATGCTACGTGGGAAAATGTGCCACAATGAATCAAGCTCCTCGGGAGCAAAAGTCGGTAATTAGTATGTAGGGCAGAGCATGGTAGTGTCTAAACGGAGAAGCAATCAAGCAGAAAACAAGGGAAGCAGATGCTTGAAGGTTGCATCACCTCCAGCATGAAAAGGAAGGTGCAGGGGAGTTGCCAAGTGGTGGGCTGATGTTAAAGCAAAGGGAAAGGCAGTATCTAGTCTTTGAAGAGCACAGTCAGTCACTAATGGAGCTCCTGGAATGCTGGCAGGTTGAAGAGGGCAGGAACGACAGAATTTTTTCGATTTAATAGGTGTCTTGTTTTCCTTTGTTTCTTACATGACGGCTGTTACCACAGAAAATCCCACAAGGCAAAACCCTCACCCTAACAGACAAGGACCTACAGAGAGAGCAGTCAGCACTTTTTGCACAGGTGAATTGAAGGCATTCTGCCGGAAGCACTCGCCTTTCCTCAAGCAGTGAACTGTAGATTTACTGAAGCTCTGCGCATATCCCAAAGTGGAGACAGAAAGAACTAGGAATACAGCCAGGCTCAGAGAGAACAAAGGCTGCAGAAGGCTTGGTATCACACAAGGATTCTGTGGTTTCACAGAAGGCCAAATCACTGAGAATGAAAATGTTGCATTCCAGCCCACACACCCTTCAAAACTGAGTTCTCTTTTTGCATCAGGCACCCCCAGTTCAGATCCTATTAGGGCAGATGTGAAGTTAATTGTGATTTATTTATTTATTTATTACACAATTCATTTAGATTCAGGCTATTAAAGTTTCTTACGTCTGTATATTAAAAAAAAAGAAAAAAAGCAGGATGCAACAGTACAGACAATTGTTGCATGGTTTGACATTAGAGACAAATGGATGGTACATTCGTTCAACCCAACTTGCATGGGAATGTATAATGGCACTCAAATAAATGGAAATTGCAAGGTCAGCCCATTTTTAAAAGACTTCTCGCTTTGAATATTCTGCAACACTGTTGACGCAGCCACTCCTCAAAGCACAAAAACTATGGGCTACAGCTTTGTATTTTCTCTCTCTATGAAGAACAGCAGGAGAGAAATATGGTGTTTTGCTAAAGGGTGCTACCCCTCTAGAAGGAAATGGATCTACCTGGGAAAGAATATATCCAATTTCCCATACTGTCACCCATCTCCTAGTTTTAGACAACCTATAATCAGGAAACAGTTAGAACTGGAATGCCAAGCCACCCTGCCCCTTCTCTAACATAAATCTCTGTTGACATACATCATCCCTTAAAAGCAAAACAAATCAAAACAACTTTAGAAACAATCAATGAACATGCAGTATTTAGAATCTGAGTCTTTTTCTGTGACTAAGACTGTCTTTGGGGTCTATACAGACTGCATTTGCATTAAGCATCAGCCTAGTGAGAGCCAGTGTGGTGTAGTGGTTAAGAGCGGGAGTCTCGTAATCTGGGGAACCGGGTTCGCGTCTCCGCTCTTCCACATGCAGCTTCTGGGTGACCTTGGGCCAGTCACACTTCTCTGAATTCTCTCAGCCCCACTCACCTCACAGAGTGTTTGTTGTGGGGGAGGAAGGGAAAGGAGAATGTTAGTCGCTTTGAGACTCCTTAAAGGGAGTGAAAGGCAGGATATCAAATCCAAACTCCTCCTCCTCCTCCTCTTCTTCTTCTTCTTCTTCTTCTTCTTCTAGTGAAAATGTCCCTGAGTGTGATCAGACACTATCCTAATGTAAAGCTTTCTACAAATTTGACCAGATTCACTAGTTACAGTTTTCCATATGCAGGTGAATACATAGTTCACCATGAGCATTTTTCTGCAAATATACCAAAAGACACATCCACCTGCCCTTCACTGAAAGTATCTTTAGAAGCATTATTCTGGTTGCTCACCCTATCTATAGTGAGACTGGTGGTGACTGAGTTGCTGGACCTCCTCAGCTGCAGCATCCTTTTTCTGGGATTCTTTCTCCAGGTAGAGTTGCCTGGCACCCACGTTGGTACAACACAAGGCCTAGGTCTTTTAACCTGACGAGATCACAGTGGTACCTCTAGTTACGAACTTAATTCATTCCGGAGCTCTGTTCTTAATCTGAAACTGTTCTTAACTAGAGGTGTGCTTTTCCTAATGGGGCCTCTTGCTGCCGCTGTGCCGCTGGCACACGATTTCCGTTCTCATCCTGGAGTAAAGTTCTCAACTCAAGGTAACTCTTCCAGGTTAGCGAAGTTTGTAACCTGAAGCGTTTGTAACCTGAGGCGTTTGTAATTAGAGGTACCACTGTATTTTATTCTGTTCTTTTAGTCATTGTTGTTTCATTATATATTCCCTATGTATTTTGTTATATACTATGTTTCAATTGGCAGTAGTTACATTGGATTGCAGAACACGCTAGACTGAGTCAGCCTACCTGCTTTTTGCTTATGTGCTCAGAACCTGAGTTCAATCGATCTTACTCCCGGGAAAATGTACATAGGATTGCAGCCTGAATTACACTAGACTAGAACTATGATATCCAACAGCACTTCTCTAGAAACAGTTGTTGCGATTTTTCTAAGGTATACGCCACCTGGTTGTATTTTTCCCTCAAAAAGTGTAGTTCATAAGTATTCAAATAAGATAAATAGTAACTGCAAATATGACTTGAAAGGACTAGAAGAATTAGAACACATTTCCACTGCTCATTCAATTCCTCGGTCTGCATTTTAGCACAAAAACAGAGGTTTAAGAGATCATGCCTGGAAATAGAGATGCAAGGTGGGACTAGAAAAGCTTTGCTCTCTTTTTTTCCTGTCAGCTTGTATCAAGTGAGTGCTGCAGTCTGCACTGGCACACCCGTGCTCCTCTTTTACTACTCTGCATAGAGTAGAACAGATGGCTGTTTGCTAGGGTTAGTACTAAATTGTCATTTTCAGTCCTGAAGAAAGCTTCAGTCAAGGCTTCTTAATTTGAGAGTATTTTTGCATTATGATGATTGCTGCTGATTTTTAAAAAAAAGTTTTTGCAGTGAATACAGTAACACAGAAGGAAAATACAGGAGTATACAGTGGTACCTCTGGTTATGTACTTAATTCATTCCGGAGGTCTGTTCTTAACCTGAAACTGTTCTTAACCTGAAGCACCACTTTAGTTAATGGGGCCTCCCACTGCTGCTGCACAATTTCTGTTCTCATCCTGAAGATTCAGTTCTTAACCCAAGGTACTATTTCTGGGTTAGTGGAGTCTGTAACCTGAAGCGTATGTAAGCTGAAGCGTATGTAACCCAAGGTACCACTGTATAGCCAATACGTAATATCCATACATATTTGTTTGAGCAGAAAAAAATGGTGCTGACCCATTTTTGGAGCTGACTTTTGAAATTATTCCCAATTTACAGTGTGGATAACCCCAGCCGCCCAAAAAAATGCCTACGTAGGAAGAAGGGAAAATCAGATGAGATATTCGAAGATCATGGTTTCCAGATTTTGGTAACTTTTATTTGATAAAGATTGTGATGGCGTTCCCCAAAGCTGTAAAAGTTCTGCTTGGCAAAGAATGCAATATACCCCTGAGATGTAGCATAAAAGAGAAGAAAATGAAAGTGCACTGTCTGATCTATCATTTTATCAGAAGTGCAAATCCTAATGCCATTGGGCGTTAAATGGGTCCTGGGAACTGTCCTTCTTTATGACTCATATCCTGTGAGGTAATAACTTAAACTTCGGCAATATTAAAAGAAGTTGATTGCATTCAGACTTGTGCTGGCATCTCTAAGCAATTTTCCAGAATAAGGCCTTGTAAGGGGGGAAACAGGAACTGTTGCCTGATAATAAGGATGATCTAACAGAGAAGACCGGCCAGCAAACTTATTGTAGCCCAACAGGGAACTGTTACGAGGAATCAGATTTACATCAGTGCCATGACACTGACTGGATGATAAATCAGCACTTGAGTCTTCCACAGGGTATGGAAACTATTCAATTTACTGGACTTGGGAGTATATCAACAGATATCAATTCCTTTTAACAGCTGAACACATTCTGAAAAATGCTACTCGATGGAGTTAGGCCCATTACTTCTGAGCAGACGGTTAGCAATTTTAGTGGGTTTACTTTGAGTATGACTTAGGTAAATTTCACCCTGGACATTTTTCTGCTATTTTGTTTTATACTACATTTAAAACAGAACAAAATGGAAAAGACTGTGGTGCCGTTAGAGTAGAAGTCTGGGGTCCCACTCAGCAGAATGGTGAGAAAGATCCTTAAATGCATTAGGATTGGCTTATTATAATTTGGTATGAGCAGGAAAACATCTAAAGAGGGGACCCTCTCCATAAGGCCATAAAGCCCAGAGTCTAAATTTACATAACTGCACTATTGAGCGCAAGTGAAAAAGTGTAAAAGAAAAGATCAAGGGTAAAGGGAACTCTGAAAGGTCTTTGGACACCTTGGAACATAGCACTGCAGCAAAGAAACAAACTCCTGTAAATCTAAGTCACTGAGGAAATAAAACTAAGGTAGAATAAAGTGAAAGAATGCAGCCAAGCTTCAAGAAAAAAATGACTAAATGAAGAAGGGTCGGCTCCATAAAAGTTGCATAAGTGTTTTCCTGTTTCCTTTTTTAAAACAAAATAACAACAGCAACAGCAACAACAAACTTTAGGCTATTCTCAATTTCTCCATTCCCTGCAAATAGTCTACACTGTTAAAGTCTTCCAGCCTTTTCAAGGAGGCTTTAGGGGGGGCTTCAGGGAGGGCAGTGTGGGAGAAAGCCTTGCGTGAACAGTATTTCACTCTCACAACCTTTGGCTCCAACCCAACAGAACCAAAGTTAGCATAACTAAAATCTCATTATCTTTTATTTTCATTCAATTACTTTTTAAAAATACAAAAACTGAATATCAAAAGGGGGCAAACTGAATAAAAATCAGAAGCTTTAATGTGAATTTATCATTAAAGCAAGCAAGCTTGTAGAAAATTACCTTTCTTGAGGTTTCCAATGCTGGCAAAACTTTTTTGTCCTATGAACAAATTCAGCAACTGCATATGCACCCCCACAAAAAATAGCTTTCCAAAACTGTCCTATTAATTTCCCTTTATTCCCCCTTTCTCTCCCATCCCCCCATCTGTCCGCCTCTTCCCACCACCCTTTATTTGTTTATTTCATCTTCCTTGTGCTTTATTTCTGCACCTCAGCTTGGGCTACCCCTAGGAACCGGTCAACCTTCTGCAGGCAAGTCCATCCTCCACTTGTACTGCTGGGGAGAAAACCTTGAATCCCTCCTCCTGTGGCTTCGTTAAACACATACAACTCCAGAGCTGTCAATAATGTTTCAATGATGTTTTAGAGTTGATAGCTGTGAAGCCCTTCAGATAAGCATTTTCATTGTTAATCTCCCTGCCACTGAAAGACAGGTTATAAAGTAGAGTAAACACTGTGGATCTATGTGAGTTTGACTCTAAAAGAAAGTCAGAGAGTTCCCCTGACAGCTGTAAATGTGGCAGTCTCTAATTGGTTTCTTTCAGCAGCTGAGGTGAGCTCCTTCATTGCTGTAGGGTAGTTTACATAAACTTTGCCACCGAGGGTGACCCTTACTTCATAGCAGCGTGGCCATTCTGGAACATTTATCATGGGAGTCTCTGTGGTTTTACAGTGGGCAGAGCTCAGCCCACCACAAACAGCAGCCTCTTGAAAACATCAATCACCTGCTACTTTCCCTGCTTTCTGGAGTAAGCACAAACTTTCAGTCACAATAAACAACAGAAGAGATTGTGTGAGAAAGGGGGGGTTCTTGGAGTCTATATCCTCCAGACACCTACAAATCTAAATTGCTAGTGCTCAGATATTTTGTGCACTTTTAAGACCTGTGCTGGATTTGCATCCAAATATTTTGATTTTGGTGCCTTGGGACATGAAATATTTTCTCCTGTTATCATTTCCAGCATTGGCTGATGCAAGTCACATCCATGCCAAACATTTAAAGCACTCTTGTGCCACTTTAACAATCACGCCTTCCGCCAAAACTCTGGGAACTGTAGTTTGCTAAGGTGATGAGACTTGTCTACCTCTCTTTCAAATCAGAACCAGTGAAGGCGGTGAAGGTGCTGTGTGAGTGTCTGGAGGAGGTTGGAGGATGGATGGTGGCTAACAGATTGAGGTTGAATCCTGACAAGACAGAAGTACTGTTTTGGGGGGACAGGAGGCGGGCAGGTGTGGAGGATTCCTTGGTCCTGAATGGGTTAACTGTGCCCCTGAAGAACCAGGTGCGCAGCCTGGGAGGGCAGCTGTTTACAAGCTCCATCTGGTATGCAGGCTGAGACCCTACCTGCCCGTGGATTGTCTCACCAGAGTGGTGCATGCTCTGGTTATCTCTCACTTGGACTACTGCAATGCACTCTATGTGGGGCTACCTTTGAAAGTGATCTGGAAACTACAACTAATGCAGAATCCAGCAGCTTGACTGGTGACTGGGAGTGGTCACCAAGAGCACATAACACCGGTCTTGAAAGACCTACATTGGCTCCCAGTATGTTTCCGAGCACAATTCAAAGTATTGGTGCTGACCTTTAAAGCCATAAACGGCCTTGATCCTGTATACCTGAAGGAGCATCTCTACCTCCATCGTTCTACCTGGCCACTGAGGTGCAGTGCCGAGGGCCTTCTGGTGGTTCCCTCACTGTGAGAAGCCAAGTTACAGGCAGAGGGCCTTCTCAGTGGTGGCACCTGCCCTGTGGAATGCCCTCCCACCAGATGTCAAAGAGAACAACAACTACCAGACTTTTAGAAGACATCTGAAGGCAGCCCTGTTTAGGGAAGCTTTTAATATTTGATAGATTACTGTATTTTAATGTTTTGTTGGAAGCCGCCCAGAGTGGCTGAGGAAGCGCAGCCAGATGAGCGGGGTATAAATAATAAATGATTATTATTATTATTATTATTATTATTATTATTATTATTATTATTTGGACACTTCTCCTAGAGCTCCAATTCCAAATAAACTTAAATTCCCAGGACCCTCTGGGGGAATTGCCATGGCAATTGTAATGTGTGCTGCTAGATGGTGTATGATTTATAATTGTATATTTGTTGCTGCTTTTATTTCTTGTATTTTGTCATTGTAATTTGAAGAAGAAATAAAAGAAGCAATAAAAGTATAATTGAAAATCAATAAGAATAGCTAATCTAACAGATATGTCATCTTTTGTCTCCACAGACAATTCCTAGGACCACCTGAATGAAACTCATGAACCACTGGCGATCAGCAGACCAGAGTTTGGTCTTCAGGATTTTTGCACATTCTTCCTGACACAGAATTATACCTATTCCAAGAAATAAAGGCTAAAGCAAGAAGGCTGAATCCTGGTAGGAGGCAGACACAACAAATGAGCTTTCAGATGAAAAAATATATATTCAACTATAGTCTAGTTCTGGTAAGTGAATTAGGCAGGTGAAGCTTCTCCTGGCTGCGAGATAAAATTCTTATAAAAGTGAAGCCAGACTAATTCTTTCAGCTTTTCTTTTGAAGCTGCTTTTAGAAAATGGTGGAACGATTAGTCTTGTACTCACAGCAACTTCAGACAAAAGCTGAGTAGAAATAATATTGGGAGATATTTCAGTGGAACATTCTATTTGGCATATTTAGGCAATGTCATTGCCCCTAATTTGCTTTGTCTCCTAATAGCTGATTACATGTCCGATAAAACTCAAGGAAATTTTTATTTTGCATGTTTTGGAGTTAGTGCATGCTGGAGAAATCTCAAGAAAAGATGTGAAAGAATTTACTCCCAATGGATCCTTATGGCCTTGTTATTTTTATGCATCAACCAGTGACCTCAAAATTATACAGAAATTAAGCAGATGACAATTGAAACTAACTGGACACAGAATGAAGGCATGATAAAAAGTAAGAACAAGGAAGGTTTATTTATGTAAAAATGTAAATATTTATAGAAAATTAATTTATAGAAAATTAATTCTCCAAAGCAAAGGTTTTTTGGGGGGGAAGGTTCCCCCCTCTCTTGTATAAACAATCATTTTCATGGGAACGCTCGCACAGATTAGGAAATGTAAATCTAAACACATTTTAGTGTGAGAATCAACTGCATACTTTGAAATGTAGTACTGTATTTGCAAAATGGAAAGATTCAGACCTTTATCTAACTAGCCCTTGACCTTGGAAACAAGGTAAGGATAACATAATCTTCATCTGCATTCATATTTTTACAGCAGTCACACAGCACTAGTGGAATCCATGTTGAGTTTCCACTGTAGATTGCTCATCATTTCATTATGCTTCATTATGTTGATAACTGTCAGAAAGCATTAGAAGCTGGACTTTTGAGTAATAGGACTGAAATGGTAATCTAAAAACAATATACTTTCTAGAGGAAATACAGCAGAGGGCTAAATTCAATTAGAAAAGGCGAATGCAAAGACAATCTAAGTGATGCTCGCAATTTCTAACATGACCTTTTTTTTCATTTCAGGATAAAAACCTGAAGTGAAAATAAGAGGGGTGTTGTTTTTTAAGAAAATGGATTGGTATTCTGCAGCTTTTAAAATCTGTCCTTATTACATTCAGTTCTGTAGAGTATCTTGAATGCAGGTGTGTTAGTTATACATATATACTGTATATATATTATACCATATGTCAAACAATCACTCTTTTGTTTGGCTAGCCCGAGAGACCAAATTATTCAAAGTCATTTACAGAGAGACAGATTTGTATTGTACTTTCAGCTGGACAGCTAATGCTAATTACTTTGACCCAATCAAAAAAGTTAATAAACTAATAGTGTCTCTAAGCTTAACTCAAATTATAATGAAACATATTGTTTAGGAAACTGATGCAGATGGATAAAAAAGTGTCAAAATGTACCTGTTCTTTCTAGCAGGAAAATTCCCAAGGTAACGGAAAAGGCATATTCTTTAGACCGAGGAAGAAATATTTTGAAGTTTGTGCATATAGCTTGGCAATGTTGAATTTTATTCATTTCGTACATTTTAATTATTTGTACATTTCTACATTCATGGCAATGTGCACAATGTGCATGGTCCATATAGCCATTGGATTCTAACACTCTGCAAAGTTTATTAGGCTTGAAGAATAAACAGGCCTGGTCATATAGCCCCCCAGTCTCTCTGTCTGTCTCTCTCTGCTTTCCGCCATCCAGTTGTTCAAAATAATAACTGCATTGCTCTGAGGGAACATTCTTCCATAACTTTTATTTATGTAAATATTTATAAACCACACTTTCATTAAAAAAAAAAAAATACAGCAAGGCACCTGAAATTATATCACATGAAATTATAACTTGCACTTATGTTTAGGATAAATCAGATGTGCTATCTCCATATCTTAGCATACTGCTGACACACTGCAAGTGTGCAGTTCAGAATGTGTGGCTCAGGCAGACAGCTACTCAGCACATCCAGAATGCTGAAAGACAACTGTGTCTGGCACAGAGGCTTCTGTCTTCACTGATGATACCAGATCAGATCAGACACTGAAACTATGAGCCTGAGGTCAAAAGGCATCATCCTACGATCTACACACAAGGCAGGGCATGCAGCTGCCATGGGGAAGAGGAATCCCATTGAGAAGCACTGACCCATGGGGTGGGTGAGCTCAGCGAGCCTTATTCATTTACTGGACACTGTGGGTTGCTGGGGAGCAGTGCCCCCCAAAACCATCTCAGCAAAGCACAGAGTCCACCTCTTTGCCAAGGACACTGTACTTTCCTTCATCACTTTGCAGCTTTCTCTGCTAACATTCACCACCCTAGACTACTCCTCTTTGACTTATTATTCATTTCATGAAATGCGTATACTTCTTGATTGTAGGAAAAAACCTCAAAGCAGTTTACCAAAAAGGATAAAGCAGTAACGTTATCACTTTAAAAATCCACAGCCAAAACATACAGGAAGCTAGAACCACTTTAGAATAGACTAAAACAAATTAAACTCATACAAAACATCTGGGTAAGGTAAAGGTAAATGGACCCCTGACCATTAGGTCCAGTCGTGGCCGACTCTGGGGTTGCGGCGCTAATCTCGCTTTATTGGCCGAGGGAGCCGGTGTACAGCTTCCGGGTCATGTGGCCAGCATGACTAAGCCGCTTCTGGCGAACCAGAGCAGCGCACGGAAACGCTGTTTACCTTCCCACCGGAGCGGTACCTATTTATCTATTTGCACTTGGACGTGCTTTTGAACTGCTAGGTTGACAGGAGCAGGGACCGAGCAATGGGAGCTCACCCCGTCGTGGGGATTCGAACCGCCAACCTTCTGATCGGCAAGTCCCAGGCTCTGTGGTTTAACCCACAGCGCCAACATCTGGGTAGACCTGTCTAAATAAGAATGTATTCAGCAGGTGCCGAAAAGAATACAGTGAAAGCGCCAGCTCTGGTATCAGTAGGCAGGGCGTTCCAAAAGTGTCAGTGCGGCCGCACTAAACAACCAAGTTCTCATAGATGTGGCGAAGGTATTATGTGACACTTGTCATGGCTGCATCTGGATCAGAATATCTTGGCCACAGTAGTTCATGCACTGGTAACCACAAGAGCAGATTGCTGCAATGTGCTCTATGTGGGGTTGCCCTTGGGCATAATATAGACACTCCAGCTCAACTGCAGAGATGTCTCAACTGCAGATTGGAGCATATGGACAACAGCAGGTGAGACATCTCCTAAATCATCTGCACTGACTACCCATATCCTACCAGGCCAGGTTCAAGATTCTTGTGTTGCTATAGCCCTGGACTATAGCAAATACCTAAAGGGGTCCAAAATACCTAAAGAATCACTTTATATTCCGACTTGCTACAGATGGGTATTCCAGGTGTTACAGATACCCAACTGGACTCCACTACCAGTTGGGCATTTGATATCCCCGATTCCACGCTGTGGAACACTTTTCCAGCAGAGATTCGGCAGGCATACTCACTTTTGTGTTTCAGGTGCCTTTTAAAGATTTTTTAAAAATATTGCTAGATCTATGCTGCTGTCTAAAATGTCCCTTGAGTAGCTAGACATTTTAATGATTGTTTTGTATCTCTTTTAAATGTTTTTATGTTGTTGTATCCTGCCCTGATGTTTTGCGTGATGGCAGTATGGAAATAAATACCAATATCTGTCTTCCACAAAGGTTTCTCTTTATAGAAATATAAGCCATAAACATAACATCTGAGCAACTGATTCAAAGAGAACAATATTGGTGATCCAACTGGCAGTGTAAATTGTAACTTTACAAAAATAAAACAAAACCCTGATATTCTTGAGCCAAGTTTTTGATGTCGGGTATGCTAACAATTTATAGGCCATGTGCAGTGCATTTTCTAACCAGTGCATAAAAATTAAGCATGCAATTTTCATAATTTGTCATGGGGATTGTATAAGGAGGGTGGGGGAGGAAAGCTTTCTCGTTTCCTTTTCCTCCAGTGTGAGATTCAGGAAAAACAGAAAGCTATTAAGTCTACCTTTCCTGGCCTGGAGAGTTAAGATGTAAAACCAAAGATGTAGCTATTAAAATAGTTAAAGGAACAGCTGCCCAAGGAACAATGATGAACAAAAGTGGAGTCTTGTGAATGTCTTAGCAACTAAAATAAATAATTAGCAACAATAAGACCTTCCTCCTACCAACACCCAACAAAATTGGAGGGAGGGTGATTTTCTGTTCATTCCAGGTGTTTTCCTTTAAATTACCCATTTCTTCTTCTTTTTTCCTTTTTTTTTTTAAACCTGGCCTAATAGTGAACAGAAACCTGATTTTACAAGCCAATGGAGCAGAGTGTATGTTTTTGCTAGAAGAATGGGTCTCAGATTCTATGTTTTATTTCTTCATTAGAAGGCCGTCACACTGAGCGATTACTAAATGCAAGACTGAATGAGACTACTGGGGTTAAATAGAGCATAATGAACAAAGAAGGTGCTTGATTATTATAGCTGTCAGCACAAGGGAATTGGGTTTATCACCTGGTTTAACCAACTGGTAAGAAGAACTGAGATAAGTGTGAAAGATCCTCTGTTGTTTGTGTTCTTCTCCATCTCCCCATGTCAAAAAAGTTAGGCAAACCAAGATGCTTCCTCTAAAACAGATCTTTAAATAGAGCTCTTTTCCCCTGCCTCATGACATCTCTCTCTCTTTTTTAAAATGGTTGCCTTCTCTAAAGTTTGGTTTCACTTGCACTTGTGGTTTTCAGTTTTCATATTTATTCCATGTTTATACAGAAGTTGTTTAAAATATTGTTGTGGTCTATTAATTTTGATGTCATTCATGTGCTTGACTTGATTATTCTAATGTTTAATTATATTATGATGACTCATTTAATAGACCAGTGTTAATTTATAACCACATATATTAATTGCAGATTTATAAACCACTTTACAACCAAAAGTTACAAAAGTGGTGTGCAATGAAATAAGATACACGAGGATGCCAACTCTGTAAACTGAAAGCAATGAAACCATTTCCACAACTGTACAATTATTATTCGAAAAAATGACTGGCTCCCACTTCAAGTAAACAAAAAATGTCTTTCAAAGCTGCCTAAATATAAAAACTCTTGGTGCTTCTCTAAATTCAGCTGGTAATTGATTCCAGAGGGCTGAAGCCTGGTTTCCAGTACATACCAAGTGCACCTCTGGTGCATACGGTACTCTTAGCAGTGCCCCATCTGAGCAACAGGAGAGTATTCTGCAGGTGAATAACATCTTTGAACAGTATAGAACTAACCTGCTCTTCCTCTTTATATCATTAATATATGCAAAAAAGAGCTTCACATAAACACACTGTTATAATGTTTCTATCGTATAATTTCCACTTCACTGCAGACCTAAATTGAGGGCTTCTGTTACCTCTGTACATCACACTGGGCTAGCATACTTCACCAGCACTATGGTGAACAGAAAGTCCCAAACATCACGATAAGCACATCCTCATTATCACAGGGTTTCTCCAAATAGCCATAGCCTTATCCAAGAAACTTGGAATATATCTTCAGCAGTGTCTCTATACACTTTAAACCAGGTTCATCACAAACAACCTGATCCTTTTTGCTCAATGTCAGGGATGGAATTTAAGGCTGTCCACAACAGCAGTCAGTTTTACCTCTGAACCACAGTCTACATTTTAAGTGGCACAGCTCCTAACCAAGAAGACATTCTGAAAACTATTTGAAGGGAGAAAGTCAGAACAAAAGAGAATGATTGGAAAGAAGATATCGCTCTGGACAGAGCTTATAGCCTGGCTCCATGAGAAATGTTTCCACCAAGATCTAATCACACACAATCCATGGATCACAACCATTTAGAATAATTCAGAATTTAGAACCACTTAGAATCAGTGCTATTCTTTGCTCATCCATGACTTGTTCTCTTTTGCTGGTGCTCTTCCAAAATTTCTGCCTTGCCTTCTTGAACGAAACAGACTCCCTAACTAGCTGCTAGAAAATCTGACAAGACTGTCTTCCTATCATTTCAAAATAAAAATATTCAACAATTATTCGCTTCCTTAGCAAGAGAGACCAAAACCACAGAACATTCCCTTAAGACTTCAGAGATATTGAACTTTTGGGTTAATTATTTTCAAAATATTTGTTATCTTTGGTTCAGCTGACTCTTTCATAAGAGCCCATATATGGCCAAGCCATAACTCACTAAAGCTTCATTCAGCCGGTTTATCCTTTCTCTGGCTTTCAATCCCTTAAATTCCTTCAGTGTCTAACCACATTTCGGTGGGTTTAGAGGTATCTGTGTTAGATTGTGGTAAGACAAGTAAATACAGACTAGTTCTTGGCGTGTTTAGCCAACATGCACTCCAGGCTCTGGCCAACTTGATCACTGTGAATGGGCAGTTAGGTGGCCAGGAACTTAAAACAAAATAACAGTAAATGTTATTTGATCACTAGGAAGCTCAATCCGAATTTTGGCACATAAAACCTCTCAGGATTTGGGAAGGTGACCAAATCATCCTCCACCCTGCTAGAGGGAGGGACAGAGAAAGAATTTTGAGCAAGTTCAGCACTTTGCATTCGGAGTACAAGCGTCTCCAGCTTAAAGATGAGTCAGCTACTGAAGAGCAGCTTTGAGAGTCTTCAGTAGTGAGTCTTTGAGAGCATAATGGAGAACCAGAAAATTTGCTGTCTGCTTCAGGAGTCACTTTGTTTCTACTGCTGGATGAGGATCTGAAAGCAACTCTGAAGGGGGACCAGAATAAGAACCTTCCTGCCAGCAGATATAAGGGTTGAAAGCTGAACTAGAAGCACAGCTACAGAGCACAGACAGTGTTGGTAAAGAGATCTGAGGAGGTGGGTGGATGCCTTGGTACAGGTGTGAGTAGACTTTGGCTGTCCAGATGTTGCTAAACTAAAACTCCCATCAGCCCCAGCAAGCATGGTCAACAGACAGGAATATCAGGAGTTGAAGTTCAACAACATCCAGAGCACCAAAGGTTTCCCAAACAAGCCTTATTACCTTAGATTATTCCATGGACTTTCTGTTGGTAGCTGAAAATTTAAAGGATTTGGCTAACACTGAACGTGTAAGCAGCTATGAGCACAAAAACCTATACAAAGACTGGCAGGCATGAAACAGCTGCTGGGATAATATATAGCCCAAAATTGTGGCCTGGCCCCTTTGTATCTCAGCAACATGAGAAATTAGTTAGGATAATAGGATTCAGAACTCATTTGATTCTCTTTTGTTTTACTTCTCTTAGCCATTAGCTAAGAAGCGGGCGTAGCAAGATTCTAATCAAAGACGACCAGCAGACTCTCTTTACAAAAGAGGGCAGCATGAACGGATAACTTGCTACAGAAAATCTTTGCTCACCACCATGCACCCATGTCCCATATAGACTGAGACTGTCACATCCAATCAGAACATGAAAAGAACTAAGTTATAGTTGGGCATTTGACCAGTCAAAAAAGATTTGGTCAATTGACAACTCAGATATTGTCAAATATTTGTCCAGTACATTAAAAACATTCTGTTTTCTTTTTTGTGGGTGGAAGACACTTTAAAATCAACAGGTTTGTTATTTTGCTAATTACAAATGTAAAACTTGCTAACTGCTATTTTGAAACCATGAAGTTAACCTTTTAAAAATCTAACAAATTACTAAGACCTTGCATGAGGTTAGAATCATTCTATCAGTGTGAATGATTCACTGTACTGTTCTCTTTGGCTTTTGATTTAAAAGACAGGAGTCTGTCTACAATTGCATTTTTTAAAAAAATGAATTTGAAACAGAAATGAAGCAAAGTAACAGTATATTTGTTTTTCTTTTTTTTAAAAAAGTAGTGGACTAGAACCAGGGAAACGAAGGTTCATATTGCCTCCTCAGCCAGGAAACTCACTGGGTGACCCTATGTCTGTATTCTAAATGTCCTTGCCCTGAGGCAGAGTGGCCCAAGGACAATTAAAACATGGCCTTTGTGATATGAGCATGCTGAGCGTGCCACCTCACCCTCTGGGCACTTCCTACTGCAAGCTTTCTGGTGAAATTAAGATATAATCTCAGTAAAGAATAGGCTCACTTGCAAAATGCCCTTTGCGTGCCCTAACAGAGTCTCTCAAACTTCTTGAGATTTTAAAGATGGATGTAACGAATTCATGTGCAATGCAACAGACGTGCTATTCTTGGCTTGACTACCACCAGTGCTGTGTCTGAGCAAAGCTGATTGTAGGTGACCCTGAAGAAAGGGCCCTAGACAAAGGAGGAGGCCATCCTGTTTTGCAGGTGGTGCACAGAAGCAGCCAAGCAAGCCCTTTTGGTGAAAAGAAAACCCTGTGAGATCTATATCAATGAACAATGATAGAACCTCCACAGCAATGGATGGATGTTGTGGTAATGGGCACATAGCAGCAGAAATAGGAAATAAATTGAGAACCATGCAGTTCTAAGTTTCATTCGCTTTTATTTCAAAAAGCCCAAAAGCCTATCAACTGAATAATACAACCTTTTTTTACCCGGTGGCTGCATCCTGATGAAAATCACAGCATCCGGCATTGACTGATTTTGTAAATGCTCTATCTTGTGTTGAAATCATGCCTTGCCACTTCCCATTACTTTGATTCCTGACATGATATGTGAGCAAAGCATCTAGCAAGACCAGTCACGATGCCAAAAAACAACCATGGGCAGGGGGCAAGTATCAATGGCTACCATTCACAAAGCCTATGTATAATTTCCAGTGTCAAAAGCAGTTTTGCCTCTGAATACTAGCTGTTTGAGATCACAAGCAGGAGAGGGCTTCTGGGCTCATGCCATGCTTGTAGGCTTCATGAGAACATCTTCTGGTTAGCCACTGTGAGAGCAGAATGCTGGACTAGATGGGTCCTTGGTCTGATCCATGAAGGTTTTCCATGCGTTGTTATAGAAAAAGACCAAAGTCATCTATTCAGAGCTGCCACAAACCATCCTTTACATGCCTCTTTCTTTTAGAGCGTCTTTCCTCCTGTTTTCTGATCACATCACATATGCAAGGCTGTGATTGTCCCTCATTATGCGTACACAGTGCAGCCTTAAGGCACTTCCATGGTGCAGACACCAATGCAAAAAAACAAACACAAAAAACCCCAAAATGGAATTAGACCCTCTTATTTTTGCCGTTGACCTACATTCTGTCACTTAATCACAAACTTCGCTTTCCGTTGTGCAGCAGGAGAGAGGACCCGGTATTGACATATTGTGTTGACTTGTTTAAAAGGGAATTGTTACTGAATGTCCCTGTCACCAACCAGACATTTTTCATAGCAGGATGTACATCTCTGGGGAGTGTCTCATGTATAAATTATAAGAGCAGCAAGAGAAGGAGGAGAGGAAAATTAATAAATAAAGGAGTCTGACTTACGTGTGCAGGGCATGGAGGCAGCGTCGTTCTCTGCTCGGAAAAATCCCGGGTCACAGGTGCAAGAGGTGGAACCTTCCAAGATGGAGAAACT
This sequence comes from Podarcis tiliguerta, assembly GCF_965153285.1. Taxonomy (NCBI): domain Eukaryota; kingdom Metazoa; phylum Chordata; class Lepidosauria; order Squamata; family Lacertidae; genus Podarcis; species Podarcis tiliguerta. Next base: position 30,470,289 of record NC_139538.1, on the reverse strand, counting down.
GTGAGGCGGGCACTTAGCACAGGCAACATCTGTTGAGAGGGCCTTGTAGTATCCAATCTTGCAAGCTTGGGAAAAGAAGGGAGGGGGGGACAGAAAAGAAGAGCTGTTACTGGTATAGGACTTGATAATAAATTGCTACCTCATTTACTCAGCATTCAGACATGGGGGCACTTTTGAAAGAGGAAAAATGATGTCTGCTTAGCACCGGGAGAGAAATTAACCAGCCAAGGAGCACTTGACTGCTCGCTCTCCAAGCAAGGAAGGCAATTTTTAATCCCGATGAGACCCCATTAACAAGTAGGCCTGTAGAGCTTACAAGAGCACCTATAAGCATGTCCATGTAGCAACTTGGTTGGAAAATCTGTCTCATTTTCTTCCCTGCGTGGGTTTATTATGTAAACCCCATTTCCTTGCTTCCCACCTGCAGACACTCTCACATTGCAGTAAACAGGGTGCAGTTGTTTTAATTCCATGACTACTTTCGAAAGGCAGCTGATGGTGTGACACTGCCAATTTTTGAGATGGAGCGGAATAAGACCCTACTGTGATTGGCAGTCAACCTCTTACTCTCGCATGCCCAGAAAAGGCAATTCTCCCTTCTGCAGAAGCCAATTAATTTGCTTTCCTCTCCCCAAGAGACAAAATCAACACTCCGCCCCTGAGCCAGAGCATACCAGTGGCTGCACTCTTTGACGCCAAGGCCCCATGTGCAGCAAGTGTTCAGTGACATCACCTTCATAAATATGATGCTTACATGGATGACTACTTTTACATCATTGGGATTAAAAAAAAAATACTCTTAAGTATCATTAAGAAAATCTTTTGTACAGTGGCATGCAAGCATGTCCCTCTAACAAATTTTGGCTAGGGCTAAAAATAAAAAAAAAACACCATCACCAGACGTTGAAACAGAGAAAGTCAACTAGGCAGCTTTATAAAGGACAAAGAGCAAAAGAAAGGATGGTTACTGCCAATATTTACAGCATGACTCACTTTCATGTCTCTTATTTTTATCACACAGTCTACCTTTAGAGTTCCCTTGCTCTTTGCTTCTACGCCTCCAGTAACCAACATGCATTTGCTTTCAGCTATTCTCCCACTCACTCCACATTCTTTTATATGATTTAATTTCCCCCACTTTTATGATGTACTTGTAACAGCCACGGATTTTTTGCAACATGTTTGTAAAGGAGCAAGTCACTTCACCCTTATTAACTGAGGCCATTTATGGAATCTCCTTAACAAGTCAAAACTTTACGAAGTGTGGTGCAGCGTCCATAAAAATCACTGTGGGATCAATCTTGCCCTTGCTTGCTTCGGCTGTCACCGGACCAGGGAATCTTATAAAAACACATAGCTCTGGTGACTAAGATTTATGCTTTCAGCGTTTACACACATCACATAATTAGATAGGGTTCAACTTGCAAGGTGCTTTCTGGCTATGCTTCAAATGGCCTTGGGGCTTTGATTAAAATAAAAAAAACCCCGCAACACTGGCAAGGAGAGGCAAAGGGGTCAAGCTCAGCCTCCCCACATCAAACACAATTAGTCCCCAAACACAAATGCAAACCTATTGGGTATGGTCCATCATTCTGCCAGCCACATCAAACAAAGACAGTTTGTGTAAAAAGAATGAGCCTCCGCAAAAGATAAGCAGCTAAGAAGGTACAAATTACTGTTTCAATGAAGAAAACCCTGGTTGAAGGTCTTACGGAGGAGGCAGATTAATAGATCTGACGTAGTTGGTATGGAAATTCTTTTTTCAATGACTTTTTTTAAATTTTAATGAAACAAGATCTGAGATCCTGAAAAAAGTTAAGAAACGTTTGAAGCTTCTTGGAATTTACAGTGATGATAAATACTAACAAAGCCTGAAGTTGGACTGGATTCATTGTATATCACACTGACCCATTTTCCATCCTGACCTGAAAATCCGCTTCTAGTGCAGGAGCTTAGTGCAAAAATAGTTCACTTCTCACTGCAAATTTAAGTTGGATGCACACAGAAGTTCGCAAAATTATCCATGACATCCTCTTCGATTGCAATTATAAACCTGTCAGGCAATTTTATCCTCATGAAGACCTACAATTAATACAATAAGTTATTTCAGACTGGTTCTGATTCTTGGGTGTCCCCAACAAAACAGAAAAGTACAATGGTACAGTGGTTAAGAACTTAATTCGTTCCTGAGGTCTGTACTTAACCTGAAACTGTTCTTAACCTGAAGCACCACTTTAGCTAATGGGGCCTCCTGCTGCCGCCGTGCCACCGCTGCACGATTTCTCTTCTCATCCTGAAGCAAAGTTCTTAACCCGAGGTAATATTTCTGGGTTAGCGGAGTCTGTAACCTGAAGCGTTTGTAACCTGAAGCGTATGTAACCCGAGGTACCACTGTATGGTACCTTTCTTATCGCACTGTGCATCTGTTAGTTCTCTGTCTATACACAGGACGCATAAACATTACAAACGCATTGTTCTAGATGTCAAGGTAACATATGCTGTCATATGTGTTTTCAATCATGTTCTACAGCTGGATTACGAGAAATCAATTACAACAATTCTAATGTTCTGGACTTTGAGACAACTTCAATGTTAGTTGAGAAACCAAGTTATATTTGAAAGGAGTGTTAACTACATCACATGTAATGCCTGTGAAAATAATGCCACCAGTGATGGGAACCATATCTAACCTGAACAGTAAATATTCATTGGAAAAGTATGTTTTGATAAGTAGTCCAAATGTGATGGAACTTTCACCATAAAGATGCAATTATGCAAATGTAGTCATCAATTAATTTAATTAGTCTTACTGGATTCTTTTGGGCTGTTTGAATGTATATCTCCCAGTCATTTGAAACCTGCATAGGCATATAGCTGCAATGTGAAATACTCCCAAAGGGCCAGCCATATTAGTCCACTGCAGCAAAAACATCAAAGTGTCTTATGAAACCTTAAACCCAAACCATTTTATTTCTATGGCATAAGATTTAGGTGCTAAAGCCCGCTAATCAGATAAAGTGGACAGTATTATTATTAAATGCATTACCCACCATTCAGCAGCAGGTCCCAGGGCAGGTTATAACAATTAAAAACGGTTTAAAAGGATTACAATCACAAGAATATGGTGGGCCCTGAGAACACACATCTTAGGTGTCAAAAGGCCAGCGAAAACTAGTCTTTAACATGCCACAGTCACTAAAAGTGCACTATTTTGTTTCTACCTAGGCAGGTAAATTCTTGCAAAACCACGCAATTTCTGGGTTCTCATAGAATCTGCCCTTTTGTCCTCAGGGTTCCTGGGGTAATCCCATCTCTGAAAGCCATGGAGGGAACGTATGGGGGCATCGATGAGAGGAACACTAAGAAAATCCCCTCCAGACTTATCAAATGGGTATAACCTCCTGATAAAAGAATGTGCAGACTTGGCGGCCCCAAGCGTCTTGCCATTCCTGAAAGATGCTCTCCTTAAACTATCCTGGAAAAGGGAAAACGCTCTAGGAGGCCTTGTGCTTGAGGAATTGGAGGCATTGCCTGGGTTTGCTCATTGGCTTACTGGGCCTGCTCAGAGAGATCCACTGCTTTCACAGCCTTCTCCGAAAGCTGCTTGATGTCTGGGCTCAGAAAGGGTCTGGGCAGAATGCTCCCCCCTCTTCATCCTCATTTGGGGGAAATTCACCTTCTTCCCTGTCCGAAGGGGGTGGGTGCAGGCCTGGAGGTTCAGGAAGCAGGGTGAGCTGCCTGCCCTGGGGCAAAGAGGAGGCTCGGCTCTCTTGGAAGCCCTCTTACTGGAGCACCTTTCTCCCCTGCTCAGCACCTGGAGCCACTTATGCTGAGGCCCGTGCCTCCTCCTAGCCCTGCCCCAAGATGAGGAGCACCCAGAGAGGGAAGGGGAGAGATCAGCTCTCTTTCTCCTCCTCCCTGGCACCCTGCCATCGTGACGGCTCCCAACCTGGTTTGAACCATGGGTGCTTTCCTGAGGCCCACCCCCTGCCACAGATGGGTCTGTGGCGAGGGGGCTGAAGGGGCCATGGGTAGGCCCAAAGCCTGTTCTAGCCAGGCAAACCCTCCCTCATCCAACTTCCCGGCTTATCAGAACCTCCTAAAGCACCAGAGCTGCTGGATCAAGGCCTTGGCAGGTCACCCAAAAGCCTCCTTGGCCTGGGCTGCTGCTAAAGGAATTCCAGGCCCCCTTGCACTGGCAAAGAAAAATGGAACCGAAAGGAAGGAGGAAGAGCAGGAAAACCTGGTGCGGACAGTGGAAGGGAGCTGAAAAGAGGATCCAGGAAGCAAAGACCAAGGAAGAAAATGAAAGGGGAGGAAATCCCTGACAAGATGGCGTTCCCGCCTTACAGCAGGCAAGAACTTCTTACCAGTGGCAAAGGCAGGAAACAGAACTGGAGTAAGGGGGTTCTCTTGCCCCCTGATGTATTCCTCAAGAACTTAACTTCCTGCCAGTGGTGAGAGGGACAGAGACAACCCACATCATGGATCCCGATTCTCCTCTACAGGAGAAGGATAGGGAAGCTTCAGCTGGCCCAAAATGGCACACCAAGGTTAGGAACTGGGACAGGCTGATTTGATCACGTTATGCCAGCACACTTCTGAGAGCAATTCAAAATTCCAGCATGAAATCCTAAATGGCTTGGGGCAAAGTTGAAATTAGACATAGAATCATAGAGTTAGAAGGGACCCTACAATGGAGGAATATGCAGCTGTCCCTTAGGGGGGTTGAACCTACAACCTAGGCATTATCAGCACCATGCCCTAATCAACTGAGCTATCCAGAACTTACTTGAAGGATCACCTCCTCACGTATATACCTACCTGGACTTTATGATTATTTTCATAAATCGTTCTCAGGATGCCCCTACCAAATGACATCCAGCAAGTGGCTATTAGAAAGACAACCTTATTTTGGTGACTCTCCAGTTGTGGAATGCCTTCCTAAGAGAGGCTCGCCTTCCACCTGCATAATATTCTTTCGTCATTTTATTTTATTTTCCCAGGTGCTTTAGTTTTGAGATACCTTCATGTTTTTATTCTGCTGCGCTAATGCACCACTACTGATAAGTCTTATTTAAATTCTATACTGCCATTGGTTTTGTTTTAGACTGGTTTTTCTTATGCTTGTTTGATTGTTATGGTTTCATTGATTTTTGTTGTTGCTAACCAGAGAATTTTGTTCAAGGGTGGTATACAGTAATTAAAATAAATAAGCAAGCAAGCAAGCAAGACGTAAGGGCAACAGACCTTTCCTCAGCAACTGGTATTCCAAGGAAAGCTGCATCTGGTCCCTGGAAGTAGCATATTGCCAATATTACTTGTGGCAATTGATAAGAGTAAAATCTGTGAATGTGGATGGCAATCCATTCTATTGTCAAATTTTTGAAGGTAATTCACCTAATCACTTCCGGTGAGCATTTTTTCCTTTTTATACAGGGAATCCTTCTGGGTGAGCAAAGGGAGACTTTGCTGCAGTATTTCTCAAATTTTATTTTATTTAGACTGTTAGCTATATTATGTGTATCATTTTTTTTTAAATGTATTATTTTACCGAACTGAACTAATTTTTTTGATTATTTTATGCCGCATACTGCTTTGGTGCTTTTTGCATAACAGCCAGAAAATGCTATATATACATAAATAAATAACCTCCCAAATGACATATACGTGTGTCCTAGCATTCCTATATTCAGACGAAAAACCATTAATTTTCTGGATTTGAGCATTGTGGCTTTTGAGGTTTGTAGTATTGGCATTTCCTTATAGGCAGCTTGATTCTCAAATTGAGCTGTTCTGCCAGAAAGCAGTAAAGGAAGTTGGGAGGGGAAATCCAGGGAATCTGAGCTCCTCAACTAACTAACTCCTCTCCCTATCTGCAAAACCTTCTCCCTTGCAGTGGCCAAATGTCTTTTAAGAAAGAGGATCCATTAGAAAACCATACAGGAATGAGATCATTTCCCAACCACACTAAAAGGTACTTCTGAGCTTCTCTCAAAACTATTTTATGTCATATGAGGATGATGTCAATATGGACGTTGTTAATGGCACAGCCTGTAAGTCGCAGTAAACCACAGCAAATACCTTCCTACTCTGTTTCACTCTTCCACATGCTACAATCCCTAGCTTACATCTGAACCAGGAGTCACGGTATCTTTGGCTCCCAACAAACCATTATGTGTAGTCAAGGTTTGTGGAGTGGAACAAACCACAATTCCTGGTTCAGACGTAATGCTAAGACAGGCATTATGGTTTGTTTCTTCCATGTGCTGGTGGGCAGAAGTCTATAAAAATGGGAACACGGCAAATCATTAATTGCGTTTTTACTGTGACGTTTAATTGAGGCCAATGCGGGATTTAAAAAACAAACAAAGCATTTTTATACTGAATATATATTCTAGCCAATGCAAGCTTTCCGTTCATATTATAGACCAATTTAAGCAAAGAAACACATCCCCTACAGGCAATCTGGGGCTCTTTCCTCCATTTTTAAGTCCATGTGCATTGGTTTAAAAAGGCTTACTGAGCCCCAAAGTTGCTATTCTCCCTCCCCCCCCCTTCCCTTCCCTTCCAAGCATTACATTCTTTTCCTTTCTACTACATTAAACCCAGTTCATTAATTTTTCAGGACCCAAGGAAGCTCTCTCTAAAGCTCTGTCTGAGGCAAACAGCCATTTTGCTTTAGCTGTAGAAAATCCCATAACTGAATTCACGGTTTTCTTCATTTTGCTGTGTTCAGATTCAATACATTCCAGCTCTTGGCACCTTCCTCTATTTGCTAATCCACTGCATTTGTTCAACATTTCTTTACATCTTGATAGACTTCTATGTCACAATCTAATCTAGCTCTGTAAAGGGTTTCTTTTTCTTTCTTTTTTTGGCACGGAAAATCAGCTGACACACCTATTATGACTGACCAAGGCCCTTTCAAAAGAAAACAAACTTAAGATATTATACAGTATTTCTGAATGTTAATGAATTGGTAGAAAAACAAGCAAGCCCACATAGATTCCCATTTCCTGAAAGTCTTTATTGCACACTCAAGACAATCCTTCATTCTTTCCTTTCTCTTGGGAGGATTTTCTGGAGAGGACAGAGCGTGAATGGCTCGCAAAAGATGTATTCTTGCACGGCTTGCAAAAGATGCCATTGTAAAAAGATTAGGTCACATGAGCAGTGCAAACTTTGAATTCGATTCCCTTAGCTTTGCCTTAATTAGTTCTTTCCATTAGAAAGAGAGAGTGAAACAAGGCCAAGGGGAGACATTTTCTTTTATCCAGATCCCACACCGACATGACAAGGTTATAATTTAATACAGGGGTGGAGGACCTTTTTCCAACTCGAAGGCTGCATTCCTTTCCGGGCAGCCTTCTGGGGGCCACATGTGGGTGGAGAAATGAGCATAAAGTTTACCTTTGTACAGTTGGCTACTTTCTACATATGCATGCCCTGTCTCTGACCCAGGCAAGAAGAGTTATTATCAGTGGTCCAATACACACCCTAACCAGGCAAAAATTCTCGAGGATGGTGTGAAGTCTGGAGAGGGTTCTGGGGGCCAGGCAGAGAGCCTGGAGTGATCCATTTGACCCCTAAACCTGAGGTTGCCCATCCCGATTTAATACATTACTGTCTTTACAATCTGGACAGTAAACACTCTGAAACAGGGGGAAACAAAACTGTGCCACCTGTATGGACTCCCTGGCACATTAATTTTATTTCTCATATAGGTAATCTCAAATAAAGTCACAAGTGCACATCATTCTGTTATATTATAGCTCCTTATGGGATTAAGTTGCCCCCAAATAAATTGCAATTATTTCACCAAAGTAGCACCATTCCAAATATAGCAATTTGCAAGCAGGTATTGTGTGCAGAGAGTACCTCATGGGTCACAGGTATGCACAGGAACCATTCAACAACATGCTTTCCTGTCAACATTTCAGCACAACAACCAATATCAACCAATGTATATAGAAGGTGGACTTTGGGAACTAGCTTTTATACATTTAAACCCTCTTCAGAGGTTCTGTTTGCTTGCATGCATGAAGACAATCCGCAAAGTTGGTTAGTTATTACATTTATATACCACCTTTGTCTTCCAAGGACCTCAAGGTGGCGTATCTGGTTCGCCTTCTCCCCATTTCATTGTCACAATAACCCTGTGAGATACGTTAGGCTAAGAGATGGTGACTGGCCCAAGGTCACCCAGTGAAGGAAACTGGGGTGCTCTGGCAAGCCTTGCCCTCCTCAGTGGACCACTCTTTACATCTTCCTTCCCAATTTGGAGGATGAAGTTACGAAGCAAGGAGTGTCTTCTACTTGTGAAGACTCCTTGCGCCTTGGAAAATTCAAGGTTCTGGGATATATAGAGGGGCCTTCAAAAGTACCTGAGGATCCCCACTTCACAAATTTCCTGCCAACGTGTGGAGAACCTTAAACACAGGAAAGGTGATGCACTGGGGGGACAGGATTAAGGCTTGCCAAAAGGCTCCCGCTGTCCTTTACATAGTCACCTTCTTGCAAATAAAAACAATGGCAGCATTCAGTTCAAGTCCAAAGCCACTACTGTCCCTGTAAAACAGTTTCTGAATCAGAGCAAATGATTGCTACCCCCCCCCCCCCCGTGCTGTATGCATTAGCAGGGCTTTCCTCATTGCCGTGTAGGGAGCTAAGAGCCAGTGAAAGGAAGCCCACGTAGGCAAACGACTGTATATCAGTCATCCGGCATGATCCAAAAACTGTATGTCTCCAATAAATATGCACACTGTCCTTCATGAATGCAGGCATGCTGTATTTGCCATGCTAGGGAAGCCCAACTGCATACATGAGCTGCTACTAAATCCTGCTGAGAGAGAAAAGCCATATAACATTTAATGCCATACAATGCTACTGAAATGCCATATAACACAATGCCTTTTGAAACAACTGGAGGCAAATAATCAGTAATATACAGTGGTACCTTGGATTACATATGCTTCAGGTTACATATGCTTCAGGTTGCAGACTCTGCTAACCCAGAAATATTACCTCAGGTTAAGAACTTTGCTTCAGGATGAGAACTGAAATCATGCTCCGGCGGTGCAGCGACAGTGGGAGGCAGTGGTGCTTCAGGTTAAGAACAGTTTCAGGTTAAGAATAGACCTCCGGAACAAATTAAGTTCTTAACCCGAGGTACCACTGTATAGAGAGGCATGCCTGGTGCCATCTTTATCCAGTTTTAGGTGCCAAGAAATACTCTTTTTAAAGGCCTGTTTTATTGCAGCCTGTTTTAGTAGGGCAGGACTTGTAGCCTGAGGGTGGTTGGTTGGTTGTTGTTCTTGTGTTTATCATATTATATTTATAAAATTTATATACCACTCTTCATCTGAAAATCTCAGGGCAGTTCACAAAATAACAATGCAGTTCACAAAATGTAATTTGTGCTTTTATCTTGTATTTTTATATTGTATTTAAAGGTTGCAAACATCCCTGAGATCTGCGGATGAAGGGCGGTATACAAATTTAATTAACAAACAAATATATGAACTATTTTTAAAAAAAGTTTTTATCATTGTTTTAAATTGATTTTAAAGGAAGTCACTTTGAGCTAGACTGTAAGGGAAGTGACTAACAAACACAGTACAATAATAACAACAATGTATTTAATGTAATCATTACAATCTACCTACCTGCCTACCTCCTGATGTGTATACTTTGAGTAGGGCTTTGTCCTGTGAACTGGACTTTAGATCCCCAAGGATACAAAGCCTGTTTACTTTTGTTCTTGAACAGTAGCATAATATGTAGAGGCTTCAGTAACAAGGCAACATGTGTAACGGAGGAAAAATAAATTCTTTAAGGAGGTAGGCTCAAGTAACCCACTTCCTATCAATTGTCTGCAAACAAAAATAGCAACAGCATTACTTTTTTTATAAAAAAACGCAAAAGGAAAAAAAATGCCTTGCTAGTGTGTTGCTGAATGCATTCTAGACTGATGATCACTGGTTTACAATATCGAGAGCACCTGCTACCTTGGAAAATAGCTGCAATTTATATTTTAGTGGCACTCAGTGAAATAAAAAGATAGACGTTCCATCTCTTCCCCTCCCCTCCCCTCCCCCTCCCCTTTAAATAGATTCTTTTCCTCAAATTATAACAAAACCACATCTGCCACACAAGCGGATAGCTTCTTCTTAGCTCTCTTTTTATTGTTATTACCATCTCTGAACAGATTTCCGGGTGTTAATTATAGAACTCAATTGTTTCGATAGCCTCTCTTGATGAGCTCTTTACCCCACACCAAGAGACCCCTCAGTAATTGTGCAACTGTTTGGAGTCCCAAAGGCTTATCATAACTTTTCGACAAGCTGTCCCTTTTATTGGATCTTTTGACCCAAATGTCAAAGGGAGGAGAGTCACCCCTGTATCCATGAGACAAAAATTCCAAAGGTTTTTTCCTTTACCCAACATCTGGAAAACAATTCATTTTCAGGCCATTAGTATCATATGCACAATTGTCTTGTGGGGGGAGGTTAAATGTGAAGGTTTTAAACAGAATGAATATGTCTCTTGCACACACACAAAATGCAGTATTTTCCTAGTCCAATCTAATTACTCTGTGACGGGCTTCAAGAGTGATATAGAGAGAATTCAGAAGGACTGCGGGGAAATGAACTTTCTCTAGAGCCCTTCTTACATTCATGCTGTAGAATTCAATGTGATGGACCAAATTGCTAAATAAAAACAGCTCCCTTTGATCTTGGGCACTGTTAGCGTCTTGTCTCCTATGGTTAGAAGCTGCACCGTATATTGAAAATTAAATATAATATCTGTATTCTTTGCATATCCACATACTGGTGAGTTAAACACTGTCTTGCAAGGTCAAATTTTAATACTACATCACTATACAAAAGGGAGGAAAGGAGCAACCAAAGATATATCCTTATTTTCTAATTTGCGGACGCTCTAAGGAAGATTGATTCAGCCTTGCCAGCCAGTGGTCCACTTATCTAGGGTAGGTAGGAATTATTTTTGTTTGAATAGTAACTGTGTTTGTTATAGTCCCCCCCCCCCCGCCATGAAACCAACCTAGGCTAGTAGTAACACTTCGTGCACATTGCCCTCCCTCCAATTTCTTTGGAAGGCTAAATTGTGTTTAAGGGCCAAATTAATATTTCACGCAGAAAAACAGCAGAAATCTGAATGGGTGCTATTTGTAGACTTGCATGCAGCCATCTGGATGACTCTTAAGTAATTCTATTTGCACACCACCTTGATTTATTGATATATGGCTCGTAAGTCTGTGTCTTCTGCAAAATACACTATGGCGAAAACATTATGAAGGCCAGACTAAAAGCCCTCAATTCATGCCGCCCAGAGGGCTAAGGGGAACCCCAGAACAAATTTGGGACACAGAGGTAGGAGAAAGTGTGGAAGTTGTACTTCACAAGCAGAAGTCCTTACAGGGATGCCCAAAGTCTGTTTTGGGGGCCTAATCCGGCCTGGTAGTCAGTTTAATCCAGCCCCTGTGGCAGTTTATTTCCTGGGGTAAAATCCTAAAATTAAAAAAGCTCAACATACAACTTCAATCCTTAAAAAAGGTCAACAACCTTTTGTTGTTGGCCCTTCGGTCAGCCCTCAAGGTCCTTCACTTCATCAAATCTGGCCCTCTTTGAAAAAAGTTTGGACACTACACGAATGGGACAACTTTGTAGGATACAACCCAAGGTCTTTTTTGAAGCCTCTCCAATGGTTGCTGCTCAACTCCAGGAAGTAACACATTGTGTTCTATTCAAGCTTTCTAAAGAAAGCAAGGCAACAGCTTAAGCGTGTAATATGATATACAAATAACTGAGACCTCTAGAAAGTTAAGGAAGAATGACAATTCCTCTCTGGTTTCTTCTGACAGAGACTGAGGGAGAAACCCTTTCTATTTAAATTGCTTGTGAGTTCCTAATGTATTGGGGAGAGTTGGGAAATACAATTAAAGGAAAATATATGACACCCTCTTTTAATAATGGAAACAAAGATTTAGGACTTGACGGTGGTGCAGTGACAACAAGAAAAGTTATTAAATTTATCAGCCATCAGGTTTTTGGCTTTCCACGTATATCCTTATGTAAAAAGGTAAAGGTATAGGACCGCTGGATGGTTACGTCCAGTCAAAGGCAACTCTAGGGTTGCAGCGCTCATCTCGCTTTCAGGCTGAGGGAGCCGGCGTTTGTCCACAGACAGCTTCCCGAGTCATGTGGCCAGCATGACTAAACCGCTTCTGGTGCAATGGAAAACCGTGATGGAAACCAGAGTGCACGGAAACGCCGTTTACCTTCCCTCCCAAGCGGTACCTATTTATCTACTTGCACTTGCGTGCTTTTGAACTGCTAGCTTGTCAGGAGCTAGGACAGAGCAATGGGAGTTCACCCCATTGTGTGGATTTGAACCACCGACCTTCTGATCGACAAGCCCAAGAGGCTCAGTGGTTTAGACCACAACACCACCCACGTCCCTGTGGCCTTATGTATTAAATAGCAGTCTCTAATGAACAGTTCAGTAAATTGTGGAGCGCATAATTTTAGAGGGAAAAGATGTAGAAAACAGCAGAATGACATCTAATGAGCTGCACTTAACAGGATTCGTTTTAGGATTACCGCTAGCAACATAGACAATGCCAAGGTAAACATGACCACTTACTACAGCTTTTAGCAAAAAAAAGGCCCTGTTGTTTCCTGGTATCAAAGCACTAAGTAGTAATGTGATGTTTGGTGACCTTACACTTGAATAGCTGTTCACATGCATCATTCTGAACATTCATACACTAGCACTATAGATCTAAAGAGGAAGCTATAAAATGTTAGCCTTTATAGTTATAAATATATGGTTGAAATCAAGTTTGCTTTAAATCCCAAAACCTAGAAAAGGATTTTATTTTACTTTTTAACGCCCACCAAAATGCTTCACAGCAAATGAAAAGAGCTTGTGGTACATGGCAGAAATGCTTCACAATTTCACAGTGCTGGGAGGGTATTACTAGGTATTCTTGGTACCCACTTCAGGGCCATTGACATTGCAAAGATTGCTCCAACTTGCACTTGAATTCCCCCTTCCCCTGCCAATTGAGTAACATTTAATACTGGTGTCAGCAGCAAGTGGTGCTGAGCGAACAATAATATCTGAACTAGCTTTCCCATTTCAAACTGCTCAAGCTGCTGCTATGCTTATTATAGGCTTCATCTGAGTTGGGAAATTTAATTGCTTCTACTGAAAGATGTTAAGATTCAGGAAATGAGTCAGCTAGTAAATTTCAGGGAGCTAGCCATTTTTAAGGGAAAACTCAGCGAGTCATTTCTCTCTTTATTGAAGCAAGTAAGGGCAATCCACGATGACATTGTTAAATTGGCACTTTTAAAACCTAGATCAGTGAAGCTCTCCTTTTCACGTGGAAAAATGAATGCCTAGATCATACAGGCATGTTTATCTTTGATGACTCAAACATCAAGTGATGATGTGCACATGTGAATAGTCCATCACACATTTAGAAAACTCAGGTGAATCTCTTTCATCTTCTTACATCATACAAAAATGTGTGCTACATATTCAAAAAGAAAAGCAAAGCAACTTAGGAAGGAGGTTTTTCCCATGCAGAAGCAGCCTGAGAGAGGATGCTCAACCCTAACCCAGTGGTTTCGAAGTAGGATTTCCTAAAAACTATCTTTCCCCATACAAACCTGTCTGTAAATTAACCTCCTTTTCTGATGCCCTGATTCTTATGCCTTTAGAGCAAGAGCTCTCCAACTCCAACCCTTAGAGCCAACTTGGGACAGCTAAAAATTACTGAGGCCCACCATTCACAAAATGGTGGTGCAGGAGCAGAACCAGCCACAAAATGGCAGCAAATGGAGGCTGAGTTTGACATCATCAGCTGACAAAGACTTCATAATGATATCTGATGCATCTTTGGAAACTGCAACTTTCTTTGCCACAGTGCTTCAAGCAGGATTTGCTGTTGCAGAGCCTCTAAATGTAAGAGTCATACATAAAAATTATTTTAACCCCACATGCCTCTCAAAGTTCCCCCCCCCACCAACCATCATTTCTTCTCCCATTCTCCTTTCACACGCAACTTCTGCCTTATTCCCCATCCAAACCTCAACTGACAGTTCCTTTCATCCCTCCTCCTCCCCACTGCTTTTACATTCACTTTTTCTTCCCATAACATTTCTCATCTCTTATCCCTTTCATTCCATTCTCACTATTGCTATTATCATTATTAAGTACTAAACTTTTATCTCACTTTCTAATTTCCTTCTTCCTTTGGCCCTTTCCTCTCAGGGGAGACTTTCCTTCCCTACTCCCCCTTCCTCCCACACTCCTGGACTCCTTTACTCAACATGCAAGCTGTTACTACGAACTATAGGTTACGGTACATGGTATGGTACATGGTACATGGAAGGCAGGTGAGGACACATTGGGCAGGCTGTGACACTGATGGCCACCTGAAAGTGGCCTATGGTCCACTGATGGGTCCCAGTCCACTGTTTGCAAAACACTGCTTTAAAGGTTATGTGGGTGGCTGACTACCAGGGAAAGATCCTTTGTGGTGAAACCTAACTCTGGAACTGAAGACTCACCTGGCACCATCATGATTATCGTTCGGGTGCCAGACTAGTCTGTTTTATTTAGTTATGTTCTTAATGCATTTATGCCGCTGCTTAATTTGCTGCTGTTAATTGCCAGTTTTAGGATCTTTTATTGCACCTGCAGATTGGAAACACAGTCAGTGTAAAGATTAAATATCTCCACCCTCCTTGCATTGCTATTCTCAGTTACCCCATTCCTAAAAACTCCACTTGAGCTCTGATGCTTCCACTTGCACATAACATGTAGCTGGTCTCTCTGACTCTCCAGTGTCCTTACACATTGAGCAGCAAGTGCAAAACGCAAATGAAAAACATGCATGCATGAACTATTCCCAATTTCAGCCTGGATAAATTCATGGTGGGGAGCATAGACATACAAAGAGAGTCCAGCAGCAGGTTGCTTTATGTGCAGAAAAAACATTGGTCTTTTCCTATAACATCAGAATCAGCGGGGATTACAAGCTAGCCTACTAGGGAAGCCTTTACAATCTCCTCCTCTTAAAGCTTACTAATTGCCTGAATCCTCACATTAACAACCCCTAATCCCATTGTCAGGAGGCCTGCTTACAAGTTCCTTTAACCACTGTGGGGGGAGAGGAAGCAGAGATCTGCATCTGTAAGGATCCTCCAGTCTTCTGGGATTATCACTCATCTCTTAAAACATTAACAGATCAGCAAAAGGGCAATTAAACTCCCAAAGTTAGATGAAGGCTGTGATAGTGCACATAAATCTCTGGACTAGAAGAAGGGCCAACATTTCCTTGCCCTTCTTCCATCAGTGGCATTGCTACCTGAACAAGGGGCTACTGGGAAGCAGTGCAGAGTTAAATTATGGAACTTTCTCCCACAGGTGGCAGTGATAGCCACCAAATTGGATACTTTTAAAAGAGGATTGCACAAATTCATGAAAGATAACGTCATCCATGTCTACCAGCCACAGTGGCTAAGCTTTGCCTCCATGGTCGGTGCCAGTAATGCTTCTGAATACCAGTTGCTGGAAACCACAGGAAGAGAGAGGGCTCTTATGCTCAGAGGTCTGCCATGAGGGTTTCCCACAGGCATATTTGTGAGTACCCAATGTGATAACAAGATACTGGTCTAGATGGGCCATTGGCCTGGTCCCGCAGGCTCTTGTCTTCTTATGAAGCAAGAAACTATCATCAGATATCATGCACCCTTCAAAAAATGGGACATTCCTCCCATGATTTGAAAATTGGTATCCATGTGTCAATGCAGAGTTAAGACTACAGTCATACCTCATGTTACGTTGGCTTCATGTTATGTCCCGCGGCAACCCGGAAGTACCAGAAAGGGTTACTTCCGGGTTTCATCACTCGCGCATGAGCAGACACACAAAGTGACATCACACACATGTGCAGAAGCGGTAAATTGCAACCCGCACATGCACAGACGCACCACTGCAGGTTGCGTTCCTTTCATGTTGCGAACAGACCTCTGGAACGGATCCCGTTCACAACCAGATGTACCACTGTGTTGTTTACCATAACAGAGAGCTTCTGCAGTAGCGATAACAACTTTACATGGCTGCTCCCTTACACACATCAAGCAACTTGTCTAGATCCTATCTCATCTCCGCCACTTTTTTTTGTCCCTATCTTTCTGGATGCTGTCTCTTGCCAGAGAAATGCACAAAGTTCCACATGTGCTTCTGCTGTTGCTTTTGTTCTTGGTTTCAAATGGCCAGCAGGCCTTTAGAGCCTGAAGAAAAGCAGAGATAAGAGAGGGCAAGAAACATCAGGCCTTGCCTCAAGAAAGATGTGCTATACTGGGACTAGGAAGGGTTCTGGTAACACTAGGAATTGTGGGATGGGGAGACATCCCTTGCATATATTGGACATCTGAAATGGGCTATTGTGGTGATATAAGAGGTAGGTGGAAGTGTAACCTTATTGGACTTTACCAATTGGTTGGGTGAGCGTTGCTCTCGGACGGGAGGAAGGAAGTCAAATGACTCCGAGGGTTGGTTCAGAGAAAGAGTTTATTCTGCTCTCCGGATAACAGAAGGCACTTGCGTGGTCAGTCCACAGCAAGTCCAAAGAAATGAGAAATTTCATGCAGTATATATATCCTCCAGGCACCCTCTCCCTCCTTCCCCAGGAATCCAACCACGTCAGCCTTTGTACGCAGGTTGACATCACATATGTTCCTGCTCTGGTATTCTTAACCATAAAAGGGTATTCCTTCCTGTACTTCTGACCATAAAAGGATCTTCCTCTTCCTACTCTTATCTTGGAGCAAGAGGTCACCATCTCCAAGAGACTGGAGATGCCACCAGATCTTGTTGGACTTCCAGTTCCCATCAGCCCAAGCTAGTATGGTCAAAGAGCAGGTGGGAGTTATCGTCCGATAATGTTTGGAGGGTATCAGAATGGCGAGCACTGCAATATAAAGTTGTTGGGCTGTGGTGACACAGGGATTCAGAAGGAAGAACATTTTCCTGCTTGGTGGCAAATCATGCATACATTATAAATTAATTGCAGAAATTAATTGCAAGCTTGATTTTTGGTACTCGAGCTTACGAGAGTCCCCAGCAAACCTTAATAAAAGACACTGAAAACAGTGAACTGGTCCAACTTGTTCTCCTTTTTAGCTTTAGCAGGAGCAGCAGTTCAAAATTGTAAGAATGACTAAGGAAAACCTATCAGAGTGATCTTAAACATGTTACTGGAAGTCCCAGTGGAGGTTGCTTCGATGTGAGGAGCTTAGGATCCGTCTGACTTCCAAATGAGCAGTATCATAGCCACCATGAATATTAATTTGAGACAATTCATAGATACACCTCCGAAAGCATTGCATAATGAACCCCATAAAAACTATCAATCCCTGTCTAAGCTGTACATCAATCAAAATACTAGCATGCAAATCATATCCATTAACAGCTCCATACTTGATTACCCATGACATTTCAGAGAGGGCCATTCGTTTGATGAGTTGCATCCGTCATCTTTACCCTTTGATATTTTGGATTCACCAACATTAATACCACATTACAATTGCAGACATTTTAGAGAATACACTTTTATGCCAGTAGATAAGAAGAGAGCCAGAAGCCTTTTTTCCTGTTCTTCCCGAAACAAATACAGCAATTCTGGGTAGGTATAGTATTTTCTACAACAACACCCACTTTGTTGAGTGATGGTAACTTTTCCATGCAAGTCGGTGGAAAATTCAGGACAGATAAAAGAAGGTAATGCATGCAATTGCTTTAAAAGGATAACTGCCACCTAAATAAGAAGCTATAGGGAAGCAGCACAGAGGAGATATCATCCACCCCCCCCCCATTGTTCCCATGGAGAATAGAACCAATTTGCACTAGAGCAGAGGTGGAGAACCTTTGGTCCTCCATATGTTGTTGATCCACATTTTCTGCCAAACCCATAGAGCATGGGCAATAGTCAAGACCAATGGAATTTGCAGGCCAGCAACATCAGGGGTGGGGTGGGGGAGCAAAAGTTCCACACTGGAGCATTGGGTCAAAGCTGAAACACCACTTGGCAAAATATCCCATGGTCCCTGCTTTGTGTCTTCTTGTTGAGAATGCAAACTTGTTGAGAATGTAAAAAGAAATAAAATCAAGTTTGCATCAATGACCTATCCATGTTTTCAATATGTACCATATTTTTCACACACTTCAGTTTCCTTTATTCAGAATACAGGGTAGATATGGATAACCCGAAGCCATGTTGTGGCCACTTTAAGCTTATTATGTGGGACCTGTAATTAACTGGCAAATAATCGTCTGTAAATCTCTGATTGTGCAATTAAGCCCAGCATTACCACCCTTCTGAGGCCACTTGAAAATCTGAGGATCCAAAGAAGTAACAGAGACGGTAGTGTGGGGCTTATTCCAAGTCAGGCCAGTGGTCTATCCCTATCAGCTCTCCAAACAGCAAACGGGGATCTTTCTGAGTCCTCCCTGGAGGTGACAGCACATGAATCTGGGATTTCATGCTTAGCATATGCTCTACCAGTGAGCTACAGTCCATATCAAAATTGAGAATCTACTGCAGAGCAAACAGAGTACTAAGTCAGAACATTGGCCCACCTAGTTCAGTACAGTGGTACCTCTGGTTATGAACTTAATTCGTTCCGGAGGTCCGTTCTTAACCTGAAACCATTCTTAACCTGAGGTACCACTTTAGCTAATGGGGCCTCCCGCTACCGCCATTGCACGACTTCTGTTCTCATCCTGGGGCAAAGTTCTTAACCCGAGGTACTACTTCCGGGTTATCGGAGTTTGTAACCCCAAGTGTTTGTAACCTGAGGTGTATGTAACCCTCAGGGTTACCACTGTACCACTGTAATGTCTGTAATGTCTACTGACTGATTGGCAGTTTTAGGCAGACAACTTTTCCAGTCATACCTGGAGGTGCCAACTGAAACCTGGAACCTTTCAGCATACAAAGGGTGTGTTCTACCAGATAGTAAAATTGGGTTTAACATAGTAACAGTGTGGTTACTTGAACCATTAAAAGCACAGGGTAAAATTATCCTCCTCCAATCATTATCATCCCCATTATGTGAACTGTTGTGATTACAATAAGTGAATGAACAACTTCCTCTTCTTCAGACCTGAGCACAACAGCACCGCCCAAGCGCAAATGCTTGGAGTACCCTTCACTCTGAAGCAACCATACATGAAGACACCCATAGCCATTTCTGTGATCCTGGCATCTTGGAAAAAGGAAACCCCCATCATAGAAATGGCTCATGTGAGCATCTAGTTCGCACTAAAGTAATTCCATGTGATTACACAGACAACCAAACATGGCCCTCCAAGTCTCTCTGTCGGGCCCTGGAGACTTGAAACTCGCAGCAGGCCATCCCTCATCACCCCTGCTCCTGGTTTTTACACAGTTGGGATGTAGCCTACTAAATACAGAAATCAGAATCACATCCCTTTGTCCACCCACTTCGGCCCCTGACCATGCCTCTGACTATACTCACCATTGACCACAGAAGGTTGCCCACAAGAAAATGTGACCATTCAGCTCTGGCTCAAAAAGGTTCCTCCCCCCACCATAGAATATTTTCAGAGTATAGGATAACACAGAGAAAGGAAGTGTTATCTGCTGGTGCAAGCTAGCTTTAACCGAAATCTGAACTATCCCAAATGGTGCTACAAACCTGCTATCGGATGTCTCACCACTGCTCCACCAGAAGATTAAAAAAAGGGGAGTTGACCACATATGGATTTATGTTCCATGCACCAGTTTGTTTGCTCCATTGCCAACCAACTGGCTATACAATACTGCTAAGCCAATTAGATGCCAACAATTTAATGGAATACACTTTGAGATCATTACATAGAGCAAAGTGTTGAGGCAGTTATCTCATGTGAGATAAAAAATCTTGCAAGTCACACTAAATATGTTCACTAAATATGCTTCTCAAGCTCCGTTCCCAATGAGTGTGGGAGCATGAAACACTACTGTGAATAAAACAAACAACAACAACAAAAACTATGTCATGAGACATGGAAAAAGATGTTGGGGGACACACAGTCCCAACAGCAATTTTATTACATTACCAATGTATTTTAAAGTGTTTTCCAGTCACGATAACAATATTTATGTCTTAAGGCCAAAGCAGAGAAGATATGGATGAACTATGATCAGATAATTAGTTTAGTTTAGCTAGCTAGCTAGCTAGCTAGCTACACACACACACATCATCATCATCCCCACTTGGTTTTCTGGCCTACTAGAGACCTATATTATTCCTGGTATATTATTCAAAATATACCAACCATTTTATTTTTAATAGTGCCTTGTAATATGAATCTCTAGTTATAGCAATGCAGCTGTTCTGAGCGAACGGTGTGGCTCCTAGTTCTGTAGATTGCATATGGAGACACTTTCCCCATGGTCTCATGGGCCATAACTGTCAATTGACTAAAGTTTAGAGATAAAGATGGTGTCCAATAATAATCTAGTCTGGAACCATGGCTTCTAGATTCTGTATTAGACACCAGGCCTGCTACATCCAGTGGGCCCCAAGTCCATTCTGGAAGTTTGTGGCAACGTAGTTCACAACCTATAAGATGCCTGTCTCCCATACTTCAAAGCTTGAGTACATCAAGTCTTCTATTTTGTAGCTGAAAAGTAGTAATATAAATATTGTAAACAGAGTATAATAAGGTCCTTGGTACTCCAAGAGTAGCCATGCTAAGCTTCTCTGTGCAACCTAGACTGGGGAATCTATTTTCGATACAGAAATCCAGCCTAGAATTTTGATAGAGTAGAATATACTCTCAAAAACCTTTATCTTGCTTCTCTGCTTTGGCCATAAGACATAAATATAGTTATCATGACTGGGCAACACTTTAAAATACATTGGTAATGTAACAAAACTGCTGTTGGGACTGTGTCCCCGCCCCCCACGCATCTTTTTCCATGTCTCATGACATCCCCAAGTTCTCATGGTGCCCACGGACGGGGAGAAATATCCAAACTGCATTCCTAATCTCCTTGCAGCTACACAAGGATATCAGTCAACAAGCTCAGGACTTTTTTGTTTACAGAGTGCAGCTGATATGAAAATTAGTAGCAGAAACACATGGGACACTGTTTTTACAGAAGTATCTTTCAAAGTGCAACTGCTGTTTAAAATGCTCAGAGGCCCTTACACTATTTTGCCGCCCTTATCACCTCCAGTTTTGGCCCAGTATCTTAATGATAAGATTAAAGCTATCAGCTTACAGTTCCTATGTCATTACTTTTATCTCGTTTCAATAAAAGGTATTAAGGTTTAATTTTACTGCAATGATTAACGGAATGCTCTCGGTGACATCCCAATGGTGCTTGAAATGGCTTAGTACAGTGAAGCTTTAGTGTATCAGTGACAGGGTAACCTCATACCAGCAAAATAAATAAATTAGTCTTTTGTGCGCGGGAGAGCCGCCTGCAGAATTCATAGCCATTTTCCCACCGATGTCAAATTCACAAGGAGCAATCTACCTGTAACCAGGCAATTCTGCCCAAAAGACCACAGGCAAAGTCCAGCTATCTGGGTTTACCTCGTGACTCCTGCACAGCCCATGCTGAATTTCATGCAAAGCACTTCTACATTCCAGGTGGCTTTTGTGACTGGAAGACACTGCCACCAAACTAATTCCAGTCATTCTCGTGTATCATAAACAACAGGCAAGCAGAAAACAGAACACTGCAACTAGCTTAATGGATATCTTTGCAATTGGAGTGGAATTTCCCATCATCATCATCATAACCCTGAAGCTGGTTTAGGCATTCTCTCTGCATTGGGGTGTTTCCTTGGGAGGGGAGAAGTACGGATGAACTGCTGCCATATTTTAATGTGTGTAGCAATTATTTGGTGACAGCAGTCACGAAAATAAAAGACGTCTGCTTCTTGGGAGAAAAGCAATGACAAACCTAGACAGGATCTTAAAAAGTAGAGACCTTGCCAACAAAGGTCCGTATAGTAAAACTATGGTTTTCCCAGTATGTATGGAAGTGAGAGCTGGACCATAAAGAAGGCCGATCGCCAAAGAATTGATGCTTTTGAATTATGGTGCTGGGGGAGACTCTTGAGAGTCCCATGGACTGCAAGAAGATCAAACTTCTCCATTCTTAAGGAAATCAGCCCTGAGTGCTCACTGGAAGGACAGATCCTGAAGCTGAGGCTCCAATACTTTGGCCACCTCATGAGAAGAGAAGACTCCCTGGAAAAGACCCTGATGTTGGGAAAGATTGAGGGCGCAAGGAGAAGGGGGCGACAGAGGGTGAGATGGTTGGACAGTGTTCTCGAAGCTACCAGCATGAGTTTGACCAAACTGCGGGAGGCAGTGGAAGACAGGAGTGCCTGGCGTGCTCTGGTCCATGGGGTCACGAAGAGTCGGACACGACTAAACAACAACAACAAGCAATTACTGAGCATTGCTGATTATTGTCTGTAAATGGTCCTAGGAATATGGGGCTTCAGCAGGAGGAAATGCTCTCCCATAATCCAAGAACTCGGGATCATCCAATGAAGCTGAATGTTGGAAGATTCAGAACACAAGATGTAGTGACAGCCACCAACTTGAGTTGCGTTAAAAGATGATTAGAGAAATTCATCAAGGATAAGACTATCAATGGCCACTAGCGATGGTGGCTATGTTCTACCTCTGCTGTATGTCTCTGAAGGGCAGTTATTGGGAATCACAAGCAAGAAAGAGCTCTGTTGCAGTCAGGTCCTCCTTGTGGTCATTGCATAGGCATCTGTTTGGCCACTGACAATGCAACTCAAGGATTACGCTGCTTCATCTGCAGTTACTGCTTCAAGGTTCACTTTAGAACGTGGCTTTGTGCATGGGTGTGATCAGTGTGTCAGCAACTTTCCCATTCTATGTTTAGTAGGAAAGGGGAAAATGTGAGTTATGCTCATATCTGCAATGTGTCTTGATTGACATTTCTTACCCAATTACTTGGCAGGTTTCTGTGTTACGGCAACCTCTAGTAAAAAAGAAAAAGAAAAACTAAACAGCCCTGTTTTTTACAATCCCCAAATATTCTTTATCCATCGAGGGTCCCTGGAAAAAGCCAATAATTTACCTTGGTGTCAAAAGCAAAATCACAGACATCCACACACACAAGTGTAGCCTGAAGAAAATGTGTGTGCTGGGCATTTCACAATGAGCCTTTCAAAGCACCATAGATCGAAGCTTTCGTCTTTTGTGCTAGAAGAATACAGACTAACAAAATCAGTCTGCTCAACCTTTCATCATCTGCAACCTGACACCACAAGCAAAGCTGACTTTTCATCAATGGACATTTTACATTAACAAGGAATACAGGACTGGGGAGCCTCGGGTGTCTAATTTGTGAATACTTCCTATAATGTTAGAGACTTACCAATGACAAATGTATGGCTCAGTACAGTGAGGAATCCAACAGTCTTATTCCAGCATTTTCCCTCTTTTTGTTTTTCTCTTATGTATGGATGTTTTCCTACTCGTCTAAATTAGTAGATCAGAAATGAACTTAAAACACATGTTTAGTATGATATCCAATGTTAGTTAAGACTTAAGAGCAGTCCCATTTAAAAGCGATGGAGTTAAGTACATTGCTTTCAGTGGGTCTGCCAACCATACAGTATAATTCTGTGCATGTCTACACAGAAGTTGCACTGAGTTCAATGGGGCCTCTTCCCAGGTAAATGTGACTAGTGTGAAGTCACAGATGTGAGAGGCAGACAATAAATAAATTGCATCTGTGGGGGGTCTACTCTAGTGGTTGTGGGGAGTGTAAATATGCTTCCATGAGATGTTGGTACAGTTATAAATAATATTTTTCATTACTTTTCTAATTTTTATAGATCCTGCATCTTTGCAAACCTCAAAGCACTTATTCAAAATTAATTCATAGCCTTTAACAAAACCATTCTGGAACAATTTAAATGGTTGAAAGATAAATTTTGAGGTGTCTTGCTGCTTAGGAGTAGGCCTTGCCACTTTTGATTGACGTTTTTAAATACTCTAATATATTCCTATCGTGGTCAGGTAAGCATGCCTGAAATATTTGGGCACAACTTGTAACCTGATGTTTATTTAGTGTTTGTTTCATAGGCAACTAAGTTAATAAAAGAGCATAGTTTGTCCTGTATGTTAAAACGGCATTTGATGTGCATAAACAGAAACCATCTTCTGTCAAACAGTAACATTAAAATACACACACCCAGCAAAAGGGTAAAAGTAGTGTGAGGTGAAGTAATGACTGCAATGAATTAGTTATGGCATGTCTGATGTGTCAAGTTTATTCTCTACACATTTCTCCCCTGCGAATTTGCAGCCAAACAGCAACCACTAGTGGTTCAGTACATTTGCACAGTGCCGGCTGGAGCTGTGAGTCTGGCAGGTTGGCCGCTCGGTGGGAAAATCACAGCAGATACTTTGGACCGTATTTTATATTTTGATGCTTCCATCGGATTTTGCTCACACGCTGCTCGGCACAGCACATCGCATACAGCAGTGGCAGCATAAACACCTTTTGTTAATGCAAAGTGGGGCTTGACTGTGCAAATATTTAATGACATCACTCTCCTGCATGGGCTCTATTCTCCACAATGCATGATTACCTGGATGTTTGCTTTAGAGCTTCAATGGAGTGTAATACTTGAGTGTTCTCACTTTGATAACCAGATTCAAGCTCTTAATGAAATACCCCCCCCTTTTTTTTTTGCTTCCAATTGCCGTAAACCCAGAGAGAGAGAGAGAGAGAGAGAGAGAGAGAGAGAGAGAGAGAGAGAACGAACAAAGAAGGGCATTCATGCATAAGAGCAGCTTGGTTGCACTTCTTTACAACACACAAAAATAGCCCCCCACCCCTAAAAACAGACTTGTGGTGCAGCTTGTGATTTAGTGCAATTCAATTCTGGATAGGCAAAATAAGTCCCCCTCCCCCACCCCAAACACACCAGTTGTCCCCCCCCCCCTTTTTTTTGGACATGTTGGAATCGCTATCAGAATTCTGATAAGGGAGCCGAGATGGAGAATTCTTTCACCTGCCACACATTACAAAAGGCTGAGTGCACACACACAAACCCAGCAGATCAACTACTCTGAAATATTGAAGTGCTTCCAAGGACTGCTACTATTAAGGATCAGCCTCCATGCACTTGAACAGCTACGTGGATAGCTAACAATTTTGTTGTGTGTTCAAATGTGGAACAAGGCAGCCAAGGAGTTAAACCCTGCTTTAGAATTTAGCTCCCACCCTTGAACTGCACATTCTCTGAGCCAATGACATTTGCAATTCAAAGCAGCCTAGGATTCAAGGTCAGTGTTTTCTAGCACTGCATACCTGTGAAGCTGAAGTAGCTTTTAGAGTACTCATTAAACAACTTCTTGGGGGGGGGGGTAGGTGTGGAATGCTCTAGAATATTTACAAAGTGAGCTGAGAAATCAAGCAAGGGTACCCATGGACAAATTCCGTTCGCAATGTATTCGTTAAGAAAAAAAGAACAATAATTTTTGCAGCAGAATTTGTGGAAATGCAAGATCTGTCACCGCCAGAGGCACTGACAGTCGGATATAAAATGGCAATTAGAAAGGTGTGTCCGGATGCTTTAGCTATGAGAAATGATGAAGTGCTTGTGAATTTTTGCCTGCGTGGGTTAGGACAGGAGGTGGTGCCTTGGGAAAAGGTGGGGGGGGGAGGTCAGATGTTAGTGTTAACTAGAAGAAATAGACATCAAAACGAAACATTCAAGCCAGAGAAGGTAATAAATAATAACGCTTGTGGGAATCAGTATGAATCAGATCTCATTAGATGCCCCAAGATTGGACGGTGCAATAGGATGGAACAAATAAATGACCAGGAGAAGCAGCTTCCCTTCCTCTCAGCTTACAGGACTAGGGCAATTTCTCTATAAACTCTTAATGCCTTTGGTTTGTGTTCTTCTTGCCTAGAAAATGTTCAGGAAAGCATCTTAATATTTTTTTACTGGTCTGTGGAATCAAGCTACGGGGAGAATGGAGCTCTCTATATCATTGCATTGTTCTGCTGAAATAGTTAATATTAACACCCGTGATAGTAAACAGCAACTCACAATGAACAAAAGAGGGACACTGAAATCCCATTACGGGGCCTTGGCAGCAAGCCTTGAAAATGTGCCACTTTTCACAGTGGAAAAACAGCATATCCGACCCAGCTTTCACTCCATCAGCCCATTCTGTCAGTAGTAAAAAGCTGTTTTTCTAGGCCAGGGCATTTTCCATTAATGCAATCTGATTTGCTGCTGCATCTTTTAGAAAGCGAAGGTGAACATGAGATTGAGGAGAAGGGCTGTCACTAAGCCTGATAAAGAAGGCTGAATGAAACTCCTCAAGCAGAGCAAGGCCAATGAATGGCTGTGTGTGGAAAACCCCACAACAAATGGCTTGCAGGCAGCATCGCTTCGGTGTCCGCAGAAGGTTTTAAAAACACACAGCTCTGTACATAATCTATGGCACCACAAGCAGAAAATATGATGTTCTGGATGTATTTCAACCGATGAATCCAGGCCCCACTTTGAAATGTTTGCTATGGCTAGCTATAATTTTCACAGCAGCTGAAATGTCTGCTCATTCCTCTATAAATGTTGCTCATTGTTCAGAGGTCTTCCAAGCAGGGTTTTTTTTTCCAACTTGTGATTTTTTTTTTAGGAGCAAAATATACAACCTGTTTATTTGAAGCCACAAAAGCACAACAATCAATTCTCCAATATCACCCACTGCTGTCTCAACAATTTTGCAGCGCCGAAACCTATGCCGACGAGATTTACCAGTGAGTAAAAATAACAAAAAACCAAAACCAAAAACAAAGCCCATAAACTGTTTCCAAAACCAAAGCAGGCATCCATTACCCATCTGCAATATAAAACAAAGTGATTATTCTCAACTTTGCCCAGATCCTGCAAGAATGATTCACCTGGAGTAAACAACGACAGAGAGTCTTTAAAGAACAGCATTCATTTAATATGGCATAAAATTTCATGGAATAAAGCTCACTTCATCCCTGAAAGTTTATGCTATAATAGATATGCTTGTTACTGTTGAAGGTGCATGGTTCTCTTTGTTGCATTTGCTGAAATAGACACTGTTAACTTCCTAGAACCTGTGCAAAGGGACATCCATATTCCCTGTGTATTCCCTGCTGGACTGTGACCCATGCATAGCAAGGAGTGTTTGTGTGGCCTTTGTGGTTAAGTTTCTCCACCCTCCAACCTGCACACAGAGGTTACACAGTCGAACAACAAGGCTGTGCCTACCAGCTGTGAAACGCCAAACAGATTTTTGTCCAGTTAAATACCCTATTAAGGGTAGAGAGGAGGCTGAATGCAAGCTCCCTTCTCCTTTCACCTAGAAGCAACGGCCACCTACATCCCAGTCTCCAGAACATAATAACCCTTAGGTAATATTTGTGGAGTGAAATACTTTCCACTACAAAATTTGCACTGAAGCAAATATAAAACCAAAAATAATCAAGGTTTCAATCCCTGAATAAATCACAGAAGGCTGGTCTCAATAATTGTATATCTCCTGAAGAAGACGCTTAGGCTGGGGCTCTGGCTGTTCATAAAATGAACACTTGCAAAATCACTTACATTAAAAAAATAAATAAATTTAAGCATGTAAATTGCCTAAAACGCCAGTGTATTCAGATTCTTTTGCAAGATTGACATTATTTTCAGTTTGCTTGTGCATGCAGTTCTGACCTTGATGAAATCAATTGTATCATTCAGCTTTTGAGTATTCAGTAGTAATCTGCAGATTGCAAAGGTAAATAAAAACTGGACTCCCATCTGCATCAAAATATTTTAACAGATCTAACCCCAATCTTGTCCTGTTCTCACCCAATACCTGCAGACAGGGGCTCTTAGATGGATGTAAGAAGGAGATCTATAGTCAGGCAAGTAACAGTACAGACTCAGCAGCAGACATAGAGTTCAGGAGACATAATTCAGGAGTTGAAGGAGGTGGCAGGAAGTTCGGAACTGGATGGAAGCAACCAAGATGTCTCAATAGGTTCACCACCACCAACAACAACCTTTTAAAGACAAGGTGTGATGCACTCACTCATGAGACACACTCACCCATGTCAGGATTGCAAATGTGCACTTCTTTGAGGTTGGTGGGCCTGCTCCCATCTGTGGGAGTGGCGCTTGGTTCTAGGAGACAGGACTGCACCACCCTTGCAAGAATTTCTGTTTAGACATAGCCACCTCCAGGCCTGCCTCCCACCTTGGCATAACATAGCCCTTCCCTGAGGCTCTGTGCTTTGCAGGAAGGTCAAGGTGGAATTCAGCATGCCTGATCCTCCTTCTGAAGTGGCTGGAGTTGGGGCAAAACACCTCCAACCCAGGTTTCCACCATTCAGCAATGCCCCCCTGCCTCCAATATCATCCTCCTCATCCTGCATTGTGCCCTGACTATCCAAACCCAGTCATGGCAAATCTGGCACCATTTATAAAACCATTTTTGAATAAAACTAAGCCAAAATACCGCACCTTTAACAACATGTGGTAGCTCTACTGGGACACAGAAAATTGGCTTAGCATGTAAGATCAGCCCCAAATGTCACCAGCTGAACAAAATTATATATAGAATAATGTATGCAAATTGGAGAACAAGTTTATACATGGCAACCTATGGATATTTCCTTGATATGTAGCATCATTGCTTAACCGCTGTGTATTATGCATAATCCACACAAATACAACTTATTTAAAATACCAATTTGCCATCCTGATTTTGAATAGAAAACTACTCTAAGAGCTGCAGCAAAGAAATAAATGACAATTAATTGCATTAAAATTATAACAGTTTTTAACGAGACAAGATTGTGTTTTAATAAAATTGTGTTTTCATCATTTGCTTATGAATAAAGTCTTTGGTCTACAAATAGGAGGTATTAGTGAACTTGGGAAATTGCAGAGTATATTAACTGGGAAATACCTCATAGGTCTTTTGAAATGCAAATCACTGATTGATTCTTCACAAACTCAAGCTATGTGTGTTCTTTCAAGGAAGAAGGGTTTCACAGAGTGAAGAAAACAATTCCGAGTGTGTTTGAGAGGTGAATTTCAAATACCTTTCAGTTGTCACAGTGTGATTTGAATGGCCCTCTTGAAAGATGAAACAAACTGATGGATTGAGATTTAACAATCTATTCCATGCACCAAATGCCAGGAGCAGTTTGAGATCAGCTTTTAACCTTCTAGGTAGGCACACGTTAAGAGAAATTAACTAGATACTTTGTCAATATCAATCACCAGCACAGCCTGTCTTCTCTTATGGGAATAAAGCAGCTATTCTTTCCCTTGTCACGAAGGTTTCACCCAGCATCAGACTTTGCTCAGCAACGATACTGAATATTAATTTGGGATGCAAATTGCTTTAAGGTCTAAATATGTTTTGTTTTATGGAGGGTTTTGTTTTGTTTTGTTTTTTGTAAATCCAAAAATAACATCCAGCTTGAACAGGCTCTGGCTTGGATACAAAACATTTCATGGAGGACAACAATTGCATTTTTATTAATCCAATTAAGAGTTTCATGCTACCACATAATTAAGCCTGTGGAGAGGTGAGTATCGTCCACTCCCCATCCACTTCTACGTGAGTTAAAGGTGGGATGTAAGAGCAAGATAACATAATCAACATAATCCATCCCACCCCTTTGAAATGGTGTTAACTTTTTGATCCCTAATATGAATGCTGTTTCTTCAGCTCTGAGGGTTTTTTTTTTTACAATCAAGCCATATATAAATTTTATTTTATATATATATACATATACACACACACAAAACCCCTCATAATGGCTAGTATTTATTTATTTATTACCACTTTACTGTAAAAACAAACAGACCTCAAACATATTTATAAAAAAATAACAGAACAATGAGATGATCAGTAAAAACAGTTTAAAACTATTTAAAACATTCAAAAATTAACTTTCTATATGATCTGAGGTGAAACCAGAGTAAAAATTAACTTAAAACAATTATAAGCTAACAAACAGATTAAAACACACGCTAGCCTTCTACAAATCTGGTAGAATACACATACACACACTTAAGCAACTGGTGGCTAATCAATAAAAACCATTCACTAACCTATCCAGTTTTGTCTTTTAGTCCTATAATGAGGAATACTGTGGCTACCAACACTGCGGCTGCAATCCTATGGGTGCACGTTTAGTAGTCAGCCC
Source organism: Podarcis tiliguerta (assembly GCF_965153285.1). NCBI lineage: Eukaryota > Metazoa > Chordata > Lepidosauria > Squamata > Lacertidae > Podarcis > Podarcis tiliguerta. Next base: position 30,439,967 of record NC_139538.1, on the reverse strand, counting down.
CAGTGAGCCTAACTTCTGAATTTGCATGCATAGAATTGCACTGTGCATATGATTGCTAGGTACCCTTGTTCATTGTCCAGCTGCAGTCATTTCAGAATGCCACCTCAAGATTCAGTTTGCTTTAGGGCGTATGCAACTTAGAAATATGGCTCACTTCCCCACAAACAATGACGTCCTGGAGCAACTCGCACTAACAATCTCAGGGTGGTTCACAGAATAACATACAAGGTAAAAACACAAATAAATAGTTAAAACAAAAACACCCCCCCCCCTTTTAAACTACAGTTCCCAGGATTATCCAAGAGTGCTTTAAATGTATTGTGTGGACTTGATTTTAGCTGGCAACCACGGGTAACAGGATGCAAGACAGGCTTTGGTCTGATCTAGCAGGCTGTGGCTTTTTAATAATTAAGGGACAAAGATGGGGGGGGGATAAAACAAAAGATCTGAAAGATAAGGTAAGAAAGGAGATTAAGAGCTAAAGCAGGAGTGGGGTGAACCTGGGCTTCCCCACACAGATTACAACTCCCATCATTCCTAACTATTAGCCATGCTAGCTGTGGTGCTTCCTGTGGCAGTGATGGATTCTAGAACACCTGCAACCTATGCCATAATCGGGATAGCTCAGTTGGTAGAGCATAAGACTGTTAATCTCAGAGTTGTGGGTTCGAGCCCCACATTGGGCAAAAAAGATTCCTGCATGCAGGGGTTTGGACTGGATGGTCCTTGTAGTCCTTTCCATCTCTACAATTCCCCCCTCTCCAGAACAAGTTGATTGCCACACATTCCAAGTAGCAGAACTACCTTTGTTGCAAGTCCTTACGTCCCTTGCAGTGGATGTTGCCTCTTGTGAGGGAATGGAGATTGCCCATATCATGACAGTAAGCGCCATGATAAGCACTTCTAAATGGTATGGGCGTGTTCCACTTGCCCTGCTGAAGCTGAAAATAAACATTATGCCAACATTTGCAGACAGACAGGAGCCTGTCTGCATGCCTGGTAGCTGCACCTAGAATTTACCAAGCGCAGCTTCCGTACCAAACACATGTGAGCGAACCTGTGCATGTACTCTGATTCGCACACCCAGTTCTTTCAACATGCAAGCTTGCACATTCACTATAACTCTACCGTACATAAAGGAGCTCTTGTGAGGTGAGTAGCTTCAAGTGTGTGTCGCAACTCCTTTGTCCAAAAGGCACCAAGAGAGCTGGAAGAATTTTCTAATACATTGGTACCTCAGGTTACAGACGCTTCAGGTTACAGACGCTTCAGGTTACAGACTCCGCTAACCCAGAAATAGTACCTCAGGTTAAGAACTTTGCTTCAGGATGAGAACAGAAATCATGCGGTGGCGGTGCAGCAGCAGTGGGAGGCCCCATTAGCTAAAGTGGTGCCTCAGGTTAAGAACAGTTTCAGGTTAAGAACGGACCTCCAGAACGAATTAAGTTCTTAACCCGAGGTACCACTGTAGTTGCTTTTGTGCTGCAACATCTTGGGAATTACACAGCAGTTCCAAATGTTGGATGCTGTGATGCAGCCCCAGAAACTGCCCACCTGAGCAGATCCAGTAGTTGGTCCTACCGAGTAGGAGATAGCTTTGGAGAAACCACGGCCAAAATGCTAGACCGGTATAACAACACACCAAGGGGATCAAAAACTAATCTGCCCTGCTCCAGGTGTGCACCGCAAGTTATCAAATCTCCATCTTTCCTTGTAAAACCATACCTAACATTATCCCTGTCACTGGCATTTTCAGTGTAATACCGTTTGTTATTGTATCTAACCTGCATCTTCCTATGGCAGGTTCTACCCACCTTGGCCAGACCACAGGCGGAACAGACTTCCACATGTGCAGTGGGACTTCCCCCTTTCCTCCCCTCACCCTGCAGTTCCCCAGATCTGCTCTGGAGGGGATCTGAAATGGATTGGGAGGGCTGGGGTGGGGGGAAAGTCTCACACAAAGTTCAATTTCACCCTATGTGCTTAACGGCATTCAGAATGCAAAAAAATATATATCTTGTATAAAAAGACCAACTATCATCAAAAGCATTTTATAATAAAGACTTCTAGAGTTTCTCCAAATACACCTCTTCTCTACAATGCAAGAGGGCTAAAAGTTGTTCTCTATCGGATCCCCGCTGCAAACCCTAGGATATCCTCTATCAATTGTAAGAACATTATACACCTAATAATTCCATTAGAAGGATTTGTTCCAAACTAAAGGAGACTTTCCAGCTTTTGCTGCAAATAAGAAGCTAACCGGCTAGAAGCTCTCATAACTCAAATGATTAATATTTCCTTGGCACTTCACTCAACTCAAAGAGTTTATGCTGGCAAAGGCAACGAGTGTGGTATGTTGAACTTGCGCTTTGATCTAGTAAATAAACCCATGGTGAATTCAGGTTCAATTAACGTGTTTAAATTTATGACATCTCCACCAGTATAACAAGTCAGTGACAAATGCCAGCTTCCTTCAGAAAATGTGCGTTAACATGGGCAAGGTTTTTTTTTAAAAAAAAAAAATCAATTGGCCTTCTACACATTTATCAAAACATATTTTGGCACGTTTGATGTAGTCCTTTATATGTAGTCAATTCAGCTGATTGCAGTTTTATTTAACATAAGCAGCCTACTATTACAGGAAACCTTTCGTTTTGAAGGACTGAATAAGTGGAGAAATGTTCACTGCTAAATACTTCATTCAACATGTGGGTGTGCATTTTGTGTGTGCGTAAGAACATACGTATGTCACTATTTTTGAAACTGAATCCTCTTTTGAGGACTCTAGCAGAATGCTACTGTATTTCAACTGCAAGCAACACGGATGATTTTGCAAAACATTAGGACTTAAAATGATGCTACTAAGGCAAGACTTCCGGTTATTCTAGCCTTTTATTTGCCTCTGAAGACTCAGTTTTCTGGAGGATAATTAAACTTCAATATTCACCTTTTAAAACAACACCCATTTTCAGTCCCCACATTTGTAAACAAAAGCAGGGCTGACATGCCCCAAGTGACTGAAAAACAGATCCAAATAATAATCATCACACGGTGCATTCAGGTAATGGAGATTATCTCAGCTATAAAAATCTTTTGCTCGTCTGGCATAAGAAGTCATTGCCTTGGAATGTAAGAAGAACCTTGCAGATCACACTAAAAGGTCCACCTGCCCCAGCACCCTGTTCCCAACAGTGCCCAGTTAGATGCCTCCAGGATAGGGGTTGGAAGCTTCCAGCTTGCCAGCCCAATTAAGTGGGGCAGGTAGCAACCTGGCTCAACCAAAATGGGCTTTGCAGGCACTGCTCATCAGCTGATCTGCAGCTTCTGGAAAGACCTACACAAAGCAGAGCATAGCACATCATGAGGTCTTTGTGCATTCTTGCTCTCTTTCCTGATATAGGAGACATCTTATGCAATGTTCTCAGTGCCTGTGGAAGGTTACAGGTAGGTGACCTGCAAATGTTTAGGATTGCTTGGGTTTCGATTTATTGCATTTCTATGCTGCACTTCATTCAAATTAATCCCAAATGTGGCTTACAGGAAATAACAATAAATAACAATAACATGGTAAAGGTAAAGGGACCCCTGACCATTAGGTCTAGTCGTGGCCAACTCTGGGGTTGCAGCGCTCATCTCTCTTTATTGGCCGAGGGAGCCGACGTACAGCTTCCGGGTCATGTGGCCAGCATGACTAAGCCGCTTCTGGCGAACCAGAGCAGCGCACGGAAACACTGTTTACCTTCCTGCCGGAGCGGTACCTATTTATCTACTTGCACTTTGACGTGATTTCGAAATGCTAGGTTGGCAGGAGCAGGGACCGAGCAACGGGAGCTCACCCCGTTGCGGGAATTCAAACTGCAGACCTTCTGATCAGCAAGCCCTAGGCTCAGTGGTTTAACCCACAGCGCCACCCGCGTCCCGCCAATAACATGGTAGAACAGAACAAATACAGCATGATGCATATAAAACAATTAGTAAATCATCAATCAAACACTTATAACTGATAAAACACTTAACACAGCAACAAAAAATAAATAAGCTAAACATCACAATTACAGCGAAAGTCATATTATATGACTACCGAATCCATACAGCAATATAATCTATGAAGCAATATTAACAACATTAACAAAATAGCAACCAAAAAAATAAACCAAGCACTGTTAAATTCATACTCTCTCCATGCCCCCATGCCTCATAATCTTTCATTCTATTCAGTTCATTAAAATACACATAAGACCTGTTGTTAAGCCAGCTCAGCCAGATGAAAACCATCAGGGGTCACACATCTGAGCTCATTTGCAATGGACAGATGAAAACCTTAACGAAAAGGTGGCTGTCCACAGGACACATGCAGCTACAAAGTTACTAATGTCAGGAGTATCACATGGTTTCTTTTTGTTTATTTCCCTGCATTTATATCCCACCTTCCTTTCACCTTGGAACCCAAGGCAGTGTTCCGAGGCAGCCACCCACCCAGACACTGACCAAACTCAGGCCAACTTAGCTTCAACAAGGTGGTGCCTTCATATCACATACTCTAGTTGCTGGTGAAAAGGCCACCAGGTAACCTCTCTAGATATTATCAAGGGGTTCCTAGTCATCTGTTTGCAAACTTGCTTGTATGGCTGTTTCACCTGCACAGCTATTACGCCAAGGTTGGTGAATCCTGTGTCCATTCAGGATGACTGAATTTCCCATGCATGTTAAGAAGTCACCTGCAATGCAGTCCTGTGTATGCTTACTCAGAAGTGAATCCAGTAGGGCTTATTCCCAAGTAACTGGGAACACAGGAAGCTGCCTTATAGCGAGTCAGACCACTGGCCCACCTAGTATTGTCGACACTGACTGGCAGCATCTCCCCAAGATTTCAGACAGGGCACAGCGTCCAGCCCTACCTGGAGATACCTGGAAGTCAAACTTCTGCCTGCAAAGCAGATTCTCCAACACTGAGCAATGGCATGTTAACTGGGAGTAAGCCCTACTGAACTCAGTGGGAACATGCTTCTGAGTAGACATGTACAGGATTGCACTCTTAAATAATTTCCTGTCCCCCAACATCACAGCAAAGGAATTGCCTCAACATCTTCTCTGTAATATTAAAGGCAACAAGCATTATTTTTTTAAAAAAAAAAACAAACAAAAGCATTTATGATCACATGATCAAGGGTATTATCAGTTCTGCAGGTAAAAGCACCATTCCGTTTGCAAGTCACGGTAGAGTATTTGAAAATTCCTTCAGCATTTCTCCACCACGGGAATTCTACGTAGCCATTGTTACTTTATACATGCAAATATATTTTTCTTCCTTCTCTAAACCTCTTAGTTTCTATCTCACCTCTGCTGGAATTCAGCCTGATTACAATAATATTTAATCCTGCGGGCCCTTGGGGATCCAGCTTGCAGAAACGAGGCTAGCCAGAAAACATTACTGATATCAACGGTTTTACAGCCCTCATAAAGCCATTAATGCCTTTCATAACACAAAAAAGTGCAACTTATGGTTGATTTCCAGCTTATAATTAGCCACTTGCCTGGTCACCTGTGGTGTGCAAAAATTAACCCCAAGCGACCAAGCTAGTCCCTGTTCTCCCTTCAAGCTTTAAGGAAGCACTCTATCTTTCCGGTTGGATGGGAGACTGTTCCATGTGCTGCTCTCAGAACAAAGCCCTCTATTAAAGGTGGCTATGCTGTATAGCTTGCGTGTTGGTCTTTCAAACTTTGATGTGTGAATGATGAAGAAACAATTCTGAGAACAGATAGGTAACTAGATAAAAAGGGGGGCAACAACTGCCTAACCCCCCCCCTCCTCACAGCAAGACTGGTTTTCTTGGGTTCTCCTTTTACTCACTCTCCTCTGGTTCGTGTGTGTTTGTGTGTGTGTGTGGTTGATTTGAAATGTTTTTGCTTTTTTTCTGTTTGTATTTTCAAGACAGCTGCCAGGATGCACCCGAGGAGAGTCAGTGGCAGAAATTTGCTACCATTTGTACCAATTTGCTACAAAACAACACATCTAACACTGATGTAAAAACAAACAAATCCAACAACAGTGTTGTGATCTTATTGAACAGAGTTTCATTGGCATTTGACAGAAAAGCACTCTTGCAGACTACATGTACCCGGTTTGGAATTGCCTTCAAACTAAAATATGCTAAAAACTGTTTCACAAAATGGCATAAAGTCCCACAACTACTGTAAATCACTTCAGGATGCCTCGCAGGAACTGATTCAGAAAGGAAAGTAACTAATAATAATAATAATAATAATAATAATAATTGCATTTTGATGACCCAATTCCGGGGAGTTTTTTAGTACAAGGTGGCAATGGTACACCAAGTTTGCTAATCTCAGGATGAATCATTAATTGGTTTAAATTTAGTAGGTAACCGTAGCGAGAATTATTTGACATAAAAATCAATCATTCAGCTACTGAATGCTTTTCCTGGTTGATTTCTCTGCTGTTAAAAAGGAGCCACCAAAGAGCAAAATATAGGCTGTATGTACAGAGCCCTTTTTTCCTTCCCTCTCTCCATTTCAAAGACATAAAAACTCCCCATATATCACAGCAAGGTGCTTGATTTCTCATTTTCCACTGCTCAGGTAATGATACAATAATTCAAAAATGATGCATGCACCATGTATGGCTCTAAACTCGTAAACAGTTTTAGTATTTCACAGCCACCTACCAGCTCAGGTGGGGGGGGGGGGAGAGAAATAATCTATAGGGCTCTTATATCCTGAGAAATATAGTTGTTTGCTCTTGACTTTTAATTATGATCTAGGTTCACAGATAGTGTGGAGGTCTGTTAGTTAAAACAAACCACGGTAAAATGGGAAATGCTTTATTTCCAACATGTACTAAATTGTTGGATGCGGGTGGCGCTGTGGGTTAAACCACAGAGCCTAGGGCCTGCCAATCAGAAGGTCGGCGGTTCGAATCCCCACAATGGGGTGAGCTCCCGTTGCTCGGTCCCAGCTCCTGCCAACCTAACAGTTCGAAAGCATGTCAAAGTGCAAGTAGATAAATAGGTACCGCTCCGGCAGGAAGGTAAACGGCATTTCCGTGCGCTGCTCTGGTTCGCCAGAAGCGGCTTAGTCATGCTGGCCACATGACCCGGAAGCTGTATGCCAGCTCCCTCGGCCAATAAAGCGAGATGAGCGTCATAACCCCAGAGTCGGCCACGACTGAACTTAATGGTCAGGGTTTAGTTTACAACTAAATTGTTAACAGAACAATGCACGGTGCTCGGTGTATCTCTCCCCCCCTCCCCTTGACCCACTTTACACAACAAGGACAAAAGGGAAAGGAGAAGGGTTGCTGGGTGTGTTGAAGGTCAGTTCACATGGAGACACCTGAAAATCAGTTTCACATAGCAGCATTCTGCACATGGGCTAGAACACCTGAAATCCACATCATACTTAGATTTGGTTCAAACATACAAATTAGTCCCTCACTTGCTTCAGGGGCCTTGCAAAGATGTATCTTTTTGCTCATACTGTGCCTGTCTCATAAGATCAGACTCTGTTTTTATTTATTCCTGTTTCTATATTCTTTTATAACACAGTTTGGTGTTTTGAGGTTGCATTTCTGTTTTCGTGACACTGTTGCTTTTAAGCTGTACATCACTTAGTGATTTATTTTAAATATATATATTAAGCAGATGCTAAATGCTTGCAAATAAATAAATATGAATATATGTGGATCGTTCATAATTTGATGACTGGCAACCGAATATATAAATTGACTCGACCAAAAACTATTGTGTAACAGGGAAGTCACAGGGAAGTTTTATCTGGTGTGTTCAGGCTACTGTGCCCATTCACACACACACACACACCATAATCACTTTGATGTTGGAGTCACTAGGCGACACACATGAATTTATGAACTAGGCCCAAATCTCTATTCAGTTGGACCATAAGTCAGGTTTCTGGAAATAACTTTTCAGACTCTTACAACTTCCACAATGAATGGTGCCTTAGAGAAGCTGTTTTCAGTAGACACCGCACGGTGGTTGCAATATTCCAATCCATCCTTTCTTACTACTGTAGTTGACACTGTCCACTGCCAAACAGCCAAGAGAGAAAGCTACTACAGCCAACCATATCTCAAGCCTTTTGCCTAAACACACAGCCTTTACAAAAGCCACGTTTAAACCACAAAGTCTCGAATTAAACATTGGGTATGTGCGCATTATACCTTTAAAGCCCATTCTAAGCAGAATCTTTCTCTCAAAAAATTCTGGGCACTGTAGTTTGCTAAGTTCTGCCATGAATTGTAACTCTGTGAGGGGTAAACTACAATAACCAGAATTCTTTGAGGGAAAGAATGTGATTCAAATGTGCTTTAAAGGCATGGTGTGCACACAGACATAGCTCTTTCCTTCAACCAAACCAAAAAACTATCGTTGCCAACTTTGGAATAAGTTGAGATACTAAACAAGCTTCAAGCCATGGTTTAATATTTGGGCCTGTTCTGAAGTGAGTAAGCCGCTTTTCATGGTTCAAATGAAAAGGGAAACTGGCTAATTAGAGACCTCCTGGTTTAATAGCAGTTCATGGCAAAGGGAGGAGTAGATCGGCGACAGACAGAATCAAAAGGCTTCTGCGTATTTATCTTATAAACTGAGATATGATAATCCAAACATGGCTAGAGACTATGTGAGGCCAAAAGAAAAAGCCTGGCGGGTGGGGGGGAGAATTCATTCTGCCTAGTGTTTTAAAGGATAAGATGCAATAGCAAAACAAATAGGATAAATATGTTGGGAGGATATGCTGAAATCCTGTTCTTTGTGTGGTTGTGACTGGTTAGAAAAGGATTCACATTAATGCAGCTGTTGTTTTCAAACACCTTCCTTGAGGCACCTGATGGCATCCATCCATCTATATCTAGCTATTACACAGATCTGTTCAGATGGCAGAAAGCATTTAAACACAGGTTTTGCCTTCAGTTGGAAAAGGCTCCCAGAGTGGCTTACCAAGATTAATAATAAGACAGTCACTGCTCTTAAGCTTATAATCGGGCAGGGGGAGGGATGAAACAAAAGCAAAAGAGATTGGGAGGGGGGAGAGAAAGGAAAAAGAATAGCGAACTCAAGCCCAGGGATCAGCAAACCTTTTCAGCAGGGGGCCGGTCCACTGTCCCTCAGACCTTGTGGGGGGCTGGACTATATTTTTTTTGGAGGGGGGGAAATGAACGAATTCCTATCCCCCAAAATTAACCCAGAGATGCATTTTAAATAAAAGCACACTTTCTACTCATGTAAAAACACCAGGCAGGCCCCACAAATAACCCAGAGATGCATTTTAAATAAAAGGACACATTCTACTCATGTAAAAAAGCGCTGATTCCTGGACTGTCTGCGGGCTAGATTTAGAAGGCGATTGGGCTGTATCCGGCCCCGGGCCTTAGTTTGCCTACCCTTGCTCAAGCCTCCCAGTTCTTAAAGACCCTCTAAAATGGAAAGAGAGAAGGAGCTGGTCTCCGAAGCAAAGCCCATGGAGAGGCCCTACTTCATTCCTTCTTTTTGCTACTGCCTTCCTGATGGCCTGATGGAGTGGTTGTTGCTGGATGACAGTCGAGGGAGAGAAGACAAAAGGAACAGCAATCTCAGAAAAGGAGATGGCTCTGCTTTCCTTAGCTCCTCCACTCCAGCATTCATCTTCATTTTGCCACCCATCCATGTGCATTAGATACTGAATCATGTTTGTTATTACACGCATCCAATTGGCACACTGTGGGATAAGCAGCAGAACACATATCCAAAGGATCCTGGTTCTATATTCCACAGGTCCTGAGAGAGAAGTACAAAGCCAACCAATCCGATTTCCTTATAAACTGCAGGAATCGGGTGTGTGGCATACCCCACATGAGCTCTGGGAAGGGAAGAGATATCTCACCTAATGGAGTTTTCAGAATATAGGTTAATGATTATAATACAGTGGATTAATAAGTACAGGATTACTCCTTAACATGGTAAATATTTTATAACACCTGAGGAAAATCACGCTATGTGTACTTACAGTGTACTTAGGGTTTTTTTTAAAAAAAATGGTAAAAAGGCAAAATCGATTCTAAATCAAGGTTCTAGTTATTTGTGGGGGTGGGGGATTAAAAAGAAAGATGTCTCTACGTTGAACGTGAGCCACAAAACTTAATTTTCTAAGTGTTTCCTTTGCAAGAGTCATTTATCATCTGGTAACTTCTACCTTTCCAGTATGAAATTGATTAGCAGTAGACTGCAGATATTCCCCCAAGTGTATGGACATCAAGAATGTCATGGGAAATTGTTCGGGGAATTTTCCAGTATGTGCTAGTATTTGCTGGTAAATATAATTTTACCCTCCGTCTTTCTTTCGCCTGGCTTTTCCAGATACAGTTTTATTACAAAACCGGTCACCGTACCTAGTCACCTTCTGAGTCATTTTTTCACCTCCTCATCCAATGCAAAGGACCAGATTTCTTACTCCCAGTGCAATCTGGCATCATGAAAGTGGCACAGATGAGTGTGAGGACTGGCGTTGACTTCAATCCTTGCAAGGTTAAATTAATAAATGCTGAGAGAGAAAATTGCATGCCGTTTTCTACCATGCTCCTTAAAAATACTTGGTGTAGTGAGCACCACCTATTCTATTGAATTTTCTAAGATGCACAGCAGAGGCAGTGAAGTAGTCATTACTCAACAACACAGCAACACAAGGACTCTCCCTTTATTAATTGCATAATCATTTTGTCTTCACAGGGTCAGCCAGGACCCAGAAAGAAAGGACACAAATTGACAGAAATGTGTTTGAATTTGGAAGGGCAAACTTCAAAGCAATGTTTGCACATGAACAAATTTAGCTATTTGCAGTTCCTAATAAGTGAAATGAGCATAGCAGAAAACAATTAAAAATAAAACAGCAGACAAAAACCAGAACATAGCCAGGCGTCTCAGTCAAACCACCACTAGGGACTCTCTGTGTGGGACAGAGTCCACTATGCTAGCTTGACAGCAGGTAGGTCACTAGTGCGTACTGGGAGAGAGAGAAAAGCAGTGGTGGGGATGCCAGTGCAAAGGAACCAGCGGAACCAATCCTGCACGTCTGCTGGTGCATTTGCATAGTGCCAACATCCAGATACCCATCTCCCAATAAGCAATATTGCCCACTTCATGGAAAGCTAGCACTATAGCTCCACCCCACCTACTGAGCTGTACATAAACATTAATGAAATTGGTGTGGCCCCATTCAGCTGTATTTAACCCTCCAGAGGCTGAACAACAGAGAGTGTGGCCAATGGACACTGCCCCACCAACCTCAGCATGTTCTCAGCCACCTCCATGTCTTCTTTCTTACAACCGCTCCAAGGAGTGGCACTGCCTGTGAGGCTCCCCATCCTCTTGCCACTTGTAGAGTTCAGCAAGGAAGAAGATGGGGCAGAACCAGAACTAGTTGGCTCTGTCAGTTGGTGGGTCCATCGTCCACACCTACTGTTGGGCTCCCTGCTTTCCAGCCTACCAACCACAATGGGCACCAGCCATCACAGGGTGTGGCCAAAGGTGGTTGTGGGAACCCTACGCTCTTACAGACACGACACACCACCTTCTGCACTTTAAGATTGGCGCAAGATGGACTTGAAAGGAAAGGGACAAAGACTTGCAAAAGCGTTATATGAAGAGCAGTGAAAGGGCAATGGTTGTGTGCTACCAAGGAGAAAAATACCCCCAACCCTACAGTCTGCAAGCACATAGGATTTTTAGCTTTTGGCCCTATCCTACAAACATCACAGCTTGAATGTTTTAGCTGGCATACAAAAATCCAAGTTGAGCATGTCGGGATGATAGGGCGGAAGAACGATTCACATGGTGAACCATTCAATTTCCAAAACTGCAGTAAGAGATGGCAGGAGGGAATTCACCACTCAGTTTTGCTAAACACGTACACCGACTTTAGGAACAGAATGCATGGCATCTGTGCATTTGGGGCCCCCCTCATGCTCATCTAGAGATGCAGGTGCCACAAGAACAGCAAGATGCCAGCAGCAATTGAAGTAACTAGAGTAGGGATGGGGAACGTGTAGCCCTCCAGATGTTGAATCCAACTGCCATCGGCCTCAGACAGCATGACTAATGGTCAGTTAGGATGGGAGTTGTCCAACAACACCTTGAAGGCTGCAGTTACCCCATCTCACATCTAGAGTCTGAAGTGCAAGGTACAGGTTTTTGTGGAGAGGAGCTGGAAGCAGCTGGAGGGTCAGACGGGACTCACAGGCAAGAGGCTGGTCATTCCTCCTTTTTTGCGGGTATCAAAAGTGCTGAAATAATATTTCCAATCTATGCCAGGGAGAGAGAAAAATCCCAGGCACATCATTGTTCAGGTTGATGCTGTTGCCTAAGAATTTTGACAGGTATTCTCACCCCTGCACAACTGGAACTTAATTTGAATTTGGCTTCTATTTTTTTCCCTTTAGTGCCTAGGAATGTGAAATACATTCTTTTTTTCCCCCTTCCAATGACTGTATCTGATCCCATAAATTAGAGCCGGCTAGACATACCTTTGCTTCCAAGAAATTGCGTTTACTAACTGCAGTGCCAGAAATAAGACAAGCAGGAATATATTTCCAAGGAAAACATTTCCCGTTATAACATCAGGTAAAGTGCATCCAGAAAAAAATCATCAGTCAAAATAATTCCCTAATTAAAACACCAGCACAGTTGCAGGGAAAAGGTACCGACCAGCTGGGGAATATATAGCCCTATTCATCCTCAAGGCATCTTTGCAAACACTCCCTAATTCTTAAAACACTTCTGTAAGGTTAATGTCAGCCATGCTTGACAGATGGGAATGTAAAAGCAGAAAGTTTAAATGTACTGCCTACAGCCAAAGGAGCAGTCAAGGTCAAAACTCTTTTAGTGAGGTGGATCAAACCTCTCTCTGTCACTGAGTGGCATAATTTTGCGCCATATTAATCACAGAGAATGGGAGGCATGAAATACACAATAATACTTTCAGCAGGGAGAAAATTTTGTCAGTGAGAACAGTTGTAAGCCTTTGAGCACCACCAAGCTCTTCTTAAAGAAGAGCACATGTGAAAAGCATCACATTTCCCATGGGTTCAGCAACAGTTAATTCTGTAGGGTTGAATGTGTCCATTTATTAATTAAATTTATTCACCGCCCTTGGTCTCTGAGGGTGGCAGTTGACCTTCCTAGCCTTGTCGAAACCCAGCCAAGTGGCCAGCATCTGTGGCATGTGGCTGCCGTTTTTCCATCTTCCTTTAAAACAAAAACAATCCCTTTGCGACAAAGCACACATTGTTTAAAACAATTAGCAAACTCCTGCTGTTCTCAACTAGGAGACTGCTTCTAACAGTTCACAGCACTGCTGTTAATTTATCTATCAAGTCTGTGGTCTCTGCACTTTTTATAAAACAGTAGGGTTGTTGCCTCATTTGTATTTGTGTGTGTGTGTGTGTGTGTGTGTGTGTTTACGTGCCTATTGGATAAGCCCAAAGAAATCTTCTACATACTCATGCTAAATGTTACAAAATTGAGTACTCCAACATCTAAGGATGAGTTCAGTCAACTTGTGCCCTTGTATTGATCTCCTGTTTCTCCCTACACTTACTTTCTAATCCACTCCATAATTACATGAACTGACTGTGCTTCCCAAAGCTGTCAATTTTCCTCGAATCCATTTTCAAAAGACTGTACTTGAGTCTGGGAAGTGGATCAAGCGGCCAGAGTTTGACCAAGGTACATCTCCTGTTACCCACACCACTTGTTACACTCAAGCACCAACTGGCTCCTCTGCTGAGAGTGATAACTCTTGAAGGTACTCAAAATTCTCACACGCCAAGAAGAGATATAGGAAGTGGGGAGTGAAGAGGAGAGAAATGTATTGATCCAGTTCTTTTAACATGCTAATTTGCCTTGTGGTGGTTTCAATCATTGACAGGCTGGGCACTTCAAAAGGAAATTGTTTCCCAAGTGGGAATGTCTTTTTCAGCTACAGAAAACCCTTGAAAGGGAGAAAACAAATAACTGCACTACAAGTACCAAGTTCATAGAAGTACACTGTTGGTGTGTACCTTCCAGAAGGGCTTTGCTGTTTGATTTGCCATTCCTCAGTCAAATTTAAGCAGTTGTGGGATTGGGATTCCCCTGCAAAATATTCTTCCACCCCACAAGCTGCTTTAAACTTTTATTACTTGCCCCAAGCACTGATAGGTGAAGACAGGGTGGATGGGAGGGAGGGAGAAAGAATAAACCCAAAGTTAAATAGACTTTTAAGGAAAACAAAATTAACTAATCTGTGGTCTGATATGGAAAGCAAGGCTAATGAATTAGTAATTTTTCTGTGGTTCTGACCTGGTGAGAAGCCTCAAGAGCTGAATTTAAAAATAAAAATAAAAATGGAAGCTAACAAAAATATATGGTTGCATTCCTTGAAACCAACCCATATACACACAGGAATATCTAACCCTTTGGATGGATTTTGCTCATTCTGTGTTGCTGTTGTTTCCTAAGACACCTGCTCTTCTTGGGAAAACAATTAAAGTAGGTGTAATTAAAACAGCTGTAATTCATTACTGGCCTCACTGCAGAGGAACACTAGCACCCTTTCTTAAGAAGTCTTGATGGCGGGCAGAGAGAGACAATTGTTCAAGTCACTCAAAGGCTGGTGAGAACACGAAGTGCCCACTAAACAAAACCCTCCACCCAAGAGCATTATTGTGTGACAACCCCATGATTAAAATATCGGGGAAAGAAGCAGCGTCCTTTCCTCCTGTCTTTGTTACCAGTGAGAGCTGCCCTTGAGTCGTGGCTGAATACAATGGAAGTAATGGAGACAAAGACAAGATTTAATTAACTGTCTCGGGAACTATTTATGAAGAGAGAGAGGGAGAGAGAAATGCTCGATAACCGCTAAGTTGACAAGAGAGAGAAAATTACTGAGAACTGTAATTGCTTTGCACTTGTTGTTTGGGTCATTTGCACAAAGGGTGTTTTTTCCCCTCATGACGTAAAATTCAGAGAAGTTGGGGATCTAGATTGCTAGACCCTCTCGCCGCTAGAAGCGGAAAGCCCAACAGTTTTAATCCAGATCTCCATTTCTCGAAAAAGAAAACCTTGACTTCTTCAAACGCATCCCGAATTTTCGAAGGCTCTCCGCTTAAGGCTTAGGGGGAATGCATCAAAGGGAAATGGAGCTGCTTTCAAAGTCATCTAATTCAGAAGAAAAGAACAGCCAAGGAGGGAAATGTTAATCTGAAAGTAAGCACATCTTCTGCCTAAAAGAGAGACCGGGGGACAAATCTCTCCAACATGGGCTGCATGTTAATCAAGCACCAGTCCTGGCCATATTTACCTGCCGTCAATATTGTGGGAGGAAATCAGTATTCTGTTTAACCTCTGACCTGCTGGAACTGAAACAGACAAAGAACCAATCTGGAGCCATGGGAGAGCGTAGCCAAATAGCAAACTGCAGGGAGCCGATTGTTAAAGTGACATTTGGCTCTGGAGCAGGCAGCTTCATTGGGACAAACTGTTATTCTCTCAAACAAGGCATGAAGAGATAACACCATAAAATATGAACAAAATGGAACTTGTTTCCTTGCCACTAAATTGTTAGCTTTATGGGACTTCATGCTGAACAGTATGAAAAAAAAATCCAATTTGCTTTGAAGCGCATTAGTCTGTCTAACATCCTAATTATTGTTTACATTGCCATTTGACTTCTATTAAGAATTGAATAATTACCTAGCACTTCATAGTTTAAAAAAATACAAGCAAACAGGATTATCTGGATAATTAAGACACTGTACCGTGGGTTTGTATGACTGCTGATTAAAGTATCCCTGCCAATAAGAGAAGTTAGCCTTATCAATGGAATTGTTTCAAATGATGCTTTAAGGATTTTAAGCAGCTGGCAGTCCATAGTTTATTAAGGATACTGGAACAGATTTTCATGAGTCTGGCTTTGCTTAAAAGCAGTTTGAATGAAGATCATTAGTCTGGACCTAAACCTGAGCACAGAAATGTCTCATTCCCTCCATTTTCCACAAACCTCCTTCATCTCACCAGGTGATCTGACCTTTGCTCACCGACAGAGCACTTTTAATGCCCATGTAAAATTTGGCGACCACATTTTAGAGATGGGAACTGAGACTGGAATAATGTGCCTCCCGGTAAACTGAGCCACTACCTCCCATTTCCAAGTCCAGCATTCTGTTACAATGTTTGAGATATCAAGCTCTCTGCCCCTTGCCACCACTCCTGAGCAAATGAGCACTCCTTGAATATGCTCATGCATAGGGATTGGAGCAAATGAATCTGTCCTTTTGCTCAGCTGACAAAGGTGATAAAAATACTCACAATGTTGCTGTTGTTTTAATTGTCTAACAATTCTACGCTCATGCTCGGCAAGTGCTGGTACCAATTTAGTTCCTAGAGGAAAGGGGACTCCTAGGCAGAGCTGTCAAAATCAATACAGCACAAGGTTCAAGGCAGTTTCCTTACTACTGCAAGTACTACGATTGAGGAAAGGTGTACCTTGTTAACATTCTTTCCGTAATGCTACTCTGAAACGGCATCAAACCCCCTATGACAACCAAAGCAGACAGGAGAGGTAATCACATGCATGTTAGATATCCGTTTGCCCCCATTTACATTGGAGGCCATCAATAACCTGTAGACAGAACCTCAGACACTAACTGCTACTCAAGCCTGCCACTCAGTGCCAAATTGCATGCATTATTTCCCCGGATTAACACATGCATAACACACCACCAGCCATTGCCTGGCCAACCCATTTTTGAAATCAGATCCCACTCAGACTCCTGCACCCAAAGGCCACTTCCAAAAGCAGCTAAGGGAACCACAGCATCTTGCATTTGTTTTTCTCAAAGCCTGAACCCAACCTCCATTAGCAGGGAGTGGCAGTTGCTGCACTGGGTCCCCTGGAATGATGTGGCCAGAACCCACAAAATCCTGAGGCCCGGAAACTTACAGATAAATCGACAGGAACGCCAGGTGACAGGCAGGAATGTCAGGTTCTGAATCATTTATAGCACTGAGGTCATAACTATAAGGAGGATGTGTCATTTACTTTCGGATTAGCAGCTATGACTTTGGGAGGGAGCATATCTTCAAAGCAGGACCCAACTGAAGCCAAGGATCATTAGGATACAATCAGACAAAAAGGAGTTGTGTCATTCCCAGAACTTGTATGCAGCTCTCAGACATTATCACTATCCATTCTTATTTATATCAATGTGCTTAGGAATGCCACCTGTTCTGCATAATAAAGGATTGTCCCGTATTTCAATATAAAATGCTACATGCAAGGCTGGGGAACCTTTGACCATCCAGATGTTGCTGGACTCTGACTCCCATCATCCCTGGCCATTGGCAATGCTGATTGGGGCTGATGGGAACTTGGAGTCGAAGGATATCTGGTGTGTGAATCAGGACTTATATGACTGCATCCAATGACCTTTTTTAATTAGGAAGAGGTGCACAGACCATCTTGAAAACTTAGAAGTGTTCAATTTTATAACTTTAGAACAACAGCAGCAGGACATTCTTTGGATGGAAACTACTTTTCCTGAGATTAAACCAAGTCCGCTCACCCTCTCAGTGCAGCAGTGGTGCAGGGTGGTGGAGGCACTCCATAGGGCCCCCAATGAGGGAGCTCAAGGTCACAGTCTGACCTGGGTAGGCGGCAGGGTATAAGCCCACAGTACCTATCAGGAGCTGGATCCAAGCCTGCTCCCTAGATTGGCCATGGGGGGTGCAGGGAGGTTTCCCTCAGGTCTGCTCTGGGGCCATTTAAACAGCCCGTACCTGGACCCCCCACCTGGGTTTTCTTCTTTTTGGGTCATAAAAGATCTAGAAAGCTTAGAGGAAGTGCTCAATTTCATAACTTTAGAACAACAGCAGCAGCAGCACACAAATTCTTTGGATGGAAACTACTTTTCCTGAGAGGTTAAACCAAAAGCCAGACAAAAGGTGCCTCTTGGTATTATTTAATCCTAATAGCCCTTCCAATTATACTGAGAAGCAAATGGTCTCACTTCCTTCAACGCTGCTCAGGCCTGAATCGAAGCTTCTGCACGTTTCCTTGTTGTTTTAAACCTCTGCTTAATTACGCCACATGGCCTGACACTCTGCAGTTTACTGCTCTGTGAAATTAACTTTGAGTTAAACGCTAATTGCACATCAAAAAGCTTTGTGTGCATATTCACAGGGGGGCAAAAAATATGCCCTTTTCCTGTTATTTTTTAGAGAAAATAGATCTAGCATGGATTTTGGTTCTGATTTCATACCATTGATTTGCAAGAGACAAAATGAAAACAATCCATACTTGAGGGGGTTTTTTTTTTGTAAATGAAGTGTGTACATGCTTCAGATGCCATAGTTCAGATCGATAAACCTTTCAACCAAACTGTCCCAAGCATACCTGTGCTTTGGCACCATTTAATAAAGTTGCAAGTTACATGTAGGCTGCCACAGGCTAGCTGGTGTCATGTGGCTGTGGCGTTTGTGGCTTTGAGGTACATCAGCAAATGGTCGTCTTAAGTGAATGCATTAAAGGAGGGAAGAGGTGTTAGAGAAACCTCTTCTGCTGCAATCCTACACATTTTCCTAGGTGCAAGTTCTATTGAACTCTAAGAGATTCACTTCTGAGGGCCCATCTGCACTATAAATTTCAAAGCAGTATCATACCACTTCAAACAGTCAGGTCTTAGAATCCTAGAATCACAGTTGGAAGGGACTCTGAGAATCATCTAGTCCAACCCCCATCAATGCAGGAATATGCTCTAACCAACTGAGCCACACACGCACCCCAGAATGCTGGGAAATGTAGTTTGTTAAGTGTGCTGGCCATCTGAGATCCCTGTTCACCTACCAGAGCTATAATTCCCAGAGAAAAATAGCACCATTAAGAAACTATCATTCCTAGGGGGGGGGGGGTTGGAGGGAGGGGGAGACATGACTGCTGAAAGTGTTATGATACTGTTTTCAATGTATAATGCAGGTGGGGCCCAGATAGATATGCCCAGAATATCATATTTTTAAAAAGAAAATAACTGTATATGTTATGCATCACAAAGGGCTATATCTCTTTTACGATTTTCTTTTTTATGTAAACAAGAGTAATTTCAGTTAAGTTGATCAAACTAATATTATTTTCATAAAGCTGCCATTTCAAGTCTTTACCCATCAGGTTTGATTTGCCTTTTAGCAAGGCTTAACACAACAACACTTTACCCAAGTTGACTTGCACTCAGTGTCCCTTTATTCACAAAACCTTGGAAAGGCTGATGAAGTTCACACCTAAAGTGTGAATTCTCCATCTAACAGTTTTGTATTGCCTCAGTAGTCAGCATTTCCCATAAGGCCGAGAGGGCCTCAAGGCCTGTGTGGGTTTTTGTGTGGAAAGACTGGGCCACAAAGAGGAATGGTGGACAAATATGCACTCCCTATCTCTTAAACAAAGAGCTTCGATCAAATGCATTTGCATGAAACCCAAGACTTTAGGATCTGCATAAATAGAAGGAGCTTCTCCTCTGGACTTTCCAAAGGAAGCGCTTATCTCCTTTGTGAAAGTGGGAAATGGGTGGGCTACTTTGCATGAGGATGTATACAAAATATGCAAATGAGGAATCTGCTGCATGCAAAAGGCAAACTGGCCAGACAGCTGACAATCCTCATTCACAGGGGAAACCTCATCCCTCTCCACTGGGAGCAATGGGAACGAAACCAACATGTTTGCTTCCCAGGGAGAGTGAAGCAGATCCTGAATATTCATAAAGTGACCATTTAGTCATGGAAGTGTTAATTATTTCCAGCTCATGAAACTATGTGACCTCACCTGCTCCCACAAAGTATATCAAAAGAAGAAAGCAGAATCAGATGAAATGAGAGCAGAGTTTGATCCACAAGTTTAGGGCAATGTAGGGAGGAGTGAGAGAAAGAGTGATTCAAAAGACATAAGGGATGGCTGAAGTCTTCCTTTATCAAGTCCCCTCAAAGCACCAATAAAGATCTAAGATCAGTGGACCAAACACAGACAAACAGCCCATGGAAAAGCCAGGCTGTATTTCTATGGCCAATGCTACAACTTAGAAAGAACGTACAAGATTTCGTACACTGTAACTGGAAAGACTGAATACTATTCAGAAACCTTAGCCCAGAGTTTGCTACGATTCACATTTAGAAAAAGAAGGACTACAAAACATTTCAGTGGAGGAAAAACAACCACCCAACAGCAAACACCTGCCACAAATTTGTCTCCAAATAATTTTTATTTAAAAAAACCAACACTTCCCCCATTTTTAAAAAATAAGTTTGATCTTTTACACACACAGACACACATGCTCACACATACATACCCTCACAAAGATGCACTCCCTTATTTTCAAGCAACCAGTTTACAAGTCAAATGTTACAGATCGTTTTGCTATCCTGGATACATTCAAAGGCTGATACGCAAAGTTACTCATGAGCATGTTGATTTCAGTAAGAGGAAGAAGCAAAACTGCAGTTTAGAATTGCTTTTATGTGTATACTATTTGTCTACAGAACAGGCATCAACATTTTAAAGATATGTTCTATAGGGAAAAGAAAAGGGTGAATTCCTGTTTAGGAACAACAGGCAAACTTTACTCCCCTAGTGCAACAAAAAGTTCTTATATGAGTATTTATTTTATGGCATCTAAATTATTCCTGCTTAAGGATCCTGTTATCAAAGGCAGAAAGGAAATCCCAAACATGGCAAAAAGAAGATGATTTCAAAAACATATCTTAAACCTTGTGGGATGTTCTGCCAATTGGCTTTGTAAGTTTCCTAAAAGAGAATATACATTCAACAAAATGCTGAAATCTTGGGGTGTTTATGCAAAATGTAATTAAAATATCTGGATTTTATGGTGCAGTGACCTTAAATGGGATACATAAAATTTAACTTACAGGTTTCACTGCATCAGAACAATTACAGAGAGCTGCAATTCTATTACTTGCTTGATTTAGCATCTTCTCTGCTTTTTCAATATATTACATCTACTTGCTTTGATAAGGAAATTACATAACAAAAATCAAAACCACATTGAGCTAATGTGTAACAAAACAATTTTAATCACCAATGGCATCTTTTAGCAAAAGAGCATCAGCCAACAGCTACATTTCCCCCCCTTAAAGCAGTAATTACCTTAGCTTTTGAGATATGCCTTGAATATAAGGTAATTTCATGTTTCATTAATAATATTTCCCATGCAGTTCTTATTCTCTTTTTGAAACACAACACTGGTTGCTAAATAAGCTTGAGGAAATCAAGTGTACATTTCCTTTACTTATATTTAAAATTACAGGTGCAACTTTCAACACACACAAGCAATATTCTCACAACGATAGATTGCTAATTTTAAAGACAGACGTAGTGGAGAACTCGTAAAAAATAGATTATTGGGTCTTGTTTTGTTTATTGATCTTGGAATCCTGCTTCTTCCCTGATTCTCTGCTCTCTTTTTTTGACTACTGCCAAGTCCCCATAGAATAGCTCTCCCTCACTGAAACCACTCAGCAAGTTCAAGCTTCTGTTAACCCCAATAACACGTTCTTCTTACTTAGAAGAGACAACTGAATAGGGATGGGGGGAGAGAACAAGGTTTCCATTTCAGAAAATGTTATTCAAGATCCAAACACTAAATGAACTTGCAGCAGCTTTGGGGTGCTACCCAGGCATCACCTGGTAGACTCGACATGTCTTCTTTTATTTTTCTTGTTCTTTCTTTCTTTCTTTTAAAAAAATTCAATTAACATACACTGCTGGGTGAAAGGAAGCCAGTAGGAAATACCTTTTGGTCCCCAAAGTTCTGAAGACTCCAGCAGATGAGCAATGTTAGATCTCAAAACAACAGAGGCACCCTCTGCCTCCACACCCACCCACCCATCAGCCAGCCTGCCCAGTTTTGCCCACCAAGCCTTTGTTGAGTTTTTAAGATCTCAATCAATCTTAACTCTGACCTCAG
Organism: Podarcis tiliguerta; assembly: GCF_965153285.1. Taxonomy (NCBI): domain Eukaryota; kingdom Metazoa; phylum Chordata; class Lepidosauria; order Squamata; family Lacertidae; genus Podarcis; species Podarcis tiliguerta. The sequence continues at coordinate 30,417,952 of NC_139538.1, read as the reverse complement.
GATCACGGGAGGAAGATGGATGAGGAAGTGAATGACCTGTGACCTACTCCTACATTTGTCCTGCCACAGCCGTGCTGTTGGAAAATCAGTCTGGAACCTGTTCACAGCCCTCCAAGCTTACTCTTTTATAAGTTTTTGTGGACTTGAGATGGCTTTCTTTCTTCTCTTTAGCTGGCTGCCCAGTTCTATAACAATGCTTTTGGCTCTCTAGATGGTGTTTATTTTCACACAAAAATATTAAAGGGCAAGAATAGTGATTACCAAACACCAAATAACCAAACTCAGCCTCTGCAAGAGCATCCAAATCCAAAGTCATCTGATTCACCTGTACACTAATAGTTTGGATTCCAAGTAAACATGGCCATTAACAAGTGATTCATAGCAAAGCCTGTGGGCTTAGGAAACAGTGAGAAAAACATTTGTCTTGGAACTGGAAGAAATGGTTTTGGGTTTTTTGCAAGGAAAATACAATCAACAACTGATGAAATGGCTAACAATTTAAGACTGCTTGCTGGATTGCATTTTCTTCCAATGGAACGTTTAATGGGAGGGTTTTCAAACACAGGAGATGCAAAAGACAAAAGGTTTCTTTCTTCCTTTTATACATGATCTCATCAGGATTGGTCATTAACTTAAGGTGTGAATAATCAGTTTCCGTAAGTCCAGTAGAGCCGAACAGAGAGCTACCAAGAATTTTCTGTGTCAATGTCACTTTCAACCACCTACTGTTTTTTTTAAAAAAAATGTGGGGGCCTCCTGCCCCAAAAGATCACAAGTGATTTCTCCCACACAACACTCTGGCTGTCATGTGATTAGATAATAATGTGTGGGTCATTGACTAAGAAGTGTTTTAATTTGGCATCAATCAGGGTTAGCCAATACTGCCCCTAACACCCACTTTAGCAGAATGCAGAGTAATCTCTTTGCAAAGCACAACTTTCTAATTTGGTCCACCTGCTCTCCCACCAGCTAAACCATGCAAAAATAAAATGAAAGAAGTATTGCTTACAAACTAGGAAAAACAGCAATAATTTTAAGAAATCTCTTTCGATGCTAACACATCTCCCTCCCTCCCCCCAAAATCTACTCAGCATGACATCTGCATGTTGGTAACAAATTTGTTTGTTCTTGACATGCAAAGGTTTCCAACTTCCTGCCCACTCCAAGAGACAGAATAATTTACTCAAGACATGTGCCTTGTCATCATGCAATTCATTTTTCAATTCTCACTCCAACCTTTCATAATTGTGTTGCTGATAAGATATGCTCCTCTCTCCCACCCCCTACCCCTGCTTCCCCCCCACTGACATGAACATATCTGATGGAAGTATGATAGCAAAGGAAAATGTTTGTGCTCAGAGCTGCGTTCCTGCCAACGCTTAATTTCAATGCATAATAATGAACTTCACATTGCCCATAAATGATCATATAAAACCATCTCGGTATGAAATGCTTTGCAGGAAGAAGATGCCATTTTATACCTATTTTACAGAAATCAGCGTTATGTTTTGCTTTTTCCCATACCACATATATTGCACACACACATTTTTTTAAAAAAATCATTACCCTTAACAAAATGCAATTAAAATGACTCAGCCTCGGCATCGCTGGGCCTCATCCATTTAGCAACATATACAAAGAGGCATTCATTTGGCAAAAAGAGCCATTAGAGACTGATCCTGAACATGCGACTAAGGGGGCAATCAAGTCCATAATCAGTAATAACCTATTTATAAAATCATGATAATGTATAACTAAAAATCACAGGCGCCCACAAAGGCGATTTAAATCTCCCCTCCCTTTTCTTTTCTTTAAGATAAGCTGCCTTTTATAAGAACCTTAATCCTTAATTCTGCAGAGAAGGGGGAAAGGAGGGGGGGGGCAAACAGATGACTTCTTGCATTTCTTAGAGTCTCCTAGCATGCTCCTTTGTAAAGGAAACAATGGAGACTTTCTGAGAAATAAAAATATTTCACAAAAGCAGCCATGTCACGTATTCAAGGATTATTTCGTGAAAAGTTATCAAATGAGACACTAAAGAGTCATTCCTTAGGGCCCCTGAGAAACAAAAAGAAGCTTCTGTCCTCTGCCATGAAGGGGGAGACAGCTTGTTGCTGCTGTGCCCTTTCTTTTAGCCGGAATAGCAATCTCACCTTTTAAAAAAAAGAAAGGAAGAGAAATTGATTCTGCCCCTTTAAACAGCACTGGCTCAGATAACATGGCTTCCACCCTCATTCAAATGTGAATGGGGAGATGCAAGCCAGTTCTAATCTACCCTCTGATAGCAAATGTGCCGTGCCTTCTGCCGATTGTGGTGGTGCCATTTGTTCTGTCAGTATTATGCACTCCTTAGCCCTGCCACCTGGAACTACTGGACTTCCTCATTAGACCCCTTCATCCCATTGCATCCCACAGGGACTGCTAATTACGGGCAGCCTTCCACCGATTCTCATCTCTGATTCAATTATGAACACCAGCCCCTAATGAACTGCACAATGCAGGGGGGCCCTACCTTGGCATTCTCCATTGTGCTCTTCATACCCAGCATTGCACAGGCAGTTGCCAATGGGTACCAGCCATTCACCATCTGCCCCGCAGTACATCTTTGGCACATCCTTCTCTTCGGAATTGTTCACACAAGAGCCGCGAACTTCCACCAGAGAGGACGTGTCTGCCCCGGTGATCGTGTCCGGAAACTGGGCCAGGTTACGGACTGTCAGCGGGCACTTCTTGTAGAAAACGCGGACAGACACTAAGGCAATGCAAGCGCCGACATCCTGGAAAGCCAGGTAAAATCCCTTCTTGCTCAGGGGCCCCACGTCGCGGATCTCAGTGTTGAGCTTCATGATCCTGTCTCCAATGTCCACCTGAGTGAAGCTCTCGTCGGCCGCGATGGTGTCAATCTTAGCAAACTGGCTCTCGCGGATAAAGCGCTCCTTATCGTTGCTTGACTCGTAGTAGTAGAGGTTAAAAGTCTCTTTGCAAGTCCCCATGACACCTGGCAAGCTGTTGCAGTCTCTGAGTGTGAACTTGATTTCAATATAAACCCTCTGAGCCCCTTCGCGGGGAATCCAATCAGTTCGTAACCAGTTGTTCTGACTGGACTCCATCACGTTGCAGACTTGATAAGTGCGGATCGGAGTGTTTTTCTCATCCATAATACTCACTTCCTCCCACTGTGAAGAACCAAAAGGGACAAACGTGAGACGGGAAGAGTGTGAAAAGCATAATCAAACCTTGCTACCGCCAGATAAATTAATTCCTCTCCCCCCCCAATTGGCTTCCTTTATTTCTCTTTATACCGGAAGCCATTAAAAAAATCAGAACATACAGGGTGCTTCAAACACATGAGCAAAAATAAAGCCATATAGTGAAAAGGAAATCAGGTTTTAATAGCAGCCTAATTGAAGACCTCAGGAAAGTGATATTTTCCAAAGAAAAACGGATATATGCTAGCTTGTAATCAACCTTAATATGCCATGATCTGAATAGACCTTCGTAGCTGGGAGTCTTATAAAACCCAAACACTGTGCAACCTTAACAGGTATTCTACTCTGCATATAAAGGTTGATTTATTTTTTAAAAGCAAGATACAAAGATATAAGTTGGCAACCCTATATATATTTACCTGGGAACAAGCCCAAATATGTCTTACTTCTGAGGAATTAAGAATGGGATTGCACTATAAGAAACTTGCCCAGGGTTGCATGCAACATGAGTGGCAGAACAGGAAACAAGAACAAGATCGGCTCAATTATCTATGCAGGATATTGCAATACTATCTGGTGACTATGATAAAATAACAACACATATATGGAAAGGAAAGAAAGGCTGCAGCTCTGTGGCAAAACACCTCTGCATTCAGGTCACCAGGTTCAATTTCTGGCATCTCTAGGTAGGGCTAGGAAAAGACCCCTCCCGAAATCCCTGAAGAACCACTGCAAGTCAGTGTAGACAACACAGAACTCAATGTACCAATAGTCTAACTTGGTACAAAGCAGTTTCCCCCGTTCCTCCTCTCTCAGTCAGCCTTACAGCAACCCCTGAAATATAGAGCAGAATCATTATGTTACAGATGTAGAAGGGAGAGACCCTGGCTGTGGCTGAGAGAATAGCAGCTTGCCTAAGCCACCTAGTGATCTTATGGCAGAGGAGAATCCACAATTCCATTAACTAGCACTCCCAGCTATTACACTACAACCGCTTACTGATCCTCTCTCACTTTCCAGAACTACTCATAATGCCCAGCTCCAACCCTATTCAACCACCTTCAGCCATCAGCAAATACCTATTACGTCCATTGCACAGACTAACTCAACCTTCACATGCTTGGTTCCCTGCAGTAATTTTGGACTACAACCTCCATCAGGCCCAGTCAGCATAGCTGGTGAGGCTGGTGGAAGTTGTAATCCAAACTATCTGCAGGACACCAGATTGGCAAAAGCTGAGCTATCTGAAGTTCTCAGTCCATAAAATATAATATATTTGTGTGTATATATCATTTGCCTCTCTGTATTTATATTCTGAGGTAAACGTAAAAAAGTAAAGGACCCCTGGTTAAGTCTAGTCAAAGGCAACTATGGGGTGCGGTGCTCATCCCTTCAGGCCAAGGGAGCCGGTATTTGTCCGCAGAAAGCTTTCCGGGTCATGTGGCCAGCATGACTAAACCACTTCTGGTGCAATGAGACACCATGACAAGTGTCAGAGTGCACGGAAATGCTGTTAACCTTCCTGCCACAGCGGTACCTATTTATCTACTTTCACTGGTGTGCTTTCGAACTGTTAGGTTGGCAGGAACTAGGACAGAGCAACGGGCGCTCACTCCGTCACACAGATTCCAACCACTGACCTTCCAATTAGAAAGCCCAAGAGGCTCAGTGGTTTAGACCACAGCGCCACTTGCTTCTCTATCTCTATAGTCACCACCTTGGAGCGATTGCAGTGAAATGCAAGCATACCTATATTTTTTCTGGCTTGCACCCACTGGTTCCATTTCAAGCATTCTGGCTTACGGCAGCTCAGGACAACACAATTTTACATTCTTAAACTCTATAGCAACAATGGAGCAACAGACCATGCCTCATAAACCTGCATTGCCTAACTGAAAGGTGAGCTTTCTTCTTAAATTCTGGACTGGTTTTTTTAAAAAATTAGAATGCCAAACATGATAATAACCACCCCACAGAAAAATGAAACTTTGATTAAGAATGAATTAGATTCTGTATTATCAAGCCGCATTCCGGCAGGAGTGTGATGAACATATCATAAAAGAAAAGGAGAGTGGAAGTGGTCAATAAGAGCTTTGAACATTGTTAAATGAGATTATGTTAATCACATGATACAGAAAAGAAAGCTACTGCTGAGGCCTTTTCTGTCTCTTCTTTTTGAGAAAGGAGCACCGTTCTGCTGAATTAAGGTTCAAAGGGTGGGAAGGACCTTTTTTCATTTATGCAAAATAATAGCTAAATTCTAAGGTTCCAGCTTATACAATGAAGCATGTGGGGAGCGGAGGGTGGGGGGGAAATGGAACAGTTAGAATCCAAATTCCTGGCAATCAAGTATTAAACATGCTCTGCTAAATGGACACTGTAGGACCCAGCCTACAACTCTAATGCATCCTGTACATTTCCATTGACGTTTGTAACCATTCCGGTCCTGTTTAGGTTAAAAAGAATCTAGTTTGATAGCTGGGTCAGCATATAGATCTCTGGCCGTCACCAGAGTCAAAAGGATCGTATCAGACTTATTGCCTAGAGAAGATGGTTGCAAATCCACACACACACATACACACACCTTAAAAAAAGGAAAGAGAGGAATAAATCAATAACCAGGTGGAAACTGGAAAGCCATTTATCAGTGTAAAATGCTAACATGATGTAAGCAACAGTGTTCTCTAATTTACAACTGCCATGAAATGAACATTGTGTTACAGTCCTGCCCTTTATGATCCACCACTTTCCACGTTATCAGCCTATAGTCTGTGCAGGGGCGAGGGAAGGAAGAGGAGAGGGAAATAAGAATTGTCCATGGGATTTCCTTTTTGCCCCTTTGCACAAAAGAAGTTTGGCTCCAAAGCCTATTGAAGTCTGTGAAAGGAACATGGCTGCATTCAGTAGCTCCTTGCTGCAAAAGCCCTTCTGACTTTCTCCCTTTTGGTTTTTGTTTGACAAGAGGTGTTTGTTTATTTATAGACATTTGCCTCAATATATTTGAGGCAAATGGCCCAATACTATAAATGCCCCCCCCCAACACATTTCCAACCGTTATAAATTTGAAACGTTAAAAGTGTTGTCAAAAACAAACACTTCCTCTCTATTTTTTCATTTCAGCTTCTAAACCAACTCTTCCCATGGTTTAATAATCCCACAGTAAAAGCATTCCAGACCTAGGATTTCCTTTCAACTGTGAATTTTAAAGGTAAATCATTAATTAAATTTATAATGTAACACATTCATTCCTCTAGGGCTGCTATAGATTTAGTAATAGCGCTATTCACTGGTAAAGTGGCCTATTTTTATCTCCAACGTCTCATATTAACACATAAAATACTTCACACTTCAGGAATGACCTGTTCTGGATCCATAAAAAGAGGGCGGAGCCAAGGGCTTTGCAACGTACAGTGAGCTTATACACAGTATAAAATGAAGGCCGTGCTGATCTGCGAAGGCTCTATACCTTTGGGTGTTCTTGAAGGCAGAGGGAGGGAGAAGTGTTACTTTTCCCAGCGCTTTGAAACAAATCTGCAGCATATGCAGCTATACGAAAGCACTTTCAAGGCACTCCTGCAGACAGACTTGAAGACAAGACTAAGCCCTCTTGATTTTCCCCCACTGCCAACGTGAAAAGGCAGCACACAGAGACATGGATTTATTGAAACTAGTCCTCTTTACATTTCTCCTCAGACTTCGTATGTTACGAACGTTAAGTCACAGATACACACACACGCAAACACCTTGAAAATTAATATAGGGTCATCCTCTGCCAATCAGTCACAATTGCTGACTTCTTCAAAATGGCGATATTTGAATCTACAGAAGGGATGCCCCATGGGTGCACAGAAAGAAAGACTAATTCATTGACCTTTCCAGGGTATAGGATTAACTGAGACGCCTGACTCTCACCCAGATAAAGCTGTACCTTTCCCCACTGTCAAAGATGAGGGCAATTGCCGGCAATCAACAGTGAATGTGTGCTGTCTGCACCGCCAGAGGCCTGTCAATCATTCCCCTTTTCTAGGGCTGGGGGAGGCAGGCAGGGAACGGTTCCAGGGACAGCACAGTGTGCACAGGCACAGCAAAACCTGACTGCAGTCAAGTTCGGGCAGAGCAACAACGAGAGCAGGACAATACACCATTTTCCCATGATAGGGCTAATTCAGAGCTTATGCATAATGCATCGCTACATAAACAGCCTCGCATTCCTTCCATTTGTCACCATCCTCCCCACCCACCACCTTTCTTCTTCTTTTTAATTACAGGACCGACGGACGTCCAACTACAGTATATTTCATTAGCCCATTGAAGGAATTTGCCTTCCTGTTTATTATATAACTGGCAATCTTTCCAAACTTTAGTGTGTTTTTTAATTATTTGGACTTAGTTAGGCATCAATTGTTTGCCTCTAAGCGCAGCAAGAAGAGGTTTCCATTTAATTTTAAAGGGATTTGAGCATATTTGAATGGAAATACCACATACATTGTTTCTCTCCCCCCCCCCCGAAATTGCTCTTAATATTCACCCTGCATATGTGGCAGTGAAAATAAGGTGGCGGTTTCTATCTGCACCTCTCCCCACCCCCGGTAATTAATAAAAATTCCTGATCCCATGGCATGCTGGGGACACAGTACCTACGGTAAGAATCAGGATCTACTCAGCAGTTCTTTAGCAGACTAAGTGACTGCATGGTATTTGTCCACAAATCCTTTGCTAAATTAAGAGTGAACGTCTGCACAGAGTCCTGACTAAGCTGAGATTCCGTTCTCTCCCAGAATCCAGATCTGCAAATGTGTTAAACATTCACAATTCGGCAATGGATTAAGAAGAAGCTCTTGCTCTGCTTTGCTTTATACACTGCACTGCTGTCCCCCCAAAAGCAGAGGTTTTGATTTTGATTTTGTTTCTTAATGAAGGAAAGAAACCTCATGGACTAGAATATCTAATCTATTAAGGTAGCATCACACCTTTGGAATTGTCCTAAGCTGACACAAATCCTGTTCACCTGCCATCTGGGAACTGGATAGTGGTCACCCTAAATCAGGGCTTGGGAACAATGGAGCCCTCCATGAGGTGTTGGACAACAAAACCCATCATCCATGCTGGCTGAGCCTGATGGCATTTAGAGCCCAGCAAGATCCGGACGGCCACAGGTTCCCCATCCCTGCTCTCAATGTAACTCCACTTCTTTGGAAGAAGCAGGTATAGACATTTATTGTATCTAAGGCCACAATCCTATGCAAACTTACCTTGGAGTAAGCCTCATTGAACCCTCAGAAACTTGCACCCGAGTGAGCATGCATAGATGCCTTGCAAGGAAATTAACCTCACTGAACTATACAGGGTTTCCTTGGGAGAAATATTCTTAGGGTTGGGTTGTAAATATGCGTTCTTTGATCAGATTCTGAAAGTCTATTTCCACTCTCTACGGTTTCCTTCTTGACAGAGCTATGCATTGGGAGTATAAGGTTTCTCCAACAAAGTGTAATTCACATCACAGGCTACGGAAGAAATGTGACCTTCTCCCCACAATCAACAATAATCGAGCCATTAGGATTCACCAGAAACGTACTAATCATTCCATTTTACCTAGATGATCAGATAGGGATGCTGAACTTACCCCTCCTTCCAACGGGCTTGCTATCCACCCAAGTTCACCCTGAACAGATCTGGAATCCAATAAGGTAACTGCAAAAAGGGGGAAACAAACATAAATGACAAGTTACACTTACTGAAACTCAGGCGAAGTTTTTAGAAAAAAATTACCTGACTATTTCCACATGTGAAGAGAAAGATCCTCACTCAGACAAGATTTATATCAACACTTTCTTTTTTAACCAGTCACGCCAGTGGTCATGGACTACTTTCAATTAGAGATCAATATTTACTCAAACTTTGTGGCCGTGATCCAGTAAAAAAGTTAAATTAATCAGAAATGAGCACCTTAGTCAGATCCCTGCCCAAATGCTTCATAATCATGCATACCCACATACTTGGGAGTAAGCACCACTGTGTTTAGACTTACTGCCTAGATCTCATGGTGGAAGTTAATGAGGCTTCAGTTATCTATGGTTAATTTGTTAATTAAATGCAACTAACTCTTTTATGGATCACTGAATTTCCACAGTGGTGAATGTGATACACACATCACGGTAACCTTTACAACACTCCTACAGGGCAAGACAGATTTAGTATTCCCATTCGGCACCTACTGCCATGGTGCCTTCCTAATGCAAAGGTATCCCATGTGGTATGGCCATGACTATTGGCCATACTGGCTGGGGCTGAAGGAAGTGGGAATCCAACAACTTCTGGAGGGAACCCCATTGACCCTATCCTAGAGTCACCTCTTGACTGATAGCTCAGTTGACAGACTCTTAATCTCAGGTTCGTGGGTTCGAGCCCCACACTGAGCAAAAAGATTCCTGCACTTCAGAAGGTTGGAACAGACAGCCCTTGGGTTCCTTTACAATTCTATGAATTGAGAACCTCCATGCTCACAGCTCATTCTCTGAACTACACCCCACAACTGTACAAAGGGTGCTGCAAGGCCAACGGCCTGGCGGTTAAACACTTGAAGATATCAAGTAAAAATTAAAAAAAAATCTTACTACTGATAAGCAATGCTTCTATTTAGCCCTCTCATTTATATGCAGCACAATCCTATCTGCACTGAATCAGAAGCCCCACTGTTTTCCATGGGGTTTATTCCCATGTAGACATGCTATTGGTTTTAGCCATGCAGAACAGTCTTGTGAAGAAAGTATCACTGTCGTCTTCAGGGGACTTTATTGCTCACAAAGAGCTAAGGATTTACAAAGCTGAGGAAGAGTGAAAGGACAGGCTTATATATATATACCTGTGGTGGGAAATGAGGTATGTAACATGTAGACACTCCAATAATAAGTATCATGAAAGTAATTTCATTTGTCTTGTAATAAATGTCCTTGTTTACACCGTCCGTCACTTCTGTTTCATGAATTGCACATCTCTTAGGGGTATGTCAGTGAATTTCTGAAGCAGGTGGAGCACACAGCTTGACATATAGTATAATCCAAATTGGTGTATCGCTGCCACCGTAAACACTGAACCCAATATGTTTTGTTACCACCTTCTGGGTGTTTAATGACACTTGCAAGAAAAAAACAGGTGTATTTTCCTTTTAATCCACCTTCCAGGGTAATATTTCTAGGAGTAAGAGATTGGATGCATTGAGTGAGGAGGGAGGGGGTATTAATTCTGTAGGAAACAAAAAAAAAAGTGGGGGGGGGGAGAACCTCAGTGTGTACTAAGGCCCACCACTGCATTCTTTGTACCTCCTAAGCCTCTTGTTAAAGATGGAGTAAGAGGTGGGGACATGAAAAATGGCTCCCCTGGTACAGATTTAACTTAAAGACGCTGAGACATTCAATGAAATCTCAGCCCCTCAGTTCCTCTCCCCCCCCCCCAGCCTTTCCCATAGTCAGACTACAAAAACCACAAGTTCTAAATAAATCATAAATAAGGGTTTCAAACTACAACAAACAAATGCAACATCCTTTCTGACTGAAATGGTTATATTTTATTTAGTTTGTTGTTGTTTTTAAGCCAATGATGATCATTTGCAATTTCTGCAGACATTGCCTCCTCTCCCTTTGGAAGATCAAGAAGAACCAACCAAAAACTATTTTAAGAGAGACAGAGAAAGAGACAGACAAAGCCTTCTCAGATTGGTCCAGCGCTCCTGCACCAGAGAGGACAAGGCTTTTCCATCCCTTGGAATGAACGGAAAACAAGAAAGTGGGAAGACAGTGTGGCTGAGTTGCTGATGGCAAAGAAAATGATGAAAAACAAGGGAAAAGGGGGGGGGTAGAGCGTTGCATTTTTTTAAAATGCAAGAGTGTAGGGATATCTCAGGCACAGGCAAATCCATCTGCAAAATGCTTTGCCTCTCGGTTTCAAGTTTAAACTGCACATTGCCTGCATCTGTGCTCTTCTGTACCAGGTGATTGCCAGGCCTCTGACATTATACCATGGCCAGGTTTGCCCTAGGAGTTGCAGGAGCCAAATCGCGAGCAGATGGACACACACGGGCATCTCTCTCTCACACACACACACACTCACAAACAGGGAGCAGCGCAGACAAACACACCCCTTCTTGTCAAGCTGGTTTAGGAACGTGCAGGCCACCTGGATGTATGCAAAGCCAGACAGGTACTCCAGGAAACTGCGTGTGTGTGTGTGTGTGTGTGTAAGCGCGCGCGTGTCCCGGGTTACGTAACATCAGTCTTACGAACACCAAGATCTTTAGGCTTCCTTCCTTCCTCATCATCTTTCCAAGACGAAGACTAATAACAACAAAAACAATGCCCAGTTCGTACGCCCTCCGCGGAATGCAGCAAGCCAGGAGGTGCAAGAGGGCGCGCGGACGGAGCAGGGAGCGAGGGTTGCTTTGAACTTTAGGGCTCTAACCTAGATTTTACACGGGTGCAAAAAGGGAAGAATCTGGCCCCGTCCGCAAAATAAAAAGGGCCTTTTTTTTCCTGGCGTGGCGGCGGGTCCCGCGGCGTGACTTGCGAGCAGGTCGGCTCCAGGCATCTCGGAAAATCCAGGTCAAGCTCCCACGCGCTTTTGCGCCGCGCGCGCCGGGACGTCGCGTCTGCGGCAAACGCAGCTCCCCAGCAAGGCGAGGATCCGAGGCGGCTCCAGCCCGCCCCGCCGCCTCTCCAAACTTCCACCTCTCCCCGTCCAGGGGGCGACGCGATGGTGCCGGCGGACGTGGGGAGTCTGGCTGCGGGGCGAAGCTCCGGCAAAAGGAAGCAGGACGGGTGGGTAGGTGGGTGGAGAAGCACCCTGGCGACGCTTCCCCTTCGGCTGTCCAGCCTCGCTTGGCACGGAGGGAGCGAGCCCAGCCGGGAGGTCGTCCGTCGGTCCGTCCGGAAGGCAGGCGCCTGGGTCGAACTTTCTCCTGGCCGCACAAGTTGCCCACAAGAGCGTCCTGCAAAGCGCGCGCGCTGCCGGCCGCTCACGGTCCCTACCGCTGGAAGACGGTGTTGGGGGGAAGCACCCCAAACCCCGGAGAAAAAGGAGAGATGGATGGAGCCTCCGATCGGCCCGGGGTACCAACCACTACCAACCCCCGTCGCTTTTTAAATTTTATTTTCCCACTCACCTTCGTTGGCTGGATATACCCGAGAGCCGGTAACCCCCTCGCAAATCCCAAAGAGAAGCGGCAAGACGGTGAAGAAATATACAATCCCAGCCATGGTTTTTTGGTGCCAGCGCTGCTCCTGTCTCCTCTATCCCAGTGGAATAAATGCTTAAATTGGGAGTGCAGCAGGCTGTAGACATTGCCAAGGGGGCGGGGGAGGGACCGTGACGTACAGCCGTCCATCAAGCCCGCCCTCCTGTCGGAGGCGCTGCTCGGGAAGAAAGCCCCGCCCCGTCCCCCTCGCCGCCCCGCCCCGTCCCAAGCCTCGCCTCCTTCCCGCCCGTCGTCCAACGGGGCGAAAGTGTCTGAGCGGCGACGGATCCTCTCTCTTCCAGGCTCGCCTTTCCCCGACCACAGGCATCGCCATCCCCGCCGTCCTGCTGAAGAATCCCTCCAAGCCGGGCACGGAAACGCTGCTCCGTGTTCATTACTTCACACACACACAAACGCCCGGCGCGCGTCAGTACAGAGCCCGAGTTTCCCGGGGCTCTTTTCTGGAGAGCAAACAAGGATCGGATTCCTCTGGAAAGAAGCGATTAGCAAAGCGGCTCCTTTTCTTTTTTTAAATCTTTGATGAAATAACTGCACTGCCCTCTACACAGTTTCCTTTAAAAAGAGACTAAGAATAACAGTAACAGCAAACAACTTGACTATCTGAATGATATTTAGATAGATAATATCTAGGATGCGGTGACCAATGCGGCGCGAAATGATTTTGCGCACCGGGTACCTGTCTGCCTGGTGCGCGCCGTTTCCTCGCCATCTAAACCCGGGTTTAGATCGCGATCCCTTTTTTCCGGGCAGAAAAATCTCTGGATGAAAGATCTTCCCGGGGGCGGGGGGGGGGGGTAACGGTTGGGTGGAAGGGAAGGAGGAGAGGGGTTTTCTGTCCGGTGTGTGCGCGCGTTCGTGCGCGCGGTATTGTTGCAATAAGCTGCCGGTCACCTTTCCAAACCGAGAGCCACTAACTGAGCAGCCAAGTTATTTTTCCACCACCCCAGTCTCTCCATTGACAGGCAGACTGTTTTTAATCGGCTTCTCGGCCAAGCCGGTTTTGTGCAAGTACAGTAAACGAATGAAAAAGGGTCCCACACCGACACTGCACAGCCGATCCCGGTGATCCAGAGAAACTGACGGCACCGGAGGCGTCTGAAAACTTTTTTGATAAACAGGAAAGACAATAGGAAGCGAGTCGCAGGAGATATGTGCGTGGCTTGTGGTGCCCATTTCTTGGCAAACCCACAATATCCAGGCAAAGACAGATCTCTTTGGAGAGGATTTCTCCGACTTGATCACCACCCGCTCTCGCTTAACTGCAGACAACGGGTGAAGCGGGTGTCACCCGCCTCCCTCCCTGGGATCTTGCATACATTTCAAGCGCCCACGGCTTGTGGTCTTTTACATACGCCGGGAGTGATCGCAAGGAAAAGTCCACGAGGGGAGAAAGGAGCAAGCAAAAGAACCCATGAACTGGTGTGGGTGGGTTTCTTTTCTTTCCCCCCTCCCCTGAGCGGAAAAGGGCTGCGACCCACACAGAGAACAGGTTGGGGGTGGATTCCAGCGCTCCTCGTTCACGCCAGCGAGGAAGAGCTTCCAACACAAGCCAACAGCGCCCCCTCGTGGGTTCCCGGTTAGTGAAGAGAATGCAGACAAAGACGTCAATGTGACAAGGTAGATTTTTTTAAAAAAGTGTTTGCATCAAAGTCTTTGCTCCCCCGCCGCCCAACTAGAACCAAAAGGCAGCATCAATATAATATGCCTTCGCAAACAGCTTCTTTTTTAGATCTTCAGCAGCACTGCAAGAGATTTAAGATTTAAGCGAGGAGTTCTGTCAGGGCTGACCGGTCCCATTTCTCCACCTGAAGCTAAAAAGAGAAAGTTGCCGCCTCCCCCTTTCTCTGCCAGCCCCTGCCCCATCTATTGAAGAGAGGGTCGCATGGCTTACCAGGGTCCCATGGCTGCAGCTTTCAGTGTGGTGATGAGGGGCACCACCCTAGAATGTGAGGAGATGAAGACTCTGTGTTGGCCAGTAGGCAATGGCTTTTTTCCACCTGCCTTGTCACACCCTCCAGCCCTAGGAGCCTTCAGAACCATAGAATTGTAGAGTTGGAAGGGACCCCAAAAGTCATTTAGTCCAACCCCCTGCAATGTAGGAATCTCAATTAAAGCATCCAGGACAGATGGCCATCTAACCTCTGCTGAAAAACCTCCAAGGAAGGAGAGCCCACAACCTCGCGAGGGAGACAGCTCCACAGTCGAAGAGCTTTTACTGTCAGAAAGTACTTCTTGGTGTTTAGTCGGAATCTTCTTTCTGGTAACTCGAAGGCACTGGTTCAAGTCCTAACATCTAGAAGAGGAGAAAACAAGTTTGCTTTGCGACAGCTCTTAAGTTATTTGAAGATGGCGATCATATCTCCTCTCAAGTCTCCATTTTTCCAGGCTAAACATACCCAGCTCCCTCAACCATTCCTCATAAGACTTGGTTTACAGACGCTTGATCATTGCCCTCTTCTGCACACATTCCAGCTTGCCAATATCCTTCTTAACTTCTGGTGCCCATGATTGGATACAGGATTCCAGTGTGTCTTGACCAGCCAGAATCAAATGCATCAGCAGCACAGGTGAAACCAGCTACCTCTGATGGCAAACTCAGTCTCTCTCTTCCCTCCAGTTCCTTCTCTGGAAACAGTTTCAAAGCCCAAGAAACTTTTTTCAGATTTCTGAAGGCTGACATCTTCCCCTCCAAATGCTCTGTATTTAGTTTGTTGCTTAACGTTTAAGAGGTGCAGGCTTAGGATCAGAGGTGGAGGGCATTCCCATTTTTCTTTTTTGAAAAAAAAGAAGAAGTCCAATATATTGTATTACCTGGGGACAGATCCATATGGCTCGTGTCAGCTGACAAAGGCTGGGCTGCAAAGGAAAAGCACATATGAGATGGTAGGGGCAGGCAGGCAAATGAGCCCTTGACAATGTAATTGCCGTTATTAGATCCAGTGACACTGTTACCATTGTGGTCCAAGGGACACATCTGCCACTGAAGCACAGGGTTTGCTTCCTCAGTTTGACTCTATTGAATGGTTTTCTTCTGGTGGTCAGGACAGGCGATACGTTTGCTTGCCTGCTTACTTGCCAAGATCAAATAGCATAAGAGGAGCCCTGCTGGATTGTGCTCAAGGCTCACCTGGTCCAGCATCCTGTTCCCACTGTGGCCAAACAGAAGCCCCAATGATAAGTCTGCAAGCAGGACCACAGCACACCCTCCCCATTTGTGACTCTAAGCAGCTCAAATAGGGGAAGGAGAGCCTCGCCAGTTATTGTCCCAAGGTGAATGATAAGCTGCACCGTGCCTCTCTCTTCCACAACAGTACAGTGGTACCTTGGTTTACAACCATATTCCCTTCCGGAGGTCCGGTTGTAAAGCAAAACAGGTTGTAACCCAAGGTGCTCTTTCGCCAATGGGGCCTCCCAATTTTTTTTTTTCCATAATCCCCCCAAAATGGGTTGTAATCCAAAAATAGGTTGCAAACCGGGACACGCACTTCCGGGTTTGACGTGTTTGTAATCCAAAACATATGCAAACCAAGACGTATGCAAAACAAGGTACCACTGTATCTCAGAGCGAGTCCCAGCCCTTTAAAATCACACAAGGATCTACAGGGTTGAGTTGCCTTTCCTGATCACTCTTCTGCCAAGACAGAGGGAGAAATGCTCTTTGTTTCTCCGTGACCACAGTGAAGCAATATATAGCCTATGTGAAAATGTTTGTTTTTACCTATGGCACAGAGTGCAAAAGGATACAGACACCAGCAGCGTAAGTGTAACAGTATGAGCCAGGTATAAATAATAAAACCATTATGATTCTTTCTTTCTTCTTCTTTTCTTCTTCTTTGGCGATCACTCATGGCAGAGTAAGATTGTCTTCCATAAACACGGTTTTAGCAATGCGTCCGTAAGTGACTGTGGAGGCCAATTCTGGATCCACATGTCCTTCCACAGTGGGGACATTGGTTTCTGTTACTTTTACAGCCCACCTTTTCCAATAATAATAATAATAATAATAATAATAATGCACTCAAGCTGGTATAACAACAACAACAACGTTCTCCCCTCCTCATTTTATCCTCACAACAACCCTGTGAGGTAGGTTAGGCTGAGAGACAGTGACTAGGCTTTTCCCACATATATTTTATATTATTTGTTAGGGGCATCCATATCACAGGCTGAATCACTGGCTCTGCTTATTGGATGTATTGTTAGACACAAGTAAATGAGCTCGTAGGCCCCCTCTGAACTATACATTTAAAGCAGTACTATACCACTTTAAACAGTCATGGCTTCCCCCAAAGAATCCTGGGAACTGACTCGCTAAGGGAGCAGAACTTGTTCTAGTGGTGGTTTAACCATCAATCCCTCTTTCCCAGGGAACTCTGGGAATTGTAGTTCTGGAAGGGGAAGTGCTCCAGGATTCTCTGTGAGAAGCCACAGCTGTGGTATGGTACTGGTTTAACTGGAGGATGAAGATGAGGGCCCAAGTTAAGACTTAAGTGGCATGCCTGCCATCTGCATTTCCATCCCCTTGACAGAAAATCAGGATAGAAAAGTTGTTGAGCTTTTATGGCAAAATCGCAATAAAGGGCATTTTTAAGCCATTTAAATGCAAAAACAGCACCGGCAACATGGGCATTTTAAACAAGCTCTGCACAAGCACTGCTGCCGGCTGCAGTATTTCCATCTTTCATCAAGGAAATGATCCTTGAAGATAAAGAGGTGGCATTCTGAGATGCCCTACTGGAGGACTAAGCTAAGAGACAGTGCTACTTTCTTCTCCTGATTGTGGTGCTGGACTAGCAGGAGAGCCCCTGACTTACTTGCAAAAGTACCTCTTCTCCCTTTGGTGTAATGCCACTGCAAGATGGCCTTAGTGTGCAGGAGACAGGAAGGAGCGCTTCATGCATAAATACAGTGGTACCTCGGGCTAAGTACTTAATTTGTTCCAGAGGTCCATTCTTAACCTGAAACTTTTCTGAACCTGAAGCACCACTTTAGCTAATGGGGCCTCCTGCTGCCACTGTGCTGCCGCTGCATGATTTCTGTTCTCATCCTGAAGCAAAGTTCTTAACCCGAGGTACTATTTCTGGGTTAGTGGAGTCTGTAACCTGAAGCGTATGTAACCCGAGGTACCACTGTATTTGCAAAACTGGGTTAGGGGAGGTTGTGTTATCAGTAAGGACAGCTTTTCTTCTGTGATTAACTTGAGAAAGTAATCATTTCAAGGATCAGATTGAAATCTTCAGGTGTGATTTTGTGCTTCGTTTTTAAAGGCAACACTAGGTTTGATTAAGAGGAAACCTTGCCATGTTTTTCGTTGCTTGACTACTATACTTTCCATGTTCTGAGTAGTGAGCCAGAGCATTGGGACTGTTAGCCCTGGGAACATTCTGTAACTAAATGGTGTTCCAATTAATTTTGATGATTCTGATGATGATTTTCATGCTGGAGAAAATATATAGCTTTTTAGCATTGCCTCTGCACTATTGACCTTGCGATAGATCAAGCCTAGCAACCTAACAAATATATTGACTCAACTTTTTCCTTCTGTTCTGTTCTCTTCATTACTTTAAAATAATTGGATTCCGTAATTTTAAAAGATCACAAGCCTACAACTCAAACCACAACTCTTCCTATTAAATGGGGGAGGAGTGAAGAATTTTGGAGTGTGTTCCCTCCCTCCCTCCACCCACCCACCCACTATTGCTCTTAGCGTCTAAGCCATACTCTCTAGATGTTCTCTGAAAGCATCCTTGATTCAGCTTAATTTTATTCCTTGGCTCCAAGAGGCCTTTTACTACATCCTCTTGGAATGCACATGATTGCACCAAATGGCGGGTATTTTCCAAACAGCTCTAAAGCTCCTTGCTGGCTTTCCTCTTCTACTCAAAATTGCTCGGATGAAACAAATGTAAAACAAAGAAGCGAGGTAGCTTCTGAACACGAGGCTTGATCAATGGACATCTTGGGCTTTTGCTTTTCTGCAAGTATGCAAATGAAATCATTATTTTCTCAGCCCTGTGCCCCCCCCCCTTACCTCTGCTCATCCACAGTGCAGGGAAGAGCTGCTATATCATGACGTTCCTTATTTTAAAGGGACATCACCCTGAATATTCAGCATATCCTTTCAGCAGCGTCTGCCTTCAAGTGTGTATGCCTCAATTAGATGTGCTGTGGGGGATTTTGTTGTTGATGCTGTTACCATTATTATGAAGGCCCTGCAGCCAACAAATAATCTGCAAAGTCTGTAAAATACTCTCTAGAGGAAGAACAGATGCAGCAGCTCCTTTGATTATGGCTGGGCCTGGGGGAAAAAAATTAGGTCTCTATACCTTTCTTGAACATCAGTGTGTAATATCACCCTCAAGGCCTGAGGCTTCCACACTCTTTTTAAAGGCAGAACTCAGAAATCCATAGTGTGCCACAGCTCAGGCGACGCAATAAGCTGGATGAAATCTGCCATTCTTACAGGAAAAGGCATCTGTGCCTGCCCTTTGTATGCTTGCACTAGAGTAGGAGGAGTCTGCCAATTTCAGTTCCTCATTTCTCCGGCGATAAACCCCACACTTCCACCACGTCAGGTTGCAATTTATATCTTGAAGCCCTCCTGAAAACCCACAAATATTTTAGTGCAATTTTCTCCCCATATACACATTTTGTGTGTGACTCTCCCTAACATAATGCATTTTTATGTTGTTTTCAATAATATATGCCTAACACACACATTTTTGTAAGCATGAGTCAGTATGATTGTTGATTTATTATTTGTCGCACTTATTAGTAACTTTTTCAGATAAAAAGTAGCTCAGTGTGACTTACAAAAAAGTAGCTAACTAAAACAGAATGAAAGCTAAAAACACATGCATGTCTTTGAGCTCTGATAATGCCTCTTGCCCATCTCTCTCTCTCTCTCTCTCTCTCTCTCTCTGTGTGTGTGTGTGTGTGTGTGTGTGTGTGTAAACTAGCCTATATTTGTTACTCCAAACACTTTCCCCTCTGGACTGTCTACCACTAGTACTGTATGTGGCTCCTGGAAGGTTGCCCAGAATTTAATTTGGTGCTTGAGCTGAATAAGTTTTCCTACCCCCAGTCTTTGGTATAGCATTAAACTATGGGTTAGCATTACATGAACAAACCTGGAACTCATATGCACCACCCTGACTTCTCCTTCCACCTGAACAGTGCTTATGTCCCTTTCACTATTAGACTTTGCTAGATGCTGTTCTTAAATCTCCTGGGAGCTGTATTAAAGAATTCTAGAACAGCTTGCCATGGACAATGAAATTTAATGTTGGTTCTGAACCAGATCATTGTTTAGGGGAAAGGGTGTTAAAGGGGGGCAAGCTAAATTATTAATCTTATTTATTATTAATTAAATTTGTATACCGCCCTTCTTCCGAAGATCCCAGGGCACAGCAGAAAAATACAAAATGAGAATACAAAATGTGTCCCCACTGTGTTGGTTTCATTTTTTTTAAAGGTAAAAACCAAGCATGGACTGTCAATTAATTTGCCTTAAGTGTTGTTATTGATTATACAGTTTAGTCAAACTTTTTAAAAAAGTTAATTACGCAGCTTATCTTGTTGGACTCCATTTCAATTCTGTGTTGTTATTACTGGGATATGAGCTGTGCTTTGCTTGATCCACACAGGTTTTCTGCTTACAGAACACCCACAATCGCTCGCTTAAAGATAACTCTGTAATGATAGCTAGTGTGTCTCTGCATTTTTGTAAGAGAAGATAAGTGGCAGTTTAGATAAAAAGAACCTTAAAAAATGGTTCATGCAAATAAAAAGTAATGGTTACATACTGTACTTCCTGTGCTAAAGTATCTGCAAGATTTGTTGGCTTAAATTAGGCATGGTGGGGGGAGAGAGGATTGGTTTTTGTCTATTTATGTGAAAATACTCGCAACACTTGATTAAAGAAGCCCGGTAGTTCTGTTTTATAATTTCCTGTATCCCACCAAATCCATTCTCACTCACTGGAAACTTTCCAAGAAAAGTTGTACACCTGAAAAGAGAGGGAAGATGCAGCCCTGCTTTTAACAGAAAACAAGAAACATGCAAACCTCCACAAGGGAAATAAATACAGGGCAAAGTGAGGAAGCCATGTAAATGATTTCAGAATTAAATCCTGTCTGACAGCAAACTCTGCATGTTAATCCTTATATAGCCAAACCAAGACAGCACCACCCATGCACAAGATGGAGGCGTTGGCAAGCTTGAGTGAATCTAATGGTTTTCAGAAGAACAAAAGCACTTTTGGAGTGGGGGCAGGGGAGAGAGAGAGCCTGATGAGGGCTGACGATGCTCAGTGGGCATGGAATGCTAAGTGTTAATGGGGAGATGGAATGGAGCGTCCTGGAACAGGTCATGACTAATGGGAACCCTGAGCAAGAGCACTCCACACTGGCTTGCTTTATTACAGATCCTACTTGTGGCTCCAATACAGTGGTACCTCGGTTTAAACAGGGGTGCCCAAACTTTTTTTCATAGAGGGCCAGATTTGATGAAGTGAACATGCCTTTAGGATTTTCCCCCAAAGTTGTTGAGCTTTTTTTTACAATTGTTGAGCTGGTTTGGGGATTTTTTTTTACTCCAGGGAATAAACTGCTACAGGGGCCAGATTAGGCCCCCAGAATGGACTTTGGACATGCCTGGTTTAAGAACAGCCCTGTTTATGAACTATTTGGTTTAAGAATTCTGCAAAACACTGAGATCCAGCACCGAGGGCCTTCTGGCAATAAACAACTATTTTACTTTTAAAAGACAACTGAAGGCGGCCCTGTTTAGGGAAGTTTTTAATGTCTGATGCTGTATTGTTTTTGATATTTGGTTTGAAGCCGCCCAGACTGGCTGGGGAGACCCAGTCAGATGGGCAGGGTATAAATAATAAATAATTATTATTATTATTATTATTATTATTATTATTATTATTATTATTATTATTATACCGGAAGTAGTGTCCCGGTTTGGAAACTTTACCTCGGTCTAATAATGGAATCTGAATGGTGGAAGGGCACCGGCGGTGGGAGGCCTCATTAGGGAAAGCGCACCCCAGTTTAAGAACGGTTTCAGTTTAAAACGGACTTCCAGAATGGATTAAGTTCATAAACCGAGGTGCCACTGTATCTGCAACTTATCCACCGAGCATAACTTTGTACAGATTTATTATATACCTCCACTTTTGGGGGCTGTATGCCTCTGAATGTCAGTTGCTGGGAGTCGCAAGAGGAGAGAGTGCTGTTGCGCTCAGATTGTGCTTGTGGGCTTCCCATAGGCATCGGGTTGGCCTCTCTGAGAGCAGGATACAGGACCTGGGGGGCCTTTGGGTGCGTTTACAATGCCTGCATTTTATAATAAGCCTGTATTCTGATTTTGTTTACACCAGAGCCACTCCAAAGCAATTTGACATAGCATTTGTTCTTTGCTGTTCTGTCGCAGATCTTTTCTGTTTTATTGCTCATGAAAAGAACAACATGGCCTGCTTTCAACCTGCCTGGTTCTATTATTGTGCAGCTCCATGTTGGAAAGGATTCAGTTCTTTCCAGAAGAAATCACATTTAAAACATTAGCAAGTTTACACTGCTGAAATGGCCAAATTAGTCTCATGTTTTAATAAGCTCATCCAAAGTCCTTGATAGCCATTTCACCAACACAAACACACACACACACAATCGGAGGACAGATTGCAATAACTCACACCACCGTGTCAAAAGGTTGATCATCTCTTTTTATTATTTGTTTATTTCATTTATTAATTGCTTTCCAAAAAAAAGTAGCCTGCATAAATTTAACAATGAATGGGCTATTCCCAAAGGACCAGAAGCTTTTCTTATAGATATAATAGGAATGGATGTTCCAAAGCTGATGACCAAACTACAGTATTTCTGTCTGTGACAACAGCAGCTAGAATATTATATGCACAGAACTGGGAAGAGGAGAAGGTTTCAACAAAGGAGGAGTGTCTTTTGAAAGTAATGGACTCTGCAGAAATGGCAAAGCTGACAGCGAAATTAAGAGATCAAAATCATGAACTTTTTATAGAAAAATGGAAGTCTTTCGTGGACTGTTTTAAAAATATATATATATAACAGTGCCTTTATACAGGGCAACCATGAAAAAATGGTTTCTAAGCCTAGAAATCTATACAAATAACCATAGTTGAGGATTTATGGAAATAATTTTCATCCCATCTGGCAAATTTCATTACACTACGCACGTGAGAATTTTGATAACCTTACACTGATAGAATTTTGTTCGTTTGTAATAAATAAAGGGCACGATCAAACCAAAGTTAAGGACCTTTGGTTTCCATGAGAACCATCTGAGAATGGGCCTTACTCAATGAAATCAATGGACTGCAAAATGGCTTCACTGGATCATTCCCCTTGCTCGGGACTGCCAAACTGCAAGTTTTCAGTGCAATTCTCCAGCTTAGCTTCAAGCAGGATTGCAGTTTGTGATCTTTTATGAGCCGCCTTACTTGTTCCATTGAGGTCAATTTTACTTGCAGAGCCCGATGCTAATGCTGAAAATTCATTTTTTTACACTCCAATGGATTTGGTTTGTTGCTTTCCAGGAAAAGGTTAGGAGTAGGCATGTTGGCCGGGCTCAACTCAGAGATGCAAGTCCTGGTCCATTTTTATTTAACCATTTCAAATCTCTATTTTCCCAGGTCTACCTATACATTTGTCCATCTTCCCTGAAGCCTTTTGCTGTCAGTTTAACAACAGCCTCTGTAAGAGCCATTGCGCGTTTTCTGACCTCTGGGAACCTTGTGCTCCATTTAGATGAGGGGCAGAAGCAAACAGAGGCTTTTCCTTTAGTATTCTGCCCCATAGACGGAAGGAGTGGGTGCGTGGGTGAAAGGGATGCATTCGGCTCCTTCAGAAACTGTTTTCCCATGAAAACACAAGTCCTCTTGTGAAACTCCCACACACCTCTGGCCCCAAATGGCTATTTGGCATTTTTTGAGCAGAGGGTATAAAATCACCCTTGGATGTCTCATGCTCCTGTAAAGCCCCTCAATCAAAAAGTAGCATGGAATAAATGTATTTTATTGTCTGATAGACGGGCTCTCACTCTGCTAGGCTTTCTTTACTTGGTGCAGACTTACAGCATAATCCTAACCATGGGTAGGCAACCTAAGGCCTGGGGGCCGGATGCGGCCCAATCGCCTTCTCAATCAGTCCTGCAGACGGTCCGGGAATCAGCATGTTTTTACATGAGTAGAATGTGTCCTTTTATTTAAAATGCATCTCTGGGTTATTTGTGGGGTATAGGAATCTGTTCATTTTTTCTCCAAAATATAGTCTAGCCCCCCATAAGGTCTGAGGGACACTGGACCGGCCCCCTGCTGAAAAAGTTTGCTGACCCCTGATCCTAACCATGTCTAATCAGAAGTCCTATTGAGTTCAAAGTGGCATAAGTGCGTTTGGGATTGAGGCTTTGTCTGCAAATCTATGCTCTCTTATCTTGGGAAATTATGCCATTGAACAAAGTGGAGATTTGCTTCTGAGTAATACATGCATAGATTGTGCTGTGCAGCAAGCTTCTCTTCCCTTGCTTGTTATTGTAGTTTCCTTACTGATTACAAAATATAATTCTAAGCTTTTTACTTGGACACTTAGGGAAGATGGAAGCCAAGCAGTACAGATTTTATTTATTTATTAATTTAATCAGGAATCAACTGAATAAATCAACTTAATATAATACAAATGTTGAAAGCCTCCCTGATTTTGGGAAAAAAATGTGTTGGATACAACTATTTTAACATGAAAACAAAGAAACGCATAAATGTCACACAACACACAGCATAAGTGGTGCCGTATGAGAGTCGTATGATGTGCTTTAAAAAGAAAAGTATGTCACCCAAAAATATATCTGAAGACAGCAGTTTTTCTGATATATTTGATTCTGGAATAAGAAAAAAAATCTTGCAAGCTGAATACTGGCAAAAGACAGCACTGTGCAAAAAGGAGGAACATCTTGTTTGTTTAAGATATTTTTATCCTGCCCTTCAGCCCACAAAGTTATACAAGACCAAAAGCAAGTTTAGATAAATCTGATAACATCCATTGAAAATAATCAATCAAATGTAAAAGTAGACCACATAACCACAATAAAAAGCAACACAACATCCAAGTTCTGGGTGGTTTTTAAAATTTAATAAACACCAAATTTACATTAAAAGGCCTGGGGAAAGTTCCCCCCTGGCACTCAAAAATAAATACAAATAAATACAGCATCAGGATAACCTCTTCATGAAGGGAGCTCCATAAACTGGGTGCTACAACTAAAAAGTCCCCGTCTCCCCTTCACTTGCTGGAGTGACGTGGAGTGGGGTCTCCAGGAGTGATCTCAATGGCCAGGGCACTTCAGGCAGGAGCAGGGAGTTTTTAGGTGCCCTCACCTTAAAACCATTTTCGGGCTTTATGAGGTTAAAACCAGCATTTCCAATTGTGTTCAGAAATGGTCCCGTATCCAGTAGAGCAGCATGATATTTAGCAAGATAAGAGTGTGTATTGCAAGATAGAGTATGATCACAGAGTTGGAAGGGACCCTGAGCTTCATGTTCACCACATGAAGGTTTGATGGTATGAAGAATTTTCATAACACCCTGTCAAGCCTCTCGCATTCGGCTATCTGTTGTGTTGTTCTTGTTAGACACATTGAAATTTGTGAGGAAAACGAATCTTTAAGGATGAAATATGTGAATCTTTAAGGATGCCTATGTACGTTGGTGCTAAAGCCACTTCTCATGTGAACAAGCACACAATATAAATGACCGTGATTCGCATAGCACAACCAAAAGTTCTTCCAAGCATATGGATCATTTTGGGCATGTGCGGAATGCCTGTACCTCTTGATTGAGCCTTTCAATCTTCTCTCAAATGTATTTAGTCAACCAAGAAAGGCCCAATTTGCATGGTTTGGTGGAGCTACCCCTCCCCCCTTTCACTTTTCAGGATGGATTATGCAGGTTTAGATAACATTCCCTGTAATTCAAAAGTAAGTCCAATTTTCTCAAGCAACACATCAGTAGTTATCTGCCTCAAGCCTAACTAAATCAGTGCTTCCTTTTTCGATTCCCACATCTTCCCAAAACGTTTTCCAACCATTGGAAAATGGCAGGGTAAATCCTCCACTGGTACCTCAGGTTACATATGCTTCAGGTTACATACGCTTCAGGTTACAGACTCCGCTAACCCAGAAATAGTGCTTCAGGTTAAGAACTTTGCTTCAGGATGAGAACAGAAATTGTGCTCCGGCGGCGCGGCAGCAGCAGGAGGCCCCATTAGCTAAAGCGGTGCTTCAGGTTATCAGTTCGCATTGTGGGGGATGTTTTAAGACAGGAGTCACCAGTGTGGCAACCAGTGGCGTAGCGTGGAGGGTGCAGGGGGGGCCGGCCGCACCGGGCGCAACATCTGGGGGGGCGCACACTCGCACTCGCAGCTCTCTGCCCCTACCTGGCTCACTCACTCTCTCTCACTGCAGTGCTGGCTGTGCGAATCCGATCCGAGCCGCCGGGTCGCCGCCCACTGTGGAGGGGAGGGTGCCAGGCGTGCGGTGCGGTGCGGAGAGAGAGCGAGGGACTATCTGGGGGAGGGACAGTGCAGGGGGGGGCGCAAATTACTTGCCTTGCCCCGGGTGCTGACAACCCACGCTACGCCACTGGTGGCAACCTTGTGTCCTCTGCCCCTGTCACCCCACTGATACTAGGTTTGAAAGAGACATTCTGCTTCAGCCAATAAGATTGATTTGTATGTGTATGTGGTGCTCATGACAGTTTCTCCAGTTTACAAATGTGCGCAGAGGTCCCCAAAGCTCGATGAGCCCTGTTTTAAGACTACCCAGCATAACATATTGCTACAAGTCTACATTGTCAGTTTCTACACAATAATCTGGGTACATCTGGGACCTCAAACTTGATTGGTGCTTGTGATCATGAAATCCTGTACAGGAAGGCAAAAACTGGAAGCCTGCGTTCAAAGAAGTAGAGAAACTCGACTGTCTGAAGCTGACATCACCGTGGGACATTTCACATCTTACAAAACTCCCATCTAGACATCACGTCCTCTATGTAGGAAATAATGTGCAATTTGCATGCAGATTGTTACCCTTTATTTAATTAAGTATTTTTTTTTATATCGCCCTTCAGTTCCATTTCAAGGGCAGCTTCCTCCCAAAAAGCACAATTAAAATGGAAGTTCAAAAAGTATAATAAGCAAAATAAGCGAAAAGCAAAACTGTAGTCAGCAGAATTGAAGTGGCTTCTTAAAAGCTCAGGGAAATAAAAAGGGACTTGAAGCCACGGCAGTTTGCTTAGTAGCACAGGCATAGTAGGATCATAATGTCCCATCCCTGTTTGTGATCTAGCAGCAATCGCCTCCCCTAACAGCAGTTCCCATTGTTTAAAGCAAGGATGGGGAACGGAATCTCAGTCACCTGACATCACAATAACATGCCCACAGAGGTCTCATGAAGGTCCTTTCAAGATAATGCCAGATGTCTTCTTCTTCTTTGGCCAAGTAAGCCAAGTAAGATTGGCTTCCATGAACACGGTTTTAACAGTGAGTCCATAAGTGACTGTGGAGGCCAATTCTGGATCTGCACGTCCTTCCCCAGTGGGGACCTAGGTTTCTGGGAGGGAGTTGATCACGGTGAAGGTTTGCCAAATGTGCCATTCTCTTAGCTCGTTTCTCCCTTTCGACCTGAGTTTGTGCTTCTTCAAAGTCCATGACACCTTTGGCAAAGGCTGTTCTCCAACTGGAGCACTTGCAGGCCAGTGTTTCCCAGTTATCAATGCTTTTACTTCATTTTTAAAAGATTTGCCTTCAGAGTGTCTTTAAACCTCTTTTGTTGTCCACCAGTATTTCGCTTTCCATTCTTAAGTTGGAAATAGAGTAGATGTAGGGCATATATCATATGTCAGGAAGGCAGGCATGGCTTGACTGAAATGACCTTGTGGGCCATCCAATACGACCTGGCAGACCTAATAAAGCCCACAGTTGGATGTTCCCCACCCCTAGCTTAGAGGCAGCCTTGCTCATAGTGCAATAAAGTAGCCTAACGTGGAGGCTATCTGGTAAGGGACACAGAATTCTTACATATCACAGCAACACCAGCTTCAAAGCACAAGCTGTTGCAGTTTGAGTACCCAGGTGGACACAGCTGAGAAAAACCAAGTGTGCCCAGCTCATCTACTCAGGTTTCAGAGATATAAGCCTCCTCAACCAT
The DNA here is from genome assembly GCF_965153285.1 of Podarcis tiliguerta. Lineage (NCBI taxonomy): Eukaryota > Metazoa > Chordata > Lepidosauria > Squamata > Lacertidae > Podarcis > Podarcis tiliguerta. Next base: position 30,390,256 of record NC_139538.1, on the reverse strand, counting down.
GATCAAGTTATGGATTATGGTGGTCTTACCTGGGATCAATCCAGCATTCAGCAGCAACACCAATATGGCCATAGATGGGCTGGCAGAACAAACAGGGATGCTGAAAATGGTGGAAAGACAGAAAAGAGAGGAGAGTGATATATTAATTGAACTTATTTATGCATTGAAATTATATTCACCTTTCCTCCCCAAACCCTCCCCAAACCCAGAGCAGCAGATACACATTATTTTTTTAAAAAAATTAACCAACCAAAATCTTCTAAAACACATATCCCCTTAGAGAAAAATTGTGTCTTTCCTTCAATCAGAAGATAGCCTTCGTCTCACTAAATAAATATAAACATATTCTCACCAACTTTTCTCAAGCATTTAAAATAGCCTTCCTATCTCCTCACTATCTGGCCAAAGGGGCAAAGCCTGTTTGATGTTGGCCCACTGCTTGATGTCTACCACCTAATGCTGCCTCTGGAGGAAATGTCCCAGCCTTAACTGGTATCTTAGGCTGGGCTTTTCAAATGGCCTGGGGGAGACGGCGAGCAGGGCCATCTTCACTCAGGGCCTGTGTGAATGCAGACAATGTATTAGCACACGTATATCAATCATAGTCCAAAAATTAAAATCGAGATATCATTAGTTCACAGCCTTTCCGAATCCATTTCCGGCAAGTTTTAGATTTGTTCAGGCCTAGAGGAGAAATAAACTTAAGAACAATGAGCACATCAACTGTCTGTGTTCATTAAAATGAGGAAGTAATATTTTGTCATAAGAATAAATGGGATTTATAAACTGATCCAAGACGCATTATCTTGGAGGTGGCATAAATAGATTAATCTGCCTGATGGGGCTGCAGATTTCTGTTTCTGAGATTTTTGTTTCCTCCATACAGTAACTGCTTTTTAATGAAGTTGCTGTTTTAAAAGAAGTTTGTGATGTGACATGAGGGTTGGCTGTTCAAATGAAAAATGCATTTTAAAAATCTACTGTGTGTGCACTTTTGTATGCACAGGTAAAAGCACTTAAGGCATATCTCACATTGCTTTGAACCCTGAAAGTTACCTAGAAGTAACCCCGGCAAATATCAATAGGACCTGGGACAGCTTTCAATTCATATTTACTTTGCCTATGGCTCCAAGTTTCAATCCCATCAAGTGTGCAAATTCACCTGAAGTGGATCATGATGATTAGGATAAGCAGTGCTATTTTTCTAGAAAAACTTACCACGAACACCTCCCTTGTTCTCTTATTGACCTGCCAAAGCACACACACAGCTTTATTGTGGTCCATAGACCCCAAATACTCTCAAGGCTCTAGCAAGGCTTCAGGGAATTACGATCCCTCCCCAGTTGGCAGTCAAGAGGCAGATAACTGAAAGAGTTCTTGCAACGTAATTTATTCAGTATTCACAGAGAGAGACAAAGGAACACTGTCTCTATAATGATGGCATTGCTCCAAGTAAAGTCCCACCACTTCAGTCCCTCCTAATCTACATCACCCCTGCACTGGCTGGTCAGTGCTTTCTGCCTCTGAGATTTCTGTTTTGCTACTTGCACAGCCCGCCTGGTTTTGGGAGAGGGAGGATCAGGAATGCTTTCAGGAGACTCTGAGTCTGTTAGCTGTCTCTCCTGCAATGCTTCTCCTTCCTGCTGCTCCCCCAATATATCCCAGCTTTCCCCCTCATCAGCCTCTGAACTATGCCCTTCAGCAAACCACTGTTCTAAATCTACACTGTCCTCTTCTTCCCGGGAAGGTGCAGAGGGGGGGGGGGCTCCCACCATTGCTCCTCAGTCCAGGCCCTGACAAATACACAGTGCAGTGTGTTCTCTTATAATGGACTGGCACCCCTGAGAGCCCAGCACCCAGGTGCCCCGCACCCCTAGTGCCTATGTGTAAGACGGCCCTGGTCAAAACCAGCCCCATGTATAACACATTGCAGTAATCTAACCTAGAGGTTACCAGAGCATAGACAACAGTAGTTACCCTATCCCTGTCCAGATAGGGGTGTAGCTGGGCCACCCGCCGAAGCTGATGGAGGACACTGTGCACCACTGAGACCCCTTCAGAAGGTTTGTGCTCAAACAATCTTAAGACCACAGTCTTATACATAAACATAAACATATAGGAGAATCTCACTTCTTTCTGATTCAAAATGTGTAGAGTTGTGCTGTAAAGGTACCAGCTCCAGGAGAAAAGAGCAACAATTCTGAAAGAGTCTTGCGGCGCCAATGATGGCATTCTTATGCCATGAGAAATTCATCTTTCAGATGCCGCAAGCTCCTCTGTTGTTTTGACTGCAACAGGCGGACCAAGCTGGCTACACTGTGGAAACACTTCCAAAAAGCCACTTTGTGGCTGCTCCTTTGGAACATGTTATTGGAAATAGGCACTTTGGGAGTTTGTTGCCTGGTGGGGAGCCCCAATTAGATTTCAAAAGTGTTGTGGGCTTCCGTGGGCTTAAGTGCACATCAAACCTGCCCTTACATGCCGTAGCTACAGTTCAGGGAACTGTGCGCAGATTCTTTCCATTTTAAACTATGGAAGCCGTACCAAAGCTGCTGATGAAAAATACCTGGCTGGCTCACAGCAAGTGGCTGCAATCCAGGAGCACTGATGTGCATACAGAGACAGGTTCCCACATGAATATCTGCTGCAGTCTGAGCCCAAGCTAGTTGTGGAGGAGGGGAATTTCCCATGCACTCTGCCCTCCCAGTTACATGGTAGTCACACTTTCGATGCTCCCCCCCCTTTCTCTCTGTACCAATTCACCTAGCTATTGATCAGTACTGCCTCTTCAACAATTTCCATCTCCTCTCAGTACAGAAGCAGATTGCATATTTCTGCTGCCCTGAAGGTCCCTGGATCTGAGTAACTGCAATAAATTCGTTTCTGAAACAGGATCATAGATTCCGATTATCTTATCCATCCTTAACGGTGATAGGGGTTGCTGCTTTTGAAGCCTTTATGTGGAGAAAATGGCTAGATGGACATTTTTCTCTCTTTTTTCCTGGGGTCATCCAATGTTGGGAGATCCAGAACAAGCAATAGGAAAGACTTCTTCACACAGTGTAGATAAACAGTGGAATTTGTGTTAGAATTCCTGCTCCATGATTGCAGTCATGGGGTTTTTGTCTATCACATGACAGTATATGTTTTGACTCCACAGAGTGGGAAGTGACGGAGACAGGATGTTTGTGTTACTGTGTTCCGTGAAGTGGGACTATTGTCCTTTGTTCTTTTCTCTTTGCTGTCTGATGCTAGAGAGAGAGGGAGCCATGTTACTGTGCTCCGTGTGTGTTTATATGTAAATAAAGTAGATTAGCCAAAATGCTGAGTTGCTGAGGTGTGTTACATGAACTGGCCAAACTCTGCAGATCCCTAAGTGTGCCAGTGCCTGTTGGCATCGGTCACTGTGATGTTCGGGGCAGAAGAAAGCTTTTGAAGCTCCCAAACGAAAGACCAGGAGGGAGAGAACATGCCAGTCAGGTATGTGTCTCTGCTAGGGTCCTACTCGAGTGTAGGCTGAACTCCTTACAATTTGATGGCTACTCACCTTGATAGCCATGTACCAATGGGCCTGTGCTTCTCAGTACCAGCTACTGAGGTTCACTAGCTGGCAAATGCTGTTGAGTTCATGTCCTGGTTATCAGCTGTTCATAGGCATCTGGTTGGCCACTGTGAGAACAGGATTCTGGTCTGGATGAGGCTTTCATTTGATCCAGCGGGGGCGTTCCCTATTTTTTTTTTATGTTTACTCTTAAAATAATTAAAACAACAGAATAGTAATTAAAACAGCAGAACAGTAAGGCTGCAGTTAAACAATCCAAAACTCTCCCCGCGCTATCTAATAGTGATAGAGTCTATGATGAAGCAACCTTTCCGTGAATTACCTTCCTGGCAAACTCATTTAAAACCTGGAATGACAGATGTGTGAGCCGCCGAGCTTTAATTTGTGTTTATCCTATGTGTTTGGAGACAGAAATTGACTTGGAAACAATTTATGCAGTGATAGCGCAAATCAAACCACACCCCGTCCAAGGCTCCCTGTGGAGCACTGAAGATTTCTGTCACTATGAAGAGAGCATAAATCCTAATTAAGGCACTCTCCCTTTTTTTATTACACCGATTAAGCTGTTTTATCCAAGAAAGGCTATCCCATTATTAAAAACGAACCCTTTTGTAACCATGCAGATGGAGAGTGAATATGTCATCATTCAAAATAAAAAAAATATGATTTCTTCCGCATTTACATACAGCCTCAGGATTTTTACTATAATCAAAAAGGGATCCAGAAAAGATCCCCAAAAGCTTTTCATATAAGCATTGCACACTTGTATATGCTGTGGATCAACGTGTTTGTAGACGAGACAGAAAGTTTGGGGAATGGACCCACAGCCTTTTTTAAAAGTTGCATGAAGCCATAATGTGAAAAGGTAACATGCATTAGTTGCTGGAAAGATTGTGGGGTCACTGAAGAAACGTTCAGGTCCCTGATTAAATATCAGTCAGCCCCACCCCAGAAACTTAATGTTGTTGGTAGAGGAGAATGCTAATTTAATGAGCTGCAGGCACAAAAACTTCAGGCAATAAGGTATCCAGCTGATATGGTGAAGTATATAGTAGCTTTTATCTATGGATAGACACATCTGCAGGGGGGTGGGGGAGTGAGGCCGCCTGAAACTCTGCACACATTTTCTTGCATAGCTGGTAGGTTTGGATTAAAATGTAAACAGAATCAATTTATCTCCCATCCCTAAAAGAAGGGGAAGAAGACACAAGATAGACATTGTGATAGGTAAGATGGACACATCTCGGCTCAGTATTTCCCCCCTCCTTCAAGGTTCTTCTAAGCTTGGAAATAAGTAGAAACCAAGAGCCATCTTTTAAATTGTCGTAACATGCCCCCAAGATCTCATGGCATACCTCCTGACATGTCTCTGATGAAAATAGGGACATGGTGAAGGATGGGTAAAATAGCTTAATTATAGTAGCAATAAATAACCACTACCAATATTGCCCACTTTTGGCTCGTAAGGCAGGCGATATTCCACCGCATGCAGTACAAAATATCTTTAAAACGTGTGTGTTATGCCTCGCATGAAGTGATAGTAAAACATTTTTGAGCAACGAAAGCCACAAAATGTTTAGTAGATTCTTATTTTGCAATATCTAACCAGTTGTTAAATATCTAACCAGTTGTTTTAGGAGTGAGTTTCAAATGCCTGGAAACCAAGATAAAACTTGTTTCCCTCTCTGAAGTCCATTAAAAAAAGTCTTCCTTTCGGTTAATCTGCATGCTCATTTCCATCTGCATCCACATTTATTTTGTACGTGTTTATGAATATATTCCTTTCAGTGTCAGAAGGTCTTCATAAATAAAACAACTTTTTTCTTAGTGCAGTATGTTTTGAATAACAAGTCAGCTACTGAGCTGGCAGATGGATATATTTTAATTGGTTAATCAGCTCTTGCCTTTCTATTAGAAAAGCCTGTGGTTTAGTCTTGCAAAGTAATACTTTTAATGCCAAAATCATGACTGCCCACCAAGCTGGACTGACTAAGAGCTGATTCACACAGGCCTGTTCATTATTTTATGAAAACAGCATCTTTGAAAGCATAATCACCTATCAGGCACTACAGGTACAGCTTTCATATAACTTCATTTCACTCTGAACACCAGGCGCATTCAGACGTGGGGAATATTGTGCTAGTTTTCCTCATTATAATACTGGCACATCTAACATTCTCTAACATTCCTTTCACACTGCAGTGCCTGTTGTGTTATTGAAATGTGGCTTTTTGACCAATATACCAGCATCTCACACTAAATTCAATCGACATAAACAAATATCATTGGATAATGTCTCTACGCCACCACCTTTTCTGCACAAGTGTGCATCAGTTACCCTATGATTCACCGATGGAAATAGTAGGAAATAACTGTATGCTGGGATATGGACCCAAATTCATTCATTCATTCATTCATTCATTCATTCATTCATTCTACTTCCCTTCATCTGAAGATCACAGGCAGTTCACAACATAAAAATTTAAAAAACAGAACACAAAATACGTAATATGACAAAGGCAAAACAATATTCCCCCTCCTACAAAAGTTATTCCCACAACTTTATTGGTGATTAGAGTTGCATATATCGTATTGGCCTGAATATAAGCCGAACCCAAATATAAGCCACACCTTTAAAATTGGAGGGGGGGGGGGAGAAAAAATACCCAAATATAAGCTGCTCCATTCTTCTCTGCTCCTGGCTGCATACTTGGGGGGGGGGGTGTTTCGCGCTGCATTGCTGACAGCCTATCCCCCATCTCACTCTCTCCCCAGCCTTGGGGAAGAGGGCGAAGGACTAAGCACAGGGCGGGCACCGCTTTGTCATGCTCCTGGCGCTGTTTGCCCTGTGCTCCTGGCTGCGTACTGTAAGGTCGCGAATGTAAGCCACACTTTAACTTTTCACTGTCGGGATTTGGAGGAAAAGTGAGGCTTATATTCAGACCAATATGGTAGATTCCCCCCCCGGAAAGCAAATAACATAGCAATGATTGCTAATTTTCCACTAGATTCTGCTAGATTTCTTTTACATCATGTGAAAGCTCAAATGTAATGCAGAAATTAACAGCTAGAAAAACACTGGGGAAATGCAATGAGCAGCTGTGTGAATGCAACCCATATTTTTCGATGCTCACACAATTCTGCAAAAACTCATCAGGTGCTGAGATGAAACCATGTTATGCAAATGCATGTGTTTGATGACCCATGCTGGGCTGCATAGGCTGGTTTTTTTATGACTTTTAAGTTTAAGGTAACCTTTTCTATATTTTTAAATTTTTTTATGCTCAAAGATCAGAGCTAGGCCACAGTTACAGTGGTACCTCGGGTTAAGAACTTAATTCGTTCTGGAGGTCCGTTCTTAACCTGAAACTGTTCTTAACTTGAAACACCACTTCAGCTAATGGGGCCTCCTGCTGCCACCGCGCCACCACTTCACGATTTCTGTTCTCATCCTGAAGCAAAGTTCTTAACCCGAGGTACTATTTCTGTAACCTGAAGCATCTGTAACCCAAGGTACCACTGTACATAAATGACCACACTGGGGTGGAGAAGGCACTGAGTCCGGATCCAGCCTAGATCATATGTGTCAGGGGTTCAGGAGCAGAGGCACAGGATAAGGAGGAAATGGAGAGTGAAGGGGAGGAGTCCGAAGGAAATGTCAGCGATGACAGCGATCCGAGGTCTCTGAGTCTTTCCAGTGAATCGGACGATTCACAGAAAGGAGCTCCCATGGTCAGGGCAAGGGGAGTGCCCAGGGGGACACCTCGGGAAGAAGGGGGCAGAGGGGACTCAGAGAGTAGCAGTTGGAAATCAGGGCCCACGTCCCCCCCAGAGTGCAGTAGGGGGGAGGAGTCCCAGGCATCGGGATCAGGTGGAGCGCTGCCAGCGGGAGAACGTGAGGCAGGATTGACCACACCTCCGTCGGGGAGTGAGGAAACGGTCATCAGGAAAGTTAAACGCACGCGCGCGCCAAGTTCAAATGTACAGGAGGGAGGCACAGTGGGCAGCCCGGGAAGAGAGCCAGGTCCTAAAGCCCGCCGAAGAGAGAGGGAGGAGTCAGGGGGGTCATCGTCAGCCTCAGAGGAATCCAGGGAGACAGGGGCCCCGGAGGGCAGCAGGACCCAGAGGAGAAAGAAGAGGTGGAGTAAAGCTAGAGTCTTAAACTGGTGTACAGGGGGCGGAGACTCAGATGGAGCTTCGCCGGTCTAAAGTCTAGACGTAGAGCTGGAGCGCTGCGGCGTGGAAATGGAAACTGTACTTCAATAAAGACTTTTGTACATAAATACCAGCCAGCGTTGGTCCTCTGTGAGCTGGGACCAGGAGCCAGCCCTGACAATATGGAAGAAAGAAAATGTGTGCTATTCTCCTCCCTCACCCAACCAGTGTGCCTGTGCCATTTCAACAATGCCCACCTATCCAGGTGAAGAAAAGGCATCAACATATGGGCAAGCTGTATGTGTACAATCCATGGTGCATAGGTCAAAATAACAAAGTGATGTCTGGTAATCCTTTGATTTTGATCTCTGCAAGTTGGACTGCATGTGTGTATGGATGGCAGAAGCAGAACCAGTACACCAGTCACTGAGGTGGGGGGGTGGCTGGTGTGCAATCACACCCTTCTATGTGTTGGGCCAGATTGAGGAGAGATGTCTGGCACAGCTCAAAGCAAGCAAGCTGGGAAAGGGAAAAAATAACTGATAAACCCAAGAAAGGAACAGGAGACAAGGTTGATAAAGTGCACTTATCAGTAAGGAGTGGGGAACCTGCCCCCCCCCCAGATGCTGTTGGACTCAGCCCCAGCTATCACGGCCAATAGCCAGGATGATGGGAGATGTAGTCCAACAAAAACTGGAGGGCCACAGGTTCCTCATGATTTTGTGGGTTATTCTAGATGTGTTTCAACTTTCTTCATAAGGGAATTTGACACCTAGCAAGATCTCAAACTTCACTTCCTATGCAAAGAATCTGTCTCTGAACATGTCATGTGTAATGAAGAAAATGATCCAGAATTGATCACTGCCGGTGAGAATGTGACATGGAAAGTTGCTAAAAGTTTTTTGGTTGGGGTTTTGGAAAACAGGATATATATATTTTTTTAAGACATGAACCCTGAAAGCTGAACTTTGCTGTGAACTTTACTGTTTTCTCACTAAAATCTCCTTGTTCCTCACTCTCAGAAACCTGAAATGATATCTTCAGTCTACATAGGTAAATGGCAGAGGAATAGGAACCAGAGCAATACTTCTAATTAATACTGCTGTGATAAAGCCTTGGACCAGGAATTCTCATAAAGATGTCTTCAGTTACACAACTAGAACTGGGAAGCAGATGCTAGCTAAGAGATAGCGCTAGTTAAGCTATGGCCCCATCAGACAAGATTAGGTAGCCAAGACTTGACCCGTTTACTTGGGAGCAGCACCAGTGAACTCAATGAAACTTACTCCTAAGTAGACATATCGGTTAGCACTGTCAAACACTCTCTCTGCACATCAGCAACTCTTGCCTAGTCAATTTTTGATGGTTTGACAAGCTAAAGAATAATGCAGAAGCAGCAATTTGCATATAGTTATTTTATTGTTAAGATTGGGAGGCTTGTCATTCAAACTGTCTATAGATAACTGTTACATTGAAGCATCGCTTCAACTCGGAATAAGCTCTTGTTACATTAATGCCGCAGCTGTTCTCATACCTCTCCACTTTTGTCTTCTTAGAGGATTGGCTTATGGTGGCCTGATTCTCCTCTCAAAACACAAAGGTCTCCATTTAAGAATGATCTCAAACTGATATAAAAATCAAGAGTTAATTTGATAATTCGGTGATTTTAAAAAAACTTTCATAGCTTCACCTTAGATGAAAAATAGAACTTCTTAATCGGTTTTAATTCTTTCTTTCCTTTTTAATTAAGGTTTCACTAAATACTTCATGCCATGTTTGACAATTGAATATAAACTTTCTGCATACTTGTGTTGGCTCATAATCTACCTTCCTTAATTTTATGGTGCACATAGTGGGGGAAATCCCTGTAGATTTCTGAAGTTGAGCCAAGAATATATGCTTTTTTCTTGACTGTTTCTTCCTGATTAATAATGGTGTGGCTTTTGGCTTGTTCCTTTGAGGTTTGCCAGCAGATTATTTGACATTTAATTTTATTTTTGTCCAGAAGATTTGGTTTAGAGTCAAGAAGCTGGACACGCATTTGGGACCTAAATGCTTTAGGCTAAAAAAGAAGGTCATCTGCAGACCAGATGACCATCTGAGGGGCTCTGAGGCGTTTTTGTACTCTTGGCCAGCTGGCTTCACCCCCCACGGCGGAATAGCACTAACCAGATTATGAGATAGAGCAACATCTGGCAAATTCAGCGCCCGGCTCAAAATCTATTGTCAGCCTGTGTCAAAGGATGAATGCGCCATGAGTGTACGTTAGGGTGCGCAATCATAAAGCCCACATTAGCGAGCGACGGTAACTGTGGCATTCTCGGGTAACTTCATCCAATGAAATTAATGGCCTACACAAAAACGGTGGCAGAAGGCACAAAGTGTTGATGCCAGCGAGACTGACACACTGCGGGCGACGTCTGACATCGAGGCCGTGGGCTGTTGTGCGTTGTGATTTATGTCAGCGGTGTGATGGATGACTTTCAGATTATTCCCATTCTATCATATCTTTGAGAAATTCTCCTTTCCTCAAACATCTTTTTGTTCCCCAACTCTGGGCTGCAGATGGCATCAACCCACACATCTCTATTGTCTGGAGCCCACAGAGGACTCCACCATTCTTTCCGATGGTTGAGCTACTAGCATCCAATTAAGGCTTGAAAATCTGGCTTTGGGCACTTTAACCTCTGCCACTGTGTCCTTTTCAGAATTTCCATGGGTTCCACTAATACTATTCAGCCCGGGCTAAAAACGATCCCAAAAGAGGTAAAAAGACATTTCATTCAGCTAAGTTGTGTGAGCGACTATAGAATAACAGCATGGGGACACTTGGTTTGATTCTGATTTTCATCACAGACCTAAACACATTTTCGTATGTTCTAGCGATTTCAGTAGAAATTCTTAATAATGGCTAAAGCATCAAGGTGTCACTCAGACACCTATTTTTTTGCATAGCAACATAATCTGGCCTTACACTGTCTGTCTGCATGCCAAGTTATTTCTGCTTGCAATCTGCAAGAGATAGATGTGTTATGGAAAGTGAGCTCTCCACATCAGGCTTCAACTTGCCATTGTCATAACTCATACCACACAAAGGTTAAGTATAGTTATTAAATGAAAGGTTAAACTTAAGTATTCGATCAGCTTACTGGCATATTTTGCCACCATAATTTATGAAAACACGCACACACATCCTCAGAATGAAAATCCTTTGGACAGGAAGCCCCGCACCTCCAGAAAATTTGCTGAAGCAGATTGATTGTATCTGTTGTACCTCTCTTGAGACTCATGTGGTAATTCTACATCAGAAAAAGTACATTGTTGACCTTTTCTGCGATACTGTCTCAAATCCAGAGTCAAGGTAGTTGGCAGGATCTTCCACATCACATAAACATTTAGGATGCCTTCAGGATGTTCACAAAAATAATGTGTGCTAGTCATATGTCAGCAATATGGAGATGGGGGTGAGTACAATTTATCATGAGGTTTTTTTTTAGAGGAGATGAAGAGATAGCATCACCTTCAGGGCTTTCCTGCTTTACTTAATTTATACTTCTTCTTTTTTTGCTTTGTCCGGGGGAGCCCTTCCATACTACCCTTCCATGTACTTTTAGATCTTTAATGAAACCATGGTTATAGGAAGTAAACAAACTATATTCAGCCAGTTCATAAACATAGGCTCAACTATCTAGGAACAGATCTGCAGGTCGACTTCTTTTCCAATTGCTTTGTGTTTCTAGTGATTGTCAATAGTGGCACCATCCAATAGCCTCTTTTACCAAATGTTTTATTCCATATATAAAAAGATGTATGTAGGTCAGTATAGGTCAAATTGGGTTCCCTGATTTTTAAAAACAAACAAACTCAAGCATGGCATCAAGCACTGGCAAGGTTATATCAATCAGCAGCTGCCAAAGGCTTTTTTTAAAAAACAACAACAACAAACAAACATGCAGTTTTAATTTTATTTCCATGTGAATGCATTTGCATTGCTGCAGCTACAGGAAGCAGATGAATCTGGTCCCAGATTAGTTAGTGCACAGGCTGAGGCCCATGCAGTTTAAACAGTGAGCAGCTAGGTCTATCATGGAACCTGCAAAGCCCAACCACACAAAGTCCACCTTCTGTTGTGGATGACAAGGGAGCATAAGATCTGAGCCTTGCCCTGCTCATTGTAATCAGGGCTGTGTTCAGAAAGTAGAACTCACCAGGCTGAGTGCTTCTCAGCCCCCAGGAACTTACGTGATGCGGTTCTGTGAGGTGCTATCCTCTCACCAGTGATATCTGCATGACATTGTTAGGGAGTGGTCATTAAGCGTCCTATAGGAAGGTGTCACCAGGTGACACACAGCTCTGTTTGTCAGGAGTGGCTGTGCAAGCTTTGAATGGTGTCTGAATGCAGTGGTAGATTGGATGAGGGCTAATGAGTTGTATTTGAATTCTAGGAAGATGAAGGCTTTTTACATGGGTGGTTTCTATGTCCAGGTGATAAGCAAGTTACCTCTTCTGGACATGGTGGCACTCACCCTGAAAGAGCCAGGTATGTAGCTTGGGGGTACTGCTGGCTACAACTCTGTCACTCGATACCAAGTGCCCTTTGTGCTCCCTGAAGCTTTCTTTGTGAAGGGAAGGAGGAAAGGATTGTTACTGCAAGTCTGTTGTCCAACCCTGGTTGGAAGGACCACCTTCACCTCTGACTTACTGTGTATGTCTAGGATGATAAATGTTGTTGTTGTTTAGTCATGTTGTCGTGTCCGACTCTTAGTGACCCAATGGACCAGAGTACGCCAGGAATCCTGTCTTCCACTGCTTCACGCAGTTTGGTCAAATTCAGGCTGGTAGCTTCGACAACACTGTCCAACCATCTTGTGATATGGATGATAAATATATAGCAACAAATATTATTTTGGTTAGCCTTTAAGGTGCAACAATGTTCTTTTGCTGTGTTTGCTGCAACAGATTTACACAATAACTGTCTGGGATCATAGAGTAGTAGCAGCTGATGGAAATCTCCCCACCCCCTTCCATGAAAACTGGGTTCCATTCCAAAACATGGTATATATCTCGTAAGATTTAAATCATTCTAATTTCCATTACTGCTTATTTATCTTGTGTGGTTGCCCCATTCCTACCCCCAGTGCGGGATTACTGGGGATGTGAACTGTCTATCAATTGCCCAGGGACCAGTTCTGTCTGTTGAGTGATTATGAGAGAGCTTGGCAAATTTCTTCCCAAACAACGAAATAATTCTTGCTCGAGTATTTTATGTAAGTAGGTCAAAAGAAAACAAAAACTGTCCTTGGACAGCCTTCAGATATATATGGGTTGGCGTATATGTTTTTTTCCTTCCGTGGTTGAAAAGAAAGAAAAACATAAACCTCCTGTTGCACGACTCACTAGTATTTTATTTTATTTTTTTCCACCTCTATGGAACCCTTGAGATTCGCACGGGAGTCTGAGTTTGAACTCAAAGTGACAGTGAACATGTCAGAGTTGCCAAGATTGAGAATCCTGTGTCAGCTTTCTTCTCCTTTCTTTCCCTGATTACATTTCTTTGGGGAGAGGGGAAATGGGGTCGCACCCACTAACCACAGTCCCTGCATTCTGGCACCTGCCACACCTGCACATTCAGCAGAAGTGTGATGGACACATGCACACATCTATAGGGCCCCTTCCACATTAATGCTGAATGTGTAGCCTACATATGTGCCAGTGTTTGGGGGCATGGCCTCTAGGCACAATCCCACTCCCAATCAAGCGTTCATTAACGCGTGGGAAGGGGACTGTGTTTGAACCCCGCAGAGTAATGGAGGCACATGTTGCACATTTTTTTTGCCCACTCCCATTACAGTGGTACCTTGGTTTAAGAACAGCTTAGTTTATGGACAACTTGGATTAAGAACGCTGCAAACCTGGAAGTACGTGTTTTGGTTTGTGAACTTTGCCTTGGAAGCAGAACATGTTCCGCTTCCTGTTGAGTGTGTTCCATTTGTAAATTGAGTCCCCAGCTGCTATGGGAAAGCACGCTTTAGTTTAAGAACGGACTTCCGGAACGGATTAAGTTCGTAAACCAAGGTACCACTGTACTGGATTCTGCTGGGGTGGGGAAAACACATCACATGGTGATGTCTCAATGCAGGATTCCATTACTGTGTGTTATGAGAGAGGGAGGAGGGAGGGAGGGAGGTATTCAACACGAAGATGGCAGCAGTCTCACGCATGGTCTTCATCATGGTTGTAATGCTCTCTGTTTAACGATGAGTAGGTCAGAGAAGCTGAACAAGAAACAGTTTTACAAAAGGACTATGTACAACAGGTTCTCTCTCCATTAGCTAATTTCTCGCTATGGCTTCAAGCCCGGCTTCCTGATTGCACCTAACCTCCTAAACAGAAGGGGTCCTTAAAGTCACACCGATCCTTTCCATCACAGGTTGTGCTATCTGTCTCTAATGCCTGTCCCCAAAATGCTCTTAATTTCCTATTTATGCTTTTTAACATCTATATGAAGCCGCTGGGAGAGATCATCAGGGGGTTTGGACTGGGTGTGCATCAATATGCAGATGATACCCAGCTCTACCTCTCTTTCAAATCAGAACCAGTGAAGGCAGTGAAGGTCCTGTGTGAGTGCCTGGAGGCGGTTGGAGGATGGATGGCGGCTAATGGATTGAAGTTGAATCCTGACAAGACAGAAGTACTGTTTTTGGGGGACAGGAGGCGGGCTGGTGTGGAGGACTCCCTGGTCCTAAATAGGGTAACTGTGCCCCTGAAGGACCAGGTGCGCAGCCTGGGAGTCATTTTGGACTCACAGCTGTCCATGGAGGCACAGGTCAATTCTGTATCCAGGGCAGCTGTCTACCAACTCCACCTGGTACGCAGGGTGAGACCCTACCTGCCCGCGGACTGTCTCGCCAGAGTGGTGCATGCTCTGGTTATCTCCCGCTTGGACTACTGCAATGCGCTCTACGTGGGGCTACCTTTGAAGGTGACTTGGAAACTACAACTAATCCAGAATGCGGCAGCTAGACTGGTGACTGGGGGCAGCCGCCGAGACCACATAACACCGGTCTTGAAAGACCTACATTGGCTCCCAGTACGTTTCCGAGCACAATTCAAAGTGTTGGTGTTGACCTTTAAAGCCCTAAACGGCCTCGGCCCAGTATACCTGAAGGAGCGTCTCCACCCGCATCGTTCTGCCCGGACACTGAGGTCCAGCTCCGAGGGCCTCCTGGCGGTTCCCTCATTGCGAGAAGCAAAGCTACAGGGAACCAGGCAGAGGGCCTTCTCGGCAGTGGCGCCCGCCCTGTGGAACGCCCTCCCGGCAGATGTCAAAGCGATAAATAACTACCTGACATTTAGAAGACATCTTAAGGCAGCCCTGTTCAGGGAAGTTTTTAATCTGTGATATTTTACTGTATTTGTTTCTATGGAAGCCGCCCAGAGTGGCTGGGGAAACCCAGCCAGATGGGCAGGGTACAAATAATAAATTATTATTATTATTATTATTATTACCTTTCTTTTTCCATTGACTGCATCCCTGGGCACTACATGCTGGTCAGAGGTGGCAGCAGAGGCCAAGGTTAGAAGTGGGCCAAAAATGCCATTTTCTCTGTCTGCCTGCTCCCTTGTCCTCTCACTGCACCCACCTCCCTCCTGTTTTTACCTCCCTGCCACCTGCCTGGAATTAAGCTGAGGGCCACTTGAAATTAGGTCGAGGGCCATGCACACCCCAACAGGAACATGCTTGACTGTTGATATTAAGTAGCGAGTGGACATAGCAGACAACACAGAGATTTCTCCAAGTAGTTCTTTATAAGTAAGCTGGAACTGAACTGAACCGCAAACCTGCTTTTATAGGCAGCCGACTGTCAACATTGTAACAACAACAGCCCAGGGTTTCCCGCCTAAATTAATTTACGTGGACCGGAGTGAAAACTATATACACAATACCCCTGGTGGCCAGGGTGAGAACTTCAGTACATAACAGTGATGCTTAAAAGTGGCAAAAGAAGATATTGTTCTCTGATCATTTACTGTCTTTAATACATACCTATGGGGGGAGGTGAAGAAGCACCATGCTTGAGAAAAACATTGTGGTGAAGTGAAAAGGTGGGTGCTACCAATAAAAGTGGCTTTGCCCTCAGTGACAGGAATCCTACAAGTTTCGTGCCACCTTCCCTAGGTCTTTTAACCAGGCATGCTTCCACAGGTATCCCACCCATAAAATTGATAGGTGTTTTACTGGTAAGTAAGAATATGGACCTTCTGTATCATGAACTTGGTTGCATCAGAGAAAAGTGGGATATAAATGTCCATACCATTCTTCACTCAGCACTATTTTTTTACATGCTGTTATCACGGACAGTGATAATAGCAAGAACCTTTATTGAACTAACAGAACTGGACAACGGGGGCAAAGCAACTTCTTATATACGTTTCTGAGGGCCTGGGCCACTTCCACTCCCAACGTGATTGGCTGTCTGAACTTCTAAGCTGTGAATCGTAACTCAGAGTTTAAGGGCCAGTGGCAGAGGCCCAAATCCTGAAATGTTCTGTGATTGGATATCATGTATCGAATCAGAACACAGAGGCTCAGAATCCTTAGCCCAGACTCAAGCTCAGGCAAACACAGACCACTGAATACATAACACATGCCTCTAGTTCTCCTTTACTACCAAAACCTCTATTTTTTATTTGTAGAATTGTCCTCGCTCACAGAACATTTAGTTATGGGTGAAGGCTGCACCACTTATTCATAGTAATTATGAACATGCCTTTGATCTTGAAGAAGATCTCTTGTGCATATTTTGTTCCATTTGCGACTTTGATCTTGTTTCTTCTTTTGTTTTCTTAAAAAACAACAACGGTGGGGGGAGGGAGGGAGAAAGGCTGACATTTCATTTGAAAGCCATTGAGCCTTCATCTGTTAAAAGGAAACACAAAGGTGAAATGCCAATGCTGTACAATCTTGTTGCATATAGAGCAACAACAAACAGTGCGCTTTCTGTCTTTTTTTCTGATTAGGGGGCATCTGGGTGATCTCCAAGGGAAGCAAAAGGCTTGTCTTCTTGGTTAGGGGAGCAACAGAGCATCATATGCGGATGTCAAAAACCCAGTTAGGCAGCTGAAGGGAGTATGCGCTCCTGAGGGCATATTAGAGGGTGAAGGTGGCAGGGTGGGGGGAAGCGCGCATTATTGGAACCATCACAGTGACAGCAGATTTCACTGGAAAAAGAGACACATGGGACTCACCAGTGTGCATTACAAAAAAGCGGTCTCTATGGCAACATCAAAGTGGCTGGGTGGGGGAGAGAGCTGTGCAAATCAGCACAGAGCTCCAGCTGCATGATTGGAAAGAGCTGTCTATAATTTAGCTTGACTGTCTTGTTATGTAATATATATTTTTCCTAATTATTGACACAAATAACTTGAAGAAACCCAGAGAGAGAGAGAGGGAGAGAGAGAGAGACTCAACCAGGAACAATTACCACAAGGTCACAGTCTTTCACACTAGTTAAGGACGTTTCAAGTTTTGAAGATTTCCTTGGGCCATGGGAACCCCATATATTTTGCTACCTCAAACAAAGGACAAGACGTCACTCCTATGTGTAGAAACGAGCAGTTGAATATTCCTTCAAGACTGTTGGTGGGACAGGGCCCTGCACTGCACTTGAGGGTAGCAGGCAAACTTATGGGTTGCACAACATACAGTGATTCCTCAGGTTAAGTACTTAATTCGTTCCGGAGGTCCGTTCTTAACCTGAAACTGTTCTTAACCTGAAGCACCACTTTAGCTAATGGGGCCTCCTGCTGCTGCTGCGCCACCACTGCACGATTTCTGTTCTCATCCTGAAGCAAAGTTCTTAACCTGAAGCACTATTTCCGGGTTAGCGGAGTCTGTAACCTGAAGCGTATGTAACCTGAAGCGTATATAACCAGAGGTACCACTGTACTGACCAGCATAATGATTCAACACCTCATCACCACTCCTTGCCCCCCAGAATCTGTCACCTGAGGCAGTCAACTCACTCTGCCTAATGGTAGGACTGGCCCTTTCCTGGACTTATAGTGGCCCATCAGATATGCTGCGTCTTGTCAAGTAGAAGCCCTGGGCCTATATATATCAAACCCAACAGAACACTGCAACTAATTTTAAAAGTCCCCAAGATTTAAGCCAGGGCATAAATGATTTGATGAATTAGTACTCCAGAAGTGTGAAATGGTGGAGCCAAGTTTATGTGACAACTGGGATTGTTGTTGTAAGGTAGGCAACATTTTATTACAGTCTTATAATTCAGTAATTCTCCAGTGTAGGGTTCCATTAGCAAGCTTTGGGAGTAACTTGCCAAATTGCTACCAGTGTATGCTGATTCAAGATACACTCCCCTCATTAAATAAAATAAAATCAGAAATCATTGCCATAAAGGATAGCAAAGGAACGGCACAATTCTTCTCTAATTAAGAACAAGAATATATGGGTACTTAAATGCAATACTGAAGTTTTCAAAGTTCATGGTGGGCCCCTCCAACAAAATAATTTGGTTCCAAAGAAAAGTATGAGCTGAAGCTGACTTGCCCACTTGCTTTGAGATCAGAAAAAGCACTGCCAGCTTTCTTCATGTTCTATTTGGCCACAGTGTGAAAGGGGAAGCTCCAAGGCTCACCTAGTTTTACTGACCAATCCTACTGATGGATTAATGTGCCAGCTTCATTATATTTACAGTCACCTCCAATCCGTAGAGTAGTGCATGTAAATAGATCAGAATCTAAATCAATTGGTTTGGATTTGTTTTGTGTGCCAGCAACTCCTTGCTCAGGAATGGGGAAACTGTGGCCTTCCAGATTGCGTTAGTCTGTACCTCCTTTTGTCCCTGAAGATTGGCCAGGCAGAGTTGATGAGAGTTGGAGAGTTCAAGAACAATTGGAGGACCATAGTAACACCTTCTTTTTCTGGTTATTCAATCCATGACAAAAACAGACAAACACGATTGCAGGAGGGGTGGGTTATAAGAGATCTCTAGACCAACCTGGATTATTAGTATACAGAAAATCTGGCGTGAGGCTAAAGGTTTTTTTTATTAAAAAAACTACAACAATAAAATGTGAACTAAGCAACCAGCTTGGTCTCTGCAAGGAGGGGTGAAATCTGCTAAAAGCCTAAAGGTGCACATGTAAAACTTTCATCAGTTTTTAACCAACAGAAATTGCCCGTAAGTGGGAGAAATCAAATCTAAGAGAACACCATCATCACCATTTATTGTATGAGCGTGTCACATATTGAAGAACAGTATCTTAATTCCAGGTTGGATATGATGGCGTGAGAGCTATAATTACCCCCTTCTTTCCTTCTTCTCTACAGAAATGTTTTTAAAAATTTCAATTCTTTCTGTCACTTTTACATTCTCCCAGTCATGTTGCCAAGAGTTTTTAAAGTTTTCTTAACATAAAATTAGCAGTGATACAATTTTTAAAAGTGAAAATTAGTTCCACAGGGTTGCAAAAGTCCCCAGCATCTCAAGATGCACTGTTAAGAGTAGAATTAATGAATATTAAAATCTGTCAGTTGACGATCTAGGAAGGAGGGAATGGGGAAATATGGTTCATTATCTGTAGCTTCAGAGTTTTGTGGCAGACAGCTCTCTGTTCTCCCAGCCTTTAAAAGAATTAAGAGTGTACCTGCTTGCCTTACCCACCCACCCCCACCATTTACAGATGTGAGTAAGAGGGTGCAACGATTAAAGGCTCCTTCGTCTTTTGAATGCTTCGGCGAGTAAGAGTTGTATGAAGACGACAGCATTTAAGACACACACATTTTATTCTATGTGCCTGCTGAAGTGATTAAAATGTTCAAGGCATAGCCAAGAGTCCCTCCGCTCCTTGACAGCTGTCATAGCCATTGAACACAAGTATAACAGGCCAAGAAAGCTTTATTGGTATACCGTTCTGTTGCACCACAAAAGCAAGCCCTCCATTTTGCACAAGCATCTGTTCCCATATTTTAGAGCTTTTATTTCTTCCACTTCCAACAAAGATGAAATTTGGGTACCATGTGCATTTCCCTCTTCATCATTAAACTCTGTTGGGTGGCTTTCCCCCCACCATGACCGGAAGGTTTTGTTTACGGAAATCTTCAGGGAAAATACAGTTTTGCAAAGCAGAATTGTCCTTTCAAGTCTAGCTGTGTTGCAACAATGGAGGCCACGGGCTTTGAATAGGAAGTGGCATGGCTTCAGCACTTTGAATACAGATGCATGTAGCTTTATGGCAAATAGTAGAAGCTGGTCAATTTGCACTCTTTTTATGCTAGGATAATAAATATTCTCCAGTGTTCTTCTGAATGATCGGTCAGCTGACTCTAAAATATATCCATCTGCTGTCCATTTGCATATGCCACTGTATTTAAATGCATGCAAATGCAAAATTCTCCATTTGTTAAGATGAAACCAAACAAGAAAAGCTATGCAGCAGGTTTTCATTTCTGAGGCACTTATTTGAAGAGCTATGTGGTGATCTCAAAATGTGCAGCAGAAGGGAATATTCAACAGCAGACCCACACCACTACCACAGGCACTAACCTTGATAACTGGTCATGCTTCAGCACTGGCCTTTGATGGAGCTGAGCATGAAAACAGAAATAATATGAACACAAGAACCCTGCTGGATAACACCAAGTCCTGAGAGGCATCAGAAGTAGTATGCAACCATCATGACTAGAACCCAAGAAGTGCTTTCATGAACAAAAAGAACGGTCAGCTCATCATTTGGAAACACTTGGTAAATTAACAGAAATGAGCTTTCCACATGGGAATTGAACTTATCACACAACAGCCCAGCCATTTCAAAGTTTCTATCATGGATTAGATCTCTGCACAATATCCTTTGGAACATGAGCATGGTATAGCCATAAACAAAAAGAAATATTACCAAGATTTCCTCATGGTGTGCATAGGCCACCCGATCAACCAGTAGCACAATAATTGGGTGTGAAGTTTGTGATTTCATTCATGAACAGTGTCCTATATAGTTCAGGTGCTTTGTTAAAGCATAAATGATGGCGACAGTTCAAAAACGTTACGAATTCTGCAACGTCTCCTTCCATCTCTCACCTCTTCCTTCCAGCAAGTTCTTCCCCTTTGCAACACTGCTGTGTGTCGAACACCCTGTTGCCAGCTCATTGTGCTCACGGAACCCATCTATCTCTTGACACTTTGGACTGTGCCTTTTCGCCCCCTCTCCTCCCACCTGCCTTTGCACTGAATACAGGGATGGACCAGGGGGAGCCGCTCACTCACATCATTGAAAATGTGAAGCCAGCCAAATGCACAGTTGCCTCTGCATTCGGTTGGTGGTGCTTCTTTTAAGGTTCAAAGGGGTGGGCGGCGGGAGGAACTGAACCAATCCATCTGTTTAGGATGTCTGAGTGAAGGAAAATACGCTAATTGACAGTTTTATCCATATCTCTGGGGATTCTTCTCACTGTGAATCTATTTTATATATTAAAAAATGGCTGAGAGTGGAGCCAGGAGTTTGTCACCAACTACGGTGTCTTGTCAGTTCTTATATTTACAGCTTCCAAGAAAATTATTTAAAACACATTCAGGAGCAATGGGATATTTGTTCTTTCTGTAATGAAACCTGTACACTTCTCAAGTAATATATGCAGATGTGCATTTTATATCATGTTAATACTGTCTCCAGACAGATGTTCTTCTCTCCCAAATGCACGAGGGCACATCAGCTTGTACATGTACTTCATTTGCCTCATGGTGCATCATCATAATGAGGTACCAAGCGTGACTTTTACGGATTGGAAAGTTTCCTTTGAGTAGGCGGTGCTTCCTATATAGCAATAAGCACACGCACATTTACAGAGCAAGCGGAGCTACCAGACTCTCTGTAGAACAGAAGTAGAAATTGTGTAAGCTTTGTAATAGGAAAATATGGTAGTCATGTATTGCTGCCTAATGCCTGTAAATAGATGTGGCTAAAAAGGTATGCTCAGACCGAGAAAGTAATGGCAAAAAACAAAACAAAAAACCACACACCAACCTAATTAGACTAGAAGCAACCGTGAACAAACATGTTAGCAGAATCAATAACTGGAACTGATCAGCTATTTCTTTAATTGTGCCAGCTGGACTGTAGCGATGTGCTTAGCAGAGCGTAATTACCCATTTCAGACATTCAGTAGCGATGGCCCCTCCACCGCCTACCTTTCCTTCTCTCTCACGGGCTCATTCATTCTCTCTCTCTTTTACATTAGTAGCTGGGTGTATGCCCTTAAAGGAAGAGAAGGTAGTGAAATTACTGGCAAAATGGCCTACTGTCGCATGCAAAAAAAAGACAGAAAGGGATATTACAGGAATAATTAGAAGTAGTTTTGAATGATTAGTCCAAATGTGACCTAATAAGAAAGTGAGGCATTAAGGAAATGTAACTGTTTTCTCAATTTGAAGGTGATTCTTTGTCCGGCATTCAATGCTGCCTTTTGAAAATGGGAATTGTTCTCTTTCATATTCTGGTGTGCTAATTTGGAAAGATGCGATTAATCCAGTTCTGTTGTTTAAGCAGAAGCGTCCAACGTTATACAGCTTCCTTCACATTATTAGAAGAAAGTTTCGGGAGAAGCAAAACGAAGGCAGCATGTGACATTGAAAAGAAAGAAGAGTCACTTTCTTCACTGGCTGATGCTAATTCTTCATTGTGAAACCCAATCAAAGGTTCCATAATATTACGACCCTGTAGGCTATTTATGTAGCAAAAGCAAAGCCACGCCAGTTGTACAATATGGATGGAAGTGTAGCAATGTGGATAAACTAATGGACAAGGCGCTTTTCCTTTTCTGCAACTGTACCCATTTTATCCCATATACCAATAAATATTCATTAATTTAGGGCCTTTTAAACCCACCCTTCATCAGTTGACTTGAAGATAGATTACAAACTTACTTAAAACAATTTAGAACAATTAATTAAATAATACAGACCAGATAAAAACAGACCATAAGATCAATTAAAGGTGGTATCCAATGTTAGTCCTACTCAGAGTAGACTAATGAAGATAATGGACATGATTAACTTAGATACCTTGATTTCACCGGCTGTGCTCTGTGTCTAACTTACTTGGAGACCATCCTGTATACAAGGATGCAGCCTTCTTGGTGGTAGTACCACAGTTATCCCCCTGAAAGTATCCTGCTCCTGGAAGTTCCAACATGGTTGACATGTCAATGCCAGGTTAAATGTTGTCTCTTTGCACAGGCATTCGTGAGATGGTTCGTTCGCTGCTGCAATTGATGTGCAGCCTATTAAAGAACATGGATGTGTGAACTCAACGTGTATGGCCTATTCTGTATCCCTAAGCTCAGGATTGCCTGTTAATGACATCTATACCAATGCAGGGCGATGGAAGGTCATCGGTATTATTTGGAAACTGCTGTTGACAATTTTGCTAATCTAAATTAGGCTTTGAAATTCTGAAATAAGGATATCGGAACATAAGAAGAAGAGCCTTCTGGATCAGGCCCACGGCCATCTAGTCTAGTGTACTGTTCTCACATCAGCCCATCAGATCCCTGTAGGAAAGCAGGATCTGAGCACAAAAACACTCTCCCTCATCCCTGGTTTCCAGCAATTGGTTTTCAGGAGCATTACTGCCTCTGATCATGGATGCAAAGCACAGCCATGAAGGCTAGTAGCATTATCCTCCATGAATTTGTCCAGTCCTCCCTTAAAGCCATGCAAGGTGACGGCCACTACTGCCTCTTGTGGGAAAGAGTTCCAAAGTTTAATTATGCACTGTGTGAAGTTAAAGAGCAATGCAACTATTTCCATTTATGAAATTGGAAGTGATGTTTTTCATAGAATCGTAGAATTGGAAGGCACCCCAATGGTCATTCCTTGCAATGCAGGAATCTCAGCTAAAGTATCCATGACTGATGGCCATCCAACCTCTGCTTAAAAACCTCCAAGGAAGGAGAGTCCACTACCTCCAGGGGGAGTCCAGTCCACCGTCAAACACTTCTTCTTGATGTTTAGTCAGAATCTCCTTTCTTGTATCTGGAAGCCAGTGGTCCAGGTCCTATCCTCTGGAGCAGGAGAAAACAAGCTTGCTCCATCTTCCATGTGACAAAAATCCTTTACATATTTGGAGATGACTATCATCACCTTGCCAACAAAGGTCCGTATAGTTAAAGCTATGGTTTTCCCAGTAGTGATGTATGGAAGTGAGAGCTAGACCATAAAGAAGGCTGATCGCCAAAGAATTGATGCTTTTGAATTATGGTGCTGGAGGAGACTCTTGAGAGTCCCATGGACTGCAAGAAGATCAAACCTATCCATTCTGAAGGAAATCAGCCTAGAGTGCTCACAGGAATGACAGATCCTGAAGCTGAGGCTCCAGTACTTTGGCCACCTCATGAGAAGAGAAGACTCCCTGGAAAAGACCTTGATGTTGGGAAAGATGGAGGGCACAAGGAGAAGGGGACGACAGAGGACGAGATGGTTGGACAGTGTTCTTGAAGCTACCAACATGAGTTTGACCAAACTGCGAGAGACAGTGGAAGACAGGAGTGCCTGGCGTGCTCTGGTCCATGGGGTCACGAAGAGTCGGACACAACTAAACAACAACAGCAACAATCATATTTCCTATCATATTTCCTTTCCTCTTTTTCAGGCTAAACATACCCAGCTCTGTCAACTAGATATTTTGGTCCAGTTAGTTAGATTTCACAGCACCCTTGCCAGCTACAACCTGAAAGGGACTCACAAGGGATATTCAAAAACGGTTCATGAGCTTTGTGCCAATGGCACCCTCTACTGGCAACATGGACACTACCCAAGTACAACCGAATTTCTGTTGAACCATATTTAGGCTTAGTTTGCTGCAGAAATGCCTTGAATCAACCGGTTACAAAGTTATCAGACAAAGTCGCAGGAAGCAAGAAAAGTCAGGATTTGGACCTAGTTCATACAAAGAGCAGTTTATAGCAATACTGTTCCTGGATTTTACCACTTGTATGATAATGTTTCCACACCCCATCTCAGGAGGAATCTCTGTTCTTGATAAATATAGGGAAAAGGCTTCGTTTGAACTCCCTAATGTCTAGGATTTTATGGGGAGGGAAAGTTTTAATATCATGTGATTTCCCCACCTGCAGTCTGAAGTGTATCGTCTAGAAGCAAGTTTGTTGCCTCATATGACCATTCAGCTGTCTACAGATTGATAGCTCCAGACAAAGCCAGGCCAAGATATTTTGGCACCAGGGAAGAAGAGTGAAGATCTACATCAGGAACAAGAGAGGATGGAAATAAAGATTTGCATCGGGAAAAAGAGGGGGTGTCAAATCAACCTTACTCAACAGTTAAAGTGGAAATCAACTTTGTTGCTGGTGGGGAGGCAAGTGGGGAGAGTCTGAAACCACTGGTCTACACTGACATGCAGAGGTTCCCTTGGGTTTCAGAAAAAGGACATTCCCTGGGATAATGAAATATACTCAGAGTCGCAAAGTGATTTCATGCTCTTTATTCAGCTCATAGTGGTGAGGAGGAATGAATGAATGTCCCCTCAAAGTATCTGCTTTATATACATTATTTACACAATGGGCTGCACATGATTGGCTAATTCTGGAATTCTACTGTAAGCCAATCAGGTTGTGGATTCACTTATATCTGGAGCATGATTGGGTGGTTCCTGCCAACCAATCATACTGCTGCATTGTTCTAGGACCAATCAGACTGCTGCAATTTGGATCCTATTGTTCTAGGACCAATCAGACTGCTGCAGTTTGGACCCTATTCAACTCAGTACATAACAGATAGGGTACTGGGTATTGAAACTGCAACCTTCTGCCTGCAAAAGCAGATACTTGACCAGTGAAATATGGCCTTTGCATAAAAGCACAAAAACCGTTGTTTAATTTCTAAATGGTTGTTAGGGCTGAAACATAAAAGGAAACCAAGTCATATTCTCTTAAAACATTTCCATAAATTCCATTTGCCAAACTAGTTATGTTTGCAGAGGAATTCTGGACATCTTCTGGCACATCTTTTCTGCTGTTGCTGCTATTGTTGATGTTGTTCCTGTTTTCTATGTTCTAAGGCTGAACCCTTTCCCCAAAATAGGTATCTTAGCGTATTCAGGGCAGGCTCATTTGAATTGTTATACTTCCTGTGAAGCAAGAAGATCCTAGTCCTTTCTCCTCCTTGTACTTGAATTTTATTTTTGCATCTGATGTGATGGTGTTGGATAGACATTTGGGTTTTGGTACACGAAACAAAGGGTCAATGGTTTCCTGTATGGCCATTAACTTGTACTCAGTGGTATCTTGTACTCTTGCTCCATCTATGGCCACACACCACCATAACAGCTGGAGCAGACTTTACATCTTCAATACGAAGGTGAGAATTTACTTTGAAAGTCAAAACATTTTCAAAGTGGGAGGGGGAGGAATATTAGGCAAGGTGTCAGCAGAAATTATTCGTTTTTGTAGGTAAATGTTTCCCTCCTGTAGTACAATCAGAGAACTAAGTACATCAGTCAATATGTAGCAATCAACTTAATGATTGTCTTAATAGCTAAATTAGGAGAGTGACTCTTAAGCATGCAATGTGATGCCAATAGGCTACCCCTGAAATCCAAGCCCAAAGAAATGCACTTTGATTACACTTCACAATTTTTGAAGGCCTAATTATCTTTTCAAAGTCATCTTGAAGTCCCCCCCCACCCCGCCCAAAATGGTAACATATACTCTATAAAGCATAATAATAAAGCTATTGAGAGATGAATAGATATTTAGATAGATATTAAATCCCAGTTCTCATTTAAAGGTAGGAAGAGCTAAACTTATGGTTTACATCAGGTCTGGGAAACGTTTTTTCTACGTGAGGGTGGGGTCAGAGACAAAAGTGGGTGGGGCAATGGATAAGATTCTTCTCTCTCTGGATACATTCCTGTTACAAAAGTCAGAAGTGTCTACCTAATTACGCTCCCACCCACCCACCCCAATCTCCCCAACCTCCATCCAAGCAAACAAGTGGTGTTACAGTTCAAGAACACATTTCATCCTTGCAAAAGAACTCTGGGAAGGAGCACAACATGGGATATCACCTGGGAATGGTAATGTCAGGGATTGGACTGACAAGATGGAGGAGGAATGGTGGAGATTTCCGCCCCCCCCCCCCCCCCCCCGTTCTCCTGATGTTGCAGGAGAAGAGGAATGCAGCTTCGATTTACAGCAAGGGTTTGAGGAACGTCACAGCTCAAAGACAGGCAAACAGAAGATCTGGGAAGTGTTAGAAGAGGCAAAGCAGCCAGCTGACACGTTGTCACTGGAGAGTATTTCTGACCCCGCTTCTCCCAGAACTAGATTTCCTTAAGAGTGTGAGAACAAAGGACCCAGAGACAGCTGGCCATGGGCGGCCACCGTAAGGGGCTAGGAAGAAGGGAGGAGACTGCATTCTTTTGTCTCTCACTATTATGAATGAATAAAACCATTAAAAAGGATCCCACCTTGTTTTCTTGGCTTCTTGCTACCAATGGGGGAGGAATAGAATTCCCAAGGCCTGACAAGTAATTAGGGTCAAATAGAAATGCCTTGAGGGCCTCAACTGGTCCTGAGGCTCCTCAATCCTGGTATACACAGTTGCACAATTTGCTAAAAATCACAAAAGTTAGAATGTTTATGTTCAGCCTGATTGTATTATGGATATCATATTATGGATATTATTATGGAACGAGGTATGTTTGTGCCCCGCTATCCTCCTGGCTCACACCTGCTGCAATGTGCAGGTGGTGGGGTCCTCCTCATATGCAGGCTGGCTAAGCTGAGGGACCTGATGATTGGGACCCTTGGAGGGGTTGTGGAGATCTGAAGTGGCTGGCATCTCATTTCACTCCCTAATGCTCCATTTCAAGGATTTCTGTAGGCTTCTACCCAGCAGGGGAGAACCACTGGTAGCTCTCCAGTAGGGTTGTCAGAGAATTTGAACAATAGTGGTAACAGGAGTAGAAATTGCAGATGTCTCCTGTCCACTCATCTCAGTCCAGTGAATGTGATCTTTGTTGCTGCCGTTGTTTTCAGTCTTTAAACAGTACGTAATTAATTATACCCCCACCCCCAATTTGCATTGTTTCCTTTGAACTGAATTGAATGGAGTGGGGTAACACAACAACACTATAACGTATGTGATTAACTTTGTAAATTATGCAATTTATGCAAGTTTGCCACAGTGGACAGCCGGAGGAATAATGCAGGTTTTGGCAGAAGATGAACTGCAGAGAAACAGAAACAGTGCTGCATGAGCCAAATACAGGAAGGAACAGAAAACGATGACTTCTTATATCCCTACCCTCCATCCAACTGGATGATGTTGGGATTTCCACTAGGTTCTCCCTCCCAGCTGTACTCCTCTCTGCCATTGGAGGCTAGTGACTGCACATCAACTCCACAGCCATTAATTTTGGGTGGAAGGGGAGCTGAGTTCACACTTCAAGATTCTTGATTTTATTACAGTCTCATTTTAATATATTTTTTATTAATTTCTGCATTCCCCCTCAAAGAAGAGTACCTTCAAAATCACTTACATGGTATTGCAGTAGTAAATACCACAAAGCAATCTCCTATCCATCTCAGCAATGAGCACTAAATGGATTTGTCCCCATGATGAATAATGCGGAAATAAAGGAAAAAAGAATGGCTACAGCAGAGAGAATATAAAAAACGAGCCAGACAGACAAAATGAACAAATATGGTCTCTCCAGCAGGTCCTAAAATATTTGATTAGCTGTGCTCTGTCATTCTTATTAGAAGAGGGCTCTATTAAATGAATGAAGGGTTTTAAATTCTTTGTGACATGTTTACTGAACTTTTCTGCTTTATAGTAGGAAAAGTGGGGGGAGAACAAAGTTAAGGAGGAAGAGCATGGAAACCAGTGAAATCTGACCCTCTAGGCCTCTCTATTCAGACCTTGGGGCTTTCCACAGATCCTACATTCCCATATCCTCCACCATCTATCTGATCAATATCGGAATGCTTGTTTTTTGGTTCAGTGCTCTAGCATAAGGCAGCTGACTCATACCAGAGCATTGGACCAAAAAATAGGACATCCCAGGATCCAATCAGAAGCTGGCTTCTTTAATTTCGGGATGTCCCGCTCAAATTGGGATGGTTCAGGGGGATGCACTCCTCTCTCCTTGCTACAACTTCCCCTGTACTTATGTTCCGGGGCTTCCCCTCTGCCCTAGCACCATGCTCTCCTCGAGTGCTTTTGCCCGGCTGAATGTATCCTTGAACTGGGAATGTGACCTAAGTAAACACCATAGCATCCTGTTACTAGCATTGGTGATACACCTGTGTCCCATCATCTTGCTTGGATTCAGGTTTGCATATTCTTTATGCTCAGTCTAAGTCTCCCTTTTTAGTAGCACCCACAACTCCCATGCTCTTATTGTTCCTGTGCTTTGGCAATGAGCCCTTGCTGCATCTGCATTTCATAGAATCGCAACCCTGAATGTGGACCACTGAGTTCAGCCCCTTGCTTGATGCAGGCAATCCAAGCCAAGAGCATCACCAATGAATGGCTATCCAGGCTCTTCTGCAAAACATCCAACAAGAGAGAGCCCTCCACGATTAGTAATTACATGGTACCTTTATGGATAACATTTCAGGTATCACAATTTTTATCTTGCTCTTCAGCTGAAAAAGTTCCCAGAGCTGCTTACCAATGTCAGTAATAATTGAGGCATTTTTGTTGGGGATTGTAGGGAAAGACCTGCCAAAAAAGTTGAAAAACATCTTCATGTATGCGACAACGGCCGCGAGAGTTCTGGTAGCACAAGGATGGAAGACTGAAGAAACCCCAACTAAAGAATCATGGCAAGAAAAATTGATGGAGTATGCAGAACTGGCAAAACTGAGATATAAGCTACGGGACAAGGATAACTGTGACTTTAAGGATAAGTGGGAACCCTTTACAAAGTATCTGAAGATGCAACAAAGCGAACTGGACTCCTTGGCAGGTTTTGAATAAACATTCACAAACTTTTTATTGATAATAATCAGCTAAATAGTTTGAGGATTTATACAACTTTGTAACATGCAGAAAACAGCATTCTTAGAGAAACCAAAGACTGGAACTGAGGGAAGTTGGGGGGTGGGGTGGGGGTGGGTGGGTGGGTTTTGTGTGGGTGTGGGGGAGGGAGGAAAAATGGGGGGGGGGGACAAGGATGATATGTTTTTGGATAATATGTCTTGTTATAATTTTGAATAAAAAAACCCCCCAAAAACCAATGTCAGTGATAAGGCGGGTTTATGATGTAAAAGACATGACACTAAAGGAAATTAATTGGGAAGGAGGAGGAAAAATATAATAATTATAATACATAATTTACGTAATTATAATGGCTTGGATCCAGACTACATTCACTGAACTTTGATCCCATTAAAATGGAAGAAACAAGTCAGTCATGTCTGAAGTCCCATTGATTTCAGTGGTAGCTAACTACAACAATTTTGCCTAGATGCAATGCATTATGTTTATAACTCTAACACACATATAATGTTTTCCCTGGACACCTGCCCAAAGGCATTCAGATTTCTGCCATGTGACAGCGCAGGAAACAAGTGGACAGTCTGCGAGTCCTGCAGAGATGTGTCTTTGGCAATAAACTTGGATTAAATATCTGTTATTGGAGTGTGTCAGGCTTATGCCAAAAGCACTCTGGGAATGTCTAATACCAATAAATGAACATTGTTCAGAGTTAGCAGAAGAATTCTAAATAAGGCTGTCTATCATTCCATAGTAATCTCTTTACCATATGGCTCATAATAAATTAGCCACCTCACTTACTTTGTTCCATTGGCTCAAGTAAATATTCACACACACAAACCAGGCTGGATGGATGCCTGCGCCACAATGCATTCATTCATTGTGGATTCATGAAATATGAAATCTGTTACCAGAGAATGAATTCATTGCCTTTGGAGCCTAGGTATGCTAACAGGGAACTTAAGTTTGAAGTCAGCAATTCCCAAAAAGAAAGGCCTTCAATTAATAGAGAGAAGCACTAACAATCTCTCCACTATAATTGTTCTTTTAAAAAAGAAAAATTGGGACGCTTTAATTCTGGTGGCTGTTTTGTAATTTTGATTGTATTTTTTTATTATTATTATTTTATGCTAATAGTTGGATTTATGATTTGATTGAATTATCTTCTTAATGTTTGCTGTTTTTTTATTGTTGCATCCTTAAATGTCTTCTGAAAAATAGGTGGGATATAAACGTTTGGGGTTTTTAAAGTCCTAATATATTTCATCTGTCTAGAGTCATTTATGATCCCAGTAATCTTAGGGCTGCTTTGGAAGCAACATTGTCCCACAGGGTTTCTTTCTGCGTGCGTCAAATTTCGAATGCAAACAGATCCATCCTTCTAAGCAATGCACACATGGAAAGCCTGTTAAATTTATTCAGCTGTACACGAGGAGCACTCATATATCCATTAATTCATTTGTTCATTGATATATTGTGTTTATGCCCTGCTGTTGAGAGTCAGAGGTATCTTGCTATGAGCCAATGTTGGGAACGGTATGCAAGAGCAGATGGAATTGCTGGTCTAATTCATCTAGGCAATTCTATCTCTTGTCTGTGCAGTGACATCTTTCCACATTTTGTACATTCCCTCAAAGGGCAAGCTGAAACAGTGGTGTGTTTCAAATTCAGTTATGCAATGTTCAATTGGACTTACAGTGACTATCCTCCCCTGCAAGGTAGGGGACCAGTTAGGACAGATTATCCTGAGACTATCCTGAGTGCAGACTATCCTGAGATAGATTGACCAATGGTCTGTCTCAGTTTCCTGTGTTCCTGTGCTCTGTGTTGCAGTGTGTGCTTGGTTGTGGTGTTTGTGTGGTACTGCTTACAATAGTTTCTCCAGCTTGCAGATGTGGCCATAGGTGGGCCCTGGAATGGTCAAAGGCTGGTTCTAACTAGTTTTGGTAATTAAAAACACTACAGGGAATAATGTTTCATTGATTCTCTTCCTTTCCACATGGACTTCATGCAAACACAAGCAGAAGAACGAATGGACTGGTGTCACTTTGGAAGTGAACCCAACTTGCACCGTTAGCTTTATTTTTGTGGAGTTTTTCATGGGGGGGGGGATGCAAATGTTTCAATCCATTCTGCACCTCTGAACACTTAACACCTCATTTCTTTATAGAACAGGTCCTACTGCCAGTCTTGCGCATATCATACCCTCAATGTCAAGTTCAAACATTTCCCCCATTCATCCCAAAGATGCTTCAGTTCAGGTTCAGGTGGCCCATTCCACAGCATGTAGGGTCAGCGCTCACTCATCATGGAGCAGCATGATTTTGTTCAGCTCAGGCATTCCTGTGGTTGAACGCAGGTATCCTTTGTGCACTTTTGTATTAATGCAAAGGCCCCTTTCAAGAGAAATATTCAAGGTAGTTGAATGGAGGATTTGCTCTGCAGCTTATGTTGCCATTAACTGGAACCACACTGCTGAATCCCTTTATTACACCTTGCAAAAGTTCACCAGGAGTTCATTAGGCTTATGGCTGTCTCTCTGTGGTTCACAGCTATAAGTGTTCCACTGGCAATGGGGTTGCAGAATAAAGAATGTGTGGCATCCATTGCAAAGGTTTCTGATACATGTGTGTGATCCTTCAAGGGATCCAAAAACCAGGCCATCCATTTGCAGACATGTCACAGGGTTAGTAATCTAAAGCAAGAATATATACAGTACTCAAATCCAGGTCATACTGCAGTGAATGTTGCAGAACAGGCATTGTGATTCAGTGACTGAAGTGACAGAGTAGACTCGGGGAGACCTAGGTTCAAATTCTTGCTCCTCTACAAAGCTCACCAGGTGATTTCATGCCGGTCAAAGCATCTCAACCTCTTCTACTTCACAGGCAGCAACAATGGATGCTTCAGTGAGCTCTTTGGAGCAAGCATAAAATGATAACAAATAGATGATGCCCTGAAAAGAAAAGTAGAATAGCAGCTTGCAGATATGTCAAATAAAGGCTGGTAGGAAAGCCTACACGCATGCCATTACATGGAGTGTTGTTTACAACTTCTGCTGACCACATGGAGAACAGGGTTTACAAAATCTAGCACAATCTCAACTTCCTCTCCACAAGCTCATTGAATGCAGATTTGAATGCAGACAATTCCCCAAGGAAATGCACCCCCAATCCAAAATCTTATCGTATCCCAATATTTCAAGTGACAATAGATTACCTCCTGGAAGCCAGCCCCGGAAAACATCCAGACGTTGCTATTACCTATTTTTAGCAAGAGCATGACATTTGCTGATTCACCAAAAGCCTGTGCACCATTCTAATTCTGAATCCATCTCAACTATATTGCTGCATCCATTTGTGCATTCTTTTTTTAAAAAAATAATGTTTATTGAGTTTATGTATTCTCTGCGTAATACTTTGCCTGTTGTCAAAGCAGAGACAAAAACTAATTATGTTCAACAACTGTATGACTGACCTGAATAAATGCCTCTGTCATGATTTACATAGGTATGAAAAAGAGACTGATGCCAAGATCCATCAAGTAGCATAATAAGTTGAAAGAAGAATTCAGAACAAGTTGTCTTACCTCTTCGTTTTGCATTTGTACATCAACTCAAACACCAATCCTAGAAACAAATTGAAAAATGATTATTTTTCACGCATTATCACGCTGGCAGTATTCTCTCTGTTGCTATTATCAATGGGCTGGTGTGAATTTCTTTAGTTCAGGCATAGGCAAACTCAGCCCTCCAGATGAATTTTACAATGGGAAGCACTTAACAATCTAGAAGATACTACATAATACACATTAGAGAGCTCTTTGTTATCCATTCTGCTCACGTGGCCCACTTTGTTCACTGTATCCCAATCTGGGAATTGGTACCCACCAAAGGCCTGAGTAAACAGGTTAGCATGCAAGAGGAGATGGACAAGGGAAGGAGAAGTGCACTGACCTGGTGCTTGTTGTTATCCTAACAAACCACAGTTGACTGAGCATCAGGCCTGTACACTCCTCCTTCGTCTCCCCTGCTCCCCAGGGTTGTTACATCCAGACCAGCCCTTAGCATTAGATCTGGAGCATCATGCCACTTCCTGAGCCACGAACAAGCTCTTAACATCAGCGACATCCTCTTCCATTTCCCTGGCTATTACAGTTGCTCTCAACTAGTGGGAATGGAGCTGATGTCAGTTTGTTCTTCAGCTTATGACACTCTGCCTCTCAGCATTTGGCTCCATTTTTCGAGTGCTTGCCAGACGCCCTCTCTTCATTTCCCTTGGCTTCCTTGCCTTTGGCTCTGTCGCACCTACTTTTGCAGCTGAAGTGCTTTATATTTCAATTAACGATCTATTGTGCCAAACTGTGTCCTTGAATGTACACTTAGGCTCAACTCTCAGTAGCATAAATACTTCAGTTGTGGACACTTTACTGACACCCCTTTCAGAATAGCCTCGTTTTAATTCCCGCTCTCGCAGCACGCCAGCCCCTGTTGACAAGAAAGGAGAGCTAAACTTAAACCCCTGCTAGTAAATCCAAAAGCCTTTGAAGATTATTTATGTTATATTAAAAAGTTCTCAGTGTAATTTGATTCGAGTGCATGTGCCACTTAAAAATCAGAATTTCTTGGCAGCTGGGATTGCTTTATTTACTTGACACTGCTTTGATACTGTTTATACTGAGTATAATGGCACCAATTAGTGTCATAACTTTATTACCTATTAAATGACTGACTCAATAAAAGCTTTTCCTCTTTGTAATGATCATTTAATGTAGATTTTAGATATCAATAACTGGGGAGGGCTTCAATTAGAATAGCCTTGCTCCTGAGCCAAAAGAAAGGGCTTTGGAGTGTGCAGCTAAGTGGAAACTGGAAGAGATGGCTGGGGAGATGTAGGGGTGGTTTTGTTTTGTTTTGATTTGATTTTAATAACTTTGCCTTGATTACTGAGCTAGATTGTCCAGAACTTACTCCACATTCAGAGGTGTAATAGAGAAGGGCCTCCCTTCTTCTCTAGAGATACCACAAAAATATACTTTTGAGTCATCATAAATTCCCCTACCCTCTCTCCCATGTTTTGGTAAAAGGAAAGAAAAGGTCTTCCCTTCGTGGAAATTAAGGACAACATAGGTTCTTCGATACACTTATGAAATAAGAACCACAGTGAAATCATATGCATATTTACTTGGAAGCAATTATTGTTATTTGTAGTATATTTTGCTCCAAGGAACCCAAGGTGGTGTATCCTGTGAGGGAGGTAAGGCTGAAAGAGTGACTGGCGAACTTCATGGCTGAGTGGGAGTTTTTACTTAGGCTTCTTTGCTCTCACTCCAGGACTCTTACCCCTATCCCCACACTGGCTTCCACTGTGCTCAGTGGGACATATTCAAACTAAGTATTCCTTTGGATAGTTTTACACAGCCTTCCTTCATCCTTCCTCCACCCAAAGCTGCATTTCCAGTGATGAGGTCCTTGATATTATTGTTGTTGTTGTTGTTGTTGTTGTTGTTGTTGTTGTTGTTGTTTATACCCCGCTCAGCTTGCTGGGCTTCCCAACAGAATATTAAAAACATGATAAAACATCAGACATTAAAGACTTCCCTAAACAGGTACGCCTTCAGATGTCTTCTAAAAGCCAGATAGTTGCTTATTTCCTTGACATCTGATGGAAGGGCATTCCACAGGGCGGGTGCCACTACCGAGAAGGCCCTCTGCCTGGTTCCCTGTAGCTTCACCTGTCGCAAGGAGGGAACCACCAGAAGGCCCTCAGTGCTGGACCTCAGCGTCCGGGCAGAATGATGGGGGTGGAGACTCTCCTTCAGGTATACTGGACCGAGGCCGTTTAGGGCTTTAAAGGTCAGCACCAACACTTTCAGTTGTGCTCGGAAATGTACTGGGAGCCAATGTAGGTCTTTCAGGACCGGTGTTAGATGGTCCCGGCAGCAACTCCCAGTCACCAGTCTAGCTGCTGTATTCTGGATTATCCCATCCCACATTGTTCAGGAGGGCCTCCTCCACCTTCCAGTGAGGCTTTTAGGAGTGCACAGTGTCAGTATTTCATTCTCTCATTGCAGGATCATGTGATCCTCTATTTACATTCCATAACACTGTAAGCGTGGGAATGGAACTCAGGACTAGAGAACTTCCATTCTGTGTGCTTTTGGTTTTTGCTCTTTGTTCTCTGCTCTCGGACAGAGAAGACGCATGTGTGAGACACCGTTCACACTAGCCATGTTTTGTTGTTTTGATTTGCTGCAAATAAAGAAAATCTGTGATGCCACATACCTACACAGCCTCGCTTCTTGCGGCACTCTGCTAAGCATGCATTGGATGTATGCCGCAGGTCTCCTCCGTACAGGGGATGTACGGAAACACAGGTGGTGGCTGGTGGAATGAATAGATGGGGAATTTTTTGTCTATAAATTTCCTTCCATTCACCTATCTTAGGATTCAAGTCATAGAATCATAGAATCATAGAATCATAGAGTTGGAAGAGACCACAAGGGCCATCGAGTCCAACCCCCTGTCAAGCAGGAAACACCATCAGAGCACTCCTGACATATGGTTGTCAAGCCTCTGCTTAAAGACCTCCAAAGAAGGAGACTCCACTACACTCCTTGGCAGCAAATTCCACTGTCGAACAGCTCTTACTGCCAGGAAGTTCTTCCTAATGTTTAGGTGGAATCTTCTTTCTTGTAGTTTGGATCCATTGCTCTGTGTCCGCTTCTCTGGAGCAGCAGAAAACAACCTTTCTCCCTCCTCTATGTGACATCCTTTCATATATTTGAACATGGCTATCATATCACCCCTTAACCTCCTCTTCTCCAAGCTAAACATGCCCAGCTCCCTTAGCCGTTCCTCATAAGGCATCGTTTCCAGGCCTTTGACCATTTTGGTTGCCCTCCTCTGGACACGTTCCAGTTTGTCAGTGTCCTTCTTGAACTGTGGTGCCCAGAACTGGACACAGTACTCCAGTCAATATCCATAGAACTACACCACTGAGAAATCAGCATACTAATAATGCAGTCCTATGTATGCTTACTCTGAAGTGAGTCCCATATGTCTGATGGGGATTATTTTCTAGAGTGCATGTTTAGGGCTGCAGCCTCAAATGATGCCACAATTGCTGTTCTGTCAGCAGTATTGAGATTCTGGAACTACAGCATGAATGGGATATGAAAGATCCCTGAAAATATGTACTGCCTACAGGATTTCTCCGTGTTCTCAAATAAACTCATTCCTTGTTTAAAATGATGCACTCATTTAAACACTTTAAGTTGTGGCCTGACCATATGATCCACTAAGCTCTTTAGCCAGCTTGGGCTGATAGTCTTCTAAGTAGGGAAGGAGCTTCCTGAAAATTTCAATCTCAGACTTATCTGTATACATTTCCCCCCTCTCTCCTTGGTTTCACAAAAAATGCAATTCTTGCACATTAGATGCATCCTCTACCAACTGAGCTATACCATATGTACAGTACCTTAAGTATGTATACAAACTGAGTGAGGGGTGTGAGCTTGATTTCGTGGGTAATCTCATTTATATTAGTTCTAATTTGAGACAAACAAACTCTCATCTCATCAACACAAGGAAACCTTTCCCATTTCTGATCTTTCATATTTCTCAACATTGAAAATCCCTGTTCGCAACAATATGTTGTGGAGAACTGCAGAAGAATAGCAATGCCCTTGAATATCTATCTATATTCTGAGAAAAATGGAACTATACTATATACTATACTATATTATATGACACTGAAATGTTTAACTGTTTCTTTGCTGAATCTTCCCACCACCCTTGCCATCTTCTCCTGCCATAACACTGCATTAGCACAAGGCTCTTAAGCTCAGAGTCATGGGTTTGACCCCCATGTTGAGCAAAAAGATTCCTGCATTGCAGGGGGTGGGACTAGATTACCCTCTTGGTCCCTTCCAACTCTATGATTCTAACGTTATCAGCGTAACTCTATGATTCTAACGTATGATTCTCTATCCAACTCTATGATTCTAATGTATGATTCTCTATCCAACTCTATGACTCTAACGTAATCAGTGCAAAAAACAGATACAATACAGTGGTACCTCGGGTTACATACGCTTCAGGTTACATATGCTTCAGGTTACAGACTCCGCTAACCCAGAAATAGTACCTTGGGTTAAGAACTTTGCTTCAGGATGACAACAGAAATAGTGCTCCGGCGGCAAAGCAGCAGCAGGAGGCCCCATTAGCTAAAGTGGTGCTTCAGGTTAAGAACAGTTTCAGGTTAAGTACGGACCTCCGGAACGAATTAAGTACTTAACCCGAGGTACCACTGTAATACTGTGTAAAATACATACAGTATGTACCAATATACTTCCAAAATATGCTTCAGAAATATATGTATTACATGCATAATATGTGTATTATTTTGCATATAATTAGGTTGTGTTTTGGGTTTTTTTATTAAAAAAAGACAATTCACTAGCAGCTTGGATAAAATAATATGCACTTTTTACAAGAGGTGGTTGACTGTAGGCAAAGCTTTATAATAGCCAAATTCTGGCTATAAATCCATTTAAAATGGGTTCCTCCTCCACCCCCAATTCTAAGAAACTTTGGAATGACTGCATCATGTCATAACATTGTTCTAAGGAAGACATTGTGGGTAAAATTGTAACTCCTTGTTGCCAGTTATTGCAGTTTGATTGCCACTGAGCAGACTTGTTGAATCTATTTTGTTTTTTACTAGAACCAACCAGAGTTAGGTTCAAAAGACAGAGCCTTAGAATCAAAGAACAAGGTGCCACTTAGCACATTCTGAGCCTAAAGATTCCCCCCCCCTTTGTTTCAGAAGTGACCTAGTCTCACAGTCCTTTCACCCAAAAGTCCACTCCTGGTTAGCTTTCTTCATTTCAGCAGCCTAATTCTGGTGGGAAAGACATATTGCCATTGCTATTTTTAAGCAATTGGGAGTCATGAACCCTTGCAACTCACCCAAAGACATACACAGTATATTCCAATCTACCTTTTGCTCATTTCTGCTCTATGTCACCGTGCCCCCCTCTCATAGCCTGTGTAGGAAGCATTTTTGGCTCAACTGCAGTGAATTTTCTTTATTTAACCAGCATCCTATTTGAAACACGTCTTCGTGTATGAAGCTTTCACTCACTCAAAGGCTTCCCTACCTGAATAATTGAATGGTTTCACTTTAAAAATCAAGCACGAATCATTCAATTAAAATGGAAGCAGAGAAGTAATCAAATATCATTTATAGCCCATGCCTATTTAGATTGTTGAAATATACTAATCAGATTTGGATGGCTATTTGGTTTTTAACATTTGACAGCTCGTAATTTTGCAACTATGATGTTTCTAATGCAGCAAATAAATATACTTTATAATAAGCCCAACTTTCTGAAAGTGTAAGATATTATTTTCTGAATCAATAAACTGCTGCTAAGGCAAAACAATTAGAATTTATTTCTGAGTCAGAAGCATGGAATCTCTTAGGACAGTTGCTGGTAACTTAAAACCAATTCTACTGGGTATTTGATTAGAGAACAAAAAGAAGCCCTGTCTTCCCATTTGACATCAAAAGCTAACCTGATTTAAATAGCAGCTAAAGAAAACCAGTGTGTGTGTGTGTGTACTTTTAAGGCTGCAGTTTTATACTCATTTTCCTGGGAGTGAGTCCTATTAAACACATCGAGACTTACTTCTGAGTAGACCTGTACAGGATTGCATATAATTCCTCCACACAGATATGATGATTGGTTCCCCAAAAGCGTGACAACTTCACTTCTGTGATTGCCAAGGCAGTGCAAGGAGAAGCTGTTTCAAGATTTGTTTTCCAGCACATTACACAGCATGTCCAAACAGAACAAATTAAATTAGTCTGCATCTAAATTAGACCTCTTCCAGTGGCAAAATTACTTTACATCAACAGAAACCCTAAACCGAGTTAGCAGCATTTACTAGATCAGACAGCAGAACCTGTGGGAGAGAGGATGGAGAAAAACATTAATAAATGCTTCTCCGGCGCTTTTCATCAACTGTCACCTTTTAAGCATCATCCGCACATTATGTTTGCCTACATGATTCATGGAGAAACTTCATAATGACTGTGGCATATCCTGGGCTCTTTAGGAAAAAGCTTGCCCTCTCTCTGCACCCTGGCACAGCTTTGGGGTCACAAGGAAGCTAACTTAACTGGGCATTTAAGTGACTCACCTTTGTTAGAGAAATTCATCTTGCAATAGATGGTTAGTAGCAATACAGGTGTTGGGGCAGAGTGGCAGAGTCATTCTCCTTATACTAGTGTTGCTGCTGTTTACCTGGACAAGTCTCAGACCAGGGCATGTTGGTGCACCAAACGGAGCTACTGACTGCTGGCAGCAGTGTTGCTGTACACTCATCTAGTCCTGATCTTGTTGCTGCCCCATCCGGGTACCAAAGACACTATCACCAGGGCAATTATTCCACAGTTCGAACCAAGCAACCATAAAAATAGCAAAAGCTATTTTTATGGCTGCTTGGTTCGAACTGTGGAATAAATAGCAAAAGCTATTTTTAGCTTTTCTTGTTGAACATCCATGTATTTCAAATTTGATAGACAAAGCGTGTTCTCCTTCATGGAGAGCACGTGTTGCAGTGGGGGCCGACAAGACACTCCAAAATCGTGGGGCGGGCTAATTGATTGTTGGCCACTGTTGTGATTGGGCTTCCCTTGTTGTCGGGAAGAAGTTAATGTTGCCATATTGTGATTGACAGCCAGAAACATTAAAACTCCCTGCGTAGAGCTTCCTCTTTTTGCTCCGTGCATCAGATTGCCCTCCCCCCTCCCTATATTTAGGGTTGTTCGCATTGACCTTGCTATGCCTGTCATGGGGTCGTCTGCTCTTGGGGCAGGGGCCCGGTAGGAATTCTGTCCATTTGGCTGATTGGCTGATTGGTTTTTGCCTACTGCGTAGCAAATCGCCACAACTTATAAGGTTGCAGTTAGGCATTGGTTTTTTGTTTGGTTGTTGAGGGGCATGGATTGGCTGTGCCTGCCCCTCTAATGCTGCTGCTGCTGCAAGGGTATTCCGTTAAAGGAATACAGGGGCTCACCATTGCTTTTGTCTGAACCCTGTCAAGGGGCTAGGGCCACGCAAGAGCCCCTGGTTGCATTTGGGGAGGGCTGAGGGCAGGTTCCCTGCTCCGTCGCTATCCCAAAATGTATTCCCCTTTTCTGACTTTCACAACCTTGCGAAATGTCAGTCTGTCCCCACTGGGGGCAGATAGTCGCAACCAATGCCTAAGCAACCACTCACATCTTTTGTATTTTAACAAAGTTGTGGCCAAAATTATGCCAAAAACCTTAAACAAAATTTCAGTGTGATGTGTGAGTTATTTGGGGTTGCTTGGGGACCTCCACATGCAAAGAATCCTCTCATAAATCAGCAATTGCTTGACGCTTGGATGCAGTTCTGGTAAACTTTTGCGGTTGCTCCCCCCCAAAAGGGGCTATAAAAAAATTAAAATAACAGGATTCCAACCAGTATATACTAACATAAATCCAGCTCCTCACATTTCCACATCAGTTTGTAGTGGTGGTGGTTGTTTTAAAATGTCCTCATGAAAATTAATCAGCATTTTCTCCCAATAATCACATTTCTGTATTGTGTTTGCCAAATATACATGGTTTTACAGTACAGTTTCCCAAGTATAATGCATTTTTGTACATCATTTCCAGCAATTTATGCATTTAAATGCACATTTTACTCTAGTAGATGCACCTGTGATTATTACTTAGCTGGAGAACTGCAATGCAAATTTTGGAGAAGTGCAAATTGGTATATCGTTTCAGAAAATATCAGTGGTCTGTCCACAGACCTAATTCTAAGCTTTTGCTGCTTGTTCATTTAGACCTGACATCCTTTTTCTGTCTCCTTCCCC
Source organism: Podarcis tiliguerta (assembly GCF_965153285.1). Taxonomy (NCBI): domain Eukaryota; kingdom Metazoa; phylum Chordata; class Lepidosauria; order Squamata; family Lacertidae; genus Podarcis; species Podarcis tiliguerta. Next base: position 30,348,582 of record NC_139538.1, on the reverse strand, counting down.
CCGCCCAGCCACAGTTTCATGTAAAGTCTTGCTACATTTTGCCTTGGTTTCTCTTTGGTTTATGTTAGATTTGTCCCGTTAAAGCATAAACATATTCTGACTCCTTAAATTCTGTTTGCAGTACATAGCCACTTGAAACCAATGGATATTTATGTGTGATTATTTGAGTTTTTAATGTAAAAGGGCACATAATAGTAAATGAACCAGTACATTTTCATCTTCTTTCGAAATTAGTCATTTATCTTCCAGACTATGTAACAAATCATGAAGACACCAAATGATACGTTTTATCTGTTTTTACTGTCAGACTAAATCACACTCAAGCTCCAAATTATTGGAGATTCAAGTAAGTACTCTCTCTCTCTTATTGGCTCTGGGATGAAAATATAAGAGGCTGGCTATCTTGTATTAACCTAAATGATTTTAATCTTATGCAGACTAGACTTGAATCAAAATGTGTGGCTATACCATTATGTAAGAAAGAAATACATACCCTAACATTATTCCACCAACTTCCAGCTTTCTGCCAGCAAGCTGATAACTTTCACAACATTTGCTATATCTTTATTTACCCTTTTAACAGTGTACATAAAGTATGACAATTTCTTAAGCATCTTCAGCAGCCTGGCCTAACCTCCCCACCCCTCTTTTTAAAGGCATAGCCATTTCATTTCATTACCTTTCATAACTTCAGACAGCCTCCCAATAGCTGCACAGTTCAAACTCAGTTTGGGTTTAAGGCTTAAGTCAAACCGTCATGTATATGTCACATATGAAATGCCCTGTTTATGGCTACTGCATAGAAAATTCTCACTTGGAAATAGTTTTTTTCCTTGTTAACTGCTCACAGTCTTTTCAAGTACTGAACCAGTGCCTGAAGTACAACAGTAAAAAGGTTCTAATACGCAATATAATATATGTGTATTCTCAGCTCCTCTTATCCCCTATTTCTTCCCTTGTAATCAGGCTGGAAGTAAATTTATATGTGCATATTTATCACTTAATAAATGCAAGGACAGGTGATGGAAGTATTCATATATACTCGATTTTTGCAGTTATTCATTAATGTACATGTGTAAAATCTCCAAACCAGATCAAATATAGCAGACATACAGCGACATTCTGCGTTGTGTGAGCAGACTTTCACTTGTGCAACAAGACATGCCCGCATCTTCCCCTCAAACCATCCTCAAATCTTCCAATCTTTCATAACAGACTTTCAAGATGAAAAGAGGGAGGAAAGGAATGGAAAGTCCTATTGTGTGAGCAGAGGTCCATCCTGTGGCCCGACGGACACTGCTGGGTTTTCACGGAAGCTTATGGCTCAACCACAGTACTTCAGGCTGCAATTGTATGCCCATTTCCCTGAGAGTAAGTGCCAATGAACTTTGTAGAACTGACTTCTGAGCAGATATGTATGGGATTGCAGACACAGTATTATCCCCACTTAAATAATTCACAGATTCAGTTGTGAATAAAGATCTAATGTTTTCAGAAATTTGAAAACCGTAAGGGAATTTTTGTAAAAGGAAACAACAGATATAAGGGTGGAGAGTGGGATTGAAATATATTGAATCCATACTTAATTTCCAGCTTTAAGAACACGAAATGTAGTACTTATAACACATCATATAGCTATTCAAATACTATTCAAGCTACAATATGTGGGATAACCAGCCTTGTATAAACAACAAGCTTAAGTCTAATTAATACATGAAGGGGTTAAGAACATAGAGTAAGCTGTCCTGCCAGGCTTAGCTAGGTCACTCCTGCTTACCTTGGGAGGAAGGGTTATCAATGCTTTGTTCTCCCCATTCCACTATGTGAACCCTACCACTAAGGAGGTCTAAGCTGGATGCTCCCAGCTCACATGGTGTGGCTTAAGCAAGTCATCTTTATGTTTCTATAAAATAATTTAGAAACATTCACCACCAACCTAAGTTTTATTGCCTGTGTTTTCTTACTGCTGTATGGAAAAGCACATTAATCTGATCATTGATTAGTTTGTAAGTAAATTATTTTAACTTACTAAACATGTGATCTCTTTCTATGCTAAGGGAAGAGAAGAACGTGGAAGAAACTTAGAAGTAGGTATTTTAAAGGCCTAACATTTAAAAGGCTTTCTTACAATGTTTTACTTTGCTGCACTATTTATGATTTTAAATCTCTGCAGGGGTCCTCTCATCAAAGAATACTTGCCCCAAACCTGAAGATAAGCATCCAGGAAATTTTCCTTTTAATATAACTATATTTTTTCTTTAACCAAAATGCAAAACCAATAATACTTCTTTATTGATAATGCATTTCCACTTTGGGGGTGACTATCAGAACTGACTAACCTATAAGAAAGGTGTTGAGGGATTTCAAGAAAAGATCACAAAAGCTGAAGGACAGCCAAGGTGAGCAAAGAGACATTTACCCATCACTAGCTTCCAGACTGTCATTATTGTCAGCTGAGATTTAATCACATCCTGGCAAATTCAGGCTACGCAATTAAAGCTGATTTGGAGCTCTTGCAAAACAAAACCAACTCCCCAAAAGATCAGATTTTTTGTGATAAGGAAGGCAACAGGAGAACACACTGGGAAGTGTGGAATAATGCCTGATGCAGCATTGTCTAGTCTCCCCACAACAAGTCAGAATGATTGCCCATTAATAGTCCACAGCATCTAATCTCTCTCCAAAGAAATCAAATTGAAACCTGAGTTGGATTAGAATAAATAACCGAGGACTAGTTTCAGACATTTGTTTTTCTTAATGAATTGGCAATCCCTTTGCTAGATTGTTTCTTTGTTTAGTTATACAATAATATTCCCTGTTGGCTGGACCTCAGTATCAAGGAACATAAACATCCAGCAATTCTGATGAATGGAATCTATCTGCGCATGATTTGGGAAAGTATATCACATTGCATGAAGGCCTGAAGTTTGACAGCAGAAGAGTAAACCTCCTGGTTTTAAAAAGGAATATTTCAACACTAGACAGCTGCTTTGTGCTGTCCCACTTAATTAATAAGTCAAATTGTGCCTTGGTGTGAATGGAGAAACTGGAGGAAGATAATGTCTCTGAAGTTCTACATCTTCCTACTAGTGGTAGAGTATAAAGGGCTAAACTCTTTGATTTGGGACCAAATGAAAGGAAGACACAGAGCATGGAACTAGTTCTTTTATCTTTTCTTTATCTACCAGACAAAAACGTTTTATAGTCTTTGTGGACCTGATATCTGCCAACTGCTGCACATGGCAAAAGCTGTTCAAAGACACTTGGTAGCATTCTGCAATTATTTTGTGATGGAATGAATAGCTGTTTCGGTATAGACAGTCGCCTCCTACCACTAATATCCCACCTCTAATGGGATGAGTGGGACCACATAGCAGGTACAAATGTGTACTGTGCTTTTTTTGTTTTTCTGCTGCAGGCCTTTATGGGTTTTCTTGTTGTTTTTTGAAAAAAGGATGTTGATACAGCAAAGCATCTTTTTCTTTTTCTTTTTGGCCCTCTGGGAAACAGTCTAATCTGAAAACCTCCACAGAAGTCTGCCAGCCAATTGTTTATGATCTGCTGTGTGCTGATGACTTCATCCTGATACTAAATACACAGGAGAACATAAAATAATTACAGAGAGGCCTTCAAAGTCAACAAAGCGGCACATGATGACAGTCAGCCTGACAAAGATAAAGGTTATATGTATCAACCAAAGGAGAGAAACCATATGCTCAGCTGAAAACTACTATTGGTGACAAATGCCAATGCAGAACAAAAAAAAAACCAAAAAAAACCACACAGAAACAAAATGTATCAAATGAACATTAAGAGAAACTTTACTGAAGATGTCAAAGCAGGTTCTTCACCTATCTAGCTTCTCAATTTAAAAAACTGTTGTCAATGTAAGGAAATTGAAAGCTGGTTCAGCCAAGGACTCAATATAGCAGATGAATCTCAAGGGGTGTCCAGAGCACCGCCTAGTCCTGTTGTGTTGGATTAGCTTCTGTTGGTAAGGCTAGAAGATGTGGACAAGGTGCTTGGATTGGTCAGAGCGACCCCTTGTGCCCTGGACCTTTGCCCCTCTTGGCTGATAGGAACTAGCAGTCTACCCTGAATGCACAAATTGTTCCCACTTTGATTCTCCCCATTAGTGAGTGGTAACAACAAGCCCCAATCCTAAAATTAGCATTATGTCTAAACCAGAGGTCATGGTTTATTTCACTTAAGCAAAACACAATTGGTAAGCCGGGAACAAACCTTTGTGGTTTGTCTGGAGCAAAACAAATCACAATCCCAAATTCAAATGGAACACTAAGCCAAGTGCTGTGGTTTGTTGCCACAACAAAATACATGCTCTTAATACCATTTACAAACTCCCCTCAACACAGTGACAGATACATGAAAGGGGAAGCAAGGATACAACCGCTTGTCCAATCCCCATCATCATCCATGTGGGGTTCCTTCCCCAACCTCTGCATGTTCAGCTGAGTACTTAGGTTCCACTAAACATATGGAATTCTGGACCTGGAACCTACCTGGATGATGACATTAGGCGCGGGGCCCCTTTATCCCTCCACGTGTTCATGAACACAGGGAAGGGAATTTGTGAAGGAAATCTTGTTGGACGACCAAAACGGTGCCTTTAGTTTCACTCAATTGTTCAGCAGTCTTGTTTGCAAGTCAGCTTTTTGCTGGCTTGCTTCCCATGTGGGAACTCTAAGAAACACTGAGGCATCAGAATAAGAACTGGATACACATATCTAGGGCATATTTCCCTTTTTTGTAGACTTGACCACTTGATTTCCAGAGGACCAGGAGAGCAGTATATGAATTGAAATGCAACCTAATCTGGGATTAGACCAGAGTGCATAGCCTTTTTGTAACCCAAGAGCTGTATTCCCTTCCAGGCAATCTTCTGAGGGCTGCAGGTCAATGGTAGGCAGAGCCAGTAGCAAAAATATACAGAGAAATGAATGTCAACTTTACCCTTGCACACTAGGCTAGTTTCTACACACACACACACACACACACACACACACACCTCTGTCCTTCATCCATGCAAGCAAAAGGCACAGTCAGAGTTCTGGGACACATTCCACCCAGCAGTGTGCAAAGAGTCTTTGAGGGGCATTGCCTGGGAAGAGGGTGTCTGTCCTGGGGACAGTTTTGAGGGCCAGCTAGAGATGCCTGGAGGGCTGCATTTGGGTCCCGGATCTGAGATTTTCCACCCATGCATTAAAGAAAATACAACATGGTATTTGGACGGGTGGTTGTTTATGACAGAGATTTTTGTTCAAATAAAAAGAATCATTGATTGTCTGAAAGGGCTTGATTTAGGCCACTTTATTCCTTTGCAGAAATGACATGGACATATTTTAGAATGTGAATAAATAAACAAACCTAGGAGGGGGAGTTGGAACTTGGCACAGCATCCCTTACTTGCAGTGAAACTGATGTATTGCTGAAACTATGTTTGGAAGAGGGGAGATGAATAATTTAAGGTAAAAGAAAGGAGGGGCCACAAGGAGTTTATAAAAAGTTTGGGATTCACAGACAGGCATTGATGTAGTAAAGCTAAGAATGAACAGTCATACATTACATTAAGATGCACCCTTCATTCTCAATTGCTTTACAAATTGTGCCAAATAAATATAGTTTCCTGCGGCTTATTCCCAATCTGTCTGCTTCATATCTGGTGATAGAAAGAAAGCTGACCGTACACATCTTCTCCAGGGCTGGATCAGAGTGGGAAGTTCTGATATTTGCCAGGGTCCCAGCAGGCAAGGGGATCAACAGTCTCACAAGTCTCATGAGATGCCCAAGGAATTGGGATGTAGCATGAGAAAATCCTGTTTGCTTTCCCTGCCTTTTCCAGGTTAAGAAAGCCCATTGAGTGAGCTGGCATGCCCTACAGCAGAAGCTGCCAACACGGAGCTCTCCATAAGTTGCCAAACTACAGCTCCCAGCATCATCCCTGATGGCTGGCCATGCTGACTGTGGCTGATGAAAGCTAGACTCTAACAACATTGACTACTCCTCCCTTGCAGTGTAGTTGTTTTATTTTTTAATCAGCATGCTACATTGCAAGGTTACTCAGAAGAACAGAACAATACCCAAGCATCAAGAGCTGCTGGAGCTAGACACAAGGGCATATGGCTCTCATCCATACACAACTGCCCTATGTGTTGAGCACAAGTGTTGACAGAGAAGGGGTCCCAGTACTGGGGTGATTCCATCCATTTGTCCATGCTGGACTTTGGCTGTCCTTACTAGGAAAGGCTATAAAGTGATTCTGCTCAGGAAGACTTTGCTCGATCAATGATGGTCTTTGCTGACTCTTGGCATGACCTCCTGCCACTCTGACATGGATCTGTGACATGGATCTCTACTCATGGATCTCTGCAGTAAAAACTTTCATGATTGCAGAAACTCAAAATGTAGTTTTGCGGCTGTCAAAGCAATCAGCCCTTGCTTTATTAGCAACTGGTAATGAAATCTTTCTATCCTGCTTAGTATGCCCTACCAATATCAGCCTGGACTGACTCTGATACTGAGAGCAACTATTGCTGGCAGCTCCACAACAGTTACATAAAGGAGGCTAAGAGTTTTGTTCTTTGTTAATTGCAGCATCTCCTGCACTGCTGAACAAGAATCACTTCACTTTGGTCCACAGCAAGCAATGCAAACACTTTGCTGAATGCCACAATCCTTAGGGTAGGAGTCAACAATGGCTAATCCATCCTTCAGCTCTGATCAAAAACCTCTGGAGGGTTCCTGATAAGCAAAGCTGAGAGCTACTGTTAAATATAGCAACTCCACTTGAGACAGAGGGGGCTGTTTCTCTCTCTCTTTGCTTAAGATTACATTAGGCTGAAAGACAAATGCAGCTTCACTTCAGCATTCCTTTACTTATATAATTCAAAGGAGGTGAAATGTACCCTGTAGCAAGGCTACACCAAAGTTGAGGACCTCAAGTTCTCCTTGCATGCTGAAGAAAATTAAGGGAAGAGTTAACAAAGAACTAGCAGGGTGAAAGATAGCATAGTCTATTGAGGAACCCAGCTTCAAATTGCCAGAAAGCTCTAAATTTGCTCGGATACTATCTCACAGGGTTCCAGAGAGTGATATGGGGTAGTCCAGCGAGCACAATACTAACAGGAGGGAGGGAACTGGGGACTGAGAGACCTTCAGTTAAAAGAAGTTAGCCTTTTGGGGAATGTTGTTAGTGTTGGTGTCTGTCTGTCTGTCGAGAGACAATGGAGTGTACATCACAGGGTGGAGTCAAACCACTGTGTTAGCAGCACCGAAGTGACATCCCCAGGGCACAAGCCTGGGCAGTGTGTATGGAAGTCCTGGGCTGCCCAGATGACAAGACCCTATCTCTCAGCCTTGCTGATATGGTCCACAGGAAAGCAGGATAATAGCTTTAGCATCAGCTTGGCTGCAGGAGTTGCCCAAAGGAGGCGTACAAGGTGCTTTAGGGTTTACTCCTTAGCCTTTCCTCCTCCTGGAGATATCCCTCAAGGCATCAGAGGTTTAGTATCATAGCTCAAACACAAAAGGATGGTTGTTTTGATGATAATACAGACAGACAGGACATTGAATTTTAATTAATGCAAGTACTGACTCATTGCTAGTCATATTAATACAAGTTTCCCACTGCATAGTAGTCAAGGAATCAAAGGGATCTCTAGCCAATCAGAATTCACAGCCAGGTGATTGACTTGTTCTTTGTGGGGAAAGGTGAGACATCTCCCATGAAATGTAAATTTAGGGTATGTCCACACTTTTGCTTATTGAATGCCTAGAAAGGAGACTGAGAGGTTTTCTGCTTATCTCATGCTTTCTTGGCATGGGTCTGAGTGGACTTGCCTTTGCCTCACAGCTTTCCCCCTGGAAAACCCACTTCAGTGCTAAACTGGAGAAAACCCGATTGCTATTTGCTCCGATTCAACAGTAAACAGTGGGTTTTCTCAGGGGAAAGCAGCAGTGCAAGCAGAAGTGTGGACGAGCCCTTAGACTTAATTCAATTACAAGTGGAAGATGCTTACTGGAGGGGGTGCTCTTTATTTCTTCCGCAGTGCTTATTAAGAGCTGAAGTGAAATATATTATTGTATTACCGTATTTTTTGCCCCATAGGACTCACCGGCCCATAGGACACACTTAGTTTTTTTTGGGGGGGGGGGGAATAAAGGAAAAAAAATATTCCCCCCCCCCAGGTGCGGGGCTGGGGCGGGGGAAGCCCGAGCTTCCCCCAACCCCAGCCCCCAGAACAGGCTGCTATCCGCTAGCCGTGGGAGAGCCGCGCGGCATTCACCCCATAGGATGCACACACATTTCCCCTTCATTTTTGGAGGGGAAAAAGTGTGTCCTATAGGGCGAAAAATACGGTACTTACAATAGAGGTTCTGGAGACCAATACGTTTCCACTTATGTGGTGGACAATACAAAGGCTGCTGCTGTGGGAACCACTATGGCTTCACTTGATGGGAGAGTATTTAGCGTAAACCACTGTTGCTTTCCTTCACAATATCACCACACTTACTGCCCAGAGCAATGGCACAATAGACTCTCAGTTACAGGCCATATGCAGAGTTCCAGCCAAACCAAGCTTCTCAAGGACATCTGACAGTGCCAATAATTTCTGCATCTTTTTTTCTCCATGTCATTAAAATTGGAACTGTGCTGTTTTCAATGTAATTATCTGTATTTTTATTAGGGGTGTGTGTGTGAATTATATTAATGTTTATTTGTTTTTTAATGATTCCACCCCATCCCACCCCAATATTTTTAGCTGCTTACCTGTAAGCTAACTTAAGTCCCTGTCAGGGGGGAAAGGTGAGATATCAATAAATATAATAACAACAATAACAATGGGACCTCCATGAATAGGGAATAGCACTGGCTGACTCATTAGTAACAGCAGCAGTCAAGGGCATCTGCTCCTGGAGCCATCAGAGTTCCGACAATGGGACATCAGCTCCTCAGGTTCAGGCCTTGCCCATTTTTTAAATAGGTTATAGTGGCCATAGGGACGCGGGTGGTGCTGTGGGTAAAAGCCTCAGCGCCTAGGGCTTGCCGATCGAAAGGTTGGCGGTTCAAATCCCCGCGGCGGGGTACGCTCCCGTTGTTCGGTCCCAGCGCCTGCCAACCTAGCAGTTCGAAAGCACCCTTAAGTGCAAGTAGATAAATAGGGACCGCTTACTAGCGGGAAGGTAAATGGCGTTTCCGTGTGCGGCTCTGGCTCGCCAGAGCAGCGATGTCACGCTGGCCACGTGACCCGGAAGTGTCTGCGGACAGCGCTGGCCCCCGGCCTCTTGAGTGAGATGGGCGCACAACCCTAGAGTCTGTCAAGACTGGCCCGTACGGGCAGGGGTACCTTTACCTTTTATAGTGGCCAGATGATGCTCTGTGGAAATTTACTACTTCAGAATAGCCTGGAAAACCTCCATCAAGTCTTTGGGAAAAGAAAGAGTTGTAAATCCCTCACTACAATGGTCCACTCACCCCAATTTGTGTTGCCTCAGAAGCAGGAGCCAATGATTTTTCTGGACTTTGTCTAGGACATACAGAAGTCAGCTTCTATGGTTGCTTCTTCTTCAACAAATAGCTACCACAGAAGAGCTGAGGATACTAGGGTGGATACTCAAGCTCCTTGAAGTTTAAAGATGAAGATCAAGCCACTAATCCTTATAAACAAAAATATCAAAAATGGTTTTTTTAATCCTATTGATCACAAGTAGGCTCCAGGAAGGAATAATAGTGTGTTGGTGTGTTCGATCACGATAAAGAAAAATCAAAGCAATACCTTGTCAAGAAAATGGTGCCTTTGTCCTTGTCATCTCAAACTGCCCATGTTGGTTTTTCAGTTTCTGTTGATGAGGGTTAAATAGGCATGAGGTGCTTGTGGGTGCACCTCCTTGTCTTTATACTGTAATATGTGGAGCCGGCTTCTCAGACAGCATTCTGAAATCAGGATATATGAATGTGGTACTCAAAGCCACCTTTGGATCTCAGACTGAAAGATCGGAAGCTGCTTGTGAGATATATATATTTTTAAGGCTTTTATGAAATTTACAGGGAGAAGCTGTTGTTTGTGGGTAACGTCATGGGGACGAAAGCAAATTAAATGGAACACAAACACTGGCAAACACACGTAAACTCCAGTGTGGACAAGCCCTTCCTCTGTTATGGCCTGATAGATACTTTTACCACTTTTTGATTGCCGGGAGCTAATCCCTTCCAAGTTAGGAAGGACTCAGGTAAACTCATTGTGTAGGTCTTCTCAAAGATTAGCACAATCTTGACGGCTGCAGTGGCCAGAACAATAACACTTTTTAGGCCATAACTCTGTTTTCTTTTCTATGAGATAGGAAACAAAAATTAACAATGTACCTGAAAGCTGTGTTGTGTGCCATGAAATGTATTGTGCTGTGAGAAAAAGGGCGGCGGGGGGGGGGGGGAGAGAAGTATTTCACTGTTTTTGCCAGAAGCTGCCATTCCATCTCCTGTTAAAATTAAGTCCCTGTTTCCAAGGAGGTGTTTGTGACAAGATTCACTAGTGCTCATAATAGTTTTATGTTACTGGTAGCTCTGTAAGCCTTTCAGGCTAAAATTCAGCAAAACTGAATGTGATATTAATGGCAGTAAATCTTAGTCCATGAAAACTTTTTTAAATGATACATATCATTGCTCCCCCCACAGCATCCCAAAAAAAGGCAGTCAAATACTGATCAGAGAGAACTGTTGAACCAGTTTTGAACCTGTTTTATTCACACACACACACACACACACACACATATAAAATCATTTTTAGGTTATGTTAATCATCACCTATAAAAAAGCCTATTGCAAATGAAATACAAAAGATGTCAATTATCCAGCCTTCAGAGAAAACTCTTTATGAGAAATGTAAATGACTTACCCAGAATTTGATGGGGAAAGAATCAAAGACACAGGAAGGTGGTGACAGAGCTGTCAGAGGGGGAGTAGATCACAGATTGACAGCCACAAATGAAAAAATAATAATAATTTGGGGGGTTAGAGAATAAGCCAGGGGAAAATTTGCAACAGCCAGAAAGCCACCTTTGCAGAAGGGCTTCTTTTATTCCAATCTTAGCAGGGTTGACATTGTACCTCGGTAGCAATGTATTCTTCATTGAAGAATCGACAAAACTTTTTGATGTGTTTTTGATGTGTTTTGGGCATCTTATGGAAGCTGCATGAAACCATTCCACACAGGTGTTGGCACTGCTGAAAGAGTGGACTGTTTTTACTGTCCTCATGATAAGCGTTGCCCTCAGGATGCTTGTGACTGCCTGGTGACAATTCCCTCATATTTGTGGAGACACCCCTGCACAAAATGCTTGCGGGTTCAAAAAACAACAACCTTGAATAGGTGCAGAAATGTGCAGAACAGCCCTTCGGAATGCAAAACTGAGAAAGTAAAAGAAAGCAAAATTGACAGATTCATTCATGTCACATACTTGTGACACGGGAATCCAATGGGCAGGCCTCTTTTTATATGCAGGCGGTTCACGTAATCAGGAAGAATGGTGTGAATTGGTCCTCTGCCTCCTTGCTGGGCAGCTGCATCAGGTATTACACCTTAGGCTTGTGGCGGAGAAGGATTGGTCCATGGAATTCAGCTGCTGCCCAATAAGAATCTGAACCAAGTCTCTCTGTGTTCCACAGGTAGATTTAACCCATCTGAATGGAACTTTTTTTGACAATCATGGCTTTTCTTCTCTTCCTCTCACGTTAGCAAAGTGAAAAATGCACACATTTTATTAAAAAAGAGCTTATTTCCAACATGCTGATTTTATGCATCTTTAAATAAAATATTTTCACAGTCTGGAAATGTTTTTTTAAAAAATAAAATAATAAAAATAAAATTACTAGCCTTGTATTTGAAGAAAGAAGACATTTCCAGAAAGGCTTTGGCGTTAAACACATTCTAAAGTATTATATAATAAAAACTGTACTTCTGGCAGGGGATGTTCTAAGACAATGATTTAAAAGGAGCAGAGAAGCAAGCCAGGAATATAGCTTTTGGTTTATAATTCAAGTGGATCTTTTTTTATTATTTCCCTCTTAAATGTAAATTGCCAACTAGCACAAACCAAATTTCTCTGTTCCTTTGGGAAGAGAATGTCATGGGTGCCCTTGGAACATATTTCAAAATAACATCAGGCAGAAGCAGGCACAGGATTCTAACTAAGCAGCATCTCTGAAGGGAATTAAAAACAGTTCATTTTTATGCCTATGTTTTTTGCTTAATTTTATTCTTTACCAAGCATCTGTCTCACAAGGCTGTTGTGAAGATTAGGAAGCCGAAGACTGTAAAAGACTTGCACATTAAGAGTACTTTATAAAAGAATAATGCCAATGTTCTCAAAAGATAATGTGGAACAACCTAAGAAGACACAGCAAAATACTGTGTCCTCCCCCGTTCAACTCGCCTGCTTGCTACACCCAGCTTCAGTGGCGAAACGAAGGACATTTAGCTGGGAATTTTGCCTGGGGTAAAGTCTGCAGAGGGCGCCACTAACACTCTCAGCCCACCAGCCATTTTACTGTCTAGGCCAGTGATGGCCAAACTTGGCACTCCAGCTGCTTGGGGACTACAATTCCCATCATCCCTGACCACTGGTCCTGTTAACCAGGGATGATGGGAGTTGTAGTCCCAAAACAGCTGGAGGGCCAAGTTTGGCCACCACTGGTCTAGGCTTTTCACCCACTCCCTCCCCTCTTTCCCAGGCAAGCACCCTCCCCTGCTGCCCTGGGACTCTCCTTCACCCCCAAAGCCAAAACAGGGAGCTCACTCAACTCCAGTAGGGAAACACCATCTCAACCCTTTGGACAGAGCAAAGCAACACACAGCAGCTTTCAGACTTGCAGGTTGGTGTGGAGGACACTGTGTGTGTGTGTGTCCCACTCCCACTCCCCCCATTCCCTTCCTCTCTTGGAATCTTGTCCAGTTCATCTTTCACCCTTTGAAACAAAGACCAAGCAGCACTGCTGTAGTCCTAAGGTGCTCAGAGCATCCCAGTTTGGGTGCTCCTGCCCACCCCACCCCCAATGAGATGCACAAGCTGGTGATCCTGCCGAGAGTTTTCTCAATGCATTCTGCTCCTTGCAACACTGGTGTCTCAATCTCCAATCTGCGTGAGGGCCCTCTCTACCCTGCTTACATTGGGGATCACTCCAGACTCCATTGTCTTGCGGCAAAGGAATCAATGGGCTTTGGAAGTGGAATATGGGCAGTCAAGCTGCATGTGAGAGAGTTGCCTCTTTCCTTTCTGCTGCTGCCCTAAGCCAGGGGTGTCAGGAGTTCAGCCTACACACGAGTAGGACCCTGGTAGAGACACATGCCTGACTGGCATGTTCTCCCCCTCCTGGTCTTTCATTCAGGAGCTTCATAAACTTTCTTCACCCTGAACCATAGCTGTCAACTTTTCCCTTTTCTTGCGAGGAATCCTATTCGGAATAAGGGAATTTCCCTTTAAAAAAGAGAAACATTGACAGCTATGCCCCGAACATCACAGCGACCGATGCCAACCGACACCAGTACACTTAGGGATCCGCAGAGTTTGCACAGTTGCGTAACAAACCTCAGCAACTCAGCATTTTGGCTAATCTACTTTATTTACATATAAACACACACGGAGCACTGCAACATGGCTCTCTCTTTCTCTAGCATCAGACAGCAAAGAGAAAAGGAACAAAGGACAACAGTCCCACTTCACGGAACACAGCAACAGAAACATCCTGTCTTTGTCACTTCCCACTCTGTGGAGTCAAAACATATACCATCATGTGAAAGACAAAAATCCCATGACTGCAATCATAGATCAGGAATTCTAACATTGGGTTCCCCTTTTCTTTCCAGGCCACCGCCCCCTTGCTTCCATAAACTCGTCTCCAGTGCTCCATATCCTACCCTAAAAATATTATTTTTTAAAAAAGTTGTATTCAAATAGCATATTGCCTACTTTCCATGCCCTTTAGGAACAAATGTATTGAAGTGTGTGTGTGTGTGTGTGCAAACACACATGGGGAAGTGCTGAACTTTTACCTGGGTGAAAGAAAGCCTAGTTTCGCCACTAGTAGAAAAGGGTGAAGATGTCAGGAGCAGTCATGACTACAACTACGGTAGGAGCCTTCAGTTACATCTGCACCTGCTCTGTGTGGTAAGTCATAGAATTGTAAATTGATGCATCTTCTCAAGCAGCCAAATATTCCAAGTCTCTGGATTGGCCATAACTACCTGTGTTAGTCATTGGGATAACCTATATAGGAAGGGCTATAAGACTGAAATGTTGCCCAAGCAACAATAAGGTTCTTGATTGGTATGTGGGTTTTTTGGTGCCGACTTCCTGTTCTCTCCACTGCCTGATGTCTGCCATCTAATCAGACGTTTCCCCAACTGTGAAGCTGCCTTTTACTAACTATTGGTCCATCTGTATTTTCCACTCTGACAGGCCACTCACCAATCAATCAATCAATCAATCACGTGATGTCACAGTGACATCAGGTGACCTGCTTATCAACTGAAGGCACAGGGCTTTGCAGGCACTGCCAATCAGCTGATCACCATGCCATCCCTGTTTTTGACAGACAGGTATTTCTTCACCTGCCACAGGACACCTGGTACGGACACAGTTTTGCACCAAATTTGCATGTGGTGATTGACAGGCACATGTGCAGATTTAGGAATAGTCACTATAGTTTCAATAGCAATTCAATGCATCTCAGCATCGTGGGAAGACCGTGACCAGGTGACCTGCTCAGTTTGCTACCTCAGTTCTAGTTCCTACAATCCCTCCTTAGGGCTTTATAGTATTAAACCAGGCCAGACAGCTCTTCCGACTATGCCTTCCAACAGAGGACTGTCATCTGTAAAAAGGTAAAGGGACCCCTGACCATTAGGTCCAGTCATGACCAACTCTGGGGTTGCGGCGCTTATCTCACTTTATTGGCCGAGGGAGCCGGCGTACAGCTTCCGGGTCATGTGGCCAGCATGACTAAGCTGCTTCTGGCAAACCAGAGCAGCACTCGGAAACACCATTTACCTTCCTGCCAGAGTGGTACCTATTTATCTACTTGCACTTTGACGTGCTTTCGAACTGCTAGGTTGGCAGGAGCAGGGACCGAGCAACGGGAGCTCACCCCGTCATGAGGATTCAAACCGCCGACCTTCTGATCGGCAAGTCCTAGGCTCTGTGGTTTAACCCACAGCGCCACCAGCGTCCCTGACAACCCCTCAAATAAATGCCTGCAAACTGTGACACATGGTTACCTTATATAGACAGCTCTCCCTAAAGAGTCTCACCTGGCGCCTACACTGCCATCTTGCAAAAGAAAGTTGTTGCTTGCTCAGGTATTTCAATGTGTTAAAACTCTAATTATATCTGTTGTTTTATTGTAAATAATGATAAATAGGATATAATGATAAATAGGCTGCACAAATATAATCCAAATAGGAGGAATAGTTATATATAATGGGGAGGGGAGAGAGATCGCTGTCCTACCATTGGCCTGAAAGTAGTTGCTAAGCTAGAAGGGTTCTCATGTCAGTGAACATGACCTGTCCTTTTGCACTGGAGCAGGAACATGATCTGAGGTGCTCTCTCAGTTCATAGAACTGGGCCACTTCTAATACAATGTAAAGAGACAGCACTGTCTTAACACTCCCATTCCCCACACATTGTTTCATATATATATATACAGTGGTACTTCGGTTTTTGAACGTCTCCGTTGACAAACGTTTTGGTTTTCGAATGCCGAAAACACAGAAGTAAATGCTTCCGTTTTCAAAGACGCCTCAGAAGTTGAACGGCTTCCGCTGAGTGTTTCTCAATTTTCTCAATTAAATTTGTAGACCACCCTTTGCGCGTTGGTTTTCAAACATTTCAGAACTTAAGCAGTCTTCCAGAACGGATTATGTAAAAAAACCCAAGGTAACACTGTACAGTGTTTGTTCTGGAGGCCCGTTCTGAACCTGAAACTGTTCTTAACCTGAGGTACCACTTTAGCTAATGGGGCCTCCCACTGCCGCCGTGCCACTGGAGCACGATTTCTGTTCTCATCCTGAAGCAAAGTTCTTAACCTGAGGTACTATTTCTGGGTTAGCGGAGTCTGTAACCTGAAGTGTCTGTAACCTGAGGTACAACTGTATATGGTGTCCTTCGGGTTAGGGGCTCAGTAGTGAATAAAAGTTTGAATGGAGGAAAATGGAAATCTCTGAAGCTTAACAATTGTGGAAGGCAGATATATGCTGATATTCAGGTGTTTGAATGCTACAGCTTTTTTGAACGTGATGAAATTAATGCACTGGATTGTCTGTAGCTACAGCTGTTAAAACAGGGAGTACTGAAGAAATGATTTTTTCCAATGTTTCATTTGAATAGAGCCAGCAATCATCTGACAATGGCCGGGGAGAATTTTATTTTAATGTGCATTTCCTCTGTTAATTAACGTTTTCTCAATATGCATTGCCTTCCTCACACTGTGAGATATATGGGAGGCAAATGAGTACAAAATGGTGGCTCTTTGTCTCTCCTGGTAAAAGCAAATTGCTTCTTTCGGTGATATATTTTCTCCCAGACTGGCACAATAACACTTGCACGAAAAGCATATTTCAACTATATAATCCTGTTGGGCCTCCGCAGCAGTTTCCTGGCCAAGTTATAAAGATACCTTCATGGAGGGGGGGAGGGGAAGGAGGGTTGGGAAGGGAAGTGGTTAGCTTGCATTTGGAGGATTTTATTTTATCACCACCCCAATGATGAAAGAAGTGTTCATTGTCCTTCTGCATTTCATTGAGGTAATAATTATAGTGAGAGGCTCCCAGACCAAGAACGGGAGGAGAGCTTTTCAATCACTGCCCCTGCATTTCAATCGAAGCTCCATGCTGTAAAACAAGGTGTAAATCAGTTTAAGAACATAGCTCTGCATTCAATGCTTTGTGGTTTACGACTCCCAAATGACCTTCATCTATCTTCCTTAGCTGTAGAGGTGTATAATTGAACTAAAGAGAGGTTTGAATAATGAGTATAGGAACAGCAGCCCCACTGATCTTGCTTAATAGTATAACAGCTTTGCGCTCTCTCTCGCTCTCTCTCGCTCTCTCTTCTTTTTCCTTGAAATGTAACAAAATACTCTAGCGGGTCTAATTCTTCAGAGTGACAGTTGTTGGTAGTTCATATTTTAAACCAAACATAAAACCAAACAACTCCCCCCCCCCCCCCCGGCCGCCCCGCAACTATCTACAATCATCTTCTATTGCAGGCGAGTTCCAGAAAATACAATCACTCGAATGGCTCTTTATTCAGTATCTGCTCACAAAAAACAGGGGGAGGGGGAGAGAACTGGTGCTCTCTCTCAAGTAAAGAATACATTTTTAACAAACCACGAAGGATCTTTTATTGTTAAAAGAGATACACAAATGCATCTCCAAACTGTTTTTGTGATGGGTATATTACCAGCAATATTCAGTGCCATTAACTGAAGGTGCTAAGCAGGTTCTTTCCAAGGCATGCCGGTGGGGATATGTGTCTATATTTGCCTCCAAGTAAATCTATGGTAGGGACGCGGGTGGCGCTGTGGGTTAAACCACAGAGCCTAGGACTTGCCGATCAGAAGGTCAGGGGTTCGAATCCCCATGACAGGGTGAGCTCCCGTTGCTCGGTCCCTGCTCCTGCCAACCTAGCAGTTTGAAAGCACATCAAAGTGCAAGTAGGTAAATAGGTACCGCTCCAGCGGGAAGGTAAACGGTGTTTCCGTTCGCTGCTCTGGTTTGCCAGAAGCGGCTTAGTCATGGTGGGCACATGACCCGGAAGCTGTACGCTGGCTCCCTCGGCCAATAAAGCAAGATGAACGCCGCAACCCCAGAGTCGGCCACGACTGGACCTAAAGGGGTCCCTTTACCTTTACTTTAAATCTATGGTATATGGGAGATATTCACCTCCAAATGTCTACAGAAATGTGGGTATGCAAAGCTGTCAGTACTGTGTTAAAATAATCTGCAGTGTTTCTGGAGCCAATTTAAAGTGCTGGTTTAAGCCTTTAAAACCCCAAAGATTTGGGCTCTAACTACAGCCTTGCCATCTTGTCTGTACACTGAGATATCAATTAGAGGCCCTCTTAGTGTGTTTTTAGGTTGTTTCCTAGGTCTGCAAGGTGTGACAGAGATAGTGTGTGTGATGGATGTGGGCTGGAATATCATTATGTTATTAGAATTCTATTTTTTATTTCTTGAATCTGCTCTTGATGTTGGTCTTAGCAATACTGATATATACATAAAATCACAGAATCATAGAGTTTTACAGCTGGAAGGGACCCTGAGGGTCATCTACTCCAGCCCCTGCTTTGTGGGAATCTCAACTAGATCATACATGACAGATGGGCAACCAACCTCTGCTTAAAAACTCCCAAGGGAGATCGTTCCGCTGTCGAACAGCTTTTGCGTGCTGAGGTCCCCCAAAACACCCCTACCCCAATAACTCACACATCACTCATAAATTTTTGTTTAAGGTTTTTGGCATAATTTTGGCCACAACTTTATTAAACATACAAATTGTGAGTGGTTGCTTAGGCATTGGTTATGACTATCTGCCCCCCCCCCCCCCGCCTTGGGGGACAGCACTGACTCCCGGATTCCAGCGAAAGCCAGTGTGGAGGAACAAGATCAGGAATAACTGGAGCTGCGGCACAGACCCTCAGCTTCTCCCTGCATGTTCCCAGGGGCTTACGCGGCCCAAACCCGATTCCAGGGGTTTGGACGAAAGGATGATAAGCCCCTGAATTCCTTTAATGGAATTCCCGTGCAGCAGCAGCTCTGGAGGGGCAGGCACAGCCAATCCATACCCCTCCACCAACCAATTTAAGCCAATGCCTAACCGCCAACCTTACAAGTTGTGACGATTTGCTACGCAGTAGGCAAAAACCAAATGGCACACACTAATCAGCCAAATGGAAAAATTCCTACCAGGCCCCCACACCAAGGCGGACAACCCCATGACAAGCATAGCAAGATCAAAGCACAAGCTGAAACAAGGGAGGGCAGGCGGGTGATCCGATGCCCAGGCGAAAGAGAAAGCAACTTGCTGTGAACCTTGTTTAAATAACCTCTGTTCCCACCCCCAAATTGTCAACATCAAATTTACCCCAGCAACACCAACCAGCAATCCAAGTCAGGCCCCTTCAATCTATCCTGCCTGGCAACTACGGGGTGCTTTGCCTGGCCCCATCTGCAACACGTGCTCTCCTTTAGTGAGAACACGCTTTACCATCAGATATTTATTCCCAATGATTAGTCAGAATCTCCTTTCTTGTAACTTGAATCCGTTGGTTCGAGTCCTACCCTCTGGAGCAGGAGAAAACAAGCTTGCTCCAGCCTCCATGTGACAACCCTTTAGATGTTTTTTCAAACGGGATTTAAGTGACACACAAATATTTTTTTAAAAAAATAATTAAAAATGGCAAACAATCCAAAAGACTTGTACCACATGCAAAAAATATATATCTAATAAATCCTGAGGTTATTGCAAATAATTTCAATAGAATATAATGATGAATCATTGTACAGCCATACCTCAGGTTGAAGTAGCTTCGGGTTAAGTATTTTTGGGTTGCGCGCTGCGGCGACCCAGAAGTAATGGAGCGCGTTACTTCCGGGTTTCGCTGCTCACACATGCGCAGACGGTCAAAATGACGTCACACGCATGCACAAAAGCGGTGAATCGCAAATCGCAACCTGCACACACACAGACACGCAGACGTGGGTTGCGTTCGCTTCTGGATATGAACGAGGCTCCGGAACGGATCCCATTCACATCCAGAGGTACCACTGTATACAGATACAGAAAGAATCTTAATTTCCCTGTTCCTCCACATGACATGATATGGGGAAGCTGTAGCCCGGAAACAGTTAAACAACAGCTCCCATGATAATGGACCAGAATTCTGAGTTTACCTTTATTTCTGATCAGCAACATTTGGAGGGCCACAGGTTTCTCACCCATGACCAAAGCTGCGCATCAGAGAATGCTGCTAGGGAGCAATTTGGCTGCATGGCATTTGGAAAACCCAGTTTTTGCACAGGGAATTTGAAGTATGTTAAAGGATGCTGCGAGATACAAAACAGTAAGCACTACAGCTCCCCCCCGCCTGCTTGCCCCGCTGATTGTTGCAGAAGAGGCCTCCCTCTGAGATACGGAATGTGACTTTGCCACACATGTAAGAAATCTCATTATAGAGAAAGTAATAAAGGTTAGAACACTCCCTTGTGGGGGCCTAAGCTCTAAGTAAGAACATGAAACCTGTCTGGGAGGAATAAGGTAGGAGACGTCCGTGCCTTTTTTCAATTTCACACCTTTACTACCTGCCTACACTGGTTAAAGCACAAGTCAGATGATCTCCTTGCATTTGCTCTGACATGTGGCTGATGCTGGCAGTGGCACATTGCTGGTGATTTCTTCTCAGAACTCCACTACTATTGCACCTGGAGCACTTGCCAGGAAGTAATAGAGAAATCAACTTACGAGCTGTCACCTCCTTCAGACTAGCTTAGGCTATAGGCTACAGCAAAGAAGGCAAAAGCCACGCCATTTGACTTTTTAAAGGCCTTGTGCATATATTACATTGCATGGTTTCTCCTTGTTTTGGTTGCTGTGAATGCTGGATTGCTTGGAACTGTGTTGGGCACACAAGCTCAGATTCGTGTTTTTCAAAAGCTGTTTTCTGCAGATCGGAAGTTAGGAATGCTGTGCATCATGAACTGTGCAACTCCATAAATGCCACAATGGGGGGATATTTACATATTTACTTTATTCAGCTGGTTCATACATGATCTGAGGAAGTATTCAGCAAAGTAGTTCTCCTAGCGCTGTGCAACATAATTTCCCTTCTTTCCTCACTCCCTAAGTACAGTGGTATCTCGGGTTAAAAACTTAATTCATTCTGGAGGTCTGTTCTTAACCTGAAGCACCACTTTAGCTAATGGGGCCTCCAGCTGCTGCTGCGCCGCCGCTGCACAATTTCTGTTCTCATCCTGAAGCAAAGTTCTTAACCCGAGGTAATAGTTCTGGGTTAGCGGAGTCTGTAACTTGAAGCGTATGTAACCTGAAGCGTATGTAACCCGAGGTACCACTGTACGCCTAAGTCTGTACTGGGGCATCCCACAACCCTTTCAGAGCAGATTTCGGGAAGGTGCAAAGCACACACAAGGTGAGGAAAGGGAGGGGAAAGATCCACTGTGCAAGCAGAAATCTTTGAACTGGTGGAAGTACTTCATTGGAGACCACCTCTAAAGTTAGAGGTGAACAGACAGGTGGCCACTGATGACACCAAATTGTTCAGGGTGATAAGAATGAAAAATGGACTGCAGCAAGCTTGCAGTTTTATTACCTCTAGTATCGGAGGCAGTGTGCCTCTTAATACCAGTTGCTGGGGATATTGAGATATGATCACCACTTGGGTTCAACCAGCTGAAAAAGAGGAGGATGGAAGTGTCTATTTGGACCTTAGACTGGTTTTGGTGGATGGAAGTCAGTGTAGCTTTGAAATGCATGTGAATAGGTCACAGAACACCTTTGTGATTTACCAAAGTTGACGTTAATTTGATATTCATTAGACAACAGTGATTGGTTGTGTGAAACAACTGAACATTTCACAGTTGCAATTGTGTGTTAATTCTCAATTCTTGTCAAGACCGTTATGAACAAGCATCTTTAAAAAAAAAAAAAAACACCACCAAAAACCCACAAGGTGGGCAGGCTTTTCCTCTCTGACCCAATTTACAATTTGAGAAGTATTTCACTACTTAGCCAATTTTAAGCAAGTTCACATTCACAGAGCCATCATCTGCTTTGCAAAGTCAGGACACGTTTCTCTCAGCTGCAGAACCAAACCAAATCCTACCTTAGATTGCAACCTTGTTCTGTTCCCTAGTCCCTTCAAAATGACCAGAGTCTCTGACTGCAGACTTAAATGATTCACTCCTGCAGGCTAATGGAATCTGATTAGTTTCAGATGGCTTTCAGGAGGAGGGCTGGTGAGCCAGTGTACAACTCTAGTGACAGCCTGATCCAGCACCATCAATGCAAGCACTGGCCCCCTTTCAATCAGTTCAAACAAGAGAAATCTAAGAGAAATCAGGGTAGTAGGGAGCAATTCAGTATGAGGAACAAAACTCTTACATTTGATTTTGGTAATGTTATGCTCAAAAGACCGCAGCAGAAGCTGACATTCAGCCCAATCCTGTGAATATATACTCTCAAATAAATCTCATTGAATTAAATGGGATTTTCTCTGAAACAGCTTTACACTGGACTACCATCTTGAAAATGTTATGAAGGACATACCAGTCAATAGACATTGCTGGTCCCACCACTGCTACACACACTCTGTTTGATGAAGTCACACTGACAACCTCTTAAAATGGAAAGCTAATTGTTTAAAAGAACACACAGAGAGATGTTATCTAAGGTTCCCCACCCCCAGGAATTAACAAGGTGCGGAGAGAACTCTGTGCTCAGCCTTGACTATTTTATATCATTTATTTGTATTAGTATTTTGAAATTGTGAACAGACCTGAGTGCCTTGGCAGAAAGGAGGTATATGGATGCAATCAATCAATCAATCAATTTCAGCGTGGTGCACAATTTGAGGAGAATGGAGCAGATGGATTTTGTTTTTCTTAGCTGAGACCTTGTACATAACAGAGACAGCCAACTAAAACATGCAACTAAAAGTAGAACTACACAGCCAATCACAGCATGTGCTACCTCACTGAGGATCACTCTGCCAGGGTCAGCCCAAGACATTTTGGCACCTGAAGTGAACCACAGAATGGAATCCTCCCTGCCAGATGAGAGGGGGGGGGGACAAAGTTCAGGATCAGAATTAAAGGGGGGGGGTTAATGAAGATCAGAACTGGAATTTAAGGGGAGAGTGAATATCAGCTTCAGAATGAAAGGGGAAAGTGAAGATCAGCATTAGAATGAGAGGAGGAGGAGATGGTGGTGGAGGGGGAGGCAAGAGCAGAGGCAGCAGCAGGTGGATCTGGTTCCCCTCCCAGGGGGTCCAGACCCGCCACCCGAGGTGGTTGCCTCACCCTGCTTCATGGGCACACCCTTTCTCCTCTGGGCTCCTTCTGGACTTTGACATTGACAGAATTAACCTTTGCGTTACAAACTGAACCGTCCTTGAGAATGCACACTCCAGGACTTCCAAGTAGAAGGCAGTGAAAACTCCTTGCTGTAAATGACATATAAGCAGAAGATGAGAAATAGGATGGGTGAGCAGTTGCTGGTGAGCTACCCTACTGTGTTGCCTCTGGAGCTGTGTGTCTGTACAGAGCATATTTGAGAGGGAGGCATAGGAGAAATGAAGAAAAATGCACTAGCAGAAAAAGAGCCCAGGCAGAACGCTGATGGTTCAAAAGGAGAGTACTACAAGGTGCATAGAGATCACTGGTACAAATGGGGTGATGAGGGTACAGACCTGTGGTGCGCTAAGCGCTCAGAGAGATGCAGAGAAAGGAGATATTTCTATGAGGTGGAAACACAAAAGGAGGGGTGGAAATGGCAGAGACTGAGTTAAACACTACCCAGTTAAAATTGTAGCCGAAAAAAGAGTTTCCCCCCACAGTGTGGCCTCTTAAGTTAGTTAAAACATAACAGTGGCTTTTCAGTGATTTGTGCTGTGCACTGCTGCTCTAGAGATGTGATTATTTCCATCTGCTGGTTCTCCAAGCTATATGAACATCTGATAATGGCCTAGTTAACAAGTGCAGGTCTTTCCCATATACAAGTGGCTCAGTTTCCCCTTCCACAATTCATTCACGGATTTGAGTAGCTAATATCTCATGTGTTCTAAAGATCTAGGGTAAAGTAGCCTGGATCACTGGGACAATGCATTTTATTTGTTTTGAAGTGTACCATGGTGCCTGCAGGGACGCGGGTGGCGCTGTGGGTTAAAGCCTCAGCGCCTAGGGCTTGCCGATCAAGAGGTCGGCGGTTCGAATCCCCGTGGCAGGGTGCGCTCCCGTTGTTCAGTCCCAGCTCCTGCCAACCTAGCAGTTCGAAAGCACTCTCGGGTGCAAGCAGATAAATAGGGACCGCTTACTAGCGGGCAGGTAAACGGCGTTTCCGTGTGCGGCTCTGGCTCGCCAGAGCAGCGATGTCACGCTGGCCACGTGACCCAGAAGTGTCTTCGGACAGCGCTGGCCCTCGGCCTCTTTGAGTGAGATGGGCGCACAACCCTAGAGTCTGTCAAGACTGGCCCGTACGGGCAGGGGTACCTTTACCTTTACCTTTATGGTGCCTGCAAAACCTGAAGCTGATCTAACCGCAAAGCTTTGTAGCAGCATCTCTCATCAAGCTGTTCTTCCCTGCGGGTTTATCACCAGACTAATTAGCTACAGGTGTAAACTAGGCCAGTAATTGAAACAATGCATCATTTTCCTGTTGTCTTTGATGCTTTTGAATTATGGTGCTGGAGGAGACTCTTGAGAGTCCCATGGACTGCAAGAAGATCAAACCAATCCATTCTTAAGGAAATCAGCCCTAAGTGCTCACTGGAAGGACAGATTGTGAAGTTGAGGCTCCAGTACTTTGGCCACCTCATGAGAAGAGAAGACTCCCTGGAAAAGACCCTGATGTTGGGAAAGATGGAGGGCACAAGGAGAAGGGGATGACAGAGGACGAGATGGTTGGACAGTGTTCTTGAAGCTACCATCATGAGTTTGACAAAACTGCGGGAGGCAGTGGAAGACAGGAGTGCCTGGCATGCTCTGGTCCATGGGGTCACAAAGAGTCAGACACGACTAAACGACTAAACAACAAATCATTTTCCTTCTGATGTCCAGTGAACAGAAAACAACTAATGCAAGAGTAAGAGAAAGCAAGAAACCTATTAACTAGTAAATAATAATAAAAACATTCCAAACACTTCAAGTCTAATATCTTCAGAAATGAATCAAAGCTACACCCCACTCTGCTTTAGATACATTCTTAAGGATTAAATAAAATTACAAATATACATAAAATGGCTCAATAGCATCAGAGGAGTGACCAACTGGTTGGATTAGCACAGGAAGCCTTATGTTAAAAATATAATTCCACCTTGGTCTCAGTGGATGGCCTTGGAAGTGGGGTGGAAATTTCTGTGTCTCAACCCTGCATTTTTCCAGAGAAATGGGAATATAGTCTCTTTCACAGCTTGATGTGATTATCAGAAGCACTTCTAAAGTGGGGGGAGGTTTGAATTTGGAAATGAAGGCTGGTATTAAAACATTCTAGGGATTAAATAATGTATTTATCTTGTTCAAATGGGGACCTTAAAACATAACCCTAGGCATGTGGGAGCCACCTTTCTGAAAGCAGCTCCTACACAACTGGGGTAGTATTTAAATGGACTAATTGCACAAGCAAGGGGTGTAGGGATGGAGGAGAAATCCCCCCCCCTTTTTTTGCATTTAAATGAGAAACTACACTTATCCAACCCATATGTTAAATGAAGCACAGTCATCCTTTGAAATTCACACTTCTCTGAGTTTTGCAGTACAGTTCTCTAACCACACAATATGTACAAAATTCATATATTTTGGGGAAATGTACATCAAAATTTTTGTTTTAGTAAAAACGCATTAAATTAGGGGAAATTGCTTGCAGGAATTAGTCAAAACTGCATACCAAAAAGTATTCATTAGGAAAAATTCACATCAAAATGCTGATGAATTTTCATGAGAATTTGAAAATTGAAAATCGCTGTGCAAGTGTTAAGAAATGAATTTAAGATTGGGGAAAAAATGAGATACTTAGACAACCAGAATTGGCAATAATCACCCCTTGCTGTTAGTGTGGGACTTTCTCAGAAAATTAGCAGACACCCCTCTCCCAGCCAGGGCCAATTCCAAGCTTGGACAAATGGAATTGGACCCTCCTATGCAGTAGGCTTAGGGACGCGGGTGGCGCTGTGGGTAAAAGCCTCAGCGCCTAGGGCTTGCCGATCGAAAGGTCGGTGGTTCGAATCCCCGCGGCGGGGTGTGCTCCCGTCATTCGGTCCCAGCGCCTGCCAACTTAGCAGTTTGAAAGCACTCCCGGGTGCAAGTAGATAAATAGGGACCGGTTACTAGCGGGAAGGTAAACGGCGTTTCCGTGTGTGGCTCTGGCTCGCCAGATGCAGCTTAGTCACGCTGGCCACGTGACCCGGAAGTGTCTCCGGACAGCGCTGGCCCCCGGCCTCTTGAGTGAGATGGGCGCACAACCCTAGAGTCTGTCAAGACTGGCCCGTACGGGCAGGGGTACCTTTACCTTTTTTTATGCAGTAGGCTTGGCTCTGGAGCAAGAGTTTGCACCCATCTGCCTCCATCTTATAGAAAAATCTGATAAAACAAAGATGCCAGGCATGTCTTACTCAGCTGTTCTTTTTGACAAGGGCAAGCATTATTCAAATATATACGTTATTCGTGCTATTATTTTTGAGCTACTTGGTTTTAGTTTATGGTTATTGAATCTCTGCACCCAAGTCTTTCCAGGAATTTCAGTTCATTCAAATGGAACTTGCTCTGAACACTTGGCATTGTCTTTAAATTGTGCACTTAATTACTAAAAGGAGAAGAAAATGACTTTGCATAATGTAGGTGAGAGACAGTCCCACAGCTCTATTTTTCTTTCTAATTACGTGAAAATTTGAGATGAGTAAAACGTAAGTGCAGGCAGAATAGATCCCCAATTGCACTAATTGTGTATTAGAGGGAAATGGGGCTCAAACAGTTCTGAATCAGCACTTACAGTGCTCTTTCCCCTCTGTCTTATTAGTGGAAATCATCATCAGAATATTAGGCACCAAAGTGCAGTTTCCGAAGAGCCTAGTCAAACCCCCAAGGGAAGACAGCACCTGCCTGTGGAAGGGAGATTCAGTCTCATTCTCTCCCTTCTCTCTTTCCCCTCTTCAGTTATGATATTGACTACCAAACTATTTAGCACCATGTATTACAGTTTGACTAAAATACGAATAAACTACATTCTGAACTTCTGTATTCACTAAAATTGCCAGTCTTTTATTCTGAATTATCAAATATATTGATTTACATATTGAGTGGACTTCCAGTGACTCACGGAGATGTCTTGGAGAGAGTGGCTGGGTAACACGGAGAAATGAGAGGAAATTGGAGAATTGGAGGAGGCTTTCCAAAATGGAAGGGGATCGTTTTTGCAAAATCTGCCTTTCACCTGCCGGACTCTATGGCACCTCTCAAAGGATTCTCCCAAATCTACAGAATAGCTTTGGGGAGTGCAGGAGTCTTCTGAGGGAAAGAGGTAGGGGTCAGCAAAAATCACATGCTCCCTTCCATGAGTAGCAATTGGATATAGTCCATATAACATGTTTTTGCATTAGCTAAACTTGAAAACAAGCTGAACAAGCTGGTCATCACAAACACGTTTTTCCAACAACACAAGAGACGATTCTACACATGGACATCACCAGATGGGCAGCATCGAAATCAGATTGATTATATTCTCTGCAGCCAAAGATGGAGAAGCTCTATACAGTCAGCAAAAACAAGACCTGGAGCTGACTGTGGCTCAGATCATCAGCTTCTTATAGCAAAATTCAAGCTTAAACTGAAGAAAGTAGGAAAAACCACTGGGCCGGTAAGATACAATCTAAACCAAATCCCTTATGAATACACAGTGGAAGTGAGGAACAGGTTTAAGGATTTAGATTTGCTGGACAGAGTGCCTGAAGAACTACGGATGGAGGCTCGAAACATTATACAGGAGGCAGCAACAAAAACCATCCCAATGAAAAGGAAATGCAAGAAAGCAAAGTGGCTGTCTAGTGAGGCCTTACAAATAGCGGGGGAGAGAAGGCAAGCAAAATGCGAGGGAGATAGTGAAAGATACAGGAAATTGAATGCAGATTTCCAAAAAATAGCAAGGAGAGACAAGAAGGCCTTCTTAAACGAGCAATGCAGAGAAATAGAGGAAAATAACAGAATGGGAAGAACCAGAGATCTGTTCAAGAAAATTGGAGATATGAAAGGAACATTTCGTACAAAGATTACCATAATAAAGGACAAAAGTGGTAAGGACCTAACAAAAGCAGAAGACATCAAGAAGAGGTGGCAAGAATACACAGAGGAATTATACCAGAAAGATATGGATGGCTCGTACACCCCAGGTAGTGTGGTTGCTGACCTTGAGCCAGACATCCTGGAGAGTGAAGTCAAATGGGCCTTAGAAAGCACTGCAAATAACAAGGCCAGTGGAAGTGATGGTATTCCAGCTGAACTATTTAAAATTTTAAAAGATGATGCTGTTAAGGTGCTACACTCAATATGCCAGCAAGTTTGGAAAACTCAGCAGTGGCCAGAGGATTGGAGAAGGTCAGTCTATATCCCAATCCCAAAGAAGGGCAGCACCAAAGAATGCTCCAACTACCGCACAATTGCACATGCTAGCAAGGTTATGCTTAAAATTCTACAAGGTAGGCTCAAGCAGTATGTGGACTGAGAACTCCCAGAATTGCAAGCTGGATTTAGAAGAGGCAGAGGAACCAGAGACCAAATTGCAAACATGTGCTGGATTATGGAGGAAGCTAGAGAGTTCCAGAAAGACATCTACTTCTGCTTCATTGACTATGCAAAAGCTTTTGACTGTGACTAGCTTTGACTGTGTCAACCACACCAAACTATAGCAAGTTCTTAAAGAAATGGGAGTGCCTGATCACCTCATCTGTCTCCTGAGAAATCTCTATGTGGGACAAGAAGCTACAGTTAGAACTGGATATGGAACAACTGATTGGTTCAAATTTGGGAAAGGAGTACGACAAGGCTGTATATTGTCTCCCTGCTTATTTAACTTATATGCAGAATTCATCATGCGAAAGGCTGGGCTGGATGAATCCCTAGCCGGAATTAAGATTGCCGGAAGAAATATCAACAACCTCAGATATGCAGATGACACAACCTTGATGGCAGAAAGTGAGGAGGAATTAAAGAACCTTTTATTGAGGGTGAAAGAGTAGAGCGCAAAATATGGTTTGAAGCTCAACATCAAAAAAACGAAGATCATGGCCACTGGTCCCATCACCTCCTGGCAAATAGAAGGTGAAGAAATGGAGGCAGTGAGAGATTTTACTTTCTTGGGCTCCATGATCAGTGCAGGTGGTGACAGCAGCCACGAAATTAAAAGACGCCTGCTTCTTGGGAGAAAGGCGATGGCAAACCTAGACAGCATTTTAAAAAGTAGAGACATCGCCTTGCCAACAAAGGTCTGTATAGTAAAAGCTATGGTTTTCCCAGTAGTGATGTATGGAAGTGAAAGCTGGACCATAAAGAAGGCTGATCGCCGAAGAATTGATGCTTTTGAATTATGGTGCTGGAGGAGACACTTGAGAGTCCCATGGACTGCAAGAAGATCAAACCTATCCATTCTCAAGGAAATCAGCCCTGAGTGCTCCCTGGAAGGACAGATCGTGAAGCTGAGGCTCCAGTACTTTGGCCACCTCATGAGAAGGGAAGACTCCCTGGAAAAGACCCTGATGTTGGGAAAGATGGAGGGCACAA
This sequence comes from Podarcis tiliguerta, assembly GCF_965153285.1. NCBI lineage: Eukaryota > Metazoa > Chordata > Lepidosauria > Squamata > Lacertidae > Podarcis > Podarcis tiliguerta. Next base: position 30,319,015 of record NC_139538.1, on the reverse strand, counting down.
GGAGAAGGGGACAACAGAGGATGAGATTGTTGGATAGTGTTCTCGAGGCTACCAGCATGAGTTTCACTAAACTGGGGGAGGCAGTGGAAGACAGAAGTGCCTGGCATGCTCTGGTCCATGGGGTCACGAAGAGTCGGACACGACTAAACGACTAAACAACAACAACAACAAACTTGAAAACAGCTGGGCACTATGAAAGCGAAATTAGATATCATTGACTATGGGTGGATTCCATGAGAGGTCCCATACTATGCGAAAAGCTGTCCTTTTGTCTCTCAGACTGTCAGTATTTTGCAGAATAGATTCAAGCACATGAGGTTTACACACTTAAAGTGGATTAAAGGGCACTGTTGGCCTAGGGCAACAAATCCACTTTAAAAAAGAAACAAACTATTCCTGGTTTCAGAAGTGATGATAAAATGCATTGAAAAGTGAGGAATGAATGAATGATTAATGGGAAGACATGCAAATGCCCCACAAGCATATCAAGATGAATGCTCCATATAGATGTAAACTAACCTCCACATAAGCTTTGGTCACATCCACATTTAAATTACAGTCATACCTTGGTTGTTGAACGCCTTGGTACTCGGACGTTTTGGCTCCCGAACGCTGCAAACCCAGAAGTGAGTTGTTCTGGTTTGTGAATGTTTTTTCGGAAGCTCAATGTCCAACGCAGCTTCCGTGGCTTCTGATTGAGTGCAGGAAGCTCCTGCAGTCAATCAGAAACTGTACCTTGGTTTCTGAACCATTTCGGGAGTCGAATGGACTCCTGGAATGGATTAAGTTCAACAACCAAGGTACAACTGTATATTTATGCCACTTCAACAGTCATGGCTTCACCCAAAGAATCCTAGCTTCCCCCAAAGCCCACAGAGCAACAATTCTCAGCACCCTTAAAATACAATTCCCAGGATTCTTTGGGGGAAACCATGTTCTTTAAATACATGGAGTGGAAGTGACCTCTGTGCAAGCAAATCAGGATGAATGTTCAACAGAAAGGTCACTGGAGGAAACGAAATCCTGAAATTCCACAACAATCTCCAATAGGCTGGGAAAGCTGCCACAGTTTCTCTGCATGTTCTCTGCAGATATGGTGCAGTTAAATGGGAGACATCCCTTATTTCTAGTCCAGATTTGTTCAGCAACCTTGCTGGACTGTCCCACTTCAGACTGCAGGGTGGGCATTCTTTGTCTGTTCCCCTTTATATTAAAAACAAACCTCTCTTCATATTCAAAACAGGTAAGTCAATCAGAAGGGTAGACTAGGTCCTTCTACTATGCTAAACTTATATGCATTTTTTTCAAGTAGGAGAACCATCCAAGCATTTGATTCGCCATCTGGAAAAAGAAGTGGTACAGTCCACCTACAGATTAAATCATACTGCCTATTTTGCCACTTTGCAGAGCAAATGTGGCAGTGAAGAGGGATTCACTGCCTTAGGGTCTCCCCAGGAAAACTGGTCGCTGCCTTATACCAAAATACACAGCAGAACACCGCAATCTCTGGGGAGTATTGCAACTGTAGGACTGCTTTGAACTGCAAGACTGCAATTACTGTTCAATGTTATATTTAGTGATTCCTATATAGGCTGGTAGTGTAGCATCAAAGTTGCCCAGCTAATTACTGCCAAATGTATATGGAGTCTTGTATTCACACAGAACCTACCTACATAATGAAATGATTCCCAGGTGTGTTAATGCTGTAGCATCAAAGTCATCCAACTAATAAGCCCTAAACTATCATTTGTGCTTTCTGCTTCTGAAAAAAGGTGAGAGAGACGAATTCCATATTATCTTACAGCTTATTCTAGCAAGAAACAGTGATTCAAGCTACCATCCAAGATGTCAGGATCCACATTAAGCAGGCTTTTGAATAAATGAATATATTCTACAATATAATCTCGACACAGTCAGGTTCTGCCGAAACACTACCATTTCAGAGTCTAGAGAGGCACAGATTTTCCATAAAGGCAGACTGACCTGCCACAGGCTTCTATGATTTCATTTTCATTTCATTTCCAGCTGGGTATTTTGTTTGTTTGCTTGTTTGTTTTTTAAAAAAATGCAGTCATTTGTCTTTTAGGAGCTGAATTCTAACACTCAGACTGCTTCATACAGTGAGTGAAAAGCAGTTGGATAGAATATGAAATCTCACTTTGCCTATTAGCAAGGCAGCTTTAAACACGGTGAGTTCAAAAGTTCAGCTTCAACATTACTGTGTTTATGGTGAGTATTAAGGTTGCTTCACAATTAAAAGTGTAGGAGCATGGTACAAAAACAGGAATGGGTGCTTTCAAGTAGTGTATATGCAGGGCAAGATCCTGCAGCGAACTCTTGTTCACCAAGTCACCCCATAGTTTTTGCTTTTGCAAAATTACACAATTGGCCTAAGAGTTCTGCTGTCATTGTGGATAAATGCAAGGCCAATCTCATGGCTGGTGGGAATATTTAATGGAGAAACTGAGGTGGTCTCCATCTCAGCTCAACCAAAATACACCCATGACCTCAATCAGTTAGAATAGAACAGAAGGAAAAAATGAACTAATCAACCATTTGTGTTATACACAGCTTTGAAAAAAATCCTTGTCAAAAAATCTTATGCAACCACATAAGAAAATTTGAATCTCCAACACTGTCCTGTTCCTATAAATCTCAAGGTGTTGCGTCCCAACAATATCATGAAGGAACTAAAAGTTCACTGGTCTGCAATATGGAATAAACATAAACTGAGAACAGTTTCAGGAAAGATCAAAGACGTTTACTTTTATAATGCTGTCTGTGCCATGGAATCTTATACCAACTAAGACATACCTCTTTTTTTCTTTTTCTTTTTTTGGAGGGAGTAGCAATACAGTGGTACCTTGGGTTACAGATGCTTCAGGTTACAGACTCTGCTAAGCCAGAAATAGTACCTCGGGTTAAGAACTTTGCTTCAGAATAAGAACAGAAATTGCACCGCGGTGGCGTGGAGGCAGCGGGAGGCCCAATTAGTTAAAGTGGTACCTCAGGTTAAGTACAGTTTCACGTTAAGAATGGACCTCCAGAACGAAGTTCTTAACCTGAGGTACCACTGTACTTATATGTGAAGCTTCTGTTGCTTTGGTGTATTTAGAATCTTGCTTTTTCAGAACAGAACATGATCAGCCAACCAGTTGCTCCTTGATCTAATATAGCATGTTTTCATCCTATCTTTCTGGATTTTCTATAATATTTACTACACCAAGATTTAATCATCTGTTTGGGCAGAGCTGTACGTCTAGCACCTGTGAAGCAATGAAAACTGTCAAATATACACTTGGTGTTTCAGACCAGGCATCCACCTATGTAAAATCCAAATGTGGTTCTCTTGGGAATTGGCTAAAGCTGATACTTTTCAGGTGAAATTGTATGATTTTGTTTCCTTAACCTGAAAACAAATCTCATGTCATGCCAATGCCATGTAATTGGTCTATCTTTTTCATATATCTATTAATTTATCTATTAGTAATATGCATCCTAGTGATGTATGGAAGTGAGAGCTGGACCATAAAGAAGGCTGATCGCCGAAGAATTGATGCTTTTGAATTATGGTGCTGGAGGAGACTCTTGAGAGTCCCATGGACTGCAAGAAGATCAAACGCATCCATTCTGAAGGAAATTAGCCCTGAGCGCTCACTGGATGGACAGATCGTGAAGTTGAAGTTCCAATACTTTGGCCACCTCATGAGAAGAGAAGACTCCCTGGAAAAGACCCTGATGTTGGGAAAGATGGAGGACACAAGGAGAAGGGGACAACAGAGGATGAGATGGTTAGACAGTGTTCTTGAAGCTACAAACATGAGTCTGACCAAACTGCGGGAGACAATGGAAGACAGAAGTGCCTGGCGTGCTCTGGTCCATGGGGTCACGAAGAGTCAGACACGACTAAATGACTAAACAACAACAACAATATGCATCCTCTTCTATTTTGGAATTCTTGTTGTTTTTATTATTTTAAAAAAATAAATAAATGGCATTTTGAAAAGAAAATCTCACCATAGACGTGACTGATTCACATCTATTCACACAGGCAGTGGTGGTCCTTGGTGTCTCAAATTGCAGCTGTGCTCTGTGCGGTGTCAGAATCCAGTGCCCCCTGCCTCTCGCCTTCCACTGGACGTCATAGTTGCAGTGCCTGCTACAGTGCCCCCGTACCGCTTAAACTATCCTAGATCTGCCTTTGATGAAGGTGCATAATACCTAAGGTATGAGGTCACATGTTGTTTCATATCACTGCCAGGGCACTGCACAAATGTCATAACATGTACATTTGGTGTATGTAAATTCCAAGTGTGATCTCCTGCCTTTTCACCTAGAAATAGAAATGGAGGGAAATTATGTATTTCAGATGGTTGGGCATTGAGATATTCATGTACAGTGGTACCTCTACTTACGAACGCGATCCGTTTCGGGGTGCTGTTTGCACCCTGAAAAGTCTGTAAGTAGAGTGCTGCTACTGCGCATCCACGAAGTAAACACTTCTAGGTTTGTCGTATTCATAACCTGAAAAGCCGCAACGTGAAGCAAACGTAACACGAGGTATGACTGTACACCCAATTTTCACCTTATTTCACCAAGGGTGAACAGTGGTCAGTATACAAAGATGGGAAAGGTGTGAATGGGCCCTTGGGTGATCACTTAAGGCACCATCAGTTTACCTCAAGTGGTTCAGATATGACCTTTTGAGTGAGTTGACATGGTTTTCAACCTGTAATCTAACATCTGCATGTGTGAAGTAGCACTTGTCTCATAGCCTTCATCTCCACTGGTAAATAGGAATGCAAATTCCCTTTCCTTTTTCATGGAGTATTACAGAGATATATGAAATAAGGAGTGGAAAACAATAGTAATGCAGCATTTTATGAGAGAATTGAAAATGTGGGGTGCAACCCAATCAAACCCAAGAAAGCAAAAAGTTAAGCGAACTCTTATCAAAATCACTGTGATTCAATATAGTCAGGTTTGGACAGACTGAAGATGCTAACCAACACCAATAATTGAGGGGTGAGATAAAATTACAAGTGGAGAGAAGTAAAGCTGAAAATTTTCAGCATTAAATAAGTGCTTTGGTTAAATTCAGATTCAGATTTCCCAATCCATTCCCAAATGTCCTTTTACACTTGAATGCCAACGCACAAATGCACCTCCCTACCAAGACAGAGGTAGTTGATTGAAATGATTGCTCTTAGGGAGTCTGGTCAAACACTTTACCTATTATATTATTGATTCCCAAGATAAAACATGCAAACACTTGTTGTGAAGAGGCTGCCATGAGCTTTTGCCAATCCAAGAACCTAGACAGGCCTCTCTGCTTCTAAAGTTAATCATTTTCTAGACTGAAGTCTGTGAAAGGATTCAGTGCTGAAAATATCCCTTAGATCTGCTTGGTGCACCCAAAATATTGCCAGACATTTGACATAAGGCCCTGTTTACTAAAAGCTCTTCTGCTAGAACCAATAAATGATTAACAAGGAACTTCTCGAGTCACTTTCCAGATGTTGTTTGCTGAGACATCCTTGTACTACAATGACAAATGGGGCAGAATTAAATGAATGGCAAGGGACTTGACGATAACATAGCACCACACACTTGGCAGGATTCTGCCATTCAGCAGAATGCCCCCAAGGCAAAATAATCTGGGCAACCACCACAGCACAAAGGTTAAACATACATTTATTTATGCATGCGGCAGAGCTGCCCCAGCTGGTGCTCATTAGGTTTCAAGAGCAAAACACCCATTTTTGGAAACAGGCAGTAATAACAACAAATGCTTAATTGCGCTGCGAAAAGGTAGCAGTTTGCTCATTATTATGCTATCTAATATCCCTTATGCTTCATTGCTTTTTTAAAAAAAAATTGGCTAATGAATTTTGCAACACTTGCCAAATCACATCTATATAAGCTACGGTATATTAGGCTCTTAATGAAAAATCGGAATCATTTCGGGGAACTGCAGGTTTGAATGAAAACACTGCTCATCAGGTAAGGAGCAACATGTTATTTATCTCTCCATCCAAAAGCTACCAGTTTACAATCCTCAGATCTATGAGGTTTTCTTGTGCTACTTCCACTGAAATGAATGGAAATTCTCCTGGAACAGAGATGGGTGAATCAATCTATGTCTAGCCCATTTTGCTTTCTTATGTGTCCATTCACAAGTCTGTTCTACTCCAGTTTCTGCATTAATCTGCATTTTTTTTAAAAAAAGTTGGAATAAATTTGGATTTTAAAAGCATATTTTTAAACTGTTTCCTCCCAATATACTCATTTCTAACTATATTCTTTCAATATATGCATTTATAACTGCAAGTCTCTCAGATGTGCATTTTAAAATGCACATTGATATGTTTTTGAAATGAAAATAGCATCATAATATTTGGGAAATGTGAGAGTCATTGCTTAAGTTAGTTTGTATCGCAATTTGTTAATATCACTTTCTTCAGTTATTCTACCTACCATCTGTCTGGTGCTGAAGCTGAACAGAAAGTCATATTCCTCATTTCTACCAAGACAAAATGAAATTTTCTAATAGTTACACTTGCACTTCCTGTCTCATAAAGAACAAAGGCAAACGATAATTGGTTGACAAAGTCTTGTATATTGTGTTCTGATTTCTCTTTTAATGCTCATATGACCTTTCTCACAATTGTTTCTTTGATGGGCATGTATAGAATCCAAAGAAATGGGCAACATAGGTGAACTTTACAAATGGATCATTTCACCGTGATGAAGCCCTAGAACTTTATTTTTCACGGGCAAGAACTTCAAAAAGCACACTTTGAAAGTACAGCATTGACAGAGACCACTTAAATTTCAAAGTTCAGCCAGCATTACTTATTTTACCTCTTCGTAGATGTATAGATCTTTGTGACTTTTCCAATTTTGTTTAGCAAACCTTTGACACAATATCCAAAACTTACTTTTTTGAGAAAATAGATCTTGGAGTGGGAGGTGTCTGGGCACTTGCTAAAAATAATAATAATGACTGATTTGTTGTCAGCTGTCTTGAGTTTGTTGAGGCATGACAAGAAGCATGTTAAATAAATAAAAGAAACTTTAGAAATGAAAACATTCAGCTTTAGGAAATAAAAATTATTCGGGCTGTGATCTGATTAAAGAAAATTCAAAGTATATTAATTAATTTAATTTGCATAAATTTTAATGTGCTCAAAAACAATAGTTCAGAAACAAAAGCAATAGGTTCTTTAATATTGGATAGTGAGAGAATAAATATCTTGGATAAATATCTTGTACACGGTAGTTTTACAAGTACTTGTGTTAAAGCTAGCTACAGAGGCACCTTCTCTGTCAATCAAAAACAGTTTTACTGTATCAGTTTGGTCAACACTGCAGCCTTAATAACTAGGAGTGTGCAGTGACTACAAGATTCAGTTCAGACCCCCAGTTTTGTTAGAAAATAGCCTGCCTCACTCCAAAGCACTTTAGAGGCTAAGTCTGCTTCAGAAAAAAACAAGACTTCATTTCCTCTCCACTCATTATTGGATTTTTTTTTTATAAAAAAAGGATTATATCTTTTTTTCCTTTTAACAGAAGTGGATGGTATTTGCAGGCGGTGCTTTTTCCCCTAAATAAATGTTTAGAGGTACTCTCATTTTGACTCAAGAAAATCACCATATAATAGTTCAAATTGGGAAAAATAAATACAGTAAATGGACAAAAGTACAAAGATTCACGAAATGTTTAGGGGTATGCGTACCCCTGTTTCCCCCCAGAAAAAGCACCATTTGCAGGTATAGTAGAGGAGACTATCTGTGGTCTAGAGGCAAATGCAAAATATATTGAGATACAGGTAGTGAGCAATGGTCTCCTTCTAAAGAATATCATAGGAGGGGGTGGAAAATATCACATAGTAAGATTATGCTTGGGTAAAATATATTATGAAGACATACACATCATATCTGTTACCTCTCATATATAAAAATATAATCTAGACTACAATCTACTATGAACTTTGTCTCTGCAAGACTGATATTAATGGAAACTGAATCTTAGCACCCTGTGAGAAAGTAGACAAAAATAAAAATGAAGTGCTCCCACAGGCTCAGCTTGAGGCAATATAAGATTTAGAGATATCTGAGACAAACAAATGGAGAACGTTTTGACTAATATCTTCTCCCCCCCCCCTTTTGAACCCCATATTGATGGATTGGAAACACTTCTGTGGCAGGGCTTCTGAAACATTTAATCTTCTTGCCATGCTCTGGTGCCTGGAGCGTAAGAGTTAACATACAGCGTTGCAGAATCTGCTTATATCAACATTGTCCATAACATCTCAGATCATTCACAAAATATATGCCGGAAAGGTCACTTGGAAGTGTCCAATGTAAAGGCATAAGGAGAAAGAATGTGTGAGGTCAGAGCATGCATTTTAAAAGTTTCCATGGGAGAAATCTATAGAATCAGTGAAAGTTGTGGAAAATAGGTGACAAGTTTATGGAAGATCTAGTCTCTAGTCCTGCTAACCATCATAAGGATTGCATTGCTGTTTGTTATACAGGTATCAGGGAGAAGTTTAGACATTGACCAGCAATTGTCTGGTGGCTCCTTAGGGAAGCCTACTTCTCATTCTTTAAAAAGATACAAAAAATACCTGGCATTTTTTGCAGCTTTATTAGATAGCCTTATGCAGAGTTGGGTTCTGTTCCACATTTTGCTGACTCAGCTGCCATTCTCACTCTTTCCTTTACTCATTTGTTCACAAAAAGTCACCCATATAGTAGAAACGCAGGCAGGCATCCCATAAACCCTTAAAGGATATATAGTGTGCATGGGTATCTTTGTTACTTAAACTATACAAACCTCCAGAATTTTAAATTTCCTCATTCCTTGGAATATGGCCAACCTGTCCTCTTTGTTGTGATAAAGCACCTACCTGGACATTTAAACAATTTCCGCATGGGGAACAAGGTAGGCTAGCAGCTCTGCTAATTATACGATACTAGGGAATCCAAGCTTATCCATAGTTTACACTGACTCACTTTTGACTTTTGGTTAATCCAGCCCTTCCACCATTCTTACTGCGATGGATAAGTTCTAGAATATTACTTTTTGCCCCTCTATGAGATATAATTAACTTCTTCAGTAAAATGGATTATGATATGAATATGCTAATTAGAAAATGAATCCACTGCAGGTAATGGTGTTACAATGGATAAATACAGGTGTAATTAAGATCACAATCTTGGTTACTGTTATTAGGCAATCCTCATGAAGATTATGTGCGCACTCAGAAACTAAGCCTTTTAAACAGTGCTCACCCAAGATTTTACAATATGCAGTATGCTAATTTCTGGTTGCTTAATGGCAGCTGATATTTTCCCCTCCTGGTATCTCTTCTTAAATTTTGTTCAACTGCATTTTTAGCCAGCAATTCTTGCCATGAAGTGTATTTTCCAGTTATTAAAATTATTTTATAATTATTATTATTTCTTACTAGTCTATTATTGCTTTAACACATCATGCATCATAACAGTATATACATTGGGGGCTAATTTAAATTGGCATGAGAATAATGTTACCTTAAAACATGGATAAGAGTGACAAAAGGACTGTTATGATTCTTCTTAGCTGTGATTCAAGCAACCATTGTGCTGTGGTGAGATGTGTGTTTAGTGGATATTGCTAAACTTGTAGGAATTGGACATATGGTTGCAAAGCCTCTCCAGGATTCCTGTGGACATCTCAGAAGTGAAGTAACATCATCCATTTAATATCTGAACTCTGCTGGCTTTCCAGCGTCCAATATTATGTATGTCATGAGCCATGAGGTTCTGGTGCTTAGAGTTTTATACGTGGATGTGGAAGATCTGGATCGAAATCCCAGAGTAGGTATATCTTTTGGATGATCTTACATAGGTCCTACACAATCTGTGTGTCAACTTCAGCTCCTCAGCATGAAAAGACCATCATTCAGTGGTACTGCAGATGCTGTGCAGGCCGAAGATTCTATATTGAATTCATGGCTTATCCAGTTAAAATTTCTCAGGTGGGATCCTTCCTTCCTGATGCCAAGGACTGAACCTGAGACCTTCTGCATCCAAAGCAGGTGCTCTGCCACTGAGCTATAACCCTTTCCCTTAGAGTATAATAGAAAAACATATACTCCACCTCTTGGCTTAGCCCCAAACACCTCAAAGCCAACCCAACCAGAAAGGTCTTGAAACCTTTCTATAAGATGCTACGGCTTAGGTTTCCTGGGATGCTGGTGGGGAAAATTCCATAGTCGTTGTGGCAGAGCTTAACACAGAAAGATTCTATATTTGCTCTTGCAAATGTAGCTTGGCTCACAGACGGAAGAAGAGGTCACAGTTTGTCAGTTTTGTGGGACAAGATGAAACACAGGGAAATCCACACAGGGCTGCTCTTATGATCACCTCAGTCAGCAGCAGCCAGTTTTTGTTTTCTTTGTGGTGCTGACCTTTATCAACTGTGCTATCAGAACCTGAGAGTGGCATGCAATTGGGTCAAATTGCAAAAGTGACTTGTGCAGTACTTACAGTTGCCTCAGAACTAGCTGTTGTAATAAATATCTTAAATTATCCATATGATTCCTGCTTTAATAACTACTTAGCAGTTAGAAAATTAGGTTCCTGATCACAGTATTTCTCCTACACATAAAAGAATCCCACAATTCATTCCTGAATATCAATGGTTAATCAACTTCTTGTAGGAGATTCCAGGCAAGCATTACTCCTTCACCTACTAGAAGAAGAAAAAGAAAAAAGAACTCCTAAAACAGATCCCAGTGAGACTTTGCACATGCTTTGCTATTTAGGCAAGGTATAACCAGTGCCAAACCAAGACATTATATATTCCCATCTCATTGCTACTGAATTTCCTACATGTCAGAGGCCATCGCTGCAAAACTCCAATCTAAACTCAGGCGTATATGGTGCCTTTTGTGTTTTCTGTTCTGATGCCAAGGGACACAAATGCTTTCTTTGGCCAAATGAACTCTATAAAATTAAACTACTCTTCTACAATCCCAGTGGAGGTAAACAAAGAGTACTGGAATGATTCCGCTGATGGCTTCAGCCTAAATCTTGGCATGAATGCACAAAACTCCATGCTGTTGGAATGACAAGGAAGAGAGCAATGACAATGTCAGATTTGCTGAACTGTCAGTTCCTGGCTTGCCTATGACTCTTTTTTAAAAAAATCAAGTGCTGTGAAGAAAAAGGCACTGTTAATGATACCTGTTAAGTGACAGACTGGAATATGAGAATGCTGGGTGCAGAATGGAATCTCTTGTACCTCAGATTGGTGGTTGGGATGATCACCTCTTGCCCATCTGCACAGAGGGCTACTCTCTGCTCCACAATCAATGCTTCTGAATGCCCTTAACTGACAAACACAGGAGGAGAGAGGGCTCTGGCACTCGGGTCCTGCTTGCAGGTTCTACACAGGAATGTGGTTGGCTATTATGAGAAGAAGAAGAAGACGAAGAAGAAGAGGAGTTTGGATTTCATATCCCTCTTTATCTCTGCCCTAAGAAGTCTCAAAGCGGCTAACATTCTCCTTTCCCTTCCTCCCCCACAACAAACACTCTGTGAGGTGAGTGGGGTTGAGAGACTTCAGAGAAGTGTGACTGGCCCAAGGTCACCCAGCAGCTGCATGTGGAGGAGCGGAGACGCGAACCCGGTTCCCCCGATTATGAGACTACCGCTCTTAACCACTACACCAAACTGGCTCCTTATGAGAACAGGATCCAGGACTAGATGGGCCATTGGCCTGATCCAACAGGCTCCTCTTATGGTCTTGACTCAGTCTATTTAATATCTTAATATTTATTTATTTCATAAATGTTGTACATTGATTGTTTTTTTTAAAAAAAAAACACCAACAACTTAAAGCCATTTATAAAAACATCTAGCTACAAAGTTTTATTTTTAACTTATAAAATATGTATATCTATGACCAAAGCGACTTCTAAAATAATCACTATAAAGGCACAATGATGATGATGATGATGATAAAGTGACCACACATTTCAAAACAATAAAAAAGAAAGCAGCAACAACAAAGAAAGAAAAACCTGACAGTAAATCAAGCAAGATATTCGGCCAAAGGCATGAAAAAACAACCAGTTCTTTACCTAATGCATTAATGCCATCAGTGAGCACACTAAGCAGACTTCTCAGGGAGGCAATAGCAACTGACAGGGCAGCATCACATACTTGGCTTCCCAACACGGAGATCACTGCTGGTAACCAACAGGTTTATGTAATTCAGACAGAGAAGTGGGAACATCAGATCTGTTCAGCCACTGCACGCGCACTGTGCCAACCTCCCTGCCCCCTTGCCACTCCCTGTCTTGGTGATGGGCAGTGGCCTCCATACTGATAAGCAATGCTCGCCATCTTGCTCTGCCCTACCAACCACAGCCACGGAGAATACATTTCCAAGTATTGTCAGGCCTACAAGAATTAGGTCTATTAGTATATTTCTGAGCACTATTAAGCCTACGATCTTAAACATAATTGCTAGGGACTAAGTCTAAATGAACTCAGTAGGACTTACTTTTGAGTAAACATGCTTAAGCTTTCACTCCATGGCTCAAGGACTGTAATAGGTATTGACTTCAAGGTGAAACTATGCCTTTTTTCTGCTGCATTTCTGTTGGAACTACATTATTTCCTAGTAGAGATGGTACCCATGATAGCCTGTGCTTCATTCCTCAATCTTAATGACAATGCCTGTCTTATAGAGCATGGTAAGTGTTCTCCTGCCAACCTAGCAGTTCGAAAGCACATCAAAGTGCAAGTAGATAAATAGGTACCACTCTGGTGGGAAGGTAAATGGCATTTCTGTGTGCTGCTCTGGTTCGCCAGAAGCGGCTTAGTCATGCTGGCCACATGACCTGTACACCGGCTCCCTCGGCCAATAAAGTGAGATGAGCGCCGCAACCCCAGAGTCGTCCACAACTGGACCTAATGGTCACGGGTCCCTTTACCTTTACCTTTAAGTGTTCTGGTGAAATATAATAACATTTTGGTCCCTCCTCCTGTCTTCCTTTCTTTGCCATTCCTTGAAATAAGCTCATGCCAAATTAGAGACATGAACCATTTGAAAGATGTTCATGGAAAAACACAGATCACTGTCAGTGCTAGCAATGTGGATCCCAGTAATCAGAACACAGAGTTTCTCCTCTATGTGTTGCTTTCTTCAGTAACAACCCCAACACCACCTCCACATCTATGGAACTGACATCTTTTCAGAAGATGTTTCTCTTTCCCCAAGCATCTGAGTGCTTCTTTGCAACAGATGCTTGTATTTCTTTGAGGCTGTCTGTGATGGGTAGACCTCTGTTAAAGGGCAGCAGGATGGGCTCCTTTCATGTTTCTGTTGCCTCACATTGCACTTCATTTTTAATTATTTTTGTTTTTTCATATATTGTATTAATGAACTTTATTGTTATTTGCAACCTGCTATGAGCTGCTTGTGAAAAAGCTACTAATAAGCATAATCATAGGAGCAGCAGCAACAGTTTGAGACCAAAGGCTCATCTAGTCCAGCATTCTGTTTTCACGGTACTCAACCAAACGCCTTTAGGGAACCCTAAGTAGAAGATGAGCACAAGAGCTGTCTCCTTCTCATTTTCCCCAGGAATTGGTATTCAGAGACATATTGGATCTGAGCCTGCAGGTTGCCCAGAGCTGTCATGACTAGCACCAATTGACAGCCTTATCATTCTTATATCGTCAACAATGAACTTCTCTAATCTATTTTTAAAGCCATCCAAGTTGGCCACCATATTGCATTAATAATGCGGTGTGAAGAGGTATTGTTTTCATCCTGAGTTCTAGTGCTCTGCGAGATGGAGAAAAACCTCTCTCTATCCACTATCTCCATGCCACAATTTACACACCTCCTGTTTTCTGCCTTAAACAGCATAAAATGTAAATCCTGCACAGTCTGCTAAAGATTTTGTTGAATCTGTGGGACACACAACAAAGGGGATCTGAGCCTTTATAGCTTTGTGAATTTCCTTCTCTTTGGTTAGATAATTGATGCTCTCTATCATGAATTCCTCGGGTTGTATACAGTTGATTCCTGTATCCTTTTTTAAAAAAAGATAATGTGTTTGTTGATAGGCACAGGCTTGATGGCTGATTCTTCATCCTTTGATTTAGGCATCTGTTGCTATTCAGTACACAGGGAGGGAACAATGCAGAGCTGACTTTGTTCTTCCTACAGGTACTCCTACTCCCCAGGAATCCAACCATGCATGTGTTAGATCAGTAAAGAACACAGAAGGCAGGCCACTGATGCAAGCCTCTGCAGGCAAGCGGCTGAAATCCTACGGGTGAAAAATGGGGGGAAGGGTTGTAGGAGGGCAAGAGTGCTGTGGCTGTGTTCTTGGCCCTACCAGCAGGGTTTGAGAAGACAAAGGGGTTGTTTTCAACTAATTAAACTTGCAAATTTCATACCTTGCAAGGCTTGTATTGTAATTCAAACAGGCTGTCATTGAAAGTTAATGACTTACCACTCCTTACAACCTACACAGACTAAGAGCAGAGATTTGTGAGCAATTAATTGATAATGTGTTACAATGAGAAGTAAGCAATAAGCATTTAGACTCTCAAAGCTATCAGTAGGCACATGACAGATTGAGATGCAGACAAAGAACTTGGAAGAATAGCACTTTCCTTCATCTGCACAATGCACAATATATTTCTTTGTCTTAATTCAGTCAAATCAGTGAATTTTGTATCAAATAAAGTCACTTAGACAATTTCTGTTACTCCAGTTCCTAATTATTATCATAGCAGTCCTTGCAAAAATGTGGGATCCTGCTGGGATTTAATGCATAAATATACACAGTAAAAAAGAAAACGCTTGGAATTTTAACATGGATATTGTCAAATAGATAAGTTTGTTGCAATTGTTCTTTATAAGTGCTTTGGATCCAGAAAGGATTTGGAATGTACTGTTCAAAAGCAAGTTACTGTGTTTATAACAATTTTGTTTTGTGTGTTTTAAAGGCTATTATTAGGCGGAATCTTGCAAAGTGCAGTTCTCTGTTCCCTTAATTTAACATTCAGAATTAGTCAGCAGCATGTGTGCACACCACACATTCCTTTGCATGTTGCCAGCATTCAAGCACAAAGAAAAAAGCACAGCCAATTTTCAAAACGAATGTGGTACCATGGTAGCTTGCCGGAGAATGAGACTGCTTGCTTGATCCTTGCATCATTTCAGTACCAACACTGCAAATCGGCAGAATGTAGTTGCAAAATCAGCAAGACTCCCATAGTGGGCCAGTAATTCTCCACCTGGACATATAAATATGTCACTTTAATCACAGACTTTCAGGGTCCCTTCCAGCTCTACAAGGAGGATTGAATAAAGGACCCCAGAATTCCCAGGGAATAAGGACTGACTATTAAACCACTCTGAAGAATCGTAGCTCTATGAGCTGAATAGGGTTCTCCAAACAACTCCTAGCACCCTGAACAAACTTTAGTTCCCAGGATTCTTTGCATGGGGGAAGCAATGATTGTTTAAAGTGATATGACGCTGCTTTACATTTATAGAGCAGATGTAGTCATGGTTAACACCAGGGTGTCCAGCGTGGCACTTGCCACCTGCCTATTAAAGCAAAAACCAAAAATAAGAGCTGCCAGAAGAGGTTATGGCATCTCTCATTGGCTGTTGGAGCTCAGGACCGGAGATCCAAGGACCAAAGGCTGGGGGTGGGGCTGCGCTGAGCTGCAAATATTTCTGCTTTGACTCTAATTTATTTGTTTTGGGGAGATGTAGGCATTTTGTCTGTTGTTATGTGTGTAGGAGAGGTTGGAGTATTGTCAGTTTTCCTTCTGTGAAATGGGTATTTTATGGTGACCAGGACAGTTTCTTGGAATCCCAGATGTACTCCCTTCCACCAGGCCAAAAGCAGTTGGGATCCTCTGGGGTTTGATATTATAAATACAGTGGTACCTCGGGTTACATACGCTTCAGGTTACAT
Source organism: Podarcis tiliguerta (assembly GCF_965153285.1). Taxonomy (NCBI): domain Eukaryota; kingdom Metazoa; phylum Chordata; class Lepidosauria; order Squamata; family Lacertidae; genus Podarcis; species Podarcis tiliguerta. Next base: position 30,303,006 of record NC_139538.1, on the reverse strand, counting down.
ACGCTTCAGGTTACAGACTCTGCTAACCCAGAAATATTACCTTGGGTTAAGAACTTTGCTTCAGGATGAGAACAGAAATCATGCTCCGGCGGCGCGGCAACAGCAGGAGGCCCCATTAGCTAAAGTGGTGCTTCAGGTTAAGAACAGTTTCAGTTTAAAAACGGACCTCCGGAACGAATTAAGTACTTAACCCAAGGTACCACTGTATTGGCGGCGAGGGGAGAGAGGCTAAGTGCCAAGCATCAGTAAACATCTATTGTTTTACACACATTTATGCTATCAATTATCAATTTATGCTATCAATTAAAATGTTAATGTAAACATTTTAGCAGGCTCTAGGAGAGAACAAAATTAGGGCCAAAACTCTTGTAACGTTTTTGGCACCTCCTGTTTCTTGTTTTTTATATCCACAGTCAAAATTCCCTCCAGTTCCTGTATGTAAATTGAACTCTTTTCACATTAATTTCGCTTGCAGGGTCTTCCTATTAATCATTACCCTCCATAATAGAGAGAAAGAAACTAAATATCTTCCCAGAGTTGCATTTTGCACATATAAAATTTAAATATGTCACTTTGATCACTCAGCTACTAATGATGAATTATTCCCAATAGTTCTTTGAAAAGGAGCTTTTTGGCAGAAGTGCATAACTTGCAGGAATAGTCCCTCATCTCTAATAATGGGCAGAACAATCCACCTGTCAGTCACATGACATCAGAGGAGTGGGAGATGGGTTGTCTCGTCCACCTGCTAAAACCCCTTGCACAGTGATTCCCAAGTGCTAGACAGCAAAACCTATAGTCGCACAGCCAATGGGCAGGAGAATAGAAGCCTGCTCTTTGCAGGAATTGGCTGAGCAAGTGAGCTCCTTGTGGGGAACTTTCTCAAACAGCCAATCCAACAGGTTTTGTCTTTACTACACATCAGCTAATGGGTGGGACAACCAAAGCCTGATTTCCTTTGCCAACACACAGTGGCGTAGCGTGGGTTGTCAGCACCCGGGGCAAGGCAAGTAATTTGCGCCCCCTAACCCGTGGATTTGCGCCCCCTAACCCTAACCCCCAGATGTTGCGCCCGGTGCGGCCGGCCCCCCCTGCACCCCCCACGCTTCACCACTGCCAACACAAAATCAGGAGTGCACCTTAAGACTCCTGATTGTGCATTGGCAACCACGTGTCTACCTGCCTCACACCTGGCATCATATCAGGTGTAGGGCACGTGATTTGGGGGAAACTACCTTGTGGACCAAATTTAACCCTCTGATGGGATTTCACCTATAGATTGAAGGCTTATCACCTGTGACATAGCATATAACAGAGCCATGTTTTTTACTTTAATCCTGTGGTACACATGCAAAAGGACATGTGAGGAATGAGAGATCTCTGACCTTCTGTCTCAATAAAGTGGAGGATGAAGGCTGGACAGGAATATAGGAAGACCATATGGTCTGGTGCACTGAACATCCATGTGTCATTGCTGCAGGAGAAAGGGGAAAAAACAGGACCCTTGTTATACTTTCTAAAGGATCCCTTTGTATTCAGGTGCTAATAAAAGGTGCCAGACTCAAAAGGAGTAAAAAGAGAGAGAAAGAAAGAGTGATCACATTCTGTAAATCTTATATTTCGCCTTTTGCTTTCACCTACTATCAAAGGCAAGTTGAAAGCCCCTAACAGATCACTTCCTAGGCTACAAAGTAGGCTTTCATAAGGGAGCGTGGGATGCCATAGGTGGGCTAAAGTTGAGGGTTTCCCAAACATTATATTATTATTAGAAGTTGGGTTGCATATTCCTGAGCATTGTGGGTCAGGTGGTGTAATATACAGTACTGACTCACACTTGCATGCATGAAAGGGTTAAGCTGAGCCCTGAACTCAAGTTACCAGAGTGGGTGTGGCTTGGCAGGCCTCTGCTGCCCTCACTTTCGCTTTCACTTTTTGTGCTTCCTACAACAAGTGAAGAAAAGAGCTGTGCAGCCAGTTTTATGGCTGCAAGAAAAACCAAAGTGAACTGAATCTCTCCCAAATTGAGATTTCACAGCCTGCATCTTTGCTAACCAAAAGACTGCATGATCCGTTTTGTAAGGAACCTTTTTTTGATCTTCGTTTTACTGCCAGTGGGTGGAGAACCCGTTTGATGCAACTTCTGGAAACTGTGAGTAAAACATTCTCTTATTTGCAAAGCTAAGTGTTTGTTATTTATTCTAGCCTAAGTATTTTTGTAGGGACGCGGGTGGCGCTGTGGGTTAAACCACAGAGCCTAGGATTTGCCGATCAGAAGGTCGGCGGTTCGAATCCCCGCGACAGGGTGAGCTCCCGTTGCTTGGTCCCTGCTCCTGCCAACCTAGCAGTCCAAAAGCACGTCAAAGTGCAAGTAGATAAATAGGTGCCGCTTCAGCGGGAAGGTAAACGGCATTTCCGTGCGCTGCTCTGGTTCACCAGAAGCGGCTTAGTCATGCTGGCCACATGACCCAGAAGCTGAACACAGGCTCCCTCGGCCAATAAAGCGAGATGAGCGCCACAACCCCAGAGTCAGTCATGACTGGACCTAATGGTCAGGGGTCCCTTTACCCTTACCTAAGTATTTTTGTGGGGAACATAGTTTTAATGTGCTTGGAGCAATCACCATTGTGCTAACTCTACTTTGAGAGAGTAGAAATCTCTTCCAAACCTCTCTCCATCATCAGGTTGGTATGCACTGGTGAAGGTGGGTGGACTAGCTGATGGAGTTGGTCAGAGTGGGAACTGATACAATGAGAACTGGGTTTCAGGCAGAGCAAATTCTTTACTTATATGACCTTGGGACCAGAGACATGCCACTGCTATACTGAGAGAATAGTCGTGGTATCCAGTGTGTGGAAACATAGAAACCTGTCTTATACTGAATGAGAGCATTGGTCCATTTAGTTCAGTATTGTCTACACTGACTGACAGCAGATGCTCTACAACTGTGTCATTGCCCTCCCCCAATGGGTGGATATAAAATATTATTGAACTCTATATTCAAGAATGCTCTTGAAGGTGAAAAGGATTCAACGTTCTCTCTATGTGAAAAAGAAATTCAGTACAGAAACACCCTTCAGCTACACTCAGAACTGCATGTTTCTGTAAAATGATAAGAAAACCCCATTCTGTGACACTCCTCAAATGATAGAGATGCTAAAATGCCACCCCCTCTGTGATTGTGATTTGCAAACGCTGAGATGTTGGCTGTGGAATAAAATAAGGGTCTGTTCAGCAGCCTCTTTTCCGTGTATGATCTCTCAATAATTGGGAATTTAGACCTACACCAAGTGTCATGTCACAGAAAGCAACTCCAGACAAATGGATTTGTGACTCCAGCTGAATGTTTTCCTTTCTGTTCCCTGCCTAAAGTGGCAGATTGCCATTTCGCTGGAGGGAGAAAAGGGAAACAAGTCAGTGGTGACACATCCAGAGCATCCCAGCGACAAGCAGAAAAGCTGCACAATGCCACACTTCGTCGGGAGGCATTAATCAGCCACAACTTACTTAACAGAAACCAGCCTATTAAAGAGGCATGTAAACAATGAAGTCCCAAACAAGACTGTGCTAGAATGACTTACGGTAATTAGAAGTGGTTAATGGAAAGAGAGAGAGAGGAGAAATTAGTTACCTGCTGAAAACAAGGATTAAAGGAGGCTGTTTATAACAATAAGGGGGTGAATTGCATTTGCTTAGGTGAAATAAATGTTGTTGTTGTTGTTTTACAATGACCCCCCTGCCAAAACAACAACAACCCTGCAAAATAAGTCTCTGAAATATATGCATTTATTTCAGACAGGTTCAGCAGCACATCCTAGACTGTGACTGCACCAGCTCTGCCTTTCCAGTGCCTTTGTCATTCCCTCTTCTTTGCTGCTGCAGCTTGTGGGGAGAGCCCACCTGTCTGCTAAAAGCAATATTTAATAAGCCAGAGGAGTGGAAGGATGGAAGCAAGAAGCCAGGGCTGCTTTCAGTGAGGGTATTGACCCTGTAGAAGGGGAGCCATGCTTAGGACCCACACAAACCTGCAGTCTATATTTTAAAAGATATAGATAACTGCTCTGCTGCTTCTCTGATCAGCCCAACTCCATCACAAACAACCAGGACTAGTTGCTGTTTTTCTGGTCTGTCCAGTAATAGCCTCCCAGTTTTGGAGCAATATTTCTTCCTCTTCTCTCCTGCTGCTTAAGGCAATAATCTTTTTCTAGTTTCAGTGAGGATGAAACACCTGCTTATTCCTTTGGGTCTCCATTATATGCCCTAATCTAATCTTCCTTCATTTTCACTCTCATTATTTGATATCCACCTCATCTTCACATTATATACTGTGCTTCAAAAGCTTTATGAAACAAGTTCAGAGAATGCCTTACCAATAGGCAACTTCCCATCAAACTCAGAATTATATTGTGGGCTCAACCAGCTTTTGTAGATCCCTTGATAGCTCACAGAATATGCTTAAACGAAAACAGCCATTATCTTGGCCAATAATGTATGAGACCTCCCAAACTTTCCTTTCCTGAATTCCATTAGGGAACATGCAATCAGTTCCAGCCCTTTCACCCTTCCCCCAGTCTCTGCTCAAATTCAGAACTACTTCACATTTTATTTTAGTATTATATGGTATATCCCACTTTTCCTCCAAGGAGCTCAAAGTGGCATATATTCTTCTTATCAGTTTTCAAGTGTTAAATGGTTTATAACAACAACAACAACAACAACAACAACAACAACAACAACAACAACAACAATTTATTATTTATACCCCGCCCATCTGGCTGGGTTTCCCCAGCCACTCTGGGCAGCTTCCAACAAAGTATTAAAATACAGTGGTCTGTTAAACATTAAAAGCTTCCCTAAACAGGGCTGCCTTCAGAGGTCTTCTAAAAGTCTGGTAGTTGTTCTTCTCTTTGACATCTGGTGGGAGGGTGTTCCACAGGGCGGGTGCCACTACCAAGAAGGCCCTCTGCCTGGTTCCCTGCAATTTGGCTTCTCGCAGTGAGGGAACCACCAGAAGGCCCTTGGCACTGGACCTCAGTGTCCAGGCAGAACGATGGGGGTGGAGACACTCCTTCAGGTATACTGGACCGAGGCCGTTTAGGGCTTTAAAGGTCAGCACCAACACTTTGAATTGTGCTGTATATCCATACAGTATAGAGTATGAACACAAAATGTTAGGATTGGTTGTAGGCTTCTCCTACACCAGTGAACTTTTACCAGGTAATACGGTAGCAAGACCCAGGTGTCTTATTCTCTGTGCCACCAGAGAATGGCCAAAATGGCAGACCTGACTCTCACTGCTCCACCACTTTGACAACAGCAGGTTTGCAGCTCAGCTGGATTAGGTGATTTGGGGAGCCAATAGGGATATCATCTCATTAATCCCAACCAGGATGGCTAATGTCAAGAATTATGGGAATTGTAGTCCAACAACATCTGGAAAGCCACATGTTCCAGCCAAAGGGTCTGCTGCCTCCTCAAAATTGGCTCCCTTATCAGCAACATATTACCTAAAATATCTGCTTGGCAGACTCCTGAAGCCTGTATCTTTTGGAACGTGACTTGTCTGTATTAGACAGTATGAGCCCTTTGGACTCACAGGTGCTCCTTGGGAACTTGGCCTCTGGTTTGTCTTGTAGGTGCCTCTTGCCCTTTATCATTTGATTTCTGTTCCTAGAATTTGCCCTGCCAGCCTCAGATCATGCTAGCTGCCTCGTCCCCCTTATGAACCTGAAACTTGACTAGCTGGGTCTCTGACCCTGCTGTGTCCTGACAGCTGCACAGGTAGCAAAACTCTGCAAAGCTGCTCTTACTAACAACTCGGCTGAATTAAACACCAGAAAGTCAACAGAATGGACTGAGCAATATCCTGAAGGAATAAAACTTTCCTCTTTATCTATCATCTCAAGATAACCTATGTAGACATTCTGGCACTGTAAGCAAAAATAGGAAATTCACATATAACCCTTCTTTCTTCTATTCCCCCTGTTTCCATTTACATCCTAGAAGTCAGGCTCTCCAGCTTCTCTTTGCCCATCCTGCTGGGCCTTATGGTTTGGTGTGCCCCAGTGCATCATTCATTCTCCACCTGGAGTCTTTCTTGCCAGTTCTGTCATTGTACCAGTTCACTGCTAGGGCCATGGACCTCCCTTCTCACCTCATCTGTTAGAGGAGCTTTGAACACTACTTAATTATGCTAGGACCGAGTGTACCATTTTTTCCTTGTGCTTCCTGCTTGGCAGCAATATCACATCCCAAACGCCACTTTGTATTTCCCTCACTTGGAAGGTATGCAAGTTCCAGGTATAGAAATACTGGATGGTTTCCATTCTCTTACACACTTGACCAGGCTGCAGAAGACCAGGAAGTATAGGATCACATACATTTTTTTCCTTGAGATGCAAGGTGGTGTCAAAAGCCATTTAAACTGTTCATTAGACCGCCATGAGTTCACACAGCTCTGCGTCTATTCCACTCCTTTCCTGGAGTGGTACCTTCAAGGCAGGACTTTAGAGCAGAAGTACAGGGCCACACACAGCAGAATTAACAGGATGGATCCCTTGTCATCTGTTGTCTACCTGGGTTCTCAAACGCCTTGGTACTGAAACAACTAGGAACCCAAACACTACAAACCTGAGACAAAAGTGTTCCGGTTTGCGAACTTCTTTCGGAAGCTGAACATGCTCCATTTTGAGTGTCACACTTCCATTTTTTGCTATTTGCTGTTTTTGCTATTTATTTTGCATTTTTTGTTTTGTGGCTTTTTTGTTTTGTTTTTGTGACCGTGTGGAACCCAGTTCAGCTACTGGTTGATTGATTGTGTGACTGCAGTACATTGTTTATTGCTTTCATTTTATAGATCAATGGTCTCGTTAGATAGTAAAATTCATGTTAAATGGCTGTTCTAGGGGTTGTTTTTAAAAGTCTGGAACAGAATAATCCATTTTGCATTACTTTCTATGGGAAAGCGCACCTTGGTTTTGGAATGCTTTGGTTTTGGAACAGAGTTCTGGAATGGATTAAGTTTGAGAACCAAGGTACCACTGTAAGTGAAGTAGTACACATTGCTTCCTATAAGACTATTAAGTCTAGAACTTAAAATTACTTAACTGCACCACTGTTATTGCTATTTAGATTCTCTGTCTGTTGGAAGACCTGTTTTCCTATCCATGACTGGATATCTCTGTCTTCAACCTTACTGTTCCTGAGCCCTAGAATTACATACGCCGAAAGTCACCATAAAATTCAAGTCTTTCCCATCTGCTTTGTTTTTTCCTCATAAAGTGCTGCCTGTAGATCCTACATAGGGTTATATAATGACAAAATCAGCCTCTAGGATAGGGATGGGGGCAGGGGGAAGAAGAAGACATTAATTAAACTTTACACTTATAAATGCGGCAGTGCAGCTGCACCTGCCAAGTCAGACTATGAAGTTATGGCTTGATTGCTTTAGGAATGAGCTCTCTTGTAGATGCCCTAAGGCCTTGCCGTTTCCTCTTGGTAAGCAAATTAGTCTTGGGAACAATTTATAGGCTAATAATTTTTGTCTGATTCATGAAGTCAGCCCAGTAAATCACAGGACGATCCAAGAGTGACTATTTAAAGCAGGAAATGTGAGTTATTCTCAGAAACACATTCTTTTTCAGACGGGATTCCGCTAAACAGTCTGTAGCCATGTATCACTATTGTCCCTTTTGGGGGTTTGGATTTTCATGCAGGTGCTGCGAAAGCACAGCCAAGCAATTCTGATGCACCATCTCCCATAAATGTTGAGACAAGCATCTAGCAAGCAAAGTACTGGAAGAGGTACTGGAAGAAGCAAAGTACAAGCAGAGGTAGCACTTTGCTGGATCCTCCAGTTGGCTTTGTGTAAAAAGTAGCTTTAGGGCATTAGGTTGCAGTAGGTAGAAATGCTGGCTTGCCATAGCAATTGACCATATAAAATGGCTTCTCCACAAGCCCACTTTGTAATATAATAATAATAATAATAATAATAATAATAATAATAATAATAATACAGTGGATGCTCAGGTTGTGGATGTGATCTGTGCGGGATGCATGTTCACAACCCGCAGCGTTTGCAACCTGGGTCTGCACGGCTTGCAATTTGGAACTTCTGTGCATGCACAAAGCGCAATTTAGTGGTTCTTTATATACACGACCGCCGAAACCTGGAAGTAACCCATTCCGGTACTTCCGAATTTTGGTGGTCCGGAACCCAAAAAAACGCAACCTGAAGCGGCTGTAACCCAAGGTATGACTGTAATTTTATTTATTTATTTATTTATTTATACATACATACATACATACATACATACATACCCCCGCCCCTCTGGCTGGGATTCCCCAGCCACTCTGGGCAGCTTACATACACAGATGCATACACACAGAGAGAGGAAATTATAAACTCTTAAAATAAGAAAGATGCTCATCAAAGAAAGAAACTGACAAAGAATTAATGAGCTTATCCCTTGAACTGAACAATCAATATTTCAATATCTTCTTGCTGTTGTGTTCAATACAATGAAACCAATAAAACTGAGTAAAGAGAAGTAATGCTGAGCATTTGGATATATTTCTTTATTCTGACAGTTCTCAATAAAACGGTTTCCCCTAAATTTATGGTAACTTTGTTTTCCTTCTTCCCTTCCTAAATAATGCATTGATTTTGCCATAAGTGTGCATTTCTAGATTTTGTCAACCCAGTCTTTATGCAAACTCAAGCCATTGTAATCTAAATAAATATATAAATATACATAGATTGCAAACAAAACTTTCTGTGATATTATTTGCAAACTTCATTTTCCCCTCAAGCTTTATGGTCACAGTTACTGTATAGGATGCACTTTGTACATATGATTACAGAACATGATCTTTCACACGACTTATTTCTGGAAGGTCAGGGCAGGCAACTGGTGCTAACCAGGCTGGAGGACTGAGATGGTAAATCAAAGCAGAAGCTCATCTGAGCCCAAATCATGGTGGCCAACCAGATACTTACGCCATGAAGTCAGCTAGATTTTAGAGGTATAATTTTGAAGTTCCATTTGGCAACCCATGGCTCAAATAAGCAACTCCAGGGGTTTTTGTGCTAGCCACCTTCAAAATTTGTGCTCTCTCTTCTTTCCCCAAAAGAAAGCTTTTTTAAAAAGTCACATGATTTGTCACGTAAGTCTAGGTAGGTACTAGGCAGCAATGAGAGAATTAAAATCACCTAGGTAAATAGTTACCTGGTATATTCCTTATATGGTACAGTATAATATTGCAACACTTTGGAGACAGTCTGTCTGGCTTTAGATACTTTTAAAGTTCCAGATTGGCATGAATACAGCTCAGTTTGGGGTGGCCCCAGCTGCTCCATACCAATTTGTAGGTGCCTCAACCCACTTTGCAGTGGTCCAAATTCAGCCCAAATGATTTCCAATTTGGCTAGATAGACTGATTGCACAGCACTAGCGCTAGCGAGTCTGTGGAGAAGTTTGCTCCTCATACATTTTCTAGGTTACCAGACTCTGTGCATACTTTGACATATAAAACAACACAATCTCCATCCACTTCACCATCCTTTCTATATATATACAGGGGAAAACATAGACTTAGAAAGATTTTTATGGTTCAGGAATAACACAAAATGCAGAATAAACTTGATGATCAGAAGTAGTCTTTAAAGTTCTCCAGACTATTTAAAAAAGTGGGCAAGTATCTTTCATCGTTTTAATTTTCTAGGATGTTCTGATATGTTAATTCTGAACCATAATTGAATTTCAGAACCAGACTGCACAGATAGGCCTAATCATTACAAGGACTGATGGGTTGTACCCACTGATATGAAAACCTTCATTTAAATCTCAGGTGGCATTCGTATTAAACTACTGAGCGTTGTGAACTTTCATTAGACAGGGCAGTCTATAAAATACTTTCCCAACAGACAGTGGCTGCTTTAATTATTCAGGGTGATTTATAGCTGGGATTATTGACAGATCATTTTGGACATGACATTTTTCTAGTACAGCAAGTGGGAAAATAATCATCATCTTGCATCTGCTCAAAATCAATAAATAAAGTGGTTATTTTGTTGCATCTGAAAGCTTTTTCTTTACCATTGCAGTGGAGGTTGGAGAAGATGAGAGGATTTGGTTACATTTTGATGTGGACAAATTATTATGTTTCCTAAGATTCAAGAGGACCTTGAGTCTATAGCTGTAATAAATCTAACAGATAGGGTAGGAACAATTCACTGCACGATTTTAAACTATGTTTTGTGTGTGTGTTTTTACATGATGCATGTGTTTAAAGATTAAACTCCTGGGGTTGAAAGGACAGTGGATTCATTAAGGAAGCTGCTAATAAAAATGATTCAATCATTTGTTATTTAGCTTTTAATCCCCCCAAATTAATTAACATTAACATTCTGTGGTTTGACCTCTCTCGGGAATATAATAAATTCTCTTGATACAGGATACTTTTTGTAGGGGGTGGGGAGGACCCACAATTCCTTATTGTGGATGTAATCAATCACATCAACATTCCAGAAGCATTGTAAATGATGAGAGAAAACTATTAAACCCCACGCTCCTAAGCAGCTGGTTGTCAGCTTCATAGTACATAAATATATACTTACAGGGAAAGAAGTTTAATTATAACATTGATTACATTACTGCAGTTCCTGGCAAAATATGAGGCAGAAGAATGTGGTTGAAGATGCTGCAAGATTACCAAAAGGTGTTTTTATTGATGCAAGAGCACCATAAGGAAATGCAAAGATTTATAATAGACTGGCACAATTTACATCAGTATGCTAAGGCCACATTCTCATATATCTATATATATATATATATAGATATATATATATATATGGTAAAGGTACCCCTGCCCGTACGGGCCAGTCTTGCCAGACTCTAGGGTTGTGCGCTCATCTCACTCTATAGGCCGGGAGCCAGCGCTGTCCGCAGACACTTCCGGGTCATGTGGCCAGCATGACAAGCTGCATCTGGAGAGCCAGCGCAGCACACGGAACGCCGTTTACCTTCCCGCTGGTAAGCGGTCCCTATTTATCTACTTGCACCCGGGGGTGCTTTCGAACTGCTAGGTTGGCAGGTGCTGGGACTGAGCGACGGGAGTGCACCCCGCCGCGGGGATTCGAACCGCCGACAATGTGATCGGCAAGTCCTAGGTGCTGAGGTTTTACCCACAGCGCCACCCGCGTCCCACTATATATATATTTCAAAAGTTACAATGCAGCTACAATACAACACATTAAATGTCAATATTAAAATGTCACAACTCTCTTGCAATGATGGCAGTCCTACACTGACAATTGGATAACACTGGCCTGCGAGCACTCCAATTGGAGAATAGCCTCTACCACAGGCAGCATTAACTCTGAAGAAGCACGAACTCAAGGCAAAAGGGAGAAAGAGGAAGGCACATTTGGCAAATACTCACAGTGATTGACTTCCACGCAGAAACCTATGTCCCCACTGTGGAAGGACATGTGGATCCAAAACTGGCCTCCACAGTTACTTACGGACTCAGTGTTAAGACCATATTCATGGAAGACAATCTTACTTGGCTACGAGTGATCGCCAAAGAAGAAGAAAGACCATGTTAAACAAGGAATTCTGGGAAGTTCAGTATGTGAAGGGTGCTGAGAGTTGTTAGGAGACCCCTGTTCCCTTCCCAGAGTTACAATTCCTAGAACGGTTTAACAGTCAATCCCACTTCCCAGGTAAATCTCAGAATTGACATTTTTGTTTGACGTTGGATATTGACTATATAACAGATAATGAAACATGCTATAGCCCATTTTAAACATTAGTGCAATGGGGTGGGTGGGCACTGCTGCATTGCAGTGCCAGTCTTCACTCCTGAGCTACACCCACTCCTTTCTCCACACTTACAACTTCTGAAAAAGATTTGTATCAGGCCTGTGTGATTTGTGACTCATCAAGTCAGACACAGCAGTAGCAGCAACAACTATTATTATTATTATTATTATTAATTACTTATATCCCGTTGATCTGGCCGGGCCTCCCCAGCCACTCTGGGTGGCTCCCAACAGAATATTAAAAACACGATAAAACAACAAACATTAAAAACTTCCCCAAACAGGGTTGCTTTCAGATGTCTTCTAAAAGTCAGATAGTTGCTTATTTCCTTGACATCTGATGGGAGGGCATTCCACAGGGTGGGTGCCACCACCAAGAAGGCCCTCTGTCTGGTTCCCTGTAACCTCACATTTCTCAGTGAGGGAACCGCCAGAAGGCCCTTGGAGCTGGACCTCAGTGTCTGAGCTGAACAATGGGAGACACTTCATTAGGTACTGTATTTTTCGCCCTATAGGATGCACCGGCCCATAGGACGCACCTAGTTTTTTGGGGGGGAAATAAAGGGGAAAAATCCCTCCCCCCCCCCAGCAGCGGATATCTGCCCGAAGCGCGGGGCGCTCTGCTACAGCGCGCCCCGCGCTCCGGGCAAGCAGGCTGCTATCCGCAGCCTAGGGAGCCTTGCGGAAACTCCCGCAGGGCTCCCTAGGCTGCAGATGTCTGCCCGAAGCGCGGGGCTCTCTGCTTCAGCACGCCCCACGCTCCGTGCAGCAGGCTGCGGATTTCTGACCAAAGCGTGGGGTGCTGTGCTTCAGTGCGCTCTGGGCAGCAGGCTGCTATCCGCAATCTAGGAAGCCCTGTAGGAACTCCTGCGGGCTCCCCAGGATTGCTGATAGCTTCCTGAAGTGTGGAGAGCGAGAAGGGGTCAGTGCGCACTGACCCCTCTCGCTCTCCACGCTTCAGCGAAAGCCTGCATTCGCCCCATAGGACGCACACAGTTTTCCCCTTCATTTTTGGAGGGGGAAAGGTGAGTCCTATAGGGCGAAAAATACGGTATACTGAGCCGAGGCCCTTTAAGGCTTTATAGGTCAGCACCAGCACTTTGAATTGTAGTTGGAAATGTACTGGAAGCCAATGTAGGTCTTTCAGAACTGGTGTAATATGGTCTTGGCGGCCGCTCCCAGTCACCAGTCTAGCTGCTAAACTCTGGATTAGTTGTAGTTTCTGGGTCACCTTCAAAAGTAACCCCACATAGAGCGCATTGCAGTAGTCCAAGTGGAAGATAACTAGAACATGCACTACTCCAGTGAGACAGTCTGCAGGCATGTAGGATCAGCCTGCATACCAGATGCAGCTGGAATACAGCTGCCCTGGACACAGAAGACCACTGCATGGAAGACCACTGGGGCTTAATCAGCTTTCAGCTTTTGCTGCCAGCTTTGGATGGTATAAACAGGCAAGCCAAGCACCTGACAGGACACAAACATATGGAGGGGAAGTGCGCTCAGCTTGGTAGGCCATAAATTATGTGGGCGTACACTATATACATAAAAGTATACAACAAGGTGGAATGTTAAAAATAAAATTGTGAGCCTTTCATAGATCCCATTGATTTCAGTGGCAGAGAGCTGGGAACACTGAGTGTCTTGAACATGTTTAATTTTGTCTGGAAGCTGCAATCCAATACCTGATATTAAGCCCACTGAACTGAACGAAACTAAGGGTGCATTCACACTACAATTTAATGCACCCACTGTTGGGTTTTTAAACCCGGTTCACAAGGCATCTGAATCCTGTAGCTTTTAAAGAAATACTCCTTTCTTACGTGATTTATCACAAACCAGCTTCCATGCGATTTACAAATGGAAGCCGTAGTTACGCTGGGTGTAAACAATTCAGGCAGCTTTCTCGCATGAGCAGATGAAACTTTCACTGAATTGGAGTTCTGCTTGGGGAAGGAAATCATCGGGTGAAGACATTTTAATCTTTATTGGAATTCGCCCAGAGTGGTTGGGGAAACCCAGCCAGATGGGCAGGGTACAAATTATTATTATTATTATTATTATTATTATTATTATCCTCGCCGCCGCCCCACTGGTGTGAACAGCAGCAGAAAGTGACCTGGAAACTCAGTGCACGGATGGGGGGGAACAACCCCACATTGTTTCAATCCACTAATGTGAACATACCTTTACTTTCGAATAGATGTGCACTGAAAGTAATTTTCACATTCATGCTGGCCCTTTCCTTGAAAATTCGAGCTGCAATCCTAATTCCACTTACCTGAGCAAGAATGGTTACGATTGTGCTGTAAATCTATTTTTATCAGCTACAAATAATCTAAAAATTAGCGCACTCAGGTAATGAATCACCACTTTAATATAAAGGCAGACTGAGTCATAATGTAAGTTTTTACATTATGCACAGGGGTTTGTGTGTATTTTCGTAGTTCGGGGAAAACTCTGGGATGCAACACCCACATTGTGTAAAGAACAAAGTCAAGACTAAAATTTTAAAAGGCCCCAAACTCCCAGAATGTGGTCCATTTAGTGTGCAGCATAAAGGTCATAACTTATCTCTTCCATTATTAACATATGTGATTTAAAACTTTATACTCCCCCACTTCATCAGCTTTCTATAATATTTTATTAAGACGTTTGCATGAGTGACACTTTTCCCTGTCAGCCTCCCTTCCCCCCATCCCAACATTCTTTTCTCGGTTTGTTGGTTTTAGCTTTTATACATGCCTTTACAGCCTGCAGCTCTCTCATATCCAAATTTACTTTTTATTTACTTCAAGCCTTCAGCTTATCTCTGCCATCAGCAATGATTTATAATGGCCAGGAACACAATCCTTCTATGAATCTTTCTCGGGACTGTCACTGTGTCATGGAAAAGAACACCATTTAATAATCTTATTTGGTGGAAAACAAGGTGGAAAATTACCCCCAGGACCTTTACAAACATGAGGCAGTTGTTTGTAAGACACTCTATGATTGCTGGGTTGGCAAGATGCCAGAGGTAACAGGCAAACGGGCTGCCCATTCCTTTCGGAACCCACCAGCCCAAATTTTGATCATTCTCAGCCGACCGTCTATGATGTACGGTTTCTTAATACAAATGGAAAAGCACTTTGCAACATAATAGTCATTTCTTATGTAACTTGATTTGGATAGGAAAACATCTTGGTCCGATGATGCTTAAAAATAATGTAAATTACAAATTGTTTGCTGATTGCATCTTTTGCTCACAAGGAATGAGGGCACTTCCAGACAATCTGTTTATTGAGCAGCCAGGCTGAGATTTTGCAGGAAGATTGGGCAATGTTGGCTATTTTATGAGCAATTATTCTGATTTTTGTGTGTGCGTAGGCTAGATGCTGCTGCATCAAAGCAACTGTTATCCCATCACTTTCATTGTCACAAAAAGTCCAAGCTTTTGGGGAAGTGGGCTTGGTGTTGAAGACCGCCCCCCCCCCAATCAACTTTAGTTGGGCAACCTGGATTTGTCAGTAGGTCGACAGAATTCCACCCCCAAATAGCAACAGGCAGGAAGTGCCCATAGACAGTTCAGAGAGTCAGAAGATGTTGATCCTATGACCATTCCTATGATTCGATGCAAAGAAAGTTTAAATTTCTAGAGGATAAATGTGGCTGCTAAAAAGAGCATAAAAAGGCAGATACCACAAGAATATCTAAAGCTTATTCCTTTGAAGATGACTCCCAACCAGATTTGTTGAACGCATTTGGAAATGAAGGAATCGCAACATAATTCCAGTTCCCCCTGAATTTTAGAATAAAATCTTCTTGTTGTAATAGAAACTTTGACTGGCTACTTCTACACATATGCTCACCATTGTTTCGTCTAATCAATAAAATGTCTCATCTCTGACATTTACATGAAAGTGAACACAGTGAATATCTCACTTATCTTAAAAGCACAGGGCTCTTCTGAGAAATGTTTGGCAGGTATTCATTCTTACAGTAACACTTTGCTCTAATGGCACTTTAATGCTGAATTGGCAATAAAAGTCCTATAGAGGTGCTCATGGCAGCCACATTAATGCTGAATAAAAGTCATTATGACTGTAGGACTGTGCCAGGACAGGAATGTCTTATGCACCAGGCAATCTGGCAAGCACAGTGAATGAGACACATTGACTAACCTTTCAAAGGGGGCTTCATTCTATTTCAACGTAATCACCTCATACATTTATACAGCATTTTTCTTCTAAAGGATCTTCCAAATCCCCAGACTCCTTTGAGTAATCTTGTTTCTAAAGAAAGAGAGCAGAGGAATGAATCTGTTGTCTTCTAGGCAAAGAAATGACAGTAGGCCGCCAGCAAAGTAGATCAGCAAAGTCACCAACAGCATTCAGAAGTGGAAAACAAAAATTGGATAATAGATGTCTTTACACAGATGGGCTTTTATGGTCATAATACAGAAGGGATTGCTTCCAACACGATTGTGTTCTACTTCTCTTAACTCTGGCACTACAGTTTCAGAGATGAACTGTAAATTCAGCAATATTGTGCAGTAATAGCCCTTATTGAGGGACGCGGGTGGCGCTGTGGTTTAAAGCCTCAGCGCCTAGGACTTGCCGATCGCATGGTCGGCGGTTCGAATCCCCGCGGCGGGGTGCGCTCCCGTCGTTTGGTCCCAGCGCCTGCCAACCTAGCAGTTCGAAAGCACCTCCGGGTGCAAGTAGATAAATAGGGACCGCTTACCAGCGGGAAGGTAAACGGTGTTCCGTGTGCTGCGCTGGCTCGCCAGATGCAGCTTGTCACGCTGGCCATGTGACCCAGAAGTGTCTGCGGACAGCGCTGGCTCCCGGCCTATAGAGTGAGATGAGCGCACAACCCTAGAGTCTGGCAAGACTGGCCCGTACGGGCAGGGGTACCTTTACCATATATATATATATATATATATATATATATATATATATATATATATGAGAATGTGGCCTTGGACTTCCGGAGGCGGCGCGACCGGTAATGGCTGCCTTCTCCGAGTAAGGAGAAGGGAGCTTCGCTGTAAACGGGTCGTCCGCTACGGCGAAGCGGAGACCCATTCAGGAAAACCACAGGTGGCAGAAGCCTGTGGTCTCGGGACCCGGCGGGCGCCAGAAGCAGCCCCCAAAACGCTGAAGGGACCCCGTAAGGGGCTCCGGATCGCGGAGGGGGTAGCGGCGCTGTGGGTCGTTGCGCAAACAGCGAAGTGAAGCCGCGTTGCTGTGGCCGGTCAGCGCTGTCCTTTCTTCCTGCAACTTTTCTGAACTTTGGAAACTACAACCCGTGAGTAAATTTGGACATTGAAAACTTTCTGAAACTTTTGTCAACTTTCTGAAACTTTTTGAGAACTTTCTGAAACTTTTAAAACTTTTTTAAAAAAAGTTGAAATCTGGCTGAAAACGGAGTGAGGATAAGCAGGAAGCCCATCTCCCGCTATACTGAACTTTAAGCAAAGAGCAGGAGGAGTGGAGACAAAAAGTTATGCGTTAACTAAATGCTGGCACCCTGTTAAAGCAGTTTTCTGAGTGAAAGACTTTGAGCTATTGACTTTTGCTGGTCATATTGGGGGTGCATTGATATCCTTCTTCTGTGGTACCAGTGGATTACAAAATAAATAAGAATCTCTGGTGCTGGAGCTGCCTGGATGAACACCAGTTTGCAACTTTGGATACATTGAATTCAGGTTTTGAAACATTCTGAGTTGGAACTGGATACTTTGAAACTGTTGCAGTCAAGGCACTGTAAGAAACACTGTTTTGCTTTAAGTTTTACTCTGCTAAAAATAATACATTGTGGAGGCGATGGACATGGATTTAAATTTATAAGTTTAACTTGGATTTGATCTTTTCCCTGAAGACGTATTGGATCTGATCTTTTCCCTGAAGACGTATTAAGCTCCCTCTAGAGGATTTTGGATTTACAGCAGTGACTTTGTTTTACTTTCCCTTTCCCGGCCTCTGTTTGACTATTGTATCTGGGACTCTGCTTTCTCATGGGAACAACTTGGATTGACCTTGGATTACAGATAACTTTGGAATGAGTGGCGCAAGGAGAAGAGGAAGGACCAAACAAACAACTCTAACTTTATCTGCAGCCTCACAGCGTAGATCTTCTGTGCCGGCCTTGCCTTCCACTTTGCCTCCAGACATAGAGGCGGCCTCCCTAATACAGGCAGGGGAGGGTGAGACAGAGGAGCTGCACCTGGGAGATATGGCTTCAGGGACAAGTAGCTCTGTCTTGGAGAAAATTTTGGAGAAACTGGAGGCTCTGGACAAGAAGGCTGATTTGCATACAGCTAAAATTGAACAGAACACAGAAAGCTTGAACAAGCTGACTGGACAAGTTGCACAGAATGCCCAGTCTATTGGAGAATTAAAGGAGGCTGTAGGTGAAAATCGTAAACTGGCTGAAGATACTAGTCAAAGACTGGAAGAACTTGAGAAAGAAGTAAGACCACTCAGCAAACAAGTTGGAGAACATCAGATTTACTTTTCGATGACAGAACTGCGAAACAGGGAGACCAACTTGAGGATACGGTCAATACCAGAGGTGGAAGAAGATAATTTTATTGAATTTCTAACTAAGGAATTTGCCAAGTTTTGGAAGTTAGAGGAAAAAGACTTTAAAATCGTATCTGCTTTCAGGCTTGGCAGAGTCAGAAGGACAGAGAAGCCCAGAGATTGTTTGATAACACTGAGATCAAAGGAGGAAAGGGACAAGATTTTGGGCCTGCACTACGAAAAGTCACTAGACATTTTGGGCAAGAGAATTGAAATCTACAAGGACATTCCTAAGCAGTTGCTGGACCTTAGATCTAACTACACGGAATTGGCAAGACTGTTGAGAAGCAACGCAATTATCTTCAGGTGGGAGTTTCCACAAGGATTATCCTTTACCTACAGAGGGAGAAAGATCAAAATCAAAACAGTGGAAGATAGAGACAAGTTTTTGGGAGCACACGGAGAAGACCTCCACAAAGGACTTGGATTGCCAGCGCCAGAACTTCCAGGGGAGCCCGCCCCCTCGGATCCTCAAGGACCGGAGAACAAGGTACCACCCCAGAAAGAATAACCAGACCTATCCAGGATGTCTCTGCAGCTTTTGAGCTGGAACATAAATGGCTGTAACAGTCCTGAAAAAAGGTTTAAAATTTTTCATATTTTAAAAAAGGAACAATTGGACATTATATGCTTACAAGAAACACATGTGATTAGGCTCCATAGAAAGGTGTTAATAAATAAAAGGCTTGGTCAAGAATTTATATCATCGGATACAGTTAAAAAGAGAGGTGTAGTGATCTATGCAAAAGAGAGCCTTTCACCAAAATTTCTTTTTAAAGATGAAAGTGGAAGAATTCTCGCAATAGAAGTACAGTATCAAGGAGAAAAAATTTTGATATTAGGAATTTATGCTCCAAATGAAGGTAAATCGGATTTTTATAAGAAGTTGCACGAGACTATGCTGGATTATCTGGATTACAACAACGTCATCATGATGGGGGACATGAACGGGGTCGCATCAACAAATATGGATAAGTCACAGAACCAGAACATTACTAAAGAGGGAAGACTACCTAAGACCTTTTTTGAAATGACTGACAATATGGACTGGGTTGACATCTGGAGAGTTAGAAACCCCTTGGGAAGAGAAGGAACATTCTTTTCTGAAGCTCAACTGACTTGGACACGAATCGACCAAATATGGATAACTAGAAGTCTGGCACCTAAGGTGAGGAAGGTGAAAATCTGCCCTAAAACATGCTCCGACCATAACGCCTTGAGAATGGATATGACATTGATCCCAACCGGCTCCTTTAGATGGAAGATGAATGATGGCCTGTTTAGAGACCAAAGAATTGTAAAGAAGGCCCAAAAAACTTTAAAGGACTATTTTGAGATTAATTTGAACACTACGGTGGAAAAAAGAACTATCTGGGATGCAAGTAAAGCTGTGATGAGAGGGTTCTTGATTCAACAGAATTCTTTAAAGAAAAGACTGCAAAATGAAAAGAAAGATAAAATTCTGGAAAGTATCAAAGAGTTGGAGAAGAAGTTAAGATCTAACCCGAAGTCCCAACCGATTCTGAGAGAAATTAAACTTTATCAGGCACAATATTCCAAACTGATAAATCAGGAAATAGAATGGAAGATTAAAACAATGAAACAAAAAACTTTTGAATCGGCAAATAAATGTGGGAAACTGCTAGCCTGGCAGTTGAAAAGGAGACAAAGACTAAATACAGTAACAAACTTAGAGGTTGAAGGAAGGAACATTCAGAACCCGGGAGAGATTAGAAAGTGCTTCCAGAGGTATTTTAAAAAGTTATACACTCAAGGGCCACAAGATGAAATAGAGATTACACAATTTTTGGAGAGAAATGGATTAGCAAAGCTGTCAGAAGAAAATAGAATAATTTTGAATGGCAAAATAACACGACAAGAGATTGAACAGGCCATCCAGAGTCTGAAACAGGGCAAATCACCAGGGCCAGACGGACTGACCTCTAACTACTATAAGACATTGAAGGATTATTTGATACAACCTTTGTTGGAGGTCAGTAATGAAATAATGGAGGGGAAGAAGGCGCCTGAATCGTGGAAAGAAGCATTTATCACATTGATTCCAAAGTCAGAAACTGAAAAGACACAACTCAAGAACTACCGTCCCATCTCCCTTTTAAATGTGGATTACAAAATATTTGCAGATGTTTTGGCACGAAGATTTAAGAAAGTTTTAAGTGAGATAATCCATAAAGACCAGGCAGGCTTTCTCCCGGGCAGACATATGTTTACTAACACGAGGAACATTATAGACATATTGGAACTTTTACAAACAAACATAAACACTAAAGCAGTTTTAATTTTTATAGACGCGGAGAAAGCCTTCGACAACATATCTTGGAAATTTATGAAGGGGAATTTAAAAGAAATGGGAGTGGGACGGGGGTTTGAGAACGGGATTGAGGCAATATATTCAGAACAAAAGGCTAAACTGATAGTTAACAATGTGGTTACAGAAGAGTTCAAAATTGAAAAAGGTACACGACAAGGCTGCCCGATTTCCCCATTACTGTTTATTTCGGTTCTGGAAGTGCTCCTGAATATGATTAGGGGGGACCGGTTGGTGGAAGGGATTCAGGTCGGAGCGAAACAATATAAACTTAAAGCTTTTGCAGATGACCTAGTTCTGACATTACAGGAGCCGGAGTCTAGTTTGAAAAGAGTACTACAACTGATTCAAAACTTTGGTCGAGTGGCAGGATTTAAGTTAAACAAGCAAAAAACTAAAGTTTTGGGGAAAAACTTGACAGATACTGAGTTGGAACAGCTTCAGAAAGAGACAGAACTAAATGTGGTTAAAAAAGTTAAATACCTAGGGGTAAACATAACAGCAAAAAATCTGAGTTTATTTAAAGATAATTATGAAAAATGTTGGTCAGAGATTAAGAGAGACTTGGATAGTTGGTCAAGACTAAATCTTTCTTTGTTAGGCCGAATAGCTGCCATCAAGATGAATGTATTGCCAAAAATGTTATTTTTGTTTCAGACACTGCAGATTGTAGACAAGACAGAGTGCTTTCGGAAGTGGCAGAAAGATATTTCTAAATTTGTCTGGCAGGGCAAAAAGCCCAGAATCAAATTTAAAATATTAACAGATGCGAAAGAAAGAGGGGGCTTTGCCCTGCCAGATTTAAGGTTGTATTATGAAGCTGCAGCTTTCTGCTGGTTAAAAGATTGGTTACTTCTTGAAGATACGGATGTCTTGGATTTGGAAGGTTTTAATAATGCGTTTGGATGGCATGCATATCTATGGTATGATAAAGCTAAGATAAATAAGGCCTTCAAGAACCATATTGTCAGAAAATCAGTTTTTAATGTCTGGACAAAATATAAAGACTTACTGGAGAATAAAACTCCGAGGTGGCTGTCACCCCTGGAGGCTAAGGCTTGGAAAAGAGCCAATATGGAGGCCAACTGGCCAAAATATTGGGAGATAATAGAAAAGGATGGTGACAACTGGAAATTGCAGAGTTTAGAAAAGATGAGAGACAAAGTGCGAGACTGGTTACAATATGCTCAGATTAAAGAAGTGTTTAAAAATGACAAAAAGCTAGGATTCCAAGTGGAAAAGTCAAAGTTAGAAACTGAACTGTTAGAACCTAAGACTAAGGTACTTTCAAGAATGTATAACTTGCTGCTGAAATGGAACACACATGACGAAATGGTAAAATCAACAATGATAAAATGGGCGCAGGATATTGGGTATAATATTATGTTTGAAGATTGGGAAAGGTTGTGGACCTCTGGGCTGAACTTCACTGCATGTAATGCGTTGAAGGAAAATGTGATGAAAATGATGTATAGATGGTACATGACCCCTGTTAAACTGGCTAAAATATACCATTCGTCTGATAGCAAATGTTGGAAATGTAAGGAAAATGAAGGAACATTTTTTCACCTCTGGTGGACCTGCCCTAGAGTGAAGGCCTTTTGGGAGAAGATATATAATGAATTAAAAAAGGTGTTTAAATACACCTTTACTAAGAAACCAGAGGCCTTTCTCCTGGGTATTGTCGGCCAGAGTGTGTTAAAAAAGGACAGAACATTCTTTATGTACGCAACAACAGCAGCAAGAATATTAATTGCCAAGAATTGGAAAACTCAGGAGCTACCCACTGTGGAAGAATGGCAGATGCAACTGATGGACTATATGCAATTAGCCGAGATGACCGGCAGAATTCGAGACCAGGGAGAAGAAAGGATGGAAGAAGATTGGAGGGAATTTAAGATTTATTTACAAAAATATTGTAATTTGGCTGAGTGTTGAATTGGATGCCAGTGCAGATAATTGTCTACCATTAAATTAGATTTAAGGCTGAATTATATGTCAAACTAAATTAAGATTATTAATTAAGATGAGTTAAATGATAATTTGTTTGAAATTAATTTAATAATGATGTAAGTGTATGCGGGAGGTGTGGGGGAGTCCCATGTAACAATTGAGAGATGTTAAATGGACAATGACAAGTTGTGCTTATCTAATATATGCTTTATTTGAAAACTTCAATAAATATATTATAAAAAAAAAAAAAAGAGAATGTGGCCTTAGCATACTGATGTAAATTGTGCCAGTCTATTATAAATCTTTGCATTTCCTTATGGTGCTCTTGCATCAATAAAAACACCTTTTGGTAATCTTGTAGCATCTTCAACCACATTCTTCCGCCTCATATTTTGCCAGGAACTGCAGTAATGTAATCAATGTTATAATTAAACTTCTTTCCCTGTAAGTCCCTGGCTCGCCAGATGCAGCTTCGTCACGCTGGCCACGTGACCCGGAAGTGTCTGCGGAAAGCGCTGGCTCCCGGCCTTTAGAGTGAGATGAGCGCACAACCCTAGAGTCTGGCAAGACTGGCCTGAACGGGCAGGGGTACCTTTACCTTTAATAGCCCTTATTGCACTACACTTTGCACTACACAATGAAATTTAACTCAGAACAAACCTATTGAAACTAATGGACCTAACTTAGTCATGTTGATTGATTTTGGTGCTTCTGTTCTGAGTAAAATGTGGTTGAGTATCACTTGAAGTTGTCTCATACAAAGTCAGACTATTTATCCATCTAGCTTAATAGTGTCTACTCCAACTGGCCAGTGCTTTCTAGCCTGGTGCCCATTCTTACTGGGACTGATGGGTTTTGTAGTCCCAAACATCTGAAGGGTACAAGGCTGGGAAAGCAGAGGCCCTTCCATTTGCTTGCTACCTGAGACCCTTTTAACTGGTAACACCAGGCACCGAATGTGGGGCCTTCTGCAATGCCAAGTATGAGTTCTTCCATTTATAATGAGCCATGGTCCCTAGTCTTGATAGACCGCATGCTCTTCCACCCCAGAGCTAGCATGTCAGGGCAAGTGGTAAGCAAAATCATTACCCGATTCAGCCAAGAAGGGCTAGGATAAACTCTGAAGAGATTCTGCTAGTCTATGCAGACCAGGCTTCCCTAATTTTGGGACCTCGGATGTCGAACTGCGACTCCTATCATCTCCAGCCAGCATTTTCAACAGCCGTGGATGTTGTGAATTGTAGCTAGATATGACAATGGCCTGACTTCTATATTTCTGCCCCTTGCAGCTGTCACATGTAAGGATTTTAAAAATAGCCTCCATGTGGCAGTAGCTTTGTGTGCATTGACCCATAGATGTCTCACCATGCAGCTTGTCTTCCTTCCGAACCTCCATGTGTACATCAGAAAGCAACCGCCCTTTGAACTGTACCTTTGCTAGCACAAAGAAACGTCAGTGTTGGCTGAGGCAGCCAGCTGCTATTCCAACAGAAGCTGTACAATAGCAATGCCAAATGTGGATTGAAAATTTAAAACTAGATTCTCTGAGAAATTAGGGCGGGGTGGTGGTGAGGAGGAACCACATAAAGAGAGATTGCTAGGTAGTGTGTCAAACAGACAGGGTCTAATTTTGCCTTTACAATACAAGACTACTTACGTGATTATCTATATCCTGTGTTTTTTATGTGTGGCCTGCTGGTTATCATTAACCCCCTGCAAAGACAGCGAGCCATTTCAAGTCCACTCAAGTAAAATGTGCAGGATACATCTTGCAAAGTTTTCTACCCTGCAAGAAAACAAGGGAGCCTTTTAGAGTGAGCCCACATTCTTCATTCCTCTTTTTCCTTGGGGGATTTAAAGAGCTGAGACCTCGCAGGAATTTATTAGTCCCAAAAGACTTGAGGCACAGTGCTAAAAGAGCCAACAAATTTAACATTACCCAGTTGGTTCTTTACCCAAGTGCGAAGCCTAGTTTTCCTGAATTTGAAAATGACTTGTTTTTTGTTAGTCCCTCTGGGTTGGGAAATTACAAGGTTTAGGCCACGAGCCTCAAGCCACTTACTCAAGAGTAGTTCCACTGGGATGAAGTGGGTTACTCCCAAATAAGTGCTTTGAGGCTAACAGTCTCACATAACTGGTCCTCCCCTCCCACATTTCTAAAAATAATAAAAGGATCCATATTACTGAAACCAGGCTTTTCTTTATATCTATAAAATCTAGAGGGTGAAGAAAGTTGTTGAAAAGTATTGCTTCAAAATCCACATAAAGTAAAAGCCCCAAAATGAAAGCAAATAACTGTAGAAAAATTCAGCCAAGTTTCTTTTCTACAGTACTTTAGAAAATATTTTTGTGTCTCAAAGATACACCTATCCAAACACTCTGAGTTGCCAAAATTATACAAATACAAGAATGCATTAGCTTTCACCAACACTGAGGTAAATATTCACTGAGTTATTTGTATTCCATTAACCTATTATGGTTTATTTAATTTTACAAGTTACCCTGGAAAATGGAAGTGTAAAGCACCACTTTAAAAAAAATTGTCTCAAACTTGATATTGCGATATGTTTATCTGATAAAAAAATTAAAATACAGAACACATCGCATGTGTTACTTAAATTGATGGATGGTGTAAATTTAAAATTCTGGATTTGATTGAATGTTAGTTTGTGAAGATTAATGATCAATCTTACCTTGCCTTGTTTCAGCTGGAAAGTTACTTTTGCATACAGGGGGTGAAAATCTCAATACAAAATGAGTTTAAGAAAGAGGCAAAACCACTAAACCAGGGCTGGCGAACATGTAGCTGCCTAGATGTGGGATTACAGTTCTCATCAGCCCCGGCTAGCATGACCAATCAATGGCTAAGGGGATTTGGAGTCTGACCAAATTTGGAGAATTCCTCTATTATAGAAACTTGATAGGAGAAAGTCACAAAAAGCAAAAATAGAAATTTCCCCACATCTCCTAAACCAACAACGCATTACTCAGGAAAAAATGTTGCCCTCACTCCCCAAATGATTAATATCTCAAACTTGAAAGCTTCCCATCTTTTAAGACTTCCTATACAAACATAAGTTTCAATTGTTTTCTTTTAATGGCATGAAGCAATGTACATTAAATGCTCCAGCCACAACACTGATATATTTGCATAGTTGTGAGTTCCTTGCAAGACTGTGCACAGACTCAGAAGGTCAAGACCACAGAAAGACAATAAATCACTCCTTGGCTATGTGGGCCTGTCTAAAGGTTAAGGATCTGAAGGATACAATGATACTTACAGCCTTTAGGGGATAATTACTTAACCAGATTTATTTGTGCTACCTTGGGCAGGTGGCTTAGTAAGTAACTTGACTGTTGCTGTGTTTTATGAAACTATTTATTACCTCTGAAGAAAACAAACAAATGTTGCTACAGATGTTCCTCTGGTTATTTCTACGGTATTGTACATCAAAAAGCCTGTTGGTCCAGATGTTTCTTCCCAGAAGTAATATCTTCCACAGGCAGTAGCTAAGATGGCTAACATTGTTCCTGGAAGAACTCCTGAACCTTTAACTGCTGTCTGGAAACAGACGCTCACAGCACCGAAGCTAGATAGCTGGGTAATTTTTACTTGTTGGATTTGTTTGTTGCCCAGTTGTTTAAAAGATTTGGAAGTGAACCCCCATTGAAAAATCCATACCAGCTACCTTGTGGGACATCTTCAGGAGAAGAAAAGGCTAAGAAGTAAACTCTAAGGTAAAAGTAAAGGATCCCTGGATGGTTAAGTCCAGTCAAATCTGACTATGGGGTGCAGCGCTAATCTCCGCTTTCAGGCTGAGGGAGCCAGTGTTTTTCTCTGTTTTTCTGTTGTTTATTTGCTTGACATCTGATGGGAGGGCATTCCACAGGGCAGGCACCACTACTGAAAAGGCCCTCTGCCTGGTTCCCTGTAACCTCACTTCTTGCAGTGAGGGAACCACCAGAAGGCCCTCGGAGCTGGACCTCAGTGTCCGGGCTGAACAATGGGGGTGGAGACATTCCTTCAGGTATACTAGGCTGAGGCTGTTTAGGGCTTTAAAGGTCAGCACTTTGAATGACAACTGACTATAAGAGGGTTGTTTGTTTTCCTTGTTAATGCACAAATCTTATTCATTTGCACTTGTTATTGTTTTCCAACCTTATTAGACACAAGGCAGCCCATAGGGGGCAGAAGCCAAGTGAGTGCCCTGAGGTGTGGAAAACACTTCTGCGCTTATGGAAATGATAACACATAAGAGAGGCCGTCCAAAAGAGACACAGCCTAAGTGCTCAAAGTGTGCGGGAAGTCCCTTTCCAACTGCTCAACTCTTTAGAGACATGAAAAGATCCACTTGGGAGAGAAACCTTGCAAATGCTGAGGTTGCGGTGAAAGCTTCAGTTGAAAAGGAACCCTTATTTGACATCAGAGAAGACATATGAAAACTCAGAATGTCAGAAGAGTACTGGCTCTCAACTTAAACAACAGAATATGGTACCCTGACCTGGGCTGACCCTATCCTCTGACTCAGATCCAGCCCCTAATCAACTTGGGAAGTAGGGCTAATGTTTAATTAGGTGTTTGTTTTTAATTTGGGTTATCCCTAGGGATTTTTTTTTCAGCCAGAGCTCACAGGAGCTCAGCTCTGGCACCCCTCAGGTGGGCTCCATTGCCATTCTAAAAGAACAAGGGAGAAGTTCGCGGTGATCTCCAACCTCTTTTCATAGACTGGTCATTCCACCTTCCTGTCAGGAAATATCATATATATATTTATGGCACCTAGTTGTGCATAAAGCCAGAAATGTGACATTGCTCCACTGCTGTCTGAAATATTTATAAATAAAATATTGTTTCAGAGCAGAAGTCCAATAATAAAGGCTTGCTTGAAAAATACTTTTTGCTGATATTTAGAAATGTGCAACATTTTCCCGGATCTATGCACAGAATATATCTTTGGAATACCTGCCTTCCCCAGGGAGATGCATATAGCTGTTTACATTCCAGTCTGAATTTGGATAATTTTATGGCGCTCTGTTTTATCATATATGTATCTGCTGCTCTTATTTTAATGTTGATACTTTAATGTTAACACTCTTTGCTATTTTATTGTTTTATGCCACCTTGTCAGGCTGGGGATCCTTAAAGGTGGGACAGAAATCTATAAAATAATATCATACTAATCGTTTTGTTCCAATTGGTGTATCCTTTCTAATTAATTGCTTTGGGGTCTTCATAGGCTACTGCTTTTCCTCCCCACCCCCTTCTGTGTCCTTTTAAATCGCTTTTCTTTTGGACATTTTTGCTGCACTGCTGATATCTGTCATCTTGCTAGCATCTACTCACTCCGGGTACAATAGAAACAGTTTGAAATCCCCCAGTTTTCAGCAGGAGCTTAACTGCCCCATTGAAATCAAAGGTAAATATGCCTTGCAGACAGTTGATGTAACAGTAAGTACTTTGCAGTAAGTCAAAGTATCACTTTGAGTGGCTTGGGCAAAGGACCTGAAACCTGAAGAGCCATAACAAAATCCCCAACCTTTCCTCAAGAGGCAACATGAAGACAGTGTTTTAGCTGGAAGAGGAAGCATAAAAGTATTTCTGACAAATGAGGTTTAGATGGTCAGGAGACAGCTAGTAGGGAGTGAATTATTACACCCCCCAGCTGGAACAAAGAGTGCATTGGGAAAAGATGCATTGGGAAAACTAGGGCTACAACTTTGTTGAGAAACACAACGTTGGAGATTTGCAGGAATGTATTCTGCTCTGGTCAGACCTCACCTGGAGTACTGTGTCCAGTTCTGGGCACCACAGTTCAAGAAGGACACTGACAAACTGGAACGTGTCCAGAGGAGGGCAACCAAAATGGTCAAAGGCCTGGAAACGATGCCTTATGAGGAACGGCTAAGGGAGTTGGGCATGTTTAGCCTGGAGAAGAGGAGGATAAGGGGTGATATGATAGCCATGTTCAAATATATAAAAGGATGTCACATAGAGGAGGGAGAAAGGTTGTTTTCTGCTGCTCCAGAGAAGCGGACACGGAGCAATGGATCCAAACTACAAGGAAGAAGATTCCACCTAAACATTAGGAAGAACTTCCTGACAGTAAGAGCTGTTCGACAGTGGAATTTGCTGCCAAGGAGTGTGGTGGAGTCTCCTTCTTTGGAGGTCTTTAAGCAGAGGCTTGACAACCATATGTCAGGAGTGCTCTGATGGTGTTTCCTGCTTGGCAGGGGGTTGGACTCGATGGCCCTTGTGGTCTCTTCCAACTCTATGATTCTATGATTCTATGATTCTAAGTCTGAATGGGATCTAGTGTAGCCTCATGACCTATCCTTATCTATCTGAAGTTGATCTATGCTCAGTAGTAGAGCATCTGCAGAAAGCGTCAGATCCAGCATTTCCAGTTAAGGCTAGGACAGTCCCCTGCCTAGAACCTTGGAAACTGCTGCCAGTCAGACGCGCCAAGCTGCCCCCAACATTGGGGGGGGGATGCATCACGCATGCATGATGTCACACACATGCCGACCCCCCAAACTGGCCAGGCTGCTTTGTCCCGCCACCCATCCCCCACTGCCAGGGCTGTAGCTAGGGGGTGGCGATGTGAGCCCCCGCCAGGGGTGCAGAAGATGGGGCAGGGGCGCAAAATTGGTTAAAAATATGTCCATAAATATAAATATCAATTATCGTATCATAAGAAATTGTTTAAAATAGAGGGTGAATTGAATGGGAGGAGGCGGGGGGTTGGAGGAGAGGCGAAAAGAAGAGCTAATTTGTCCGTGGCTAGGGGTGCAATCTGGATGGTTCTGCCACGGGCACTAGATCACCTAGCTACGGCTCTGCCCACCGCCAGCCACCTCACTTTTGTGAAAGGGACAGGCTGTCTTTGCCCCATCGCATCCCTGGCAGAGACTGCACTAGGGTGAAGATGCTTCGCACTGGCACGTCCCTGGCACTTTCCTGGAAGACACCCTGGCAATCCTCAAAGGGAAGCACTAGAGCAAAGATGCATTACCCTGGTGTGTCCTTTTGAGGATCACCATGGAATTTCTGGGGGCCTCCTTGAATATATGGGGGGGGCTTGCTCCCCCAGATGGCACCCGTGTTGAATATAGTATTGAGCCAAAAGGGTCAATGGCACCTTCCTAGCATCCTAGTATCACTTTTGTTTAGCTTTTTAACCATACACCCATAAAGGACTCACTAAGAAATATGAGAAGGACGGATGTGGCGAGGGCACAGTGAGAGGTACAAAACCTTTTCCTCCACATGGTGCCATACTTTTACTCAGTATGAATATTTATCACACCAAATCAAGAGAATGTCAATGTATGGTCATTTGTTTAAATTAGTACTTTCAAATCCACTGTGCATGAAAGGCATAGAATAGAGAAGCCTTCTCCTCCAGATGTTTTGAAACTACAGCTCCCAGCAAGCCCAGCTATTTAAAACATCTGGAGAGCACCAAGTTGCGAAAGCTGACCTTTGTCCCAGTCCATATCTCTTAGCCTAAACTTGTATGCCACTCCCCAGATCCTTGTATGAAGGGCAGCTTAAAAATAGAATAATAAATTCCATAAAGGGAAAAATAATGCGCACACTCGGATAGCTAAGTGTATCAACAAATAATGAAACACCCCAAAATTTGCTAAGTCTCTCAAGACTGTAATACAGTGATGGCCAAACTTGGCCCTCCAGCTGTTTTTGGACTACAACTCCCATAATCCCTGACCACTGGCCCTGTTAGGTAGGGATTATGGGAGTTGTAGTCCCAAAACAGCTGGAGGGCCAAATTTGGCCATCACTGCTGTAATAAAATCAGATCTGTCATGTTATATTGTTACTCTACAAAGGAGGGTGGAATAAAAACACTGACCCTTCAGCCAAAAGAAGACTCAGTGGATGGAAATAGTTTATATTTATTGCTGCAACAGAGGCCTCAGTGGATATTTCCGCAAACCTGGAATCCTGAATACAAAATTCAAGACACTTTTATTACAATTCCATGCGTGATCACCTTTTCAGCAATATGATTGGATAACAGAATGCGCGGGCAGCTTGTGAACCCCCCCCAACTGATTTCCTTGGTCAAAACAGCCAGCCC
Organism: Podarcis tiliguerta; assembly: GCF_965153285.1. NCBI lineage: Eukaryota > Metazoa > Chordata > Lepidosauria > Squamata > Lacertidae > Podarcis > Podarcis tiliguerta. The sequence continues at coordinate 30,272,235 of NC_139538.1, read as the reverse complement.
CTAATTACTACGGCAACAGGTATCTTTAAGCAAAGTTCACACAAAATGTTGCCTTTCTGCTATCCGTTACATAAAGCCTCATCTGGGTCAGGAAAATTTGTTGCTCTCCTGGCTTTGATGCCAGCCCCCAGTCTTCTGTGGAAGGCCAGCAGACTCTCGGCATCCTTTGCTAACCTGATAAGGTGAAGGGAGAGGCCCATGGTGGGTGCTATGCTAGCAAATGGCAGAAATGCAGCTTCTGTTCATAGGTGGGAAAAGAGAAGAATCGTTTAAATCAGAAAGCAACTTCAAACTAACAAGCTGTCAGGACTTCAAGGCCAAGGCAGCACTGAATTCCTTGCAAAATAAGCAGGCAGGAGAGAGAGGACTCTATTTCCAATACAGGACAATGGCACAGTTACATTTTCGTTGTGACTGTGATAGCGTGCTTATGCAGACTCCGCACTAAGCAGGCTGAGGTTAGTTGTGTATCAGAAATGTGTTCTGTGACAGAAGGTGTGAGCAAACGTGTGTTTGCTATGGGTTCTGACATACTCCCTGGGCCACAACACTCACCTGGGTCCCAGGTCATGACAACCACGCATCAATATTAGACCTTTCCACTGTTGTTTGTCGCTAGAAGTGCATGGGCTAGAGCTTGTATATATGTCTAATATGCTTCAGTATGTGTTGTTGTTGTTGTTTAGTCGTTTAGTCGTGTCCGACTCTTCCTCACCCCATGGACCAGAGCACGCCAGGCACTTCTGTCTTCTACTGCCTCCCGCAGTTTGGTCAAACTCATGCTGGTAGCTTCGAGAACACTATCTGTCCATCTCGTCCTCTGTCGTCCCCTTCTCCTTGTGCCCTCCATCTTTCCCAACCTCTTTTCCAAGGAGTCTTCTCTTCTCATGAGGTGGCCAAAGTATTGGAGCCTCAGCTTCAGGATCTGTCCTTCCAGTGAGCACTCAGGGCTGATTTCCTTCAGAATGAAGAGGTCTGATCTTCTTGCAGTCCATGGGACTCTCAAGAGTCTCCTCCAGCACCATAATTCAAAAGCATCAATTCTTCGGCGACCAGCCTCCTTTATGGTCCAGCTCTCACTTCCATACATCACTACTGGGAAAACCATACCTTTAACTATACGGACCTTTGTTGGCAAGGTGATGTCTCTACTTTTTAAGATGCTGTCAGTATGTATACTGTGTTTAATTTTCTCTGATTCAGGCCCTAGAGGTGATCATTCTGGAGCCCTTACACAATGCAGTTCATGGGAAGAAAGAGCCTCTAGTCCTTAATGTTTTGAAGCTGCAAGACATTTTAATCAATAGGCTCAGTTTGCACAAAAGGACTTGGAATCCAAATATTCTTAATTATATGAAATTAAAAAATGATAACTGCAGTAATAAAGACAGAAGACTTATTTGTGAATAAGTGCCTTTTCTTTTTCCCTTATCAGTACAGAGAAACAAAAGAACAACTGAAGATGAAACTGTTGCCAAATGAACTATTATACTTCTTAATATGTTTTTCATTGCTTAAACAGATATGTATTGTCTTATAATAGGCCGGGACAAAACAAATACTCTGAAAATGAGATGTTGCAGCAATTGCCAACATTCTTCTTCTACTCTTTTAAAGGTAACTTTCATATGCCTTTGTTATAGACAGTAATTTTAAAGGCATGCTGCTAAACACTCATAATTATGCTTGGTTTTATATGAATTTAGACTAATATAAACACCTGCATTTGAAAAGGTTTCTCTTTCCACAGAGATATTATTGTGCACCTACTGTTCATCTTCCAAAACAATTAACGAAGATGAAAGGGGAGACATTGCTTAAAAACAAATAGACTTTGAAGTGTCTTTTCATCTAGTCAAGGAACACCATGGATCCTGTGGTCTTTTGTCCTCTTGCTGTAGTTTCCAGCTTCCTGTGAATCTTTACAAAACATCATTCTGATCTGAATAAGGCCTGCAGGTATGTATTCCCCCCCCCCCCAAAAAAAAAGCCTGGCAAATAGCTGAAAATCTATCTTCTCCCTGGTTCTTCCTGTGCAGTTCTTGACAGATATGAAGGAAACAAATTGGTGTTTTTTTAAAAAAGCGGCTTCCTGTAGCTGATTCCCCCAACACATACTTGCACACAATGTCTTATATCACTCTGCCTTTTTCATACTCGCCAATCTTACCCGCTGTTTCTCCACTGCGTGCGCCTGTTGTAAAAGTGTACTGAATCAATACTTAAAACAGGAGCACATCCTCCGGCTGAACGTATTTGGCTGACATACGACCAGCTTTCTGTTTGCTTGCTTTTAGCTATGGCATCAGAGCTAACAACATCACTACTTTGTCCTGCATTTGCAAAGGACACAGCTTGGGGTTTGTGAGGCTTGTATATATAAAAATTTGAGTTCTCTGGGTAAGAAGACAATGGGCGGACTGAAAATATTTCTAAAATGTTTGTATCATACAGAACCAGCTTGTTTGTGTACTTTCTGTACACAACTCCACTCCTAAATGCCACTGCTGTCTCAAGTAAGAGTAGGCTAAGGTTCCTAATGAAATGGTTTGAGAAAGACATGGTGTAAATACACATATTTCCCATTGTTGTTGGCATCTTGTTTGTTTCGGGAGACAATGTAGGGGTGCACATTTGAGGGGAAAATCAAACAATTGGAAGGTTGCAGTGCCTGCTGTGGTTGTAGAGACCAAAACTGAAGATGCGTGTTTTGTTGCAATTGGGGCAATGGAGGATGGCGAGGAAATGGGGTCAGTGCACAAGAACCAGAGCAGCAGGGCCTATCACCAGAGCCAGAAGGGCCCCTGTCTCTACAAACATGGTGGGCTCTGAGGTATAGGGAGCAGCAGGAGTGGTGCTATAGGAGGCTGAGGCAGGCAAGGCTCATCGCCCAGCTCCCTAGCTGGCCAAGTGGGGCTCGCTAGCTCTGGGAGGAGGTGTGCGATTTCTTAGCTGGAGTAGGCTCAGGACAGGTGAGGGTCCCATTCCACATCAAGCTCAGATGCTGCAATCAGCACGCAAGATATAAAAGGGAAGCAGGGCTGAGATGCTGTGTCTGGTCAACTTCTGCCCTTGTTGGGCCACAGCCTGGATGTTCCAGGGAGATCTTCTGGACTGTGCTAATGTGTGTCAGGCTTCAGGCAATCAGATCGCTCCCCTGGATTAAGCAGATAAAAAAAGGGAAGCGTTCTTACCAATTAGTTTATTCAATAATCAGAGCGAGAGACAAAGGAATGTGGTCTCTCTATAGAAATAGCATTGCTCCTAGTAATGTCCCACCTCCCTTTCATCTCCCCTATTCTACATCAGTCCTGCATTGGCTAATCTGAGCCTTCTGCCGCTGAGCTCTCTGTTCTACTATCCTCAATGCCTGTCTGGTCCTGGTTGAAGGGGGGTCAGGAAATCTTTCCAAGGACACTGAGTCTGCCGTCTGTCTCTCCCCTGGTGCTTCTTCTTCCTGCTGTTCATCTTCCAATATTTCCCAGCTTCTGCCCTCTGCAGCCTCTGAACTATGCCCTTCTGCAAACCACTGATCTAAATCTATACTGTCCTCCTGTTGTCGGGAAGGTTCATGAGAAGGGAGGGCAGTCCCCATCATTCCTCCTCAGTCCTGCCCCTGCCAGTGTGGGACTGACTTCCGGATGCCCTGACCCCTGAATCAGGCAGAGGCAGGAACCTGTTCTGACTGGACTTTGGACCAGTTGGCCTGCCAGACTAAGCACGAGCATCTGCTATGGAATCGTGTACACCTTGCCGCCAGGTACCCTGTGATTCAGGACATCGCCCACGACTCACTTCCATAAAGCAGTGTGCTCAGTTTGCAAGCCTGGTAGACTTTCATATTGGTATTGGACATTAGCACTGCAGTGTGCCATATCCTTTTTAGAGAGGCAAGCCATTGCCCTAGCTGCCTTGCCAATGCACTTGTCCAGCTCAGCATCAATGGAGACACTGCTGCATATGGTGGAACCTAGGTAGACAAATTTGGGCTTGGGTTAGGTCTGATTGTTTATGAACAGTTCTGTGTGGCACCTTGTAACTACTCTCCTCTGGCCCTGCCTGCTAGGCGCTGCCTAGTTGCCCTACTAGATCCAGAATCCACCAACCACCGCTGAGAAATATTTGAGGGGTTAATGGAATCAACTTGTAACCCAGTGTACAATGGCATAACAAATCATAGCACTCGAGATGCTGACAGTATCCAACAAAGCATATTTATGTATCTCCATCACAATCTGTTCAGATAAAAATAGAGGTTCTGATTTGTAGTCATAGCAAGAAGCAGATCAGTGTATACTAAAATACAGTAGATTAAGAATTCCAAGAAATGTGGTTGGTACTGGCTCAGCAGTCAGATGCATGAGTGAGAATAGAAAAAGATATTGCACCATGGCCACACATATGTTTTTTTTTTTTAAAAAAAAAAACTGAATGTTAGAAAAGAAGCAACTTATATTGACACTTCATGCGGAATATTGGGTTGCATCGTCAGTCATTACTTATGTTTGCTTGATGGGTTTTTATTATTAAAATGCACAGATGATAACATCATGGCTCTTCACATGATGCACAAAGAGAAAGTCGGTCAAACTATAAAATATAGAAAAAGAAAGGTAGTTGTTTTAAAAGAAAACTGCAAAATTAATTCTGAAATATTTATTTGAGAAAAATAGTACAATACTAGCCTTCTTCACAGATCTGTAAAATAAATGGGAATGTCACTACACCCTTTACTGTTTTAATTATGGGCTGTATATAGTACTTACAATGGTGTACACTTTCATTTCCAATTTAAGTGTTGTTAGTTTTGCATTATGGGCTAAGGTAGCTCACCAATTAAAGCAGTTCAGTAGACTAATCACCTGTCTTTCACCTTGTGCATGATTTACATTAAAAAAAAACCCAGCAAACCTTTAATGCAGATAGTAGCTACAAATGGTTTTCACCCCTTCTGCAGTTGACCTTTCCTGAAAACCCTGTGTCCAGCAAAAAACAAAACCCTACTTTAAGAATATGTGAGGAAACAACAAGCAATGGAAAACGCTTGGTACAGAGACAGCACACAGGCTTCTCCTTAACCAAACATTATGCTCTAGAGCTTGCTCAGGTGCCATCGCTTCCTGCCAGGGAACATGAGATTTGTAGTTTTCTCTGCTTCCTGAATAGAACTGGGAGAGCCAGAGAAAACTATGTGCATATTTCCCAGAAGGAAATGATGACTTGAGTCACAGGGGTCAGCAAACTTTTTCAGCAGGGGGCTGGTCCACTGTCCCTCAGACCTGGACTATATTTTTTTTTTGGGGGGGGGATGAACAAATTCCTATGCCCCACAAATAACCCAGAGATGCATTTTAAATAAAAGGACACATTCTACTCATGTAAAAACACGTTGATTCCCTGACTATCCCCGGGCCGGATTTAGAAGGCGATTGGGCCGGATCCAGCCCCTGGGCCTTAGTTTGCCTACCCATGACTTGGGAGCATGACACTGGTATTTCCCTCTGCTCAATTCAATTTGTGAGGCACATGGAACTACACATCGTTCTTCTTTTCAGAACATTTAAGAACATCATTTCCAACTTGGTTAGAAAGACATCTCAGCAGAGTCCACCTCATCATCAGTTGCCACCTTTGCCCTTCTCACATATTAGAGGTTCCTTTGTTTTACTTTCTTGCTTGAGGAGGCTGTGGGAGGAACTGGTAGGAGATGTGTGTGCATCGTAAGAAGATAAGACAAGCTTCCTGGATCAGGCCAATGGCATACTGTTCTCACAGTGGTCAAACAGATCCCTGTGGGAAGCCTGCAAGCTAGATATGAGCACAGCAGCCCTCTGCCTACCTGTCTTTCCCATCAGCTAAAAGTCAGAGACATATAGTGTTGGATTCCGAGCCATTATCAGCAGAAACTGGCAACTCTCCCAGGCACCCGGCTCGGTCTCCTGTTGACCTCCCGGTCTGCTCTCCCGGCAAGGACCTGTCAGAGGTCGCGATAGGCGATCCTCCTCAGCGTGAGAAGAACACACCACTCTTTCCTGCCCCCCCCGGCAGGGGAAAGAGATAAGACAGAAACATATTTACATGGCTATTTATTTCTGTCTCTGCAGTGTTACAAAAGTATGTCTGCTCTCTTCAAACTCCAGCAGACGACTCCACAAGCACTTCCTGTGCAGCTCATATTACACTCTGAGCTAATTCCGGTGCTGTCTGTTTCCCACAGACACTCCCAACATCACATGACTTTTCCCAGCAATCAGCTTGCAGCATCATTGCTTCAATATCGTAACATACTCCCCCATTTGATTCAATGTGTGCTGCGAGATCCAGAGAAGAAAACAAACAGTTGTTATACATATAACACTCCCCTGTTGTTTCAGTTCCACCCTTGGAACTACCCGCCACTGGTTTCCCCAGTGTACCTCTCTGGTTGTCTGATTTCCAAGGAATGAGTGCATCTGCATTTCCTTGGCTAGGGAATGTAGTGTTATGCTTAGCAACTCCCTGTTGTGTCTCTGTCTCTGACTTAGACACAGCTTTAACCTGTCTTGAGTTGTCAACAATAGTAACACACGCTACAGCTGAGTTAGCAAACTCAGGACTCTTTGGAGAACCAGTTCCAATAGTAAACAGTGGTTCATCCTCCACCTGTGAAGGTCTAGCCATCGTGTGAGATTTCCTCTCAATGACTGTGTCAACTGAGCTCTTCGAGCTATCACTATCACTCTCAGTACCACTGTAATCAGTAAAATCATCATCATCATCTGAACTGTCCTCAGTGGGAAATGTCTGAACAATTACTCTCTCCTGTTCAGGAACACTCTCTAGAAGTTTTGTGAGAATCACCTGACCAGATTCAGACAAAATTACTCTGTAGAGACCCTTTTCATAACCCACAAAAATGCCTCTGGCATTCTTCACTCCATCTGGAGTTTCTGTCCTGATTTGAGATCCAAAAACCTTAAAATGTGCGACAGAAGGTTTTCTTTTGAACAGCTTTTCAAAAGGAGAACATTCCATACCTTTGGAAACCTTTCTCACCCAACAGTAACAATAACATGATAGAGCCTCAGCCCAAAACTCATGTGGCAAATGTGAACTCAGCAATTGCGCCTTCATCCCATTTTGCAATTCTTTGTTCACTTGTACACAGACACTTCTGTTCCATGCATCTGCTGAAACAGCAATCTTGTGCCTTATTCCTTTCTTATGCAGGAAATCCTGAAAATCCTGTAAAAGAAAAACTGGCTTTTCATCTGTGAAAAGACAATCAATGTTAGCATCATGAATACTCTTAACCTTGCCACAAAACTCTTTAAACCTTTCTAAGGCTTCTTGTGGTCTGCTCAACATGAATAACCACACGTAATGAGAGAAATGATCCACACACACAAGATAATATCTTGCATTGCCTCTAGAAGGTGCTAGAGGACCAATCACATCAGCATACACTCGCTGAAAAGCTCTGGTTACTCTCGTAGTCTTCGTCGTACCTGCAAGAGAGATCATGTTAGATTCAGAAGCATTACATTTTTTGTAATCACTTTCATCAAAAGTCAACAAATACAGTCCATCTTTCTCTCTGGCAGAAAGATACAGCTCTCCATCTTTGAAGATTTTGCAGCTTTCTTCATCATAGGACAATTTCAGTCCTTTCTTCGCGATCTGCGAAACACTCAGCAGATTGTACTTTAAATCAGGAACCAAGTACACATTGTTTATAGTCAAGTTCAGACTTTCAAGATACACAGTCCCAAACCCGATCGCTTCCAGCTCCTGGCCATTGGCCAGTTTCACAGTGAAGCTTTGCTTCTTAAACGTTGAAAACAGTCCTCGGCGCGACGTCATGTGTTGCGTGCAACCCGTGTCAATAACAAAAGCGTTCTCCATTGAAAACTCGGCTTTTGTTGACAGCAATGCTTTTCCAGGTTTCATCTGGGACTTGGTACGACTTTTGCCTGACGCCTCAGGCTTTGCAGAGCTTCCCTTAGCTCCTTTCTGTTGACGTGGCTTCTTACAGTTCCGCTGAAGATGCCCAGTCTGTCCACAATTAAAACAACGGACAACGTTCAAAGCAACAGCCTGTTCTTCACTTGCAATAGCAGTGGGGGTGTCAGGATTCCGAACTTCTCTCCCCCTGTCTTTGACATCTATTGCAGCAAGTCTGTCCCTTTCGTTCAGAACGACTGAACAGATTCTTTCCACGGTTAGATCGGCCGCTGGTAGCGAACCAAGCTGACTTGCAACGGTTTTATAAGTCCGATTAAGGCTGTTAATAATCATGAAGCAGAATATCTCTTCCTGTAGAGGGAAATTGCGTTGCGCCATCTGCTGGCGTAAGAATTTCATCTCTGTCAAATGCGCTTGCACATCTCCATCAGGCGCTAGCCTCAGATTGGTTAGCTTCTCAAAATGCAGCAACGCTGAAGAACCAGCATCTCTTTGATGTATTCTACGCAGCGTTTCCCAAATCTCACGTGCGTATTCCAAATCCTGAACATGCACGAGCTGATCATCTGAGATACACAGAATTATGGCCGTCCTGGCTCTGACATTCTGTGAATTCCAACCTGGCGTTGGTGCAGCAGGGATGGGGTTCTCAATCACCCTAAAAATCCTCTGATTCTGTAGCAGGGCTTTCATCTTTACTGACCATGAGGCATAATTGTCATTAGTCAGTGGAGGTGGGTAAGGTAAGCCTCCCCCCTTCTTGGTATCCATTTTGAATCCAAGCCTCAGCTCTCACTCTCAAGCCTTGTAAAATCCAAGAGTCTATTGGATTGTTTACTGCCTTTTTGCACCTGGCAGCTAAACGCAGGCAGCTCTGGAAAGTCCCTTCCAAGAGTAGTGAGATAAGTCAAAACACACGCTGGAATGTTTACCCAGTATTTTTCCAGCCTCTCCACAGTCCCAGCCTCTTCCGGTGGCCAGTGACTTTCTACTTCCTTTTCTAGCTAGCTATCTCCGAAGTAGCTGAAAAGATTGACGTCTCGTTGCTTAGCAACTGGACATTCCAAACTTGAACAACAAGCTTCTTATCTGGGCCCTGGTATGCGAAGAATGTGGCTCTCTCTCAGTGCCGTTTCTAATCCAAGAAAACAGCTCTTGTGAACCAGAGAATCTTCAATCTGCGTTCACCCTTTTAGCCCATAAAATCAGCATACCTTGGGGGTTCCGTTGCTCGTTTCCTTATCAGCAAAACTGATTCCTTCGGTGCTCTGCCGGTCTTGCAGATTCCATCCGCCCGCTACCATATCTTCCCTTATCTTCAAGCAGAGGATGAAGTTACGATCCACCAACCTCTATCGCTGCTCTCATGGAATGAAACCATCGGCGGTTGTTTACCGGCGGAGGTTTTTACAAGACCTTGCATTTAAGGGCCCCTCCAACCGGCTCATATGCAACCAGAAAAAGTAACTGGGCCTGGTGAGCACTTAATGTTCCCAACTCCATAGTTATAGCTATAATTTGTGGGTTGCCATCTGATTTTATTCTGATTTTAATATGATTTTAAGCTGTATTTCAACTGATTGTTGGATCTTATGTTTTAATATATTATATATATTATGTTTTAATATATTATATATTTGATGTTAGCCACCCTGAGCCTGGTCTTGTCCAAGGAGGGCGGGATATAAATAAATATTATTATTATTATTATTATTATTATTATTATTATTATTATTATCAATGCCACCTCTGACAGCAGAGATAGAACATAACCATAATGGCTAGTAGCCATTGTCAGCTGCTTAGCTTTTATTCTAGCTTTCCTCAGGAGTATTACAAAATGAACTCTTAAGGGAGGGAAGACTAGCTTAAAAAAAAACACCCAACCAAATGGTTTTGAAGCAAACCAAGGGGTATTCTGACTAGCCTTTGACTGTGTCGACCACACCAAACTATGGCAAGTTCTTAAAGAAATGGGAGTGCCTGATCACCTCATCTGTCTCCTGAGAAATCTCTATGTGGGACAAGAAGTGATTGGTTCAGAATTGGGAAAGGAGTATGACAAGGCTGCATGTTGTCTCTCTGCTTATTTAACTTATATGCAGAATTCATCATGCGAAAGGCTGGGCTGAATGACTCCCAAGCCGGAATTAAGATCGCCAGAAGAAAAATCAACAACCTCAGATATGCAGATGACACAACCTTGATGGCAGAAAGTGAGGAGGAATTAAAGAACCTTTTAATGAGGGTGAAAGAGGAGAGTGCAAAATATGGTCTGAAGCTCAACATCAAAAAAACAAAGATCACGGCCACTAGGCCCATCATCTCCTGGCAAATAGAAGGGGAAGAAATGGAGGCAGTGAGAGATTTTACTTTCTTGGGCTCCATGATCACTGCAGATGGTGACAGCAGTCACGAAATTAAAAGACGCCTGCTCCTTGGGAGAAAGGCGATGGCAAACCTAGACAGCATCTTAAAAAGCAGACATCACCTTGCCAACAAAGGTCCGTATAGTTAAAGCTATGGTTTTCCCAGTAGTGATGTATGGAAGTGAAAGCTGGACCATAAAGAAGGCTGATCGCCGAAGAATTGATGCTTTTGAATTACAGTGCTGGAGGAGATTCTTGAGAGTCCCATGGACTGCAAGAAGATCAAACGTATCCATTCTTAAGGAAATCAGGCCTGAGTGCTACTGCTGGATAGCTCAGTTGGTTAGACCATGGTGTTGATAACGCCAAGGTTGCAGGTTCGATCCCTGTATGGACCAGCTGCATATTCCTGCATTGCAGGGGGTTGGACTAGATGATCCTCTGGGTCCCTTCCAACTCTACAGTGCTATGAATTATGGTGCTGGAGGAGACTCTTGAGAGTCCCATGGACTGCAAGAAGATCAAACGCATCCATTCTTAAGGAAATTAGCCCTGAGTGCTCACTGGAAGGACAGATCATGAAGCTGAGGCTCCAATACCTTGGCCACCTCATGAGAAGAGAAGACTCCCTGGAAAAGTCCCTGGTGTTGGGAAAGATGGAGGGCACAAGGAGAAGGGGACGACAGAGGACGAGATGGTTAGATAGTGTTCTTGAAGCTACAAACATGAGTCTGACCAAACTGCGGGAGGCAGTGGAAGACAGGAGTGCCTGGCGTGCTCTGGTCCATGGGGTCATGAAGAGTCGGACACGACTAAACGACTAAACAACAACAACAACAAGGGGTATTCGGTAGGGGTGTGCATCAGCTCTGTGTATCTCCCAGGTTTCAAGGTGGATAGGGGTGCTTTGGGGACAGTTTTTGGCATGCCTGAGTTGGATTGCACCATTAACAAAGAATCTCAAGTAGGATCAAGGTTGCTCCTTAGTCTTCTATAGAAAAGTGAAACCAAACTGACAAAGGGAATATGCAGAGAGGGGTTGGAGAGGTGGATGAGCTTTTCAACTATTATTCTGAAATTTGGCAGGCTTCATCCCCTGCAAGTTGCATCCAATTATGGTATAAACTATAACAGACTTTTTATTTTGTAGAAAGGCAAAGATTTGAAGATGCCCTGTATAAATACCCCATGATGTATCTGCCTACAAACTGACAGGCTTAATTGATGCATGCAAATATTATCCACTTCAGCAAAAGGGGGTGGGGATGGGAATACAGCAATTTTAGACTCTATTATAATGAATGGGGGGTTCATTCTTAACGGATATAATTTAGTCCCAAATAATGAGTCAAATTGGAAAGACGCAGACTGGCTCTGAAATGGGCTACTTCCCAAAGCTGGGTACAAATCATATCTTGCAACTAACATACACTCATCAGTAGATATAGCTAGAATATCATCTGTTGATCTTTACAGTTTATACAAGAGGTAGATAACAGTTGCTCTCCAGATATTGTTGAACTTCAGCTCTCATCTTCCCTGGTCATTGCCCACGTTAGGTAAGGAAGATAAGAGTTGGAGTCTAACACATTTGGAGGACACCAGCTTAGAGAATACTGATATAGAACCTGCTTTAGTTTCTCTTTGTCTTCCAAGTATTCCCCATCCCCTGATGTCACCACTTATTTGACCAGGCATTGTTTATGGTTGTTCAAGATTACATCTGCTGCTATCAAAAGGCTACAAACCTTTTTATTGATCCAAGTCTGCAAACGACAAGCAAGGAGCATTAAAATCTATCAAAAACGTCAGTGTCATATAGCGGGTCATTTAACAAATGAAAATTATTAGGCTTTGCTGTCATTATTTTCTTTGCACAAGAGTGCTTTGAAGAATAACCACCTGATCTAGCTCCTTGAATCTGCTGTGCCCTTTTCACGAATTGCTTTTTAGTTATCTGACCTGATTATTGTTTTCAACATTTCGTGGTAAGGTGCTTTGAGTATCTCATGAACTGGAAAAGCAGGATATAAATATTTGAAATAAATGATAAATAAAAGCCCAATGTCTCTACAGCCAGCTAACTTATTCTGCAGCCTAGAGACAAACAGTAAGAAATGCTACCATCTCCAGCTGTGCATGAAAGTATCAAGGAATCGATCTTCTTCTTCTTCACAAAGGTTAGGAATCTGTGGAATGAAGATGTGGAACTAGCAGAGGCCAGATGCAGAGTTATGGATCAATTTGTGGCATACTGGCCGGCACATCAACCTGCCATTTGTGGCCTAGCTAAAGAAGAATTAAATAGGTGGTCTAAAAGGAAAGCAGGGCAGAGGTAATACTCTGCTAAACAAATCTGTCTAAGGTGATATTCTGCTAGATAGGAGAGAGTTAATAAAATTAAGATGACAATCAGGTTATTAGTCACTAGATCCAGTGTTTGTGTAGGTGTGAGGAAAACCCTGAATTAATCAATGTGGCAACAGAAACAATCTATTATCTTTGCAAACTTAGCAGAATGTGTGCATGAAGGGATTGTAATTGGCTGCTAGTACCTGCATCCTAATGAGCGTGGGGCTGCAATCCTAAACACATTTATTTGGGAGCAGCTTCCATTGAACACAACAGTGCACATGACTGCACTGTTCAAGTCTTCTCATGCAAATGGTCCACTCAGGTGGGCTGTGCAAAGTCACAGGAAGTATTTGTGTGACGTAGTGCAGCTTGACTTCTGCAGTGAGAAAAAAGCAACTTGTGGCTTTATTTTCTAATCCCAAAAGACGTTCTATGATTGCATTCTATTCATTTTCATTACATTGGTGTTTCTTTCTTTAATTACTATTACTATTACTATTATAAAATAAAATAAACATATTTTGTGCTTAAAATACACTTAAAACAGATCCTTATTATAATAGGTTTCAAGCATGTTCTAGCAAACAAAAATCTCCCAATGCTACTTTCTGCAGTTCATTTATTTCAAAGTATTTTTATCCTACGTTTTCCATTTCGGGGGGGGGGGGAGGGAATGCCCCAAAGTGACTGTCAGAATATAAATCAACCTCACAATAGTGCAATCAAGTTAACAGCATGATCCTGTATTACAGCTTGATCCTATGTATTTTAACTCAAAAGTAAGTCCTAATGGGTTCAATTGAGCTTATTTACTAGTAACTATGTCTAGAATTGCAAGGTGCTTTTCTTTTCTTTTCTTTTAAAAAATGAACAAATAAATGAAACTTTTACGTAGCCAATAAAGGTGGCATAATACCCGATCAGGCCTGTGGGCTCCAGTTAACATATGGCTGGCAGCTGCATTTTGAATCAATTCAACTTACGAAGTACGTTCCTAGGCAGCTCTAAATACAACATACTGTAGCAATCTAATTATCCTGGTTCTCTTTTGTTGATTCGCCAGAGTCAAAACCATCAAAACAAATCCATCATAACTTTGTTCATGTGAGCTTGCCATTTGCACAAGCAGGTTTTAATGCTTATTGGAATGTATGAAACAATTCTGAACAGTTTCCCACTGGATACTCTTCCTGCAAAAAAAAGGAGGGGCATTATTTGAAATATCAGAGTTCTGGTTAAGGCAAGTAACAAGAGCAGTAAGATTGCCATACCTCAGCCTATCAGTGGCTTAGTGGTAGAAAGAATCTTCAGCACCCAGGAAGTGGGGCTTCCTTTGGCCTCCCAGATCCTAGTTCAGCTACAACTTCTGATCATGCCTGATTGCTGGCCATGCTGGCTAGGGATGATGAAAACAGTAGTTCAACAGCATCAGGAGGAAATCATGTTGCTTAACCCTGATCGAAAGCATCCTCAAGATACCTGTTGACATTGCTCTATTGAAAACTTCCAAGGAAGAAAGTTCAGCCGTCTCCTTCCACTATTACAATAGTGCTATAGTTATGCAATTTCCCTAAACTGACCTTCACATATTTTAAACCCACTGTTACTTGCCTATCCCCAGGAGATATTTTGAACAATGGTTCTCTTCTCTCTTTTCAACACCCTTTAAATATTTATAAGGAGCAGTACATTCTCTCTTGATGTTTTCCTCTCCAAATATTTCCATGCACAATTTACATATATGAGATGCTTTCTGGATCTTTTATTATTCTTATGGCTCTCCTCCAAATACTTCCAGAAACGTACCGCGCCTATATAGTAATCCTGTAAATACTTCCCAGAACATCTTGAAACCCGGCTCTGAAATGCTGCTTACTGTGCTTCAGATGAAGTTTTTCCAGTTCTGAGTCTGGTGATACTATTAAGCCTCATTTACATGCATTTGCCAGCATCCCCTCATTCCTCCCTGCTTACTGTATCAGGGGCTTATCAGTACTACTGTGGTACATAACCACACAATCCATCTTAATCATGGTGGCTTCAACATTAGGAACGCTCTCCACTAGGAACGCCATTTGCACTCTCATTTATTCCAGAGAAGCTGACACCATTCCTCCCAGAGCACTGTATACTCTGACGTTTTCCCTGCTTTCTTCCTACTTCTAAAAGTGCTTCTTTGCAGTTTCTTTGTGAAGCTTTCAGGTGTGGACTGATTAGAGCTGTTGACTTACCTGGTTTGCAGGTGCACGAGTGTGCACACACATATGCACAGTTATTATTTTTGTCACCTCTGATGGGGAAGAATAAAAATTAAACAAAATGGAAGCCTACTTTGCAAAAGCCTGTCCTCACTGCATAAAATGACCAAGAGACTATCCAGTTAACAGCAACAAATAAGTAATTTTGTTCCTAATGATGAGGACTGGGCAATGTGCAATCGACATGCAACAGGGTAGAGCTATAGAATACAAAACCTTTTGTTGCTCTTTTTTATCTGCATGGACAGCGGGAGTGGCATGGAAACAACTGCAGGGCAATTGCAACCATGCCACTCCACACAGGATATAACCCAGGCCTGAAAATTTGGGATATAGTGCTTCAGATAACTCAGGTTAAAAAAGCTTTGATCACAACATCACATGCTTAAGTTAAATATATCACTGCATTTATAATGGAACACTATTATTTTCAAAAGGGGCTTGCTTGCTTTTAACAAGCTGTAGCATAGCAGCTGCATGTAAAACCTAGTACCTTCCATTAAAAATGATCAGGATGCAGGAATGATCTGTGCCAGAAAGAAGTTGCCAGTCTGATGTGAGCTAAATGGCTCCATGCTTTACTTAGCAGAAAATCTGCTAAGGAGGTGGTTATTCCTGGGCTGTTATTGCTTGTTCAGACCCAGAGACCTCCCCCCTAAATAAAGACACACTTGACTCAAATTTTTGTTTTGGTTTTTGACAGAATTTCGGCCACAACTTTACAGAAGGTGAGTGGTTGCATAGGCTCTGTTTCGACCAGCTCCCTACCCCCTTGCAGGCAGTGCTGACCCAGGGCACCAGCATACGTCAGGCAAAGGTGAACACCTGGGTAGGCAAACAGCCGGGAACAGACTATGTTCACCACCCAGATGCCCCCCTGGACTCAGGCACAGACATTAGGTCTCGGGGGTTGACCTAATCAAGTTGAGTCCCTGGATTCCTTTAACGGAATACCCTTCACATAGGGATGGCGAGACCATTCTCCCATCCCTGTCACCTGAACCAATGCCTATCTGCAACCTTACAAGTTGTGATGATTTGCTACGTGGCAGGGGAAAACCCAAATGGCAACAGCCAATCAGCCAAGTGGGGAAAATTCCTGCTGTGCCCCTGTCCCAACGACAGACGACACATGACGGCATAGCAAGGTCAATCACAAAATGCCCTAAATATAGGGAGAGGTGGGCGGGTGTTCCAATGCATGAGCCGAAAGAGGAAGCTCTGGGTCCCATGCATGGGTATATAAAGGTCCCTCGATCCATTTGGACTGCACCCCACTGGCCAGATTGAACCCAGCAACAAGGGACCTATCAATCGGGTGTTGTGGCTGTCCAGTCTTACCCACCTACAACACAGGAGGTTGGTCTCCAGGTCTCACTGCCCTCTTTTAGGGAGGAGACGGTTTGCCGCTATTGTTCTTCGCCACCCAGTTTCCCTTATTGTATGTCTAATTTAAGTTAGCAGACTTTGATACAAAAACAGTCTTGTACTTCTCTGAATATTAGGTTTAGGTAGAAATATTGCGAGGAGTTTTGCAGTGTTAATTGGCTTTGTTTGCTGGGGATAAGAGAACAGGAGAGACTTATGGCGTCTTTGTAAATATTTTATTTGTGCCCCTTGCACAGGTGAGCAAGCAGTCCAGGACCACTGAGCATACTGACTGAAGGAATGTATTTAACAAGGCCACAACTTTTTATTGATCACAGCCCTATCTGATGTTGGTTTGTCATAAGGCAAATATCCAGGTACCTGGTCCCTCATGATGTGTAGCACTCTAGTAAGTCCTGCCTGCACCCCAGAGCCGAGGCTTTTAGACAACCCCCTGTAAACTGTTATTTGACTCCTGCCCAATGGCCCTCCCCCTGCCATATGCCAAATTGAGGAAGGGGCCATGGAAAGCTAGTGTGGTGTAATGGTTAGAGCATTGGACTCTGACCTGGGTATGAACTCAATGTGACCAGCCACTATCTCTCATCCTAACCTACCTCACAGGGCTGTTTTGAGGGTAAAAATGAGGAGAACCATGTATGCCAACTTGAGCTCCTTGGCGGGGGAGGGGGAGGGAATGCAGTACGGTAATGTAATAAAAGAAAAGTGAAAATCTCACCAGTGAGCATAAGCAGAAGTTAACATGACCCCTAAAAGTGAACCTGTGCCATAAGCTGATTCATCTTTCTCTGTTCCTCCTTCTAGCTGCTTCCACAAAAAGTTCCTTTTGTGTGGTTGAAACATTGGTCTTCTACAGTCAGCTGGAAATGAAATTAGAATGATATTTCCACAAGGCACTTCTTATAATGTTGCATGTTGCTCAACACTACCCATCTCAGTGAAAAAAATATATTTCCATAATGTTTACTGGGTTTCTGTCTCTTATTGCTTTCTACTGAGCATGCCCACAATGTTAATATGAATTGCCCGTAATTCCATCAGTTCCTTGTAGTCTAGATTGGGCCAGGGGAGGAGGAAGATAATTTCCTATTCTATTATTTTCTACTTAGTGCAAAATAGTTTTATTTGAATCAGAAATAAAATAAAGAGTAGACATTAAAGAGGAAACAGTAATTAAAGCACCCCCCAAAATAATATTTGGGAGAACGGGAACTAATTAATTAAGGGGCTATTCAGTAATGCTGTGTCCCCACTGAACAGGAAGCAACGACAGGGGCAAAAGTCACAAAGAGAAAACTTATGAAGACACAATAGCCCTGAAAGCCTCACTTATATTTTGTCATTCTGTAGTGGGCTGGCTGGCACTGCAATTGTGTTTTAAATTGGGGGGAATTGCAACAAATCACAAATGAAAACACACATAGACAACAGTGAAATGTAATGGGTTGGCAATGACCTCATCTGGATTCTTTGCAAAAACTGAGGGAATGAAGGATGTCACTTCCACACAAAGTGGACAGTAGGGGAGCAACTTCTCCCAGTCTTTTCCAGCTGTTTTTCTTGCATGATCTGCCAAGCACTAGTCTCAGACCCCACCCCACAGCCCTGCAGACAAATTGGCTGTTGAGGCCATGGCTATTAAAGAACATGAAGTTTATTTTGTATCAGATCTCTGCCTTCCACCCAGAATCACTTTAGGCAAAACCATAATGATACACCCATTCAACAGTAATCAGACAGCAAATTCACAACAATATAAATCAAAACAAATAGCCTGTTTTTTCCTTGCTTGATTCCCAAGTAACAACCCCTAGAGATAAACCTGTTTTGATTTTCATCATTCCTTTTTTACTTTATTTTTTTTATTTTTCGCCACATGTTACTTTATTTTCTTCTGTTACAGGGGAAGCTTTCAATGGAATGGAATTTGTGTGATAAATACTAATGCAGAAATCCCAAACAAAGAAACTGGGAAGTGGGGGGAAATTAAGCAGATATATTTCATGAGTCTTAAAAATAAAATATTTTGGTATTCTAAGCAGATATTAGTCATATGGCATAAAGTTTTTTTAGAAGAAAAACCAGACATTAATAATCTGTAATAAAATTTTTGTGGCATGCTTAATAAGTTCATCAAGGCTTCCTATAAATCAATTTGTCATTTACTTTTCATATTTGTTGCATTTATTTCCTCCTGCTGAAAATGTTCAGCCTTAGTGAAACCCATTGAAACAGCAGCTATGGACATTTTAATGACACGAGTGTATTGAAAAGAGCAATGCTTTATGAAAGATGTATAATGTAGAGTAGGGAAAGCCAACATGGTGCTCTCTGGGTTTTGTGGGCTACAACTCCCATTGCACCAGCAAGCATGACCAATAGTCCAGATGTTTGTAGCATTACAATAAGTGTCAGGAACCTTTGGCCCTCCATATGTTGCTGAACTACAACTCCCATCATCCTTGGCCATTGCCCTTGCTAGCTGGAGCTGATGGGAGGTGTAGTTCAGCAACATATGGAGGGCCAAAGGTTCCCTGCACCTGAATTGCAAGTTCTGTCTTCCCTGATCATTGGTCGTGCTGCCTGGAAAATATGGGAGATGGAGCCCAATAGCATCTTGAAGGTACCACATTGGTCTCCCCATCTTAGTGGACTTGTATATGGGGTTTATGATTTGAATACTTGCATGTTCAATGTATTCTGTGAGATACAAGTGTTGATGTAATGGTTACCTCACCTTAACAAGGATATCATAGAGTTGCAGAAAGCAATCAAAATCATCAAGGAAAGGTACCTCTGTTTGGGACGTTTTGCTCCAGAAAAAAGACAGGTAAGAGATGACATGAGAGAAATTAGCTCATATGGTAGAGCATGAGACTCTTAATCATGGGTTTGAGCCCCACACTGGGTGAAAGATTCCTACATTGCAGGGGGTTGGATGAGATGATCCTCGTGACCCCTTCCAGCTCTATGATTGTATGATCTATGAAATTTATAGATTATACAGGGCATGGAGAAAGTGGATGGAGAAATGTCCCCACTCCCCTCATAACAACAGAACTCATGGGCATCCAATGAAGCTGAAGATCCAGGACAGATAAAAGAAAGCATTAAACGCATAGTTGAACTATGGAACTGGTTGCGTGTTCAGAACCAGAGACCTCCCCCCTAAATAAATTCATGCATGACTCAAATTTTACTTTTGGTTTTTGGCAGAATTTAGGCCACAACTTTATTGATTACAGAAAGTGACTGGTTGCATAGGCTCTGGTTTGACTAGCTCTCTGCACTCTTGCAGGCAGCGCTGACCCAGGGCACCAGCATAGGTCAGCCAAGGGTGAACACCTGGGAAGGTGAAAAGCTGGGAACAGACTCTGTTCACCACCCAGATGCCTCCCTGGACTCAGGTATGGGCACAACCCTCTCCCAGGAGTTGATCAAACCACTGAGTCCCTGGATTCCTTCAATGGAATACCCTTCACATAGGGATGGCGAGAGCGTTCTCCCATTCCAGTCACATGAACCAGAGCCTATCCACAACCTTACAAGTTGTGACAATTTGCTACGTGGCAGGGGAAACCCAAATGGCAACAGCCAATCAGCCAAGTGGGGAAAATTCCTGCCATGCCCCTGTCCCAATGACAGATGACACACGACGGCATAGCAAGGTCAATCGCAAAATTGCCCTAAATATAGGGACAGGTGGGCGGGTGTTCCGAATGCACGTACCGAAAGAGGAAGCTCTGGGTCACATACATGGGTATAAATAGGTCCCTCGATCCATTTGGACTGCACCCCATTGGTCAGATTGAAGCCAACATCGAAGGACCTACAAACTGGGTGTTGGCAAACCAATCCAACCCACCCACAACACAGGAGGTCAGTCTCCAGGTCTCACCGCAATACGTGCACTCTTTGAGGGAGAACACAATCTCCCACAGGAGGCAGTGATAGCCACCAATTTGGATGACTTTAAAAGTGGATTAGAGAGGATTTTGGCCACTCAATAACCATGGCCCAATGGGAAAATTTATGGAAGATCAATTGGAAATTCACAAATTGTTACACGATTAGAGAGAACTTTCAAAGAATGCAACATCCTGGTATCTAACACCATGGAAGCTTTCAAAAATGTATAAAAATGTATCAAGTAATTGTTGGAGATGCGGAGACTCAGTAACATTCTTCCATATGTGGTGGATATGTAGGAAAATACAGGTATTCTGGGAGAGTATACATGCAGAACTGCAAAAAATGCTAAAGATCTATTTCAATAAAAAACCAGAGGCCTACCTCCTGGGAATAACAGATTTGGATATTCCACAAAAGAGGAAGGGTATCTTTTTATATGCCATGGCGGCAGCAAGAGTTTTGATCGCAGCAAAATGGAAGAGCAATGAAATCCCCTCTATTCAAGATTGGATCCAAAAGCTGACAGAATATGCTGAATTAATAATAATAATAATAATAATAATAATAATAATAATAATAATAATATCTTTATTGTCATTGCCCCCTTCGGGCAACTTGGTTGCTCCATAAAAACACTAATTAAAAAATATAGTAACATGTCCTGCCGACTATAAACAAGTTTATTTTGGCAAGACAAAAAAGCCAAATTCTGAGCTGAGGAGCAACCAGCCGCAGCATCTACACGCGCCGCCATCTTAGCGCGCCGTCATCTTAGATGGTTTATCAGAAAAAATAAAGAATAAATCAAAACAGGAATTTGTTTCTAAATGGGAGGTTTTCAAAGAATATCTGAAAAATAAATATAGTAGTTTAAATTATGTTGCAGCATTCGAGGAACTTCAGTAATAGTTGTAAGGTAGATATAAGAAATTAGATTTAATGAGAATAAGTTTAATTATAAGAAAAAAATGTGTATTGGCAATAAGTAATATGAATTTGAAGTATGGAATGGACGGGAGGTCGGGTCTTTAGTGTTAAGACCAATAGATGTTTTATTGTCTGCTAAGAATATTATGTGTCTATGGTTATTTTTGTAATTTGTGTATAATTTGGTATTTGTGTTTTTTGTTTGTTTGTCTTTCTTGTTGTAAAAATAAAAAACTTTTTTTAAAAAAGTGGATTAGAGAAAATCATGGAGCAGAAAACTAGCAATGGCTACTTTCCATGAAGGCTATGCTCTGTCTCCATGGTCAGAGGCAGTAATGCTTCTGAATTCCAGTTGCTGGAAACCATAAGAGAGGAGAAAGCTCTGCTGTTTGGGTCCTGCTTGTGGGGCTTCCCACAGGCATCTGATTGGCAACTGTGAGAGCAGGATGCCGGGCTAGATGGGCCATTGATCAGCACACACCTTATATTCTTATATTCTTACTGGGTGATATTTTCCTTTTTCTTTTTTTTTTGTGCGGACACAATAGAGGTTTCCCACATATTGGCACAACATCTCATGTAACCTCACAGCACTGAGACTGCTTTGCCATTTTCAACAAATAAATGGCACAGTACCCCTTTGCCTCTAATGCTAAACATGTTTTTTTAAACTGGAGCAGCGGTTGAAAGATCAGACTGAAACTATATCAGAACCAATCCCCCGCCCCTCAAAAAAGTGAGCTTGATGTTATTTCCTAGGAAGCTTAGTATTTTCTCATGTGAGGGGAAATGTCGTATTGAGCCAGTTTTCAAACCATGTTTTTATGTCAACTGAATCTCCAAGGAAATAACTTCCAGAATCAGCGGAAAGTGCAAAAGCATTTTCTCTTCGGCAGAGCTGGATACAAACCATTATTCTATTTCTTTGTAGGTGAAGAGGTTGCAACTGTGAGCCCAAACAGACACTCCTCAGTCTACTAGGGGAGAAAATCATGAATAGTTTCAATAAAGTGAACTTTCCCCCTGCCCACAGATAAATTGAAGTCAACTATGGAAGCAAACGGCTTGTCAGGTACAGAATTGGAAATCTGTGGATTACAGCCGATTCTTCTGGTCTGGTGCATTTATTAAGTGCAACTCAGAGCACATGTTATGGGGGGGGGGGAGGGAATGCGAGCACTAAAGGCTATTTTTAGAGATGGTTTCCTGTTGCTGCTGCTGCAATATGTGGTATCATGAAGTCTTAATCATTATCCCTTGCAGCCTCCCAGTGTGAAGCTGAATAGCAATAATGGAAAGTTGACAATGGGGATGCACAGAGAATCAAGTTTCTGAGATTAAAACAAGTGCTGTATGTAACTTCGAACATACGCCTTGGGAAGGATTTACTGAAACAGCATTAATAATATTTGAGGGTTGCAAAGCCCAAATATTGTTCTATGTATGTATTAATTTCCTGTGGGTTATGGCTAATGCTGCAGTTCCGCTGGCACAAGGGAGTTTCATGCAAGCAACAGAACTTCTGCTTCCTCTCCTATTCCCTTCAGCCTATTGCACACAGCCAAAATAAGTTCTGGAGGCTTGGTGCACCCTCCAGACCAGATATGGGGGCACACAGAGGAAGGAGAGGAGACAGAAGCCCCATTGCACCAGAGGAACCCTGCTGGCGTAGCATGGGATTCAAAACAATATTTCTATGCCACCCTTACAGGCAATTTCTGCCCCTCCCATGGAATGGGGCCTTACATTGGCGCCACTGAAATTTGCAAGACTGACGTCTTTGTCTGATTCAGGGAACCTCCATTAGTACAGAAGGGCGTAGAGCTAGTCCACTCATCCCTACACCCAGTGGCATAGCGTGGGGGGTGCAGGGGGGGGCGGCCGCACTGGGCGCAACATCTGGGGGGGCACGCTCACACTCGCAGCTCTCTGCCCCTACCTGGCTCACTCACTCTCTCTCACTGCAGTGCTGGCTGTGCGAATCCATCCGAGCCGCCGGGTCGCCACCCACTGTGGAGGGGAGGGTGCCAGGCGTGCGGTACGGTGTGGAGAGAGAGCGAGGGACTATCTGGGGGAGGGACAGTGCAGCGGGGGGGGGGCGCAAATTACTTGCCTTGCCCCGGGTGCTGACAACCCACACTATGCCACTGCCTACACCAACTTATGTTTATGTAATTCTTGATGCGATCACCTGAAGAGGACTTGTGCACCCTACTCTAACCGAGGGACAGAAATTGGAGAGAAGGTTGCATGACTGCTAAATAATATCTCTTCTCACACTTTGAGAACTGTCTGCCCAGGAAAAATCAGGGGGTGGGGGGAATCTCTTGTCTTGATTTGGGCCAGTGACACCAACAAATCCAGATGAATAGGGGTGCATTTCCTCAAACATTGGTTTCAGCTTTGGTTAATTGTGTTAATGCCTAGTCCATCATTCTTCCAATAGAAAAGCATAACAGAAAGTTGAAATCGTTCCAGCAGGACCACGGAAGCTAGCTAGCAGAGATCTGTTAATCTGTATAACAGATATGATATCTTTTGTTAACTTTTGTTTTCCCTTCCATGGGTAAATCACCCTTGGTCATGCTCAGCGTATTCTGACAGGTTCCGACAAATGAAATATTCCACCTGCAAGACTCCCTCACAGTGCAAGTGGAAAGTTTCGTGAACTTTTGAGTCAGAGAGATGACTTTGAAATAACACCCCCCTCAACAGCCAATTTCTTTAAAATGAACAGAACTAAACGATTTCATTTAATTGCAAGCTGGTAAACATCCCTCAACCCCAGTCAAAAGAAAGTATAATAAAACAGCAGGTGAAAGAATGAGCTGGCATGACTATTAGCAGTGATTCCTAAACAGGCTTCCTGATAGTCTCCTTCTTGATTTATCTTAAACTCTTGGGGAAAATTTGAAGGCCAGCCATAAAACTTAGGTTTTCAATGGAAACAGAAAAGGGAGAAGACTGTATCCAATGTTCTCCATCCACCAGAACAAGACTCTTGCGCAATAAAAGAATTCAG
Source organism: Podarcis tiliguerta (assembly GCF_965153285.1). Classification (NCBI taxonomy): domain Eukaryota; kingdom Metazoa; phylum Chordata; class Lepidosauria; order Squamata; family Lacertidae; genus Podarcis; species Podarcis tiliguerta. The sequence continues at coordinate 30,248,059 of NC_139538.1, read as the reverse complement.
TGTAACAGTTGCACTAGCAGAAACAAGTTGCACAACAGATTGTAGAATCTATTGTGCAACAGAATTACCAGCAACCTGCTTGTGTATTCTCTTGTGCAACAACCTTGCGCTAGAGCAAAATATTTCACCAGTGGAACAAGTCTACTGCTAAGTGACTTTAACTTAGTGCTACATTGTATGCAATATATGCAGTTGGTCTAAACTCCAAGGGTTGGCAGAAGACACATTTCTTTCTTTAGCCCTGTCCCAATAATGAATGATAAGTGGTATTCAACTAAGTTCTGTTGCAGCATTTAATTCCTTTTGCTCCACCTCGATCACAGATGATCTGATGGGGTACTTCTGGTGGTTCCTCGAGCCTCTGAGGTTTAGTTGGCTATTACTATGGACCGAGCCTGTGGAACTCCAGACCAGCAGAAGTTCCGTAGGAAACACCCCTTCCTTCTTTCAGACATCTTAGGAAAACTATAGTTTAGAAGGGCCTTTGCAATATGAATTTTCTGTTTTTAACTAATCAGTATTTATTAGTGGTCTATGGGTGCTTTAAATTATGATTTTGTGAATGCTTTTTGGTGGTTTTATTCTTATATGTTGTATACCATCTTGATATATATTTCTATGAAAGTGCAGATTATAAATATGTTAATTAACAAACAAACAGACATCTGGATAGATTGTTGTCAAGCCTACTCTGCTGAAGCAATGTTTAGACTTGTTTTCTGTATATTAAAAGCAGATTAAAAATAATTGCTTCCATACTCAGTCCTTCAGTGTGCATCTAGCTCTTTATCATCCGAGCTTTTCTTCACCTTTTGTTTGATTTTAGTCATTAAGAGAGCAATCCTAACTATAAGAAGCTGCTGTATTTCAAATTCTGTTCAGGAGCCTCTGGGAGGGGCTGTTGCCAGCTAAGGCAGCAGGTGAGTGTGGGTCTGATTTTGAGGATTTGGCTCTAGGTTGCATGACTGAGTTTGGAAAGACTGAGTCTTTCCTTGCTCCACTGTGCCTCAGAACATCCTACTTTGTGACTTAATGTCAGCATCAATTACATCAGCTAAAGTTCCACTAGCAGAGGCCCAGCTGGATGAGTTGGGGCAAGGGACTTATGCCAGTGCATCTCTAGCTAAGATGAGATGAGGGACTTAAAAAGGTAAAGGCACCCCTGACCATTAGGTCCAGTCGTGGCCGACTCTGGGGTTGCAGTGTTCATCTCGCTTTATTGGCCGAGGGAGCCGGTGTACAGTTTCCGGGTCATGTGGCCAGCATGACTAAGCCACTTCTGGTGAACCAGAGCAGCACACGGAAATGCCGTTTACCTTCCCGCTGGAGCAGCACCTATTTATCTACTTGCACTTTGACGTCGCAGGGATTCGAACCGCCGACCTTCTGATCGGCAAGTCCTAGGCTCTGTGGTTTAACCCACTTATGCTAGTGTAAAAAAAAAGGTAAAGGTAAAGGACCCCTGGATGGTTAAGTCTAGTCAAAGGTAACTATGGATTTGTGGCGCTCATCTCGCTTCAGACTGAAGGAGCCAGCATTTGTCCACAGACAGCTTTCCAGGTCATGTGGCCAGCATGACTAAACTGCTTCTGGCACAACAGAACACCATGACAGAAACCAGAGCAGCGCATGGAAACGCCATTTACCTTCCTGCCGCAGTGGTACCTATTTATCTACTTGCACTGTTGTGCTTTTGAACTGCTAGGTTGGCAGGAGCTGGGACCAAGCTCACCCTGTCACGGGGATTTGAACCGCCAACCTTCTGATCAGCAAGCCCAAGAGGCTCTGTGGTTTAGACCACAGAACCAACCACGTCCCTGTAGTCCTCATTGAGCCCAGGTTTAGCTGGGAAAGCTGAAAATCCGCCAGATGCAAACTCTTTCATCCAGGCAGGTTTGGTTTGTGCTGTCATTTACTTATGACATGAATATGCTGTTATTGTTATTGTAGTAGTAGTAGTAGTAGTAGTATACAAAGCAGTGACCAGACAAGGAGTGCAGAGAGAAGAAATGCCACGGTTTACCTGTAGCAGCAAAAGCAGACACCTTCATCTGCCCTACCCGCAATAAAACATGTATCTCTTATATCGGTCTTTGGCTTTAAGCCTTGCCAATTACACTGAAGAAAATAGGATGGTTCCTAAAGTATACACCTCAACTGCCAAAGGCCAGGGCAAAGAGGTTTGTCTCCCGCATACAGTGAAAACTGCATAACGTATGTACCAGACATATGGTAGGGAGGGAATACTACAGCTTAGGTGTTGCCATAGAGAAGGCCTTATTCATAATGGGACATTATATTATTCTGCATTGTTATACAAAAATAAAGCTTCTTAAAATAAATAGTATGTAAAACAAACTACTTAGAAATTCTGAGGAGTATGATAATACTTGAAATAAATACCTCTCTCTAGTTTCCCTTTTTATTATGTCTTTTGTGTACATTTAGCTTAAGTACAGGACGCACATTGCTTTTTACATGTTGCAGAGCATCTAGAGGGTTTTGTTTTGTTTTGTTTTTTGTTTTTGTTCTTGGGCAACTATTAAATGATGACAATGGTGATGAGTTTCTTTACCCAGGCCCTGACATGAGTCATGGGGCCTCATAAAGTCAGCTGTCAAAAGCTACTTGGCTGAGGTCCCAAGCCCACTACATCATGCAGAGTGGATTCCAATGAACAGCTGTGAGACAGAAACTGCAACACATTTTTTTTTACACAAATGCCCCACATCCCTGTGCCTTCACGACAGCTTGCACACTGGCTGACCCAAAGTTTAACACGGTCTCATTCCCCTTTGCAAAAAATTATAGACTATGATGAGCTATGCTGTTATCACCAGACTATGAGTTGTCAAGACATTCAAAAAGAAGGTCTGTGTGAGAAAATGTAAAATACAAGGTGTGACCAGAAAGTCTGGTGAATGGTCACAGAAATTGGACAGCGGGAAGTATTTGAACATACAATTGGCATTGGAAACCCACAAAATGCTCACAATTGTGTACGGAGATGAAGCTGTAACTCAAAAGACAGTGCATGAGTGGTTTAAGCATTTATGTGAAGGGTGGCAAACCATCGAAGATGACCCTCTGTCTGGCAGACCGTCGACGAACCAAACGGCGGCAAATGTTGACAGAGTTTGTGAGTTACTGATGTGGGATCATCGTTTGTCCGTCCAAATGATGGCAGAAGAATTGCATATTCTGCATGAAATCGTTACTGAGTTGTCCCACCCTCCATATTCTCCCAATCTGGCCCCACCGGCCTTCTTTCTTTTTCCAAAACTGAAATCTGCCCTGAAAGGGCACAGATTTCCCAACATTTCACACATCCAAGCTGCTGTGACGAGGGAACTGAAAGCAGTACAAAAAGAGGACTTCTCCAGAGGTTTCCAACAGTTCTATGAACGTTGTCAACGGTGCATTGTATCAGAGGGAGCCTACTTTGAAGGCCTGCAAGGTATGTATGTTTGAATATTTCTTGCTGTCCGATTTCTGTGACCATTCACCGAACTTTCCAGTCACACCTTGTATATGTGGTGGCTCCACTGCCTCAGTTTGGGGCTGAATCTTAGAGAAATAGTGACGACTTCCAAACTTATTTAGCAAGATGTGGCAGTCTGTGGCATCCATGGAAGTTGCCTGATTGCAGCCCTTGCTTATCACTTCAGTGCGCTCTCACATGTAATGCAGGACGAGCCTGTCCATTTTCACTTGACAACTGCTAGATGCCACAAAGAGGCATTACAGCTGGTGAAATTATTGGTCATTATGATTGTTGTTAACCACTCAGGAATCCTAAGGGTGTAAGCAAATAGCTGACAACATGAAATAGCAAAAGCTGTGCATAACTGCTGAACAGTTTTCCCTTCCTGGGTGCATCTGGGTTCCTTTGGCTGGATCTAGTGAGGACCAGCAAACATATCCATCACACAGTTAGCTTCCCATGGGAAACATAAGGAGGTTGCCTGGGAAAAGAAGACTTCCTGTGTTCTCAGTTCCACACTATAGGATGCAAATAGAACTGGGTGGAGATGCCACCTGGGCACATCTTCAAAGTCCCAGGGTCCCATGTGAAAACAAGCGGCTGGTGATGGAAATGCTTATAGGCACATATGCAAGGAGGCTGATATATTTTCAGCTTATGGACAAAGTTTTCAGTGTATACATGCGGTCCTGCAGCAGTGGAAATTGCACACAATAGGCAGGGGAGAAGGAATTCAGTAAGAAATGACATCATAGACATTTTAAGGAAGGGAAACTGGGAGGGGGAAGATGACTAGTGTGTTTCTACAAGGATGCAGTGCATCATATCATTATGATAAATATAAAAGCTGAATTCCCAGTTACTTGGCTTATTTGGGGGGATTTCAGTGCTTGTGCAAATTATTCAGAACATTGTTGCTTCAGGGGAAAGTGTTCTCAACGTCTTTCTTTCCAAGCGGAGCTAGCTGAGAGATATTCATGAAAGATTCACCAGGGCCAATTTTTCTAGGAGTATAAGCAAAAGCCACATCAATATTTCAATGTCTCAAAAAATGTGACGATTCTCCTGCCTTGAGTCGATGCTTAGAAACCATTGAATTTTAATGGAATGAACATTTCTGGAGAGGTTCCTTATGAAAATTTATAGGAGGCAAGCAGGCTTTCCTCCCGCCCCCCTCTCTCTGCTAACTAATATTTTGAGAACAATAATGTTTTACAATATTGCGAGGTAGGAAACGGTGTTGGAAGGAGGCTGACTGGTGATCTTTTCATCATGGTCCTTGTAGACTGCTAGTTTCCCAGGCAGTTTCAGCTGTCACAGTTGCTTAGAGTTCACTGGGCTGTTTTTAGTTACTCATTCAAATATTCATAAGAACCGAGGGCTGCAGTTTGCTGTCTGGTAACAACTTCATTTTCTGCTCACACAGAGCTTGTCCTTGTGGGAGGCTGTTCTCTGCCCCGATTGGCTCTCGTGCAGTCACATGGCCTTTCAAGGATAATGGAGTTTCCTTGGGAGTAGGTGAAAGAAGCATGTTCTACCTTTTATCTTTGCTTGGCTGAACGATGAAAATGATTGCAGGCGACAGTTATGGATTATCAAAGAGATGTGAAATGATCAAACCTATATCAAGCACTGGTTTGTGCTACGAGAGAAAGCGCATCCTTTAATTATTTACCGGGTGGGATAGCTCACACCTCAGGAAACCTTAAAACGGTCACAGTTTTGTGCAAATATTTACTTAACAATATTGTAGTTGAAACACAGTAATGAAAATAGGTGTAATTTTGTGCAGTGTTCATAGGGAAGGCCAATGGACTGTGACATTTCGCTGCATGGGAGCGGAATCGCAGGAGCGCTTGCCTTTTATTGCATTAAAGCTCTTGTTACATTAACCCTTCAGGGTAGCGCAGAAATTAGCAGAAAGGGAAGGATCTGATCATCAGTTTAGAGCTTAAAGATTATCACAGCATAAGCAGCAAAATCACTTATTCAACAGAATTAGCATTTTTAATAAAATACCTACACACAGCAAGCTGTAAATAGTCCAGGAGGAGAGCTTTTTGCATTTAGGAATGAGGGAGAAATTAGTTTCATTTAAAGCCAAACCTACCTAATTTGCACTCCATAGAGGGGGAAATGCAGACCAAAATGCAAGCATCCTTCAAATTTGAAATTCTTCCAATTTTTCAGGGCTGTTCTTCAACTAAGTAACATATACAAAAAAGCATGTACTGGGGTAGAGTGTGCATAAAAAAGCAACTATTATGAAAGAAAATGTATATAATAGAGACAATTGCATGCAAAAATGTGTATACAGTGGTACTTCGGGTTATGAACTTAATTCGTTCTGGAGGTCCGTTCTTAACCCGAAACCGTTCTTAACCTGAAGCTGAAATGGAGACTGGAAAAGCAGGAAATGGAGAGAGGCCAAAATAGGCAAATTTCCCCATGAAAGACATGTAGATAGGTCTTATCTTTCAAAGGTCTCAGAAGAGTGCTATGTAAGGGCAAAACACCTACTGCACTGTTATTTTAAGCAATTAAATGGTATTGTTGCACACCACTCAATCTGAGTGGTGCAAGATTCCAGGGATTCCAGACCCGAGGTTCGTGTTTCCTTCGGAAATGAGGCACAGCAAAGATTGTGGTGTCTTTATTATATATGGCTTATTTATACATGTATACAACCTGGGCCTGTGATGGATGGTTCACAGCACCAACAAGGTCTTGTTTCTCTGACAGCCACATCCTTGGAGTCAAACAGACATCAAATATTGCTCTGTCTCTCTGCCTTCTCCTAGCTTGCTGCTTTACTTCTGGCCCACATCGCTGCAACTATCAACTCTAAATGCTTGCTCTGTCTTCATAACTATCTACTAGATGAGGGAGGGTCCTCACTCATTTGCCATCTTCCAAAGAGCCCCTTCCTTTGTTCTCCTTAATGGCCCATCACCTAGGCTGTCACCTCACTGGGAGGCCAGTCTGACTATTCCAAGAATTAGAAGCTTTGATTAACTTTCAACACTTAGAAGGGATCAGAAGGGTCTCGGCACACAGCGTAACAGCCCAAACTCATAACAGTATGCACTTACTTGCACAATAGCACCAGTATTTTCCACGTTCCCTCTTTATCCCACTAACATTTCATCTTATCAGCAGAGACATAGGATATAAGGGACTGAGGTAGTTGCAAGTGACCCACCTAGCTCAAAGTATACTCCTTTTATCTCAGGTTAATTTGTGTTGATTAATATGCCACCGATTTATTTTATGCAGAGAACTAGCATATGGTTTAATATATTTCTCTTAATTATAATAATGATGATGATGATATGTTTGCCCTGTGCTGAAGGCTTTGAATGGGAAACATTACATAACTCATAACTATTCATCAGAATTCAGACCATGCAAAGGTAAGCATGAGCAATTCTACACAATACACACACACAAGGTAGCCCTGATGGTTAAATATAAGACTGAGGGAAATAGCAAACACTGGGAAGATGCCAGGTTATGGTGTAAAGGAGACAGAGAAGGAGATATAGTCAGGGTTCAAGGGATCCGTCTAATCCCACAAATATTAAACAATGTGATCACCTGGGGACAAACTCCTAAAACAGGAGTGGCGAACCTCCAGCCCACAAGCTGGTTTTATTCAAGTTTCACGTGCCTGGCTTTTATTGTATTGCTGCTTTATTGTATTTTGTTACATTTTATTGTGCTGGCATTACAGCTGTTAGTCACCTTGAGCACTATTTGGTGAACAGGCAGGATACAAATTTAAGAAAGAAATTAACCATGTCTGTTGCAGGTAAACTTCATGGATATTCCACTGCAATAGGATTAAAGCAGTCTAGCAACTTTGACTGATACAGAAAGTGACAGATTTCTTCCTGATGAGGGTCCTTGTTTTCTGGGAACATGTTATGCAATTTTTGCTTACCTGCCAATGAGGGCATGTGGATATGTGAACATGAACACACACTTACATGCATGCAAACACACACACACACACACACACACACACACACTTTTCATCTTTCCTATTCTATCTCTAGAATTATTTGTAGTACAGACAGTGCTCTACATATAAACTAGCCAGATTTAAAATGCCCCCCCCCCCAGCTGGGAACACAGCCACTTCCTTTTGTGGTGAGGGAACAGCCATTCTGTTCCAGTCAAAACCAAACACACATTTAGAGCCTTGAACAAAGGAAAATGCTGGCAGTGGCAGAGGTGGTGAGAAATTTAGAGTATGTTAATAGCAGAAGGGGAAAGGGTGAAGCACGGCTGTCTCCCACCACCAAGACCAACTCTCTGCTCTAAATTCCTCCCTCTTTGTGCTGCTTTTCACTTTACAATACAATGTCAGAGCTGAGTCGCGTAGCTTTGTGTGGTGTATGTAGGTAGCTCCTATAGATAAAGCATTACCCCTGTGTAACTGAAGCCCCAATTTCTCGAGCGATTTGCAAAATAGGTAGATCAGCCGTGGGTTCTGCAAACACTTTGCTAAAATGTGAGTCTTCAAATGCAAAGAAAATGTGAAAAGCAGTTTGATGAACAAAGGAGGTGGGAGAAGCAATTGTTCTAGGTGCAGCCATGAGCATGGCAGACATTATGAAGGCATGGTCAGAAGAGGAGCAGTAAAGGGATCCGACAACATTGGGGCAGCTGAAAGTTTGCACCATGCAGTTGCTGGCTAAACTACAAAACAGAAAAGGCAGCAGAGAAACCTTATTTCTAAGCTAAACAAAGGATGGGAAAGATGCTATGAGCACTTCTTCATTCTGCCTCATCCTCCGATGAAACAAAACCTTGTGAAGGTAAAACCCTACCGCTGCTGCCACCAGAAAAAAAAAAAAAGGATTACAGTTTCATTGCAAATATAAGATAAAACCATCCCTGGAAGGGCAAAAGCAAAAAAAAAAGAAAAGAAATAATGTTATTTGCTCATAACACCCACTATCACAGCTACAGCAAAGAGACTGTCAGCATTTCTATTACAGTGCCATATTTCAGGGGCTTATAACCAGGCCATGAAAAGATGCTCTGAAAATTGAATCCAGAACACAGGCTGTCTTTAGCTGCAACTTATATATTACTCTCAGACCTGCAAGGCTGGATGCCGTGAACACGAAATACGAATCGTAAACAAGACCCAGCTAAATCATAGCAGGTGCATTGATGCGGTATTAAGTTAAGGATGTCACAAGCCTGGCTGGCTGATCTTTCATTTATGGTCTAGTTTTTCTCCCATTTTAATAACAGGACATTGAATAGGAAAGGAAAAGGGGGGGGAGCAACCCACAAACCTCTCAAAATAATTTGAAATATTATCATGGTTCACACCATCACACTTAACAGTGCACTTGTAGAACACGTGTGTGTGTGTGTGTGTGTGTGTGTGTAAGCTATCTAGATTTCTCTGAACACCATTTCATCACACTTTTAGCCTCTTCCAATCTGACACTCTCTAGGTGGCTTGCAATACCATGCCCATCAGCCTCAGACAGCATGACCAATGACCAGGGACAATAATTGTAGCCATCAGAATGTCTCTAGCCCAATCTTGCAAATAAACCCATGCAAGTTAGCAGACTACTAAAATAAAAATCTCCTAGCCTTCCCATCCTAGCTACAGAGAAAAGAAATTCCGTTCATCTGGGGGAGGGAGAGATACTTCCTTCTGACAGTTTATTTCAAGATGCTGGCTGTAGTGTACCTTGACTATGTGCTCTCTCAATCCTTGTCCCTCGGGTCTTTACTTCTTCTTCTTCTTCTTCTTCTTCTTCTTCTTCTTCTTCTTCTTCTTCTGCGATCACTCATAGCCAAGTAAGATTGTCTTCCATAAACACGAGGTTGGATTTTTGGAAGACGCCTGTGCGTGAATTTGTTTTTTTGTGTGCAGATCAGTGAACGCTGACCAACACACAGTCTTCGCAGCAGGGCTCTGTTCCGATGTTATGAAGCAGTCGCGACAAACCGGTAGATTCCTATCTGCTGCAGCCTTCATCTGCCTTCACAGCCGTTGTAACATACCGCTTGTTATCATCCGCCTGTTCTGCCATTGAGGACTTCTTGGATCATTCTTTGTCTAGCTCCTTCCCTTTGACCACACCGCCTTGGGTGACCCTGCTGGGAGTGCGAGATTCCCGACGGCTTCGCTCACAAGGGTCATAGGCACATGCAAGCCCACTCACCACGACAAGGTGATGATCCAGCGAGTCTGGGTGGCAACCCGTGGCTGGTTGGGTGTGATTGGCTCTACTTTACACAAGGGGGTGGTCCCCACTGCCCTTAGAAAAACAGTGGTAAAGCTAATCCTAAATAAGCCCACCTTGGACCCAGTAATTTATGATAGCAAATGCCCCATGCTGAGGAAAGGCAATTGGGAAGATGGTGCTGGAGAAACTGCATAGGTTCTTGAGGGATACCAATTATCTAGACACATTCCTGTATGGGTCTAGGCCTGGTTTGGCGACAAACTTGGCCTTGGTCTCCCTGATGGATGACCAAGAGAAAGAGAGAGAGGAGTGCTGCTTCGCTTCATCTCCCCTCTAATCTCTCTGAAGCTTTTGATACCATTGATTATGACAGTGCTTCAAATCTCAGCTCCTGTGGAGCTTCCAGAGCTTGGCACTGGGGAAGTGCTGTTCAGTGTCCCTTTGGCACCCCTGTCCCTCTAGCTCAGTATGTTTGACACTGACTAGCAGCTGCCCTCCATGGTTACAGAGAGGACACATTCCCAGCATGACTTGGAGTTGCCCAGAATTGGGGACTCAGCCACATTCAGGCAATTACCGTATTTGTCCATGTATAAGACACCCCTTATTTTGGGGGACTCAAAATTAAGAAAATGCACTGTTCACTATCCGTTTATACTACGACCTCTTATTTTAAACTTCAAAAGTTTAGGAAAAAATATAGTCTTATACACAGAAAAAATACAGTATATTGTTATAACTGCGTTATAAACATGCGACACCAGGTGGCACTGTAGAGTTTGATCCTTCAGCAATGTGATTTTCCATTATGTGCTTTAGAATGCGTTTTCCTGTAACACTTTTTTATGTGTCTACATCCAGCCTGCCACTATCTGCCTGAAAAGCAGACCACTGAGCTACAGCTTCCTAAGGCGGTTGCATCTGTCTGGTAGGGTTGGTTCTATGTTCACATCTGTCAGACTTTGGGGAACCCAATTTCTCCCACGGTAGCAGCCAAGAAGCAGAGAAGCAATTAAAAGTTCTTACCACGTAATTTACTAATATTCACAGGAAGAGACGGAGGAATGCAGCTTTCTGCTGCTGAGCTCTCTGTTCCACTACTCTCAATGCACACCTGGAGAGTGGGGGTCAGGAATGCTTTCCAAAGACCCTGAGTCTGTCAGCTGTCTCTCCCCTAGTGCTTCTTCTTCTTCCTGCTGTTCCTCTTCTAAAATTTCCCAGCTTCTCCTCTCTGCAGCCTCTGAACTATGGCCTTCTGCAAACCACTGATCTAAATCTACACTGTCCTCCTGTTCTCAGGAAGGTTCACCATTCCTCCTCAGTCCAGTCCCTGACAGCATCTTCTGAGACACAGTTGCCTTTCCCCCCTAGTCAGTAGCCCATCATTAGACCAATGTTTCACCCAAGCTCAGTATTCCAGCTGCAAAGGTGACCTCATCTGGATTCTTCAATAGAAAATAGATAGTAAACAGAAAGGATATAGTAAACTACTAAAGAATACTCCATTGCTTTCATTGATTCCCAGTCTCTAAGCCCCGATGACTAATTCACATTAGCATACATTGCAATAAAAATAAATAAATCTTACAGATTTTCAAATTCTAATCCAATATCAAGTTAATGATTGGGACCAAGGGAGTGAAATTGCACGGATGAGTTTCTCCTTACATAATGGAGCCTGATAATTTTCTGTATTACATGAACTGCTGTGGGAATTCTATGACTCTGCATTATTCAGAGGACCATAACTGAAGCCTAGGATAGTCCCATCTCATTAAAATGTATAGCTGCTTTCCAGGGGTGTTTTTATTTTTATACGGATAAATCCTATGATAGCATTTAAAATACACAAAAGCTAAGCCTTTGTATTGATGCTGAAAATTGTGAACCAAGATCTATTCACACCCAGCAACATGGGTAGGAATTTCATCCAACTGTGACTGCCAGCATGAGGCAAAGCCTTTATATGTTGTATTTATATTGTATGTGTATGAGGTAGTCATGAACTCTATGACTGGCTGAAGCAATTCACAAACATTCCAATTGCTCAGGGAACTGAGCTGCCAGGATGCTTGAAGTCCAGCTGCTATGAGAGAAGGAGAAGTTATCAGTTTTGCTGGGATTGACCTAGAAGAGTAGATAGTAGGATGGGCAGGTAAGTGGGTGGAGGGCCCAGGTAGCAAAGGAAGCTGCACTGCAGGAAACCCAGAGCTGAAGGAAGAAGTGCAGGCAATGCGATATAGGAACACAGGAAAGAAGCACAGACAAAGGAGCATCATGAGAACTGGATTGGATTGGAACTAAATTTGTCATTCCCTCCTGACTTTCTTTTCAGTGCTGCATCTGGCTCCCCCCCCCCCCCAGTCTGGCTTGCCCTTCATTTCCAATTTAACCTTTGATCCAGAGTTCCCTAGGAAGAGGGACTGATTTTTAAATCACTTTGGGAATTGTAGTTCTGTGAAGGGAATAGGGGCGCCCTAATAAATCTCAGCACCCTTAACAAACCACAATTCCCAAGGGTGTTTTTGGAGCAGAGGGAGACATGACTTTATACAAATGGTATCCTAGTAACAGTGGTACCTTGGTTCCCAAATGGCTTGGCTCCGAAACAAATCGGTTCCCAAACGCCACAAACCTGGAAGTAAGTGTTCCAATTTGTGAACGTTTTTCGAAAGCTGAACATCCCACGTGGCTTCCAATTTTTTTAAAAAATGTTTTTTATTAACAAACCAATCAAATCACATTAGTTCCAAATTACAGTGGTGCCCCGCAAGACGAATGCCTCACAAGACGGAAAACCCGCTAGACGAAAGGGTTTTCCGTTTTGGAGGTGCTTCGCAGGACGAATTTGCTATGGGCTTGCTTTGTAAGACGAAAATGTCTTGCAATTCCTGGGGGGGGGGTTGCTCCCCACCCCCTTTTTCTAAGGCACTAAGCTGCTAATAGCCTTTTAGCAGCTAATCCGCTAATCCCTTAAGCCTTTAATAGCCGCTAATAGCCGCTAAACCGCTAATAGCGCTAATCCGCTAATGGGCTTGCTTCGCAAGACGAAAAAACCGCTAGACAAAGAGACTCACGGAAAGGATTCTTTTCGTCTTGCGAGGCACCACTGTACAAAACCTAATTTTAATTTTTTGTTGGTGGTAGCCATGCTTCAAGCTCAGAAAGGGGTCCAATCATCTCTTATTTCTGCTGCTTTGATGTTCACTGTTCTGTCCATTCATCTCTTTGTTGTTTTCCTTTACAAATCATCTTTCAATTTTCTTGTTGTAGTGCCCACACCCCCTCCTTCTTTTGAACTCGGAGGTGATTTATAGGCAACCGCAGACGAGGCAGTGTTTTCCCATTCTCCCTGGGAAGACTCGGGAGGCTAAATACTCCCATATTAGCCTCTTAATTACCTTGTGTGAGCCGTAGAGATGGTATTGTCGGCCATCTTCCAATGTGTCCCTAGCGGCCCCTCCCACATGGCTTCCGATTGAGTGCAAAAAGCTCCAGTAGCCAATCGGAAGCTGCACCTTGGTTTTCGAACAGTTTCGGGAGTTGAACAGACACCAGGAATGGATTAAGTTTGAGAACCAAGGCACCACCAAGGAACTTTAAAAATGTATGATATAAATGTGACTCGCGATAATATTCTTGAGCTTAGTGGCAGCTGGTTGAGGTGGGGCACCACTCCTCAACCAGCTTGCAAACAGACTGTATCACTGGCATCTACAGGAGGCAGAGGGGCAAGGTGTTCAGAGCTTGGTGTTGCCCAGATGCCCAATGGCAAGGGAAGTAGGTTGACTCCATCATGCTGCATTGCACAGAGCCTTGCTCCCCCTACCTTGCCTCTGCTTCTCTCCCTCCGGTAAGCACCAGTGACTCACCAGTCTGGAGGCTGGGAGAGCAGAGATGCCTCAATTCTTCCACCCCACCAGCCACTATTTCAAAACATTAAGATAAAAGCTCACTGCTCTTATGCTGATCTGGGTATTCTCTCCCCCCCCCCCTTAGAGTATTATATGTACAAAAACTTACTCCACGAGTTATGGCTTTTATATTTTACACCTTGTTAATAAGAAATACAAAATCACAGATGTGCAAGACTCCGTACAATGAAATATTTCTATGTTAATAGCAAAATAATGATTGCACTAAGAAAATGTTTACAGTGCTACAAAAAAGCAATAACTACTTAGTATTAACATTTAGAGAGAAATTCAATGTGCTCTAGTGAATTGGCATTCCAATCCCTTATCATTTTTTTTATTTATTTAAAAAACTGAATGCACTTTTATCTGTATCATAAGCCATCCTGCTGAAAAAGTTTAAATGACACCAATTTCTTTCTCTTTCCCCTACAGTCAAACTGCACGGAGTAGAAACTCTGGTGCACAAGGCAGTCGAATGCTGTCAAATGTATTAAAATATATCACACAAAAAAAAATTGGCAAGCAGGCAGTATCATAAACAAACCTGCTTAGCATCTACACTTCCTGGTAATCTTTAGGGAAGCCATGACTTTTGAAGTAGTAGAATAGTGTTTTGAATGTATGGTGTGGATATTTCCTAATTCCGCCTTAACTGTGTGGCATAGTGAGTAAGAAATACCAATATTTTCCTTTTTAATCTCGTATCTTCCTTCTCTACAAATAGGTGGTGCAGAGCAGGGCTTTTTCCCTGGTGGCACCTGACTTGCAGAATGCTTTCCTGCTGAGATGCAAATCTCCAATCAAGGCAATCCCTTCATCTCTCAACTTGATTCCTGTTTTAATTACTATGCTGTTTCAATGCGATTGTTTTCTTGTGTCATTCTGGATGCCTTTAGTTCAATGTTTTAATGAGTTTTCCTTATTGTGTATTTTAATGATGATGTTCAGTCTAATATTTGAGGAACTGGCTTTTATAGATTACAAACTGCTTAGAAGCCTATTTTGGGATTAAGCGGTATATAAATTCAACTATAATAACCATAACCTTAATTGATCTACAACCATACATTTGCACTCAATACAGGCTAATTTATACCATGCACTATATTAGAAAAATCAAGGTGCGGTGGTGTTTTAACAGATTTATGATGAGCAAAAAACAGGAGGTGAAAGGAAAACGGTAAGTAAGAAATTAGATTCAAGTAGGTAGCCATGTTGGTCTGATGCAGTCGAAATAAATTAAAAAATTGTCCAGTAGCACCTTTAGAAACCAACTAAGTTTGTTCTGGGTATAAGCTTTCATGTGCCTGCACAATTCTTCAGATACCATTCTTATTTTTTAGTAAATAAGAAAGATACAAAGAAGGTGTGTTGACTGAATGAGGATCCTTGAAGTGCAGCATTATTTTGAATCTATACCATTTTCTTCCTCCCCGACCTTAAAGCATCTGTACTTGTGCAAAATGAATGTGCCCACTGCACTTCAGTACATATTCTTTTTTCTACAAACTGATTATTTCCACCTAAGTGCTATGTAAGTTTGAAGCAGCCCCGGTTTCAATAGGCTTTTTATCAGAGAACTTCCCAGGAATAGTTCCCTACAGCATTTCATATACGATTTGCCAGATAAATTGTGCATGAGTGTATACAAAATGTAACTATGCCGTGCTTCCTAGAAAATGTATTGTATCCCATGTCCAGCAGTGTATAGTTGAGAGGTAGTTATATGCAGGCATGCACGTGTGCGCACACACACACACTGCTCAATTTTTAGGACTCAAAAGCATTTTCATTCCATTTACATTTAAAATTATTTTCTAGAAATGTAGGAGAGGTAGCATATTGAGGATAACATATAGTCTTGCAGTGCCACCTAGTTTTTAAATGTGGGTATATCCAGTGTCCAACATTTCTACTTTATATGTGGATAGAAACCCAGCACAGATGGATTCATGGAATAATAAAATTGTAAGAGTTAGAAAGGACCACCAGGATCATCTAGTCCAACCCACTGCAATGCAGGAATTCTTGGTCCAACATGGAGCTTGAATCCACAACCCTGAGATTCACAGTCTTATGCTCTACCAACTGAGCTAACCCAGCCCAAAGAGATGTAATAATAATAATAATACACATAGATATAACGGGACTGGAATAGTTCCAGATGATACACAACCAAATAGCTCAGTCGTAACCATGTTTACTCATGTTGACTTCAGTAGGAACCACTCTGAAATAAATGTGCACAGTTCAGCCGTAGCAACGTTCTGCCGGTATAGCAAAAGTGAGTATGGGGTGGGGGTGTTCCAGAAACACTTGCCAATCTGACCTGGTAGAAGCATTTGCTAATAGATGGGGAAAGGCAGCCCTAACACTAGATAAACTGAGGCAGCCATCTCAGGTGATCTGAGCTGCCACGAAATGGTAAATGATTACTATGGGCAACTAAACAGTTCCTCTAGCACAAGTGCTTGGGGCTGCACAGTGGAGCTTTTTCTCTTTCTCTGCTCCCTACATGCCCCCTATGTGCCCCCTAAATGTGTTCTGAAGGTCCTCCCAACCCTCTGGAGAAGATATGTGGGGAGGGGGCTTGCATTAGCAGAAAGGTTTAATTGGTTGCCACCCTTTATTATTATCGTTTTATTTTTACTCCTAGGCTTGTGGCAGTGGCGTAGCGTGGGGGGTGCAGGGGGGGCGGCCGCACCGGGCACAACATCTGGGGGTTAGGGTTAGGGGGCGCAAATCCACGGGTTAGGGGGCGCAAATTACTTGCCTTGCCCCGGGTGCTGACAACCCATGCTACGCCACTGACTTGTGGGATTTTCTGCATCAGGCACCACACTAGATAAATCAGCCTTGGGTACTATGCACCATTACTCAAGGCAAGAAGCGCCAATTGCTGCTCCACCCCAGGCAGCAAAAGGGTTTAAGGTGGTGTTCCCCACAGGTTAGTATGAAATCTTTCTTTTGTGGAGTTGCAATGGTGGGAGCCATTCTACATGGGGGCAAAACAGTGAGTTTAAGCATCCATGTTTACCAAAAAGACAGGTGATAATGGTTCAGATGGATTTGCTGTCACCTGTAATCACACCCCCTCCCATTAGGAATGCACTCTTTGAAAGTGGTTCTAAGACAGTCTGGCAGGTTTTTGATCTTGAACCTGCCTTTGCACCGAGCGCTCATCAACCTATCAGTCCGCCCACCTACACCCTGTGCAGAGTTGTTATTTAAATCTTCCCAACAATGCTTTTCCAAACAGCTAATATTACAGCATGTGTCACAGCACCATGGTAACTTTCATTACTTTGAAAGGCATTTAGAACAATTGGCTTGAACGGTGATCACAGGTGGGCTAGACTTTGATTACCTTATTTTGTATCTGGGAACATGATCACTCCAGTAATCATCACGCTTCCTTCAAAAGCTGTACTAGTAGAATAGGGTGTTATTCATATTCATTATGGCTTTATGATAATGCAATTGGAAGATTTTGCACCGAGCTGGCTTCAAGGTTATGAAACAAATATTGGAGACTCTGTGCACGCTCCATCTCAAAACAATTAATGCAGCTGAGTTTTGTGCTAACCTTTATGACTGCAATATGCAAACCACGTACACTGCCATATTTCATACGAAGGTTGCCTTGTGGGTTTTGCTTAAGCTACCACCCAAATATAGCAACCTCCATCTGCCAGATTTTGGGGGCCCTCAGCACATTGCCACTGATGGGCCCTCCAACCAGATATATCTCCTGCTAAAACCCAACAAGATTTTGAAATATATGCATTACATGACCCACTAGGGTTACATGCATATGCTGAGAATATTATCTACTCTGCCTTCCTTCACCTTCCATGCTGCTGCCTTTGTCCATTCTACCCAGTCTCCACCCTGGACAGCAGACAGAGGTAGGAAAAAGCAGCTCTAGAAAGTCATAGCTCTCGTGTTATATCTCAGAAGGCCATGTGCCAATCTGAGCTCTGACTTTGCTCACTGGCTAAAACCCTGTAAGGTAGGGGGGGGTCTACCAGCCAGTCTAATTTATTTAACAGAAACAAAGGTAAGGAGAGTGAGGAGCTCATCTTTTGTGACCTTGCCCCTCCAATACCACAGCCCCCTTCTGCCCACCTGTTAGTGACCCTGTCTTCACTGCTTGCCTTGGTCCTAGCTGTGGGTTGCAGCCCAGGGTCACCGAGGAGATTAATTTCATTATCTAATCTGGGGCAGCGTCCTGGCTGCCTGGCACCACCAAAGGAGGAAGGAGGCTGTGCTGAGTCCTTCTACCCTCTAGATCTGCTCTCCGCCCTGCAATCTGAGGCTCTCCTCTTCATTAATCTGGAGGAGCCCTTCCTCCCCAGCCTTAAGAAAAAGGAAAAGCCTTTTTTTAAAAAAATGTTCTTTTGGCATGGGCTGGACTAGAGAGAACCACTTGCAACTGCGGGTGGTTGTCCTTTCTCCTGCTGCACAGCTCCTTGCTGGGATTTAGCACTTGTCCTGCATCTGTTGCAAATAAGCCATGTTCAAATATATAAAAGGATGTCACATAGAGGAGGGAGAAAGGTTGTTTTCTGCTGCTCCAGAGAAGCGGACACGGAGCAATGGATCCAAACTACAAGAAAGAAGATTCCACCTAAACATTAGGAAGAACTTCCTGACAGTAAGAGCTGTTTGACAGTGGAATTTGCTGCCAAGGAGTGTGGTGGAGTCTCCTTCTTTGGAGGTCTTTAAGCAGAGGCTTGACAACCATATGTCAGGAGTGCTCTGATGGTGTTTCCTGCTTGGCAGGGGGTTGGACGCGATGGCCCTTGTGGTCTCTTCCAACTCTATGGTTCTATGATTCTAAGTGACCTCTCAGCGTTTTATTCCCACTTGCTGAACCTTTTCTCCAGCCCGCTCCCACCCCGCAACCCCGCCAGAGGTTAATTCTACCTGGTAGGCTGGTGAATTCATATTTCCCCCATAAACTGGTCCCTTTAAATTTCCACAAGGTGGGAACAAGGCCCTGGGAGGGAGGGAGAACGTATTTGCTCCAAACCTGAACAAATTTGATTCATTGATTTATTTGCAATTTTAAAGATAAGTTTAGGGTAGAGAGCCTAAAAGCCTCACCCTGCCTCGATTTCCCAAGAAGCAAGTCTTACTGAGCCTAAAGGGACCAGTTTCCAGATAGCTTGCAAGGATGATAGTCTAGTCTACTCAAAAAGTAAGTCTCATGGAGTTCAAGTCACAATGCATGAAATACCACAAAACATACAAAACCATGTAAAAGTGAAATGAAGAAAACCTAGATCTAAAAGGGAACCACAGCATTCTTGGGCTTGCATTTAGACGCATTGATTATTTTGCTATTCTCACCACTTGTTCCAGCTCCACTGAAGCCATTATCAGGTCAGGAATTTAGCTCCTGTAAAAGGGTAGGCTGGTCTCCATCATGCAGCCTTTCACCAGCTGAATATTTCAAGATTTTCATTACCGTCATAAGGAAGCATTAAGAGTGATAGAACAATCAGTCAGCAAAAAAATCTATTACTCTTTATGGAAAAGTGGCCATTACAGTCTCACCCAAAAAGTTTTTCATTTCCTGAGTGACCAGACAGAACTTTCTGGGGATGTGGAGGAGGGAAAAGCTGTCATTTAGATAATCCTGTGCATAGCACAAGATGGATGCAAAGAAAAGGAATATGTTTCAAAGGATTTTGAGATGTTTCTGATGAGTAACATCCCAATAGCTGAACACTGGTCCATCTAACACCACAGAAAGTTTTTAACTATAACTGTATTTAGAATAATTCTTTAAAAAATCTCACCGTGGACGTTTTTGCTGCTACATTATTGCCACTAATATGTGCATTTTTATGTACACTTTACCTTAGTGTATGCATTTTTTCTGCACATCACAGCGTTGCCAGATTCAGAGAACTGAAAACTTCAAGCGATGCTTATGTTTCGCTTTGCATATTGTTTCATAAAGTGCAAATTTGGTAGATTCACCTTTAAATGCAAACTGAATTGGATTTCTCCTGCATTCCTTCTTGCAGCGATATAGCAGGCTCAAATCCCTGCGCTCCCTGAAATCCTAAAGACCTTCTGAAGCTCCCCAAGAATAACACAGAAAAAATGGAGGGCCTTTTTTGCAGCAGATGGAAACTTTCAAGCAATCAGAGGACAGATTCCAACCTAGCACTGCTATATGCAGACTCCATGTGTTTAAACTGGATGCAGAGTGCTTCATCTGTTCATTAACAGGTGTAACCTCTTCACAGGTGTTCATTAAAGTGGGTTCAGCCTTAATCCTCTTAAAACTTAAACAGCGAGCTTTCAAAAGAAAAGAAAAAGAAGGGGGAGGCCTAACACTGCCAAGCGCTTCCGTTTGTTTTTTTAAAAACACACTTTAGATAGAAGAATTTCCTCAGTTGTCTTAAAGACCACACACGCTTCTCCTATAAAAATGTTCTGTTGAATAGCTTTTTTTAAAAAAAAAGCAAAAAAAAATCACACCCCAAAACCCTGCATTTTATCTTTGAGGTTTTAGAGGGAAAGTGGCCCATCCGGGAAACATCTAATTCAACCAGTCCCAATTGCTGGAGACAGTGATCTCTTTCTCTTTCTCCTTCTAACACAGAAAAGCTAAAAACACAGCACTCTGTAATTTAAGGGGGACAGGAAGGTGCTTCTGCTGTTGCAAATGCCTTTCAAAGCTCCTAAGCGCTAGATATTAAAGGCATATTCAATAACTAGCATTTTAGGAGCTTGTTTAAGTTATCCAGCCCTTTTCACTGACAAACTGAGCCAAAGAATTCACTAAACAACAACAGACAGTTTAGAAGGAAGAGCCCTATTATCTTAATGGGATGGCTAAATGGATGTTATGATATGAAACTCGCCGGCACCCAAATCCTGAGTGCATTTTACTTGAAAGCAACTCCTGCTAATTTCAAATGTACTTTACTTCCAAATAATTTGTGGCACTTGCTTTCTGAGGTCTCACTTCATTCACGCAGAAGAGCCTTCTGTGATGCAAAAGGGAAGACGTATGTAGCTTCATAGAAGACTAGTGGGGTTGGGGGGCAGTGCCAGGAATTCCAGCAGTAGGAAATGGAGATGCTAAGCTATCTATAGAAAGTAAGCAGATAACACAATGGTTAGCAAGGAAAGCATCAATAAACTTTCTGGTAACATAAGAAAAAAACACGGGACCCCAAACCCTGATGCCTACTGAATTATTTTTTTCAGTATTCCAGCAGTTATGTTAATTGAAGCCTGATTTTCTAGTTTTAACCTTTTCTATACAGTGGTACCTCAGGTTACATACGCTTCAGGTTACATACGCTTCAGGTTACAGACTCTGCTAACCCTGAAATAATGCTTCAGGTTAAGAACTTTGCTTCAGGATGAGAACAGAAATTGTGCTCCGGCAGCACAGCGGCAGCAGGAGGCCCCATTAGCTAAAGTGGTGCTTCAGGTTAAGAACAGTTTCAGGTTAAGTACAGACCTCCGGAACGAATTAAGTACTTAACCTGAGGTACCACTGTATTGTATTTCTTGTACAACACTTAGAGACGACAGCAGCAAAGCGCTATATAAATTATTTAAATTAATAAAAACTGGAAAATAAAATACCCATAAACACATCCATTTGTGTTGGCAACTTTAAGGTTCTCCACACAAATTATGCACATAGAGACCCTCCCTGTATATCGCAAAATTTTGCAGTCATCACCCATGGTAGGAAAACTTAGAACCAAGTCCCTTTGTCCCCGTGTGATCTAGGAAAACTCTTCCGTCACTGAACCTTTAAGAATGAGGCCAAAACTTAAAAGTGTGCTCCGTCCTTTGAGATCACAGGCAGGTTAATTAGCCTTCCTCACTGTCCAACCCTTGTCCCTCAGTTCTCCTTTCCCATCTCTGTTTTATTATTTTTACACTCGATCAATTGCGGCTCTGGGGGAAATGGCAAAGGGACATTCACTTTCCTCGCGAGTTGTGAAGGGAAGCAATTGTTTTGCTTTGAGGGATATCCTAGGGTGGGAAGCAGAGCCCTAGCTAGGTGATCTTGCACCCCTGGCAGAACTGTCCAGATTGCGCCCCCTAGCCACTGCCAAATTAGCTCTTCTTTCGGCCTCTCCTCCAACCCCCAACCCCTCCCCCATTCAATTCACCCTCTATTTAAAACCTTTTCTTATGAGGCAATAATCAATATTTTTGGTTGGAAGTCAGGCTAATCCTGGCATGTTTTTTGCTGCCAAGCCCTCAGAAAGATCACAAAGGAACCTTTCTCTCTACCCACTGTGTCCACGAAGTATAGCCTGCCCTCAATGAGACTCTGAAGGAAAATACTCACATTCTCCTTCACTGTGGAATAGGCAATATCAGGGGGGAAGGGTCCTCTTTCCCCCACCTCCTGGCCTATTCTTTTCCTCTTGGTGTACCTTGCTAAAGAAACTTCCCACGTCACCTCTACTAGGTGTTATCTAGAATGCTTTCTCTTCCTAATTCTCTACTTCCTTATGTGGCTATGATCAGTGGCGTAGCGTGGGTTGACAGCACCCGGGGCAAGGCAAGTAATTTGCGCCCCCTAACCCGGGGCAAGGCAAGTAATTTGCACCCCCCGCTGCACTGTCCCTCCCCCAGATAGTCCCTCGCTCTCTCTCCGCACCGCACCGCATGCCTGGCACCCTCCCCTCCACAGTGGGTGGCGACCTGGCGGCTCGGATCGGATTTGCACAGCCAGCACTGCAGTGAGAGAGAGTGAGTGAGCCAGGTAGGGGCAGAGAGCTGTGAGTGCGAGCGCGCCCCCCCCCCAGATGTTGCCCCCCTGCACCCCCCACGCTACGCCACTGGCTATGATAATCACTTTCCTTTCTTACTAACTCCAACCGTTTGCTAAGACACTTTCTTTCTTTCTTTCTCTTTCTTTCTTTCTTTCTTTCTTTCTTTCTTTCTTTCTCCCTCACCTCTTTCTTTCTCCTCAAGGGCTTCTATAGGTTTTACTGCAGAGTTGCTGGTCCAGTCTAATGCCATGCATGTACCTACCATTCTCAGATCTTGTAGCAAACTATGCGCATGTCTGTTTGATCACTCTGCCTTTGGCTTGTGCCCCAGGATTCCATGGTGTAGCACTGTGACTCTTGGTTAAAGATCCAAACACATGCTTTTCTGCCCATGTGTAGCACAGTGACATGTATAGTTGAGGGCACCCAGGAACATTGCATGTTTTGCAAATCAAGAATCAATGTAGACAAGAAGCAATAGAAAAGGGGGGCATAAGGTTAGTTCAGTTAAGATGTGGCATGTGGTATAATGGCGGGGGGTGTGGCAATGGACAAATAGAAAGACTGCTTCCAGCACAGACACAAGGGTTTAATTCAGCATAGAATATACAGACATCTAGGACAAATTTGGGCTGTGCACATGCCATGGATGAATGAATGAATGTGTATTGTTATTGTTGTTATTGTTATTACCCACCTTTAAAATGTAATATTAAAATAAGTTAGAAGAATTCATAACACTGGGCAACAATTTTTTACTTTTTGAATGTTGTCTAGATTTCTACAACTGATTTAGGGTATTTTTGCACTGCTGAATCAGGAAATGGCATCTGTTTCTCTCCATCAGGTCAGGTTTTTGTGCTATGTTGATTTGAAAAAAATCAGATCTTGTGACAAAATCGATTACATTTTTGTGGCATTATCAGCTGATTTTTGTCAACACTTATCATCCTAAATATGTTTTTAAGAGAAAAAAATGTTTTTCCAACAACATATATTGATTACCTGATAGAAAGATCGATTACTGTAAACTGAATGGTGGGCATTGATAAAGGTAAGTACACGTAAATTGCATGTTGCTTCACCATTTTTCAAACTTCAGAGCTTGAACTTCTGTTTCTTGGAACTCCTGGAATGCTCAGTGGCAGGGAGGTCTCTCTTCAGAGTCCAACAGTAGTCAGCCATCATGACTGCGTCCTAGCGACCCTGATACCTGGTCTCCATCTCTTTCATGTCCTGATGGAATCTCTCCCCCTGCTCGTCACTCATTGAACCCAGGTTCTCAGGAAACCGGTCCATATGTGAAAATAGGTAGTGCATCTTGACGCTCATGTTGCAGCCCAGGTTTCTGAAAGCAGTCAGCATGTTGTTGACAAGTTCTGTGTAGTTTCTGGCCTTATTGTTGCCAAGAAAGTTCTTCACTACCAGAACAAATGCCTTCCACGCTTCCAGTTCCACTTCGCTCATTGAGTTTCCGAACTCTGGATCTCTGATGAGCTGACGGATCTGAGGACCGACAAAGATGCCAGCTTTCGACTTCTCCATGGTCAATCCTGGAAAAGCCTGGCACAAGTAAGTGAAGCAGTCACCATCCTTGTCCAGAGCCTTGCTGAACTGCTTGATTAAGCCGAGCGGTGGGAAGAGTATTCTGTCTCTGTCCACCAGAGGGTCGTTGATGACGTTCCTTTTTCTGCAAGGCACCAATTCCTCCCGCACAGGCCAGTCCTTCTTTGTGTAATGCTGAGCACGGTCCCTACTATCCCACATGCACAGAAAACATGGGTACTTGGTGAAGCCAGACTGTTGTCCCAACAAAAAGTTCACCATCTTCAGGTCAACACAAATAAACCACTTATGCTGATCATAACCAATTTTCTCCAGCACATACTTCACCCCTTCATAGTTCTCCTTCAGTGTACTCGAGTGAGCCAGGGGTTTTGATCCCCCAACTTTATGCTTTGCCGCACCAATTTATGGAAGATTTCGAGGTTTTATGACTTCAAACTGATCCCTTTTCGACATAATCACCCAGAACTATCAAACCTGAATACTTCTTGTCATTAAAATAATCATTTCCAATCAAAACAATTATTTGACATGCCATTTTACCCCCACCAACTTCTAAAATGCTCCACACAAGCGTACATGGGAACAAAAATGTAAAAAAATGGCATGTGGCCATAACTCAAAAACTTGACCTGATTGAGCAAAACCAATGTGATTTTTGGATTCAGCGCATCAGCTTCGTTCTAAATCAGCTGAAAAAACGCAGACAACAAATTTGTTGTTGACCAGTGTAATCAGAAGAATAGAGTGCATTCCAAAATATTATTGCACACCATTTCCCTGCAAATTCCTAGCCATTGATAGATAATTTAGCCCACCCTGCTTCCTTCACCTCAGAATATAAGAGCATTGAACAAGGCTGCTGGATCAGGACAATGTTCTCACAGTGGCCAACCAAAGCCCACAAGCAGGACATGAGCACAAAGGCACTGCCCACCAGGTATTCAGAGGTATAATGTCTCTGATGGTGAAGGTAGAACCTCACTATCATGGCTAGTAACAGTTGATGTGGGCACACTGGATGTACAAAAGTGCTGTTTTGGGGGGACAAGGGATGGGCAGGTGTGGAGGATTCCCTGGTCCTGAATGGGGTAACTGTGCACCTAAAGGACCAGGTGTGCAGCCTGGGAGTCATTTTGGACTCACAGCTGTCCATGGAGGCACAGGTCAATTCTGTGCCCAGGGCAGCTGTTTACCAGCTTCATCTGCTACGCCGGCTGAAACCCTACCTGCCCGCGGACTGTCTCGCCAGAGTGGTGTATGCTCTGGTTATCTCCCACTTGGACTACTGCAATGTGCTCTGTGTGGGGCTACCTTTGACGGTGACCTGGAAACTACAACTAATCCAGAATGCAGCAGCAAGACTGGTGACTGGGAGTGGCCAACAAGACCATACAACACCAGTCCCGAAAAACCTACATTGGCTCCCAGTATGTTTCCAAGCCCAAAGTGTTGGTGCTGACCTTTAAAGCCCTGAACGGCCTCAGTCCAGTATACCCGAAGGAGCGTCTCCATCCCCATCATTCTGCCCGGACACTGAGGTCCAGCTCCGAGGGCCTTCTGGTAGTTCCCTCCTTGCGACAAGTGAAGCTACAGGGAACCAGGCAGAGGGCCTTCACGGTAGTGGCGCCTGCCCTGTGGAACGCCCTCCCATCAGATGTCAAGGAAATGAACAACTATCTGATTTTTAGAAGACATCTGAAGGCAGCCCTGTTTTGGGAAGTTTTGAACATTTGATGTTTTATCGTGTTTTTAATATTCTGCTGAGAGCCAACCAAATGAGCAGGGTATAAATAATAAATTATTATTATTATTATTATTATTATTATTATTATTATTATTAGTTTTATTTCATAGTCATCACATGCAGATGGCAGTGATTAGGACTCCTATGCTTCATCTGTTTATACAACCCTCACTATTTTAACATACACATTAACTAGGTTTTGCACTATTAAATCTCAGGACAGTTTTAAATCTCTGTAAAAATTATATGTATTTTTATGGCCTTTGAAAATTAACCTGCACATTAAACCATCACAAATCTAACAGGACAAGGACCCTTAACACTACTGACATGATTAAGGTTCTGCTTCCTGTTAAACTAGCAACCAGGAGCTTGTCAAACCTTGAAATAATGAGCTCAGATCTATGATGAATGTGCCAATAACGTATTTTGCCACAGCAGTGTATTTCAAATCGCTCAGAAATGTGAGCTCACAGCAGGATTTTATTTGTGCACAAATTACTTTTTTGAGAACTGAAAACACAGCTAAAATTAATTTCACTCATTAGCTCAGGGCTCTTAATAACTTAAGTGCGGGTTTTGCTTTTTTTTACATATATAAAAGTTTATTTAAATTTGCTGTTTAAATCAAAGTGCTGACCCACCCCCAAAAGTAATGTATTCTCACCTTGCTATATTGCAGCAATCATAGGCCCAGGCAAATTTTAGCAATCCTTCTTCAACCCAGAGGAAAATACATCCCCATACTGAAACAAAATACCTGGGTGTGGTAGAGTATTAAAAAACCTCACTCATTAGCATAAGATCTGCAGGGAAAATCTGTAAAATACCATGGCATAAAACAACAACTCAACACATCCAACCTGTAATCTGGAATAATATGGAGTAAAACAAATCAGCTCTTCTTTAAAGAGAAAGTTCTATACGTACAAACCTTGGGTGTGCTCGTTTCCATAGTTGTTGTGCATATAGACACTAGAGGGCAGTCTTCTTCCACATTATGGTATAGAGCCCACACCTATTCAATATCTTACATCTTAATTAGGAAATATAAACCTTCTTTGAGAAGGCTGACTGTGTTAGTCTGTTAAGGGAAATGCAACACAAAAATCCAATTAAATGTTTGAACTTACGTACCCTTTCGGTTTAATTATATATTAATTTATTTACAGTATTCTTAGGCCAGCTTATAGCAAAGCTCTCAGCGTGCCTCGCGATAAGAAATAAAACAATCTGCAATTCAATAAAAATAAAACGGTAGCATCCATATATGTAACAACACAAGTCACAGAACAAAAGCAGCTGAAAGCTAAATTGGATTAAAAGGCCTAGGAAATGAAAAAGGTTGCCTGGTATCAAATTAGGCACCAGGCCATCATCTCTGCAGAGGGCATTCAACAGCCAGGTCACCACCACCAAAAAGGCCCTCTCTCCCATAGCTGTTTGTTGCGCCTCACTTGGAGAAGGGCTGTCAAAGTGTTAGCAAAGTTACTTGACTAATGTAGACAGAATCCTATCTTTGAAGCTATTTTTCTAGTACCTTTGACTGCTTAAAGCAACTGTTTTTCTTTCTCCATGGGGCCCTAGATGCTGTGCTGTTCCAGGGCATGGAGACAGGGAAATAGTGGGAGGAGGAGGAGGAGGAGGAGGAGGAGGAGGAGGAGGAGGAGGAGGAGGAGGAGGAGGAAAGGTGATTATCCCTCACAGTGGCAGGGCACCGTGGACATTCATAACATCCTAGGCAGAAGAAGACAATGGCATCCTCTAAATGGTAGACACACCAAGAGCCTCTGCTGTTGGCAAGACAAAGGTAAATCTGCCCACCTTGCAACAAATGAGTGGATGAAAGAATTGTGTAATGAGAACAAACTTCATTCATACCCATTTGTTACTCTTGGACATTTGTTTTGTATTGAATGAAAAGTGGAATTATAAAGTAATTGTGCCCTCCCTTGACAAGATCTGGGCATTTTTAACATTTGCAGAGAATTCAAGCCATGGAAGGAAGGAACAAATGAACTGAAATAGCTCCAAGTCTGAAGTTGCATATGCAGACCAGGCAGCTATTTGATTAACTGAGAAATCCACCACCTCCTTGTACCAGGCTTTGGGGCTCAAATTGGGTGGCACACCGCCCTACACCCACCCAATGTGTTGGTGGGAGTGCCTGTTAAAGTTATAAGTTTAATGTATTGAAAGCTGTCGTGGAATGCATTGTACTTGGAATGTTGTAAAGAGACATTTACCTTAAGCAAGAGTTTCCACTCTGGGCGAAAGTGGTGTTTTCCCCCATTTCAGTGAGCTAAACTTCCTGATGACTCAGAAGTCAGAGATGTCTAGCAGCAGCAGTAGCATAGAATCTCTGCAGAGATGAACAATCTTAGGCTCTGTCTCTGGGACCCGAGAGAGGAAAGTTTGCTGGACTTCATAAAAGACTTAGGGACTGAGCCATGTTGCTTGTTTGCAATATGTTACTTTGTTATTTTGCAATGTTTAACTTAGGTTTTAAGACTGTTCTGCAGCGAAGCTTTGAAACTCATTCTTGGATTGGAAAGCTCATTATTTCTACACATGGTCTAGATCAGGGATTCTACTGAACAACTCTAACAGTGCCATCAGCAGCAGTCGGTGGAAGTCCCCCACCACAAATGGAGAATTCCAAAGGTGGGGAACAGCCAGAGGCTGAGATCCATTTAAACCTGAGTCTGTCTCATTGCTGTCCAATAAGGGCCCAATCGCCACCCTACGCGGGTGGCGCTGTGGGTTAAGCCACAGAGCCTTGGACTTGCCGATCAGAAGGTTGGTGGTTCGAATCCCCGCAATGGGGTGAGCGCCCGTTGCTCTGTCCCAGCTCCTGCCAACCCAGCAGTTCGAAAGCTCATCAAAGTGCAAGTAGATAAATAGGTAGCGCCACAACCCCAGAGTCAGGGGTCCCTTTACTTTTACCACCACCCTACTTCCAGCCTGGCACAACAATTTTCTGTCCACCACCAGCTGCCATGAACAGCAGAGTGTTGCGCTGGCCTTGCCATTCTGCACAGCCCCCGTGGTGTAGAAGTTTGGTTTGCACCCTCAGTCTTTGCCCAAGGTATCCAGTATCTAGGAATGGGTCGATGAAGGAGCAGGTTTGAGATGGACAAAACTGTAGGCAAAGCAGTTACAGCCCAAAGGTAGCAGATCTTTCATACTGTAGCTCAGGCAAGTTGAAGGAGAACCATTGTCAAGGCTCAACAAACCTTCTTACACAGCAGTTCTTTCAAATGCAATATACAGTGGTACTTTGGATTAAGTACTTAATTTGTTCCAGAGGTCCGTACTTAACCTGAAACTGTTCTTAACCTGAAGCACCACTTTATCTAATGGGGCCTCCTGCTGCTGCCAAGCCGCTGGAGCACAATTTCTGTTCTCATCCTGAAGCAAAGTTCTTAGCCTGAAGCACTATTTCTGGGTTAGTGGAGTCTGTAACCTGAAATGTATGTAACCTAAGGTACCACTGTATTAAGAATTGGCTGCAGAGTTCCCAAATAGGCAGTATGGTTTTCGGTGAAAAGTTTGGTTCTTAAAACACAAACCACAAGCACAACACAGGACCAAAGATCTTTTGTTTACTTGAGATTCAGCATGTCCAATCTGGACTGAGCTGGGATCATCTCTAATTGAAATGTTACATGTTAAACTATAAAACAATGTCCTGCAGAGAGGCTATACTGGAAAAACACGGTATGTGTCTCAGATAAACTAAGAGCTGATTTCAGAGTCCTTGTAGCACGTCTTGTTAAAAAGAAAGTTGCAAAACTGTTGAGACATCCGTATTCCTAATTTCTCAGCATACAAAGAGACTGGAAAAGAAAGCTTGTGTCTAATTTACATAATTTTAGCAAATTATTATAAGAGAAATCGTTTACACATAAGTATAAAGTAATGTGTCTCTTTTTTAAGGTTTGAAATGTGGAAAGGGGAGATAAAAATGGCACAAAGAAAATGTAGGAAAAGCAAAAACCCTCTAAATTGTAATATATTGAGTGGCTCTTTCCTCTTCTCACTTTCTGAACCAGTTGCTTACTGAAAAAAACAGTGTAAAACATTACCACATTAGAGAAGTTTCATATTTATTTTTACAACTGCAACATGGTTAACTTTTGTAAAGGTCTTTTTGTCATCACTTAGTAGGGACATAACTCACTCTTCATTAAGTTGTTTCCTACAAATGCCCATAAAACACACTTTTAAAAAAGGAACATGAAATAACACCATTACTTTTCCCTGGCTACATGTCTAATCCCTGCTTATCAGTGCTGCCATTGACTAGTGGCGACAAGTTACACCAATAACATCCTAACCTTTCTGAGACGGCCGATGGCCTTCAAGGGAAGTCCAAGATCCTCTTATGCACAGATCAATGCATAAAGTAGGGTGAGGAACCTTCTTCAGCCTAATGGCTGGATTCCTTTATGAGCAACCCTCTTGAGGTGGGAGGGGGCACTTTGGTGGTGGGTGGGGCAGAAGAACCCAGCTTGTATGGGAAGCTAATTTCTACACACACTCACTGTTGGGATACTGCCAGGGAGACAAAGTCCATCTTGACCTCCACGTCGTCTCCAGACGTCCATTGATCTCCCATAGACACGCAGTATCAGCAATTAGCGACAGGAGCTCTAGAAATAGCTTCCCACATTCTAGAGCCGATGCACGCTCTTATCAGCAGATATGCACAGCGAAAGATGCAGTCAGGAGAGCATTATATAGAAGTTTATTCAGCGTTGATCAGAACAAAGAAAAACACGACTGCCTGCTTGAGAGTTTCCGGCAGAGAGAGTGAGAAACGAAAGCAAAGACACAACATAAACATCCTGTGAAAACAGGAAATACGCAGACTCTGTGACTCAAAGCCTGCTCCCTTTTAAGTTGGAACGGAAATATCCTAACACTCACACCTCCTCCCTCATCCCCCATCCCCCTACCAGGCAAGAAAGAGGCATAGTGAGAGTTCAAGGACATTTTCCAGCCAGGCAAAAACACTCAAGAAGGGCCAAGAAAGAGTCAGAGCAGTGGCTAGTTGCTCTGGCACCCGGAGTGGCGCACATATTGTGCACCTGGGGGCGGGGCTAGCCACCCACATCCCAGCATCCTGGGTGGGTGCTGCCCGCAGTGAGCGTTCCAGGAGGGTGGGGCGGTGATGTACCCCCCTCAGGGATGACGCCTGGGGTGAACCACCCCCACCGCAGCCCCCTTCCTCTGCCAGCGGAAAGAGTTTAGCCTGGGGAGATTCCGGGGGCCAGAAGGCCTGCAGAGCCACTGATTCAGCCCCCTGAACCTGGAAATGAAAAACTTAAATGGTTAGTATGTATGTCTCATTTTCCTTTCAAGCTTTGTCCTGCATTAACTGTGTCTAGACATGGCGTAAATGACAGGAAAAAGTCAAAGCTGCATCCAAGGCTGTGGTCCTCTGTGCACTCACTTTGGATAATGCTACACTGAACTCAGCAAGACACATAGGGTTGCACTGAAACAGGGGCGGTGTATCCCATTTCACCTCATGAGGCAAAACGGGAAGGTGCTGCCTGCCTTGCCATGCCCACTTAGCCCCTCTGCCCTGTCAGAGCCTCCCTTATGTGGATTGGGTCAAGCAGTGTCTAAAATAGTGGGCTCCCACAAGATCTCATGTCTTCATTCAGATTTCAGCAAGACCTCAGCTGGCCCTGACTGTAAGTCTGGCTTGTGAATGTTGAATTCCTCTTGCAGTGTTCACCCATATCTTGGGGATGAAAGGCTGTCCGCTTAGAAGGTATTCTAGAGAGGGAAAGTACATGGCAGAAAAATGGAGCCATGTGATTTTGTGCAGCATTTGTGCAACAGAGGATGGGGCATTAGTTGCTGAACTGATGGAAGAATGTGTTTTGGGTGTGGCTCGGTCCCTGCTCCTGCCCACCTAGCAGTTCAAAAGCACGTCAAAGTTCAAGTAGATAAATAGGTACCGCTCTGGCAGAAAGGTAAACGGCATTTCTGTGCGCTGCTCTGGTTTGCCAGAAGCAGCTTAGTCATGCTGGCCACATGACCTGGAAGCTGTATGCCGGCTCCCTCGGCCTATAGAGTGAGATGAGTGCCGCAACCCCAGAGTCGGTCAGCACCCTCTGATGGGCAACACATGACCAAATGCCTTAGGACAGTCAATATGCCATTTAAATCAGCATTTCCATTTCTCATACAATGTGGTTACGTTCAGCTTTGGGAGGCTGCCCTGCAGGTTTTTCTCCTGCGTTAGCAACATCAACACAGACGCAGAAAGCGTGAGACAGAAAGGGTCACGAGCTTTTTTCTCGTTGTGCCTGAAAACATCCATAGTCTCCCAAAAAATGCAGAAATCAACCGACAATGAAATTCCCCAGGCCTGTATATTTTTAGAACAGTTCCAAGGTAGATGATTCACCTTTCCAGACAAAAGAGATCAAGGGTGCATTGCAACAGCTTGTTCCGGGAAAAAACTGGGGTAGCAACTTCAGTGGAATGTATCACTCCTGCTTTCAACACCCTGCTTGAAATAGCCTGTTTTCTGCCATGATCATATGAACGCTTAAAGAAAATATATTCAAAATTAATCCAGCTCATAACAGGATTAGGGAGGATGACATTTTTCTTACATTTAGTTGTGTCAACAAACATTTTCCACTTCGAAGTCTTGACTGTGGCCATTGCCTTCTACATGCCCTGTATCTAGATGACCAGCATGTGTGCGTTCTCATCTGATCAAATTACAACAGGCATTTGCACAACATTAAGCTTTGCTATGTAGTTTATGTGATCCAATTACTGTAGGATTTAGGGTTATCAAGCAAGATCTTTCCTTGTGTTTGGATGAAGCAATACCTTATCTTGAATTTCTCAACAACACTTAACAGTATCTCTAACCTTTGCAAGCGAAATGCAACCATTTTAGACATTCAGATCTAGTGCTGTTAAAAAAATAATAATTTGCATTTTTTTAATGTTCTCAATCAAGTCCCAAGAAAAGAAACTGAATTTGGCAATTATCAAAGAGAAAAGGGAATTTCGAATAAATTTTCATAGCCGGGGTGCAGGGTTTCTGTTGCACTTGCCTCAGATTGAGATGACCAATGGTTGTTTGAGGGTGCCATTTCATTATTTCCACAAATTATCCCTCTGATGGTCTGCCCTCTGCAGCCTTCCTGGGTGCCTACACTTCCTGAAAACACCATGATAACCTCAATTGCCCTCCCCCATAAGTGCAGAAGGTAGGCATGTTGCCTATTGTTTGTCTGCCTATTGTTCATTTTTACCTTTTAATTAAATCGGTGATTTTGTATTGTTAAAAAATGGGAAAGTAAGGAAAATCAGCAAGCACTGTGACTTCAGGTGCTCAGTAGCCACTCATTTGGCTTCCATTAAAAGTGTTCAATTAACACCCAAGGAAAGATGTCTGAACTCTTCCCATGGGGCTTTTTGAGATCAGGAAGTGTGGGCAGTTGGGAAGGCTGCAAAGTGCTGGATAAATGTTTAATGGGAAAACACGCCCCCCCCCCCAGCTTTTTCATAATGATAAATTAAGGTCAAACCTGCATCCACCAAAACTATAAAGATAGTCTAAAGCAGAAAGAGGCAGAAAGATTAAAATCTCTTTTTCTGCAGGTAAAGAAAATGCTTCAGAAATTAGATGAGAGTTTTCAGCAAAGCACTAGTCAGAACATCGGTGGGTTAGATGGATGTGTCTTCAGAGACTTTATCTTTCTATCACTGTTACAAATAGTTCAAGTGTTTGTTTTAAAAGTCTTTGGGTGCCTTGGGCCTTTGTTAGGATGACAGGCAAATTGTTCCTTATCTAATTGCAATGATTGGGTGGATTTAATTTAGTACTGCAACAGAGTTTGAGGTGCTCCAAGTTCTCCAGAGCTACTTCATTGTAGCCTTCTTCTGCTGGTAGCCACAATGCAAGTCGGAGAGGCTCCCATTCTCTTCCTCTAGTTCTGGAATATATTGTGTTCAGACAGCCCATGGGCTTGTGCCCTGCCCACTCCACTCTCCTCCTCTGGCATAGTGGCAAGGAATAGATTGTAAACTTGCTCTTTCCATTTTGATTAACCAGAGGTCACTGTTAAACACCTGAACCATAAATGGTGGTTAATTGTAGCTCTGATTTGTGGGAACAAGCCAGTTTCGTGAACCATCATTTGAAATGGACCTAATTTAAACAAACCATAGTTATCAACCCCAGCTTGCTAGGTTTCAAGAACATGCCAAACTGTGGCCTATCAAAACACAAGAAAATGTTAATTAAATTTAGAAAAATATTATCTAATCATTACTCTATAGCAGGCATAGGCAAACTCGGCCCTCCAGATGTTTTGGGACTACAACTCCCATCATCCGTAGCTAACAGGACCAGTGGTCAGGGTTGATGGGAATTGTAGTCTCAAAACATCTGGAGGGCCGAGTTTGCCTATGCCTGCTCTATAGGACTGCAAGTGATATCCTTTTTCCTTCAATTCTCTTACTTTCCCCTCCCATTTTATTTTTGTATTCACATTCTTACAACATCATGAACTCGCTACCACCTTCTAAACCAGGCATGGGGAACATGTGTTCCTCCAGATGTTGCTTCACTACAACTACATGAGCTTTGGCCATGCTGGCTTGGGTTGATGGGAGCTGGAGTGCCCATCACTTCTCTAAACCTAGCTTGTCTGCAGTATATTCAGTCTGAGGCAGATTTAGAGTATCCTAAAAATAATGACTGCTAGAACTGGATGATCTTAACCCAATCCTTTATTGTTTCACATACACCAAGGCATTGTCAGAAAACATGTTGGATCTTCACATGAAGGAGAAGAAATTATAATTGCAGCTTGGGAGTATTGGTGGGCGACCCACAACTGACTCTCACCTGGGTATTTGGCACTTTAATTTCTGACATCTAAACAACATGTAATCTGATTTTCAATGAAGTAATTACCCAGCAAGTGTGAATAAGTGGCAGGTTATGACACACAGAACAAGATGCCACACCTGAGTGAGCTAAAGTTACCAGAAGGCCTATTATCTGTAATCAGAAGTATATGCTGAAATGATTATTTATGTGTAAGATTAAGCCACCTGCTCTGAAACCACATTGTAGAAACTTGTCCACTGTTTTTTCTTGCCTTGGACAGATTGTGTAATTGTTTTTAGTTGCCTGTTACCAAAAACGATGGGTGAAAAGCAAAGCTCAGGGAGAGGGTATTTGTGTAGGCTGAAAGACTGACATCTTAATTGAACCATTCCCACCTCTAGAGAGGCTCAGCATGTCATTAGCTCCAACAAGCATGGAAAGCCACAATGCTATTATTTCAGTCACTCCTCAGTTTGGAATAGCATTAAAAATAATTTCCCCATATTCAAATTTCTGCATGTGGATACAGAAGGAATATTGAATATGCACAAATTGCCATTAATCTCCTTTTTCTATGTTACCCTCCCCCCCCCCAAAAAAATGTGATTCTTGTCCAAGTGCAACACCCTGCCCTATTCTGTCTTCCTCTGCCATGGTCATGACATATGAACCTGCATGGAAGAAGAGTCCCATCTCGGCGCAATGCATCACCTTATATGCCTCTATCACATCCAACCAATCTTGATGACCAACCATGGAATCATAGAATTGAAGAGTTTGTAGGGACACAAAGAATCATCTAGTTCAATCCCTTGCAATGCAGGAATCTCAACTGAAGCATCCATGATGGGTGGCCATCCAACCAATGCTTAAAAACCTCCAAGGATGGAGAGTCCTTCACAGGGAAGAGCTTTCTTGACTACTACAAGTGTTGTGGAGGACCAGGGCACATACACAGCCACATGTGTGGCCCTTATGAGCAGTTACAATGCAGACTGTCTAGACCAGTCTTTCTCAATCTGTGGGTCCCCAGATGATGTTGAACTACAACTCCCTTCACCCCTAGCTAGCAAGGCCAGAGCTCAGGGAGGATGGGAGTTGTAGTCCAACAACATCTGGGGACCCACAGGTTGAGAACCGCTGGTCTAGACAAAGACAACAGAGTCATGTTAGAATTTGAGCTGAGAGTCTTGAAATACCTGCTCCCTGTCCTGCAGGCCCTTTCTCACCTGGCCTGGGAGGACAGGACCCTGACTGACTCCAGCTACAAAAGCTGAGACAACTGAACAAACCCTTAGGCTGGGGTATTGTTAGGGTGGTTGTTTCTGTTGATATTAATTTTCTGTATCTTTATATTAGTTCTTATTATGATTTATGTGGAAATTGTTCAATTGGGTTGTGTGTTTTTAATGTTTTGTTTTATTGTTTATGACTACTGTTGTTATGTAGTAATTATATGTATTTTTTCATGTTGTAAGACACCTTGAGCATGAGAAATTATGCATGTAACAATACTGATTCCAGTCAGGAACCTAGCTGCAGTCAGGAACCTAAGTGCAGCTTCCAGGCTGTTCCGAAAGGCAATCCCAAATACAGAACATTACATTACTCCGACCTTGATGTAACTAAGGCTTGTGTGGCTCAGGCCAGGTGTGTGTTCCACAGAAACAGGCCCAGTTAGCACACCAGCCACAGCTGGGCAAAAAACCCAGTTCCAGCAACACTCCCAAAACTTAGAACCTCTTTCAACTGCATCCAGAACAGGTACACAGTCTTCCTGACCAAGAGCACTTCTGTCTCATTGGGATAAAGTTTTGATTTTTAACCCATACCTACATAGTTTAGAACCTCAAGAGTATATCTGAAAGCCTTTCTGCCCCTCAATCATCACAGTGCATGCATAAACTAAGTCTTCTTTCTGGTGGTGGTGGATAAATATGAGAGACACATCTTTCCCCATCCTTGGAAGCAGGTGGTGATATCCAACTAACTTGTTCTGTCAGGATTTCCACTTGTGGAAATGGAAATTTCCCCCCTCTCTCCTTCCTATAAGAGTGTCCTGTGCCCTCCCTAAATCTGCTCTGGAGGGATGGGGAGAAAACCCAGGGGAAAAAGTTAAGTGGCATGGGGTCATTGTCATGTGTATTGGCTTGGCTTCCCCAAATTAGGATAAGGTAAAGGTAAAGGGACCCCTGACCATTAGGTCCAGTCGTGACCAACTCTGGGGTTGTGGCACTCATCTTGCTTTATTGGCTGAGGGAGCCGGTGTACAGCTTCTGGGTCATGTGGCCAGCATGACTAAGCCGCTTCTGGTGAACCAGAGCAGCACACAGAAATGCCGTTTACCTTCCAGCCAGAGCGGTACCTATTTATCTACTTGCACTTTGACGTGCTTTCGAACTGCTAGGCTGGCAGGAGCAGGGACCAAGCAACGGGAGCTCACCCCGTCACAGGGATTTGAACCTCCGACCTTCTGATCGGCAAGTCCTAGGCTCTGTGGTTTAACCCACAGCACCACCCGCGTCCCTTTTCCCAATTAGGATAGTGGAGTAGAAATACCTCTTGAGTGCTTTCGGATATAGTCTCAAACTGCTCTTCCCACACTGCAACCTGCCCTTCCTATTTTTATTTTCTGTTCATGCCAAGGGCTCTTGGTTTGTGCAAAACGCCTTCCCACCATGTGCTCTAAATATGCATGACTTGAGAACACAGTGACATAGCTCCACGAGTGCACCCTGAAGCACACAGAAGTCCTCACAGAATGAAAAGAGAGGGCAAAAAAAAATATGTCAACCCCAATCCCATCCTTCCACAACAAGGTCATTCCCCTAACCATCAGCCGCCCTAGTGCTTGAAGGAATATCATGCTTATCACTCATAATCACGGTTCTATTCTAGTGTAAACACTAGATGGCACTAGTAGCTCAAATATTCTTTTCTCCTCAGCAGCTCTTGCAAAACTTGAGTTGAAGTTGTTTTCCTTCATCTTCAGATATGCATTGGAAGGAATTTCTCATCTTGCCATCCCAGTGAAGTTCTGATACTTGGGCCAAGTCAAAAAATGAAGAGATCAAGCAAGGTCGAGAACTGGTGGGAATTGGAAACAGCACAAGGGTTTTTTCCCTGCAAACTGTAATCTTATTGCAACAGGATTGTATTGTTACGTGTCACTCCAATATCTGAGCAGAGCAAGATTCCAGGGATTCCAGGCACATTTATACAGGGTCTGTGTTTCCTTTTGGGAATGAGGCACAGTGGAAACTGTGGTGTCTTTATGACATATGGTTTATTTACACCAGGGGTGCCCAAACTTTTTTCAAAGAGGGCCAGATTTGATAAAGTGAACATGCGTGAGGGCTGACCAAAGTTGTTAGGCTTTTTTCAGGACTGAAGTTGTTGAGCTTTTTTTTACAATTTAACCCAAAAATTGTTGAGCCCACCAAATGGACTTTGGACATGCCTGATATACACAAATATACAACCTGAGCCTATGATGGAGGGATTCGGGATTCACACAACATTCATACCCCAAGAAGCCACAGTATCCTTTAAGAAGACCCAAAGCATTGCTCTCAAACATTGTTCTCTGACAGTCTCTCCATCGTGCTGCTTACTATCTCCATTCCATAACTCCTACTTGCAATCCTAAACTCTGACCTAAAACACTGGCATTATCTTTTAAAGCTACTCAGTTGAGGGAGGCAAAGGAGCCCACTTATTTGCAAATGAGATCCTTTATTGTCCTAATTGCTCACTAACCCCAGACTATTGTCTCATGCAGGAAGCTAGTCCCGGCTTAATTAGCTTTTACACATGTTGATTCCAGAGGATTAGAAGTCTCCAGCACACAGCTCAAATACACACATGGGTCTAGCAACCAGATTTAACACAGAAGCCTTAATTAAATTCTAACACTAACTTGATCCAAAATTTAGGGTGTCTTGCACCCACCAACTCATAAAAATATAAGGTGAAGTCTTCAGCCACTTTCTTCAAGGTTTGGGAAGAGACGTAGTGCAGACTGATTTGAGGAGGCAAGTCATTTATATCAGAGTTGTATTCAAATGGTGAACACACATACCAAAGAACATCTTGCCTATTGGCATTTTGGATCTCATAAGAACCAAACATGGAAAGCAAAAAAAAAAAAAAAAAAAAAAAAGGCAAAAAAATGGCTGAAATGACTCCCAGTTCATTTGACTGCAGCAGTTTCTTGACTTTTGAATCCAGATCCACAGACCAATTCCTCACAAAGCTCTTAACTGCACCTCTGTAATATCCATGAGATAATGTTTTTAAAAGAGAGTGAATAAGGCAAGGTTCAGCCCAAATAGAGGTTTGCTTGTTTTTATCGACCTTGAATCTTCTGATAGTTTGTGCTTGTTTGTTTTATTTTAAGCACAAATACTTTAGAAGTCCTTTAAGTGCCCCAATGGGCACTTAAAACAAGTCATTTCCTGGTGGCTCAGTTTCTTGCGGAAAACCAAAATACCCATGTACCATTACTGTATAGTAAAAGAGAGGTGCATCAAGGTAAAGGTAAAGGGACGCTCTGACAATTAAGTCCAGTCACAAATGACTTTGGGATTATGGTGCTCATCTCGCTTTACAGGCCAAGGGAGCTGGCGTTTGTCTGCTTCCGCAGACAGTTTTTCAGGGTCACATGGCAAGCATGACTAAGCCACTTCTGGCGAAACCAGAGCAGTGCACGGAAACGCCGTTTACCTTCCCGCTGGAGCGGTACCTATTTATCTACTTGCACTTTGATGTGCTTTCGAACTGCTAGGTTGGCAGGAGCAGGGACCAAGTAACGGTAGCTCACCCCATTGTGGGGTGATTTGTGGGGATTCGAACCCCAGACCTTTCAGTCGGCAAGCCCAAGCGGCACAGTGGTTTAACCCACAGTGCCACCCGCATGCATAAGAAAAAGCACATAAAGCACATAAGAAAGCACATAAAGGTTGAATCCAGCAGCCAATAAGTGTGACTGATAGATTTATTGTTCAGAAATTGTAGTACTTGGAATTTTAAACTTAAAAGGAACGTGTTATCCTTGCATTAGTTGCAAGGCACCAAATGTCAAAATCCATTCTATAAATCCAAGGGGCCAGGAGGCAGCCTCCACTGTCTTCATGTTGTACATATTGTCAAAACAAAGTAATAAATCAGAATTCATAGCTGCAGAATCTCCAGACAAATATTTGAGACTGGACCACAAAACCCTTGTTACTTGCACCAAACAGTATCTTACTAACTATTAAAGACTATAAGAGGCAGGGCATTTGAGGACACAATCAGGGAAGCTTGAAGTGTCCATTCTCCATGCTAAGGAAAGCTAATTTGAAGTACTCTAAACAATGAACCACAAGTTCATCCAGAATAGATTGAATTTTTTAATATACCCTAGAACTAGTCTGGCCTGGGACTAGAAACTCCTATGTGATTATTTCAAGATACTTAAGTTATTAAGGAGTCATCAAAACCAACTACTCTATTCCGAACTTAAAAATGGAAAGCGTAATGCTGGTGGTCAACAAAAGAGGTTTAAAGACTGTCTATAGGGAAATTTTAAAAAATGTAGTATAAACACCAACAATTGGGAACCACTTGCCTGCAGGTGCTCCAATTGGAGAACAGCCTTTACCAATGGTGTCGTGGGCTTTGAAGAGACTCAAACTCAAGACGCAAGGGAGAAACATGCTAAGAGGAAGGCACGCTTGGCAAATCCACACCGTGATCAACTCCAGCCTGGAAACCAATGTCCCCACTGTGGAAGGACGTGTGGATCCAGAATTGGCCTCCGCAGTGACTTACAGACTCATTGTTAAAACCATGCTTATGGAAGACAATCTTACTCAGCTACGAGCGAAAGAAGAAAGACTTGTATAGGACAGGAAAAGATGGAGTGCTTGCTGTTAACATTCAACAACATACATATAAGGAAAGACACATGAAGTGTGTTTACAGATTAACTTTAATGACTCCCCAAATGCATACCCTCCAACATTTTGGAAGGGCAGTTTGGGGCATCCCACCCCACCTCATCCCTCACCCCAGCTCTGCCGCCAATGCCTTTTCCACCCACCCGCTCACCCCCTTCCACCACTTACCTTTGCAGTCTTCCTCCTCCTCCACAGCGTCCAGGAAACATCGGGAGACACAGAGAAGTGGGTGGCCTGGCACAGCCTTCTGAAGGCTGGTCAGCCTCCACCGCATCTGAGGAAGCAGGCAGTTGGGTGTGACCTGTGCCACATCTCCTGATGCAGCGCAGACCAGTCATGCCTCCACCTTCTCCTCTGGTGCTGCAGACGAAGTTCTGGAAGAGGAGGTCAAGGTAAGTGTTTCTTCTGGTTTTTGGTCCTCTTTGTGGACTTGTGCCACAGCAGAGCCAAGAAACACCCATCTTTTTCTCCCTCGCTCTGGTGCAACGAGCGCAGGGGAGCGAAATCTGGGATTGGAAGTCGAGATGGCTTCTCCCAATTTGTGCTGTCCCGAGAAAATCGGGACACTTGAGGGATCTGCAAATGGAGTCTTGTTTCTTAAAACAGGTGTAGCCAATGTGGTGCCTTCCAGATGTTTTGGACTACCATTCCCAAGATCCTCTACCACTGACTAGTCTGACTGGGGCGGATGGGAGTTGTAGTCCAAAATATATTGAGAACATTAAGTTGGCGAGCCCTCCATTAAGTGACAACCAGGTGTTAGCACATCTGGCCAATATAGGTCAGTGTCACCACAGTACCCTATTTTCTTGACTTCTGTGCAGCTTTTAGAATAATTTTATTAATCATTTAATTCATTAATTAGTGGTATTGAGAACAAATACAACATTAGCATAAAAAGACAAAAGTGTCTAGTTTCTCTGGACCAAAATTTC
This sequence comes from Podarcis tiliguerta, assembly GCF_965153285.1. Classification (NCBI taxonomy): domain Eukaryota; kingdom Metazoa; phylum Chordata; class Lepidosauria; order Squamata; family Lacertidae; genus Podarcis; species Podarcis tiliguerta. The sequence continues at coordinate 30,206,592 of NC_139538.1, read as the reverse complement.
TATTTCAAAATACAGCAAATGGCTGTCATTTTGGGGTGGCAGCTGGAGGCATGTGTGTTTATTTATACGTAAATTATTTTTTTTAAAGTGTACTGATGTATCATTAAAAGGAGGAGGGCAGGGAAGAACTGTATGTCTTTCTTGTGTCTTCTATAAACCATGTCCATTCAGTTATCCATTCCTGCAACTTCAAATGGCTTTAACAACCACTCCTTCATGGTAAGTAATGGAGATTTAAAAGCAAGAAGGATGCAAGTCATATTGCCTGCCATGTGATTTCTGAAGATCAAGTCATTCAAAACACTCTGCAGTCAATGGCAAGTCTGTCTGGGACCTGGTGGCTAGTTTGTTTGTTTTTAAAAGTTACACAGAGAGACTTCCGGTCGGCGCCAGCGCTTAATGGCGGTCCTTGCCTCGAGCTCCGAGGCAGGACTGCTCTGTGAGTTCGGGTCTGACCCGCTACGGCGAGCGGGGGACCCCTAAAATCACAGGCGCTGAAGCCTGTGAACAAGGAGACTCGGCGGGCACCTTTTGCGCCCCCCGGTATTGCGAAAGAGCCTTTTTAAAGGCTCCGTAGCGGCATCGGGTGTGAGCGCGGTGCTGAGAGTCGCAACCCAGCTCGCAGAGTGAAGCCGCGTCGCCATAAGCGGAGAGCGTCGATTTCTTCCTGAAAAGAAAATTCGGACTGAACACCCGTGAGTAAGAGCGGAAAAAAGACGGTACAACAAAATTTTAAAAAATTTGGCTGAAAACGGGACGGCATAAAATAAGGAAGTCTGCCCCCCCCGGACTGCAGAAATCTAAAGCAACGTCAGACCTCGCTGCAGTTGCAAGAAAGTTACAGTTGAACTTTTAACCCTGACCTGTCAAATGTATCCTTCCCCCCCGATCGGCAAGAGAAGGGGGGGAAAGACAGTCTTGTGAAGATACTCTTTAATTTGAAAAGGAAACAAGGTTTCCCATCGCCCTGACTCCCCCGGGACGACCTGCCAGGAGTGAACACCGGGAGGAATGGGTCTTTTAAGAGCATCATTAAAAAGTCGGAAAGTTGGATAAAGTTGTAGAACTTGAAGGGGACTTTATTAGTGAAACTGATTAATTAAATCCATCAGAGGAAAAGTGTTTTTAATAACTTTAATGGCGGACTTCGGACTTTTCACATTTGGCTTCCTGTTTCTTTGTTTCCCCGAATTTGGACATTGTTAATTGCTCCCTCTTGAGGATCAAGAGGGGAAAAGTGTGACTAACAGTGGGATTTTCCATCGCGAGTTTTTCCTGTGAGAACGACCTTGGGACATGAGCGGCACAGCTGAGGAGATAAGAACCAGATCTAAAACTAAGGTAACACAAAAGAAAAGAGCCTCAATTTCTGGCCAAACAGTGCCGGCACCAGAAAGCTCAACAGCTGCATCAATGGATTCTATGACACAGGCACTACTGAAAATTAATCAATCCCTTGAGGCTTTAACAAAGCAATCCACAGAAAATACAAAAAAATTGACAGAATTGACAGTGAGACTGGACTTGAATACTACATCTGTGACAACTAATACGGAATCTATTAATAGACTGATTCAGGAATCTACAGAAACTAGGAAAATTGCTACGAGTGCGAAGGCAATTGCAGAAGAGACACAGGGGAAACTTGCGCCGATTGAGAAAAAAGTGAATGAGCATGAGGCAGCTCTCTCCCTATTGGAATTACAGAGGAAAGAACGAAATTTGAAACTAAGGCAAGTTCCAGAGAACGAAGGGGACGACCTGAAGGAATTCCTCACAGAGGCAATTTTGGAAAATTGGCGAGAGGATTTGGAAGATGATGAAATAGAAATAACAACGGCTTTCAGACTTGGCAGAAAACAAGTTAAAAGGGCAAGGGATTGTCTGATTACCCTAAGAACCAAGCAGGAGAGAGATAAGATATTGAACCTGCATTACCAAAAAGCTTTGGTCATTGAGAACACTCAAGCTCTGATTTTTAAAGATATTCCTAGATACATCTTGGAAGTGAGAACCTTTTATAGAGATCTTGCCAATTTGCTGAGGAAAAATTACATACCTTTCAGGTGGGAGTTCCCACAGGGATTGTCCTTTAACTATAAAGGGAAGAAGGTGAGAATAAGAACAGTACAGGAGAAAGAAGATTTCTTGGAGAGAAATTTGGAGGACCTGCAGAAAGGAACGGCACAAGGACTAACAGCAGAAGGGGGAGAACCAGTGGATATAGCAAACTTATCATACGGCCTACCACAATCAACAACTGAAGAAGAAGACAAACTTGGGGCAGTCGGAGGGACAAACGCTTAATAATCAAGATGTCACTGCAACTTCTTAGTTGGAATTGTAATGGTTTGAACCATCCCCGAAAAAGACGTCAAGTTTTTCATATCTTGAAAAAAGAGCAATTGGATTTGATATGTCTACAGGAAACTCATATAATCAGGACACATAGAAAATTGCTCGTGAATAAAAGATTAGGACAAGAATTTATATCTTCTGACAAAGTCAAAAAGAGAGGAGTTGTGATTTATGCAAAAGAAAAATTGGATCCAAAAATCAAATTTAAAGATGAAGAAGGAAGATATTTGGCAATTGAAGTACAGATTCAAGGAGAAAAGTATTTGGTTGTTGGAGTATACGCGCCAAATGACGGGAAGGCAGAATTTTTTAAGAAGTTGCATGGGACTTTGATGGACTATCTCGACTGCAAAATAATAATGATGGGGGACATGAATGGAGTGGTCTCTACAAATATGGATAAAGCACAAAGACAAATGATCTCTAAAGAAGGTAGATTACCAAAGATCTTTTTTGAGATGACAGAAAATATGGACCTAATAGATATTTGGAGGACTAGAAACCCTCTCGAAAGAGAGGGAACTTTTTTCTCGGAATCTAAAATGACATGGACAAGAATCGACCAAATCTGGGTATCTAGTGTGATGGCTGCAAAGATAAAAAAAGTGGAAATCTGCCCAAAAACCTGCTCCGACCATAACGCAGTGAAGATGGAAATGAAATTGACAACAACTGGATCCTTCAGGTGGAGAATGAATGACTTCCTATTTAGAGATGAACAAATTTGTGAAAAGGCCCTAAGGACATTGAAAGATTATTTTGAGATTAACTTAAGAACAAAAGTTGAAAAAAGAATAATTTGGGACGCAAGTAAAGCCGTGATGCGAGGCTTCCTGATACAACAGAATTCAATTAAGAAGAAAAAACAAAATGAAAGGAAAAGTAGAATCCTGGAAAAGATGAAGGAAGGAGAAAAGAAATTGAGGTCCAATCCAAAGTCTCATGAAATATTGAGAGAAATAAAATATTATCAGATGCAGTATATGGAACTTACAAACCAAGAGATAGAATGGAAAATTAAACAAATGAGACAGAGGACATTTGAATCAGCAGATAAATGTGGGAAGCTTCTTGCATGGCAATTGAAAAAAAGACAGAAACTGAACACTGTTACTTGTCTGGAGGAGGATGGAAGGAGTATATGTAAGCCGAATGAGATAAGTAACTGTTTTCAAAGTTATTTCAGGAAATTATATTCACAAGGGCCTGTGAAGGAACAAGAGATAGATGAATTTTTGGAAAATTATGGACTACCAAAAATCTCGGAACAGAACAGGCTGATTTTGAATCAAAAAATAACAGAACAAGAAATAGAGGAAGCCATTCAAAAGACACAATTGGGAAAATCTCCAGGACCAGATGGCCTGACGGCTAAATATTACAAGGTTTTGAAAGACTGTCTAGTACAACCATTGAAAGAAGTATGCAATGAGATACTGGAAGGGAAGGGGGCACCTGAATCGTGGAGAGAGGCTTTTATATCACTTATACCAAAAACTGAGACTGAAAAGAACCAGGTTAAAAACTACCGCCCGATCTCACTTTTAAATGTGGATTACAAAATATTTGCAGACATTTTAGCAAAAAGACTTAAGAAAGTGTTGATAGGTGAGATTCATAAAGATCAAGCTGGCTTTCTCCCGGGAAGACACATGTCGGACAATGTAAGGAATATAATTGACATTGTGGAGTTATTGGAAACAAACATTAATAGAAAAGCAGTATTGATTTTTGTGGACGCGGAGAAAGCCTTTGACAACATTTGTTGGAGCTTTATGAAAAAGAATCTCCAGGGGATGGGGGTAGGCCAAGGTTTTGAAAATGGTATAAGTGCAATATATTCTAAACAGAAGGCAAAACTAATTGTGAATAATGTGGTAACTGAAGAGATAGCTATAGAGAAAGGAACACGACAAGGATGCCCCATTTCTCCCTTACTTTTTATTTCAGTCTTGGAGATATTGTTAAACATGATTAGAAAGGACCAGTTGGTAAAAGGAATTCAGTTCGGAGCGAAAGAGTATAAGTTAAGAGCATTTGCAGATGACTTAGTCTTAACATTACAGCAGCCGAACACTAGTACAAAAAGAGTTTTAGAACTGATAGAAATATTTGGTCAAGTTGCAGGATTTAAATTGAATAAACAAAAAACTAAAGTGCTGGAGAAAAATCTAACAAATGAGGAAAAAGAGGCATTCCAAAAAGAAACTGGTTTGGGGTTAGCAAAAAAAGTTAAATATTTGGGGGTAAATCTGACATCGAAAAACGTGAATCTATTTAAAGACAACTATGATAAATGTTGGTCAGAAGTTAAGAAAGATCTAGACACATGGTCAGGATTGAAACTTTCTCTGTTAGGAAGAATCGCCGTTATCAAAATGAATGTATTGCCTAGAATGTTATTTTTGTTTCAGACTTTACAAATAATAGACAAGATGGATTGTTTCAAGAGGTGGCAGAAAGACATATCCAAGTTTGTCTGGCAGGGCAAAAAGCCTAGAATAAAATTTAAGATTTTAACAGATGCTAAAGATAGAGGAGGCTTTGCCCTGCCAGACTTAAAACTGTACTATGAATCAGCAGCATTCTGCTGGTTGAAAGAATGGCTGCGCCTCGAGAATGCAGACATCTTGGATCTTGAAGGATTTGATAATAGATTTGGTTGGCATGCATATCTATGGTATGATAAGGTAAAATCTCATAAAGGTTTCAAAAATCATGTTGTCAGGAAAGCTTTGTACAATGTTTGGATTCGATATAAAGATTTACTTGAAAGTAAAACCCCCAGGTGGTTGTCACCTATGGAAGCCAAAGAGGTGAAAAAATTGAATATGGGGCCACATTGGCCTAAATATTCTGAAATTATAGTACAGGATGGTGAACAACTGATGAATGGCTTTAACAACCACTCCTTCATGGTAAGTAATGGAGATTTAAAAGCAAGAAGGATGCAAGTCATATTGCCTGCCATGTGATTTCTGAAGATCAAGTCATTCAAAACACTCTGCAGTCAATGGCAAGTCTGTCTGGGACCTGGTGGCTAGTTTGTTTGTTTTTAAAAGTTACACAGAGATATGCTGCCAAGAGGTTTGAATCTTTAGGCGGGTCTGGCAAGCACATAAAATAATCTTCTTTTTTGGACATAGTTCAAGAGCACTTTAAAGGGGAAATGATTCCACTGGAGAGATGCTATTTCCCCTTCATTCCTCACTTTTAAAGCTCTTGCCCCCAATGCTCAAACTGCTTTTTTCAGCATTAGGCTTCTGCATTTAAGATTGTGGGGGCATATTAAGAACAAACCTGCTTCATTGGGCCAATGGCCCGTCTGGGTCCAGCATCCTGTTCTCACAGTATCCAACCAGATGCCTATAGGAAGCCCATAATAAGGAGGATGTAACTGCAACAGCACTCACTTGCAACTCCTGGCAACTGGTGTTTAGAGGCATCCTGCCTGTGACGGTGGAGGTAGAACATAGCCATCATGATTAACACTCATTGGTAGCTTTATCCTCAACAAACTCACTGTCCTTTCAGTGTTGGACTTCATATCTTATAAGGCTCAGCCACATTAGGATACCTTTTTGAAAGAATGGACTGCTTAGACTAATTTATATGTTTAGGTCAGGACAGACGGTCTTTTTGTTGTTGATAGACCTCTCTGAGAGTTTTTAACCCATCTGACAGGTCTGATCATTTTAAAATTCACGCCGTATGTTAATTTTATGAAATAAATAAATGTGAGCTGATAATCCTGCATTCTTTCCCCCTTTTGTTATACCTGCAAAATAAAATAATTTTTTTTCTAAAGGTATTCAGTGCTATTGTAAAGGCTATTCAATTCTCTTTTTAATTTCTAAAGACTGATATTTTATTGAAAATTTTTCAATTATAAAGCAATAAAGTGTTACAGAAAGAAGGCTGTTCAATTCAATAGAATTTAAAAATTCATTCAAAACAAAACCAGCTGATGGTCAAACTACATGCAGTGGTAAGTGTGTGAATTCAATTAATGCGCAGGTTTTTCGTTATATGGGCAGCAGCCATTGGAAGTTTGATCAGCCTCAGAGGATGGTATGAGCTGAACAGTAGGAAGGAGAGAGAAATGTTGGTTCAATGTTCAGTTGACCACGCTTAAAGATCCCAACCACCCCTAGCTATGAAGAACAGCCCAGGAAAGTGTCTTAGATCCTAATTTGGGGGGTGGGGTTATATATGGGAGAAGGCCTTTCCCCCAAGGTTTTCTGGGCCCAGACTATTTGGGGCTGTCAAGGTAAAAATCAACATTTTGAATTTCTTGAGAAAGGAAACTGGCATCTAAGTGCAGCTTATGTTTGTCAGGAATTAGAGAGCAGTGCTGCCAATGCCTCCTACTTCAGTTCAGTTTTCAATCTTCAGTTTTACTCTCTGTTCTAAGTAAATGAAATAAGATATTAACTAACCATACAATTTAAGCAGAATGTTGTGGGTGCTTCAAGTCCCAATGCATCTTATAAAAGAGAAGACATTTTCTACAACCTCCTGAACTGATACTTGACTACTTACATAAATATTCCATCCTGGATATTCCATCCAAATGGTCTTAAACAACAATAAAGAGACCCTTCATCTGTCCAAGAGTTTTAACTTGCCATCCACCAGATTCAGGATCTTTGACATTCGACTTTCTTAAAAAGTCAATACTTTAAAGATGGCTAGCATGCAAACCACTGGAACTTCCTGCCTAATGTTTAGCGAGATAATGTCCTCTCTCTGAAAACAAATGAACAAGAAATTTATATTCATTTTGGTTTTCTAGTGCAAATCTGTGAGATTTTTGAAGATTTGTGTGCATGTTTTTCTGAAACATGATCCGTATCTCAGGAATAGGTCAGGTGAAGTCTGGGCCATCCCAGACTGGAGCCACTGAATCGCTTTACTGGGCTCAAAATTAGATTGGGATGGGGTGGAGTGGAGTGGCTGCGCATAGTCATATTATTTACATCACAAAAACGTGCAGTGGTATCCAATTTAATGCCAGAATAGGCTTCTAAGCCATTTACAAAGTATAAAAACCAATTGTGCAAATATTAAAATGTAAACATCCATAATTTAAATGCATTCATAATTAAAATTGCCATATATTTTGCAGAGTTTTTTTTGTTTTTTTGTTTTGTTCTGCGTGCATTTGGACACCTCTTAAAATATCATGATCAGAATTTGCCTGTTGGTTCCTGAGATCAAGGAGCAGGGTTTGTTTATGTTTGGATACAACTGGATGCCATTTTGAATCAAGATGGTGGACTGAACCTTTCGAAACTACACTGACTTCAACCACTGATTTCATAACCACACTAATTTCTTTCTTTCTTTCTTTCTTTCTTTCTTTCTTTCTTTCTTTCTCAGAATTCTTGAGCAGTTCTGGGTAAAAGGCTGCTAGAACAGAACACAATAAACACAATAACCCCTTAAAACATCACAACAATTAAAACAGGGAACTCAGGTCAAGAGATCAAACAGGTGTGTCTTCAGTAGCTGAAAAAAATGTAGTCAGAGAACATCTATAGCAACAGACAATCTTATTTGCCTTATAATCTTAATTTTAACAAATTGATCCACATATGAGAACATGAATTGATTCCAAGAAACATTTTATGGTACAGTCTTAGCCAAAACCCCTTCCATATAAAACAGAAACACCAACAGAAATTAAGAAAGGAATAATTTTTGATGAGCAAAAAGTTCAGTTTGACATCATGGATGAACAACCTATCTTTTTAGATCTAGACAACTGCCTGCCAGCAGCTAACATCTTAAAGGCATTCCCATGGGACACAACATGGAAGGAAAAAAATCCTATTCAGCTTGCAGTGTGTGCCAAAAGGGCTGCCTGATGTATAATGGATCATTTGTGGAAGAGTGTGTGCCTACAAAGTTCTCTATGGATATTATCTTAATTAGGACTAGGCAGTCTGCACACAATGGGCAAATGATCAAAGAACTACATTTCCCAGTTACAGGACCATTCTTGAAAACTATTCCCATGTTCCGATAACTGTGAATCCATAAACTCTGGCAGTAGATTCAGTATGCTACAATATACATTGCCACATCAAGAAACAATGTATTTCTCAAACGCATTCCATTTTCACAGATGTCTGAGTACAGAAATCATAGTGAGAGAGATTCACTGGGAGTGATTTCCATGTTTATGCTCATATGTGTGATCATAAGCTGATTCTTCCCCCCAGAATCCTTGCGTGTTCAAGCCTACATGCATACACATGTAGACTTGTTGCAGCCATGCAAGTACATATGCATGGAGAGGGAATGCGCGAGCCCAATCTCCCAACCATGTGGGACCTTTCTTGGCATATAGGACTGTGTGGAAGAAGCTTGTCTTGAATTTTCCAGAGCAGGAGGTGATATGGATTGCTCTACATCACAGCATTACCATGTGGTGCAGAGAGTGCCTGGAAGCCGTGTCCCAATCTTTGTAATTTTGTTGACTATCCCCATAGGTGGCCAGCAAATACTGTAGGTACCATTGCTGCCACACACCCCATATTTCATTGGCCATTTCTGTATGTCATGGTTCTGCGTTTTTCCCCCTATTGGGCTGAGCATGCATTGAATTTAGTGGTTATTCCACTTGCATAGCGGCAATGTCTCTCTGGACCTGGCACAGGATGGGAAATGTGAGCACATCACATACTGAGTAATTCAGCCCGTTCCTAATTCCTCCTTGTATGCCAACTCCCCTGCCCCCCCCCCCCAGTATATTTTGTCATGCTTTTATTATTGGTTACTTTACAATCCTTGTTTCAAATCTTGGTTAAGAGGGAACCCTGACTAAGGTTGGCAGTAGAAATTTGAGCCAGAGGATGGAAGGGGTGCACAGAAAGAAGTGCAGGGTTGTTCCTGAACCTGAAAAATACATAGATACACCCAAGTGAGCACTGCTTTTGTTAAATAAGAATAATTCTTATGTGCATGTTCTTTTCTTTTAATGTAGTTTAACTGGACCACTTTACATTATGAGTATACTGCTATGCAAGTGAGTAGGCTGAAGGATTTCATGAGTTATTCTACATTAGAGACAGGGCATTTTTCAGAGAAAACTCACAGGAACTCAGTTCTGGCACCTCTCTTGTGGGTGTCATTGCCATTCTAAGACAACGAGGGAGGTGTTCAGGGTGAGTTCCAGCACCTATTTTTCTAGAAGAATAGCACTGAATAGAGAGCACATGCGGTCCACTTTTCCCTTCCCATCAAACACGTTTCAATTTTTACAGTTCAGTGAGGATCGGGTCTTTGAGACCCTGTTTTTGTGTTGAAGTTTAACTCTCCTTTGGGGTTTCATTTAAAAGGCCGGCCCTAACTGGGAGCTATCAGACAGGTGGCCTTTCTTGACACGTTTGTTGGGAGGCCTTGTCAATGGAGTTTGCAAGGTGTCAACAGTGAAGGTGCCACGGCTATGCATACTTTAGCACATGTACTTGTGTTACAAAGGTTGGCCTTAAGGTCACCATGAAGCCCAGAAGACATTGATATGACTCCCATTTTTCCATGAACCTAAATATACTATCAGTGGCATGCAGCGTTTTCTCCTGTGAATGTCAAAGCACTTTGGAATGCCTTTAAGAGTTTACCAGAATCTATAGCATTGATCTATCCTGGCTGTTTTTATGGAGGATAAATCCTCTGACTGGACCCTGCGGTGAAGAGGCGAGTGACAGACTGGGCCTCTCCGCCATAATGTGAATCATGTCACACAACTTTGATTTTACCGACAGCTGAGTTCTCAGCAGCGTCATACATCATTTAATTTTATAGTATCGTCCAGTAGACGAGGGCCTAAGGAGGTTATGTGAAACTTTTTACTAGACCAACATTTCCATTGTAACTACACCCTTTTCATACACGCTCCCCAAAGAAGTAGCCTCAACAACTGGTAGCAGATTTATTTTGTATAACGAAAAATTATGCTAGGATCATAAATGATCAAGGACAAAATATTTCAGGGTCCAGATTTCGGGCACAAAAGGCAGAAACATCCAGGGTCGGCAGAGTATCATTTGTAGTAGAGTCAGATTTATTTTTACAAAACTCTAAAGAGGGAGGGAGGTAACCTTTTCCACCCTGAGGTCTCTCCACTTCTGAGAGGATAGGGCTATTGATAGGCCATAATGGCTATGCTCTGACTCCACAACTGGAGGCAGGAATGCTTCGGAATACAAGTTCCTGGAAACTACAGCAGGAAAGTTTGTTCTTGTGCTTAGCTCCTCTTTGAGGGTTTGCCAGAGGCATCTGGGTGGCCACTGTGAGATCATGATGCTAGATTTGATGAGCCACTGGCCTCATCCAGCAGGCTCTTCTTATGTTCTTATATTCTATTCCCCACCAAATGTACTTCTATAGAACGTGTATCTCCACTACTTTGGATATTCCCGGCTCAGTTGCTCAAAGTTAAAGGAATTGAGTGTAGAGAGGGTTAAGTTCTCCTTCCAATGTGGTACTTTAAAAACAGCCTTGCCAGACCCAACTAAACCTCAGGAAGTCTGAAGACGCCCCCCCCCCTCCATTTGAAAAAAACAAAAAAAACAAAAACATGCTCTAGGACTTTTGGCATCTCCACCAAGTCAATTTATGATCCTAAGCAAAATGAATATCTCCTTGAAAAATCTACTGTATGCCTTTAGAGAAAAGAATAGAAATATTGTATATTTTTTCCAACCACACTCTAGGAGAGGTCTCTCTGTTTTAGCTTGGCCAGCTCTTGAGACTATAAATGTACAATGTGGTCTTCCAGCCTAGTAACCAGAGATAATTGCCTCCACTTACAGCAGCTGAGCAAATGTCAGCTTTTTGGTCCTATTATCCATCCCTCATGTCTTCAAGCCGCCTCACACAACAGTAATGCGATGCAAAGCAATGTAAAATGTCAGGCCTTTCATTTTGACCCAAAACATTTGATTTGAGTAAAGAACAAACAGCAAAATGAAATTGGTTCTTTACTAAATGTTTGAATCTGGTGAAATGCTGCAATTCGAATTATTATTTCAGCTTGAAGCTGCTATGGCACCCTAGAAATTGAAATCTGTATAATGGGCACACCAGCAACTGAGCTATTGTTAGCCACATGCATTATTCCATCGATTGCTCACACAAAGGGGACTCCCCTGAGGCTCCCCTGATCCCATCCCTTAGGACCAACAATTGTGCAGAGTTCCCAGTCTCAGGCACAGAAATCCTTGCTTTTGCTAGGGCTCTTGATCAAGGAGGGCAGAGGAGGCATGTGATGTCAGGAACATGATCAATGGTGCAGCCCCACAGCCCCTTCAGTGCATAATTTATCAAGGGGGCTTGAATTTGAAGCCAGCATTCCTGTGGTGTGTGATGGTTTGGCTTTTCCATGTAGCTGCTTTTTTCACTTGCTACATTTTTTGGGTAGTCCATGAGCTAGGTATGAAAGAGAATTCCACTAGGAATGCAAATGGGAAAAGAATTTGCCACAATTCACATGCTCAGAGGTCAGGGACAGAAATCCTGCAAGAGAATATGAGTGGTATTCACCACCTTTGTGTGTTTTGGTCCACAAACATTATGTGAATAATTATGTCATTCTCTGTATCACATTTGACATTTCCCTTCCATTGAAAGGCATTGAAACTGATACTGTTATCAGTAATGTAACTAATCACATCAGTTTTGGCCATAGCAGTGGTGAACAATGCAGGTTTTAGCAGAAGCAGAACTGCAACAGAATGGAAACTGCACTGATTGCACCAAACACAGGATGAGATTGAACTCCTAGTGGTAGTGTGGTGGTACCTAGGAAGTTACGTGATGCAACACTATTAGAGTGAAGATAGATTTACCATAGTGAAGCTTTCAACAGCCACTGAGAGAAAAAGAGTGAGGGGATAGGTTTGAACCAGTATTTTATCTGATGGTGGTTTGCTTGTCTGGCATTTGTGAAGGTCAAAGACCTGTTTCTGAGGTTCTACAAGCTTTATGGCATACAACATATCACACTGGTAGAGCTGCACTCATAAAGCATTCTGATTTCTCATGTAAGTGTTTGCCCTTTTTCCTTAACACTCACTCTGTAACGTACACCTCTGTTAATCCCACCATTAAATTTGACCTTGAATTACATGTGTAGTGTTGGAACACTGTGTTTACATGGCTTAGAGTTAGGTCATTAATGTTATTTATGAGTCCATTAAAAAAAAATGAGCTAAAGGCAACATGTCTGGGTTTAATATGATGTGAAACCTGAATCAAATCTCTCCTGGTCACTAAAACTGGTCAAAAGTATTGTCCTTGGAAGTGCATGCATAGCAACCATTGAAGTCAATGGGAGCCACATGTGGCCATTTTCGTGTGACTTGAAAAGTATCTTGGTCATAGTCGAGATGAAAACAAAACTGGTTTGAATTTGTCATACATCTGTTTCCTACAGTTCTAAATGAGGGATAAGTGTCTGATAAAACATCTACTCCACCAGAATTAATTGGAACATTGCTAACTTGATCTTCAATGGTGATTACAGCTCAGCTATTTTGCTTTTGAGCAAGTGAATTCCATTTTTAGGTTTTTCATATTCTCGACTGCAGGTGACTTAAACATTTGGCACGACCCCCAAACTTTCAGGATTGTTGGCTGTCTGAATCAATTGATTAGATGACTGGTTAGATGGCTAAGAGTTTTTTTTCTGTTTATATTTTTACTCTTAGCTTTATTGAATAAAGGATGTTACAACATTTGTTATTTCTACTCTTTTACAAAAAATATAATTGGCTTTGACATCAGTTCCTCTTCCTTGAACCAAATTAGAACTATTCCATTGTTTGCTGTTATTTGCTGCTGTTGTTTTTCCTAAACGTTTCCAAAGAGTTTTCTGCAAGCTTTTAAAATGTAAAATTATATCAATATGATCCTAGAAGCATACCAATTCAAAAAAAGCTTCTTTTTTAAAAATCTGGATTTTAGAAAATGTATACACTCATATGCTGCTAAATTATGAGAGTGTTCCTGTTCAAAACAGGATAGGTTTGTTGTTGTATTTTGCTATAACTTCTTATGTGGAAGTATTAAGATTAGCAGCGGACTCCTGGTGCAAATTAAGCCTGATGCAGCAGCACTGATGACAATAACTAAACTATATCTGTGAAACATAAACAGCATCATTAGGGGCAGGCACATGGGCCAGCCATAAAGGGAGGGATGCAAGATGGAACTGAAATGCTGCCTTGACTCGAGTGTGGGGTAGTTATTTGGAAAATGCTTCCTTGTAAGAGAAAATGGGTGTCTGAGAGGGTTCAGAAAGCATTGATTACAACTTCTCTGCTTAGGGTTTTGCTAGATCATGCAAGGTTCTCCACGTGGAGAATGCACCAGCTGGTCCAGCTTAAGATACTGTGCTGTGCGTGACACCCCATGCAACTTCTTGCCCTGGACAGAAAGCTCCAGAGCAGCCTGGAGCACTGGAGCTGAACCAAGTCCTGCAGCTGCCACCTGGAAACCCACCAGCTTCCCCAAAGCTGACTTCAGCTGGACAGCATACAGATCTCCCAGATGTGCACTGGATTGGGAGCAAGTGGGACCACGATGAGAATTCAGTTCCCTTTGCACGACTCTATATAAACACCAATGCACAGACACGGTGTCGATCGATTGGAATCTTTTGAAAGTTTTCAAACAGGCCAAGCGAGTGGCTTATACTGTTCTGTTTAAGGGCCTTCCAGGCTGGTGTTTGATCATGGATGCATCCTGTACCATGTTCTTAACCCAAGAAGTGGGGGGCCGAGTCTGCTTTTATTTTTTCTGCAGTGCTTCCCAGTGTTACTGTATTATTGCTGTCCACAGGGGCTATAGCACAATAAAAACAGGGGGGGGGGGGAATAGACCAGAGAATTTGTGTTGCCAAGACCTCCCCCAATAAATAAAGACACAATTGACACAAAATTTAGTTTAAGGTTGTTGGCATAATTTTGGCCACAACTTTATTGATTACAGATCGTGAGTTGTTTGCTTAGGCATTGGTTCCCGACTAGCTGCACCTGACCTTGGCAGGGGAGCACTGACGACTGGACACCGGCATACGTCAGTACAAGTAAACATTGTGGGGGAGCATTGGACCAGACACAGTCTCAAGCTCACCCCAAATGCTCCCAGGGGCTCTGGTGTGGCCCTAACCCCTGGAAGGGGATTGGACAAAAGCAAGGCGAGCCCCTGGATTCCTTTAACGGAATGTGCATTGGAGGGCAGGTGTGACAACCACCCCTTCACTCCACCAAACCTTACAAAATTGTGACGATTTGCTACGCGGCAGGCAAAACCCAAGTGGCACCAGCCAATCCGTCAAATGGGAAAATTCCTACTGGGCCCCTGTCCCAAAAAACAGACTACCCACGACAGCAAAGCAAGGTCATTGTTGTTGTTTAGTCGTTTAGTCGTGTCTGACTCTTCGTGACCCCATGGACCAGAGCACACCAGGCACTCCTGTCTTCCACTGCCTCCCGCAGTTTAGTCAAACTCATGGTCATAATGAAGGTCATAATGAACCCTAAATATAGGGAGGGTGGGCGGGTGATCCGATGCATGAGGCAAAAAGTTAATGCATGAACAATCCCAATGGCCAGAATTACCCCAGCAATGGAAGGACCACCAATCAAGTTGTTGTGGTTATCCAATCGCTCCCACCCACACAAGCAGTGAGGCCAGTCCTGATGATCTCAGCGCAACACGTGCTCTCTGTGCGGAGGACACGATTTATAAAAAGTTATGGGATTTCAGCAGGTTATGGGATATGTATTGATTGGACATGGAGCACGTGTCACTTCCCCAATAGCATCAAGAACACAAAGTATAGTGAATGTGCAATTTAGCACAGCGTGGCAATATATTGATTGAAAAGCCGCAGTTCCATAAGGCAACAACTACTGCAATGTAAAAAAGGAATGCTAGATATCTGGACAGAAGTTCTAGCATTATAACCAGTAAAACTAACACAATAACCCCATGTCTGAATGCAGCCAAAGTCTAACCACTCTGTAAGCTTTGTGCAAGCAAAACAGGATGAATGGAGGAGGCCTAACTATACATATGGACTACGCTTACACTTTTGAAATTCTGGGGACAGTAGTTCAGAGAGACAGAAACAGTCTCACCATTGCAGTCTCAACCAAGTGGAAGAGAGGGGCGAAATCCTGTCTCTGGATCTTCAGGGAATGTAGCAGGAAGTTTTTAAATGTTTGATGTTTTATTATGTTTTTATATATGCTGTAAGCTGCCCGGAATGGCTAGAGATGGGCAGGGTATAAATAATAATATTGCTGCTGTTGTTGTTGTTGTTCCCAGAAGACCAAGAGAGAAAAGGAAACACTGTCTTTTGATTTTCAGGGAATGAAATTTAAAGTGGCAGTTTTGTAATGCAGACAGCAATTCCCCCTACAATATTCCTTAAATTCTTCCCTTGTTTTATTAGTGTTTGCTGAGTTGAAGAATGAAAATAAGATTAAAAAAGCAATGAGCTCCATAGGGCCATGACAGTGAACTAAACATATCAGCTCTGCTGATTACATCATGAATGCATTTCCTTTTCTCAAGGCTAAGCTACTTTCTGTTGTTCAGAGTTTGATGTGCCAGGACCAGAAACTGGAAAACACATCAAACCAAATGTTTCAGGGTGGGGGTGGGGGGACAAGTTTGCATTACAGCTCTGAGATGTGATTGCTTATAGTATAAACAACTATGTAAATGTAAAACAGGTTGGCTGGAATATTACAAGTATGACACAAAGAAATGTACACGAGTGCATTTCATAGTGCTAGGGTGCCATTTCAGAGAGCAGGATAAACTAGCTGAACTCTATTCCTTTTGCTGGATGAGTTAAGAGGCAAACTTTGTCTATTTTCATTTGGATATTCTGTGGGCACACCTTCATTTCTCATCACTAGATAATGCTCCATGACTCAATTCAACGTCTAAGATAAATCCATTGAAGTGTATGGTGTTTGATCTGTGGGGACTCATTCACACATGGTAATCACCAGGCAATCATGGGTGTTCATGTGAGAAAACTAAATGTTGTGTTACACATTTATAGGAAATGTTAGCAAGTATTTCCAGAAATGAAAGTCACAATCAACAAGAAAAGAATAGCATTTACTTCTTTGGGTTTCTATTAGGAATCAAACACAAGGATCAGTTTGGACCCTGATTCAGAGTTTTGGAAAGTGGCTTGGTTTGCTGTGGAATGATTTGGAGACCACCCGCTTTGCCTCAGGTCTGAATCAGAACCTTACTTTGAGAAACCCAAAGCCTCATGCCTTTCCAGTGACTATCATGTGGAAATCAACAAACAGCTATTACAGAGAGAGACTGGGTGAAACTTTCAGAGTGGATAAAGCTTTAAAAAGTTCAGAAAACTAGTTACAGGTTTTATGTGGCTAAAATGTGAGGGGTCAGTAACTGTGAGCCCCTTAACACCACACTGACTCCATCACTGATGGACCAAGTAAGAACCAGTGTGTTAGCACCACACGGCCTTCATTACCATTTCACTCAGAAGGTTGTGGAAAGGTTGTATCTGCAGTAGCGAACACTTTGCAACTTTGGACGCCCCCAGTGCATTTTGGAAGCCTGGTTTTCAACTTACCTTGGAGTAAGTCCTGCTGAACTCACTGAGCAGGGATGGGTGAATCTCCCAATTTCAGTTTCTCTCTGTTTCTCTTTTTTCCCCATTCTTCCAATTGGCTCTCCAGGATGGTACCAACCCATCGCTCCTCTAACTTCATCACCGCCTTTCCCTACTTCAGCCCTATTCCAATGCCGCACAGCTGCCAACAAGAGCATCCCACTGGCACTTCTCTGGACTGCCACTGCTGCAGGGTACAGATGCTAGGAGCTAATAGTCACCTCTGGAAAGTCAGGAGGCATGTCTTCCTTTTTCCCTTTTGTGGCCAGAGGTGATATCGTCAAGGTGTATGCAAAACAACAGGGGCTGACCATCTTGAAATGGGAGAGGAAGGAGACACAGAGATTTAGCTTGCTTTCTGTGGTGAATCTAGTATGATGACATTGGGGGTTCCCTTGGTTACCTGATGGGGGAGCAGGATCTGCCAGACAGTTAATGCTGTGAACCATTTACAGTATATTTTGCTCAGATGAAACTTTATATTACAGAAACACCACGTCTCCAGTGACCTTTATTCCAAGGAAACCAAGCACCATGGTACATTGTGGGAGCTCTGAAACCTCACACTGCTCACGGATTGTGGTGTGTGTGACAATATTTTTTATGTTTAGGTTGGACGATACTCATCACCAGGAGGTCATTTTCAGAAGCATAGCCGCAGATGGGGCTACTAGACCTCAGTTTGTGGAGCTGAGACTCAGGATTGGGACTCAGAGTGATAAGTTTCATATCAGGGCTGCCCGTTATGCCACCAACTTGGTCACATGACTTCTTCTTCTTCTTCTTCTTCTTCAAAGTGTCCAACTTAGAAGGCCAGATGCACTGACATCTTAAAACAAGTGCAACCCATGTGGTAACTGGAGGAGCACTTTAAACAATGGGTTACATTCAATTCTACTCAGAGTAGATCTAAGTTAGTCATCTCCATTCATCTCAGTGGGTCAACTCTATGAGTATTACAAGCATTGGATACAACTCCATTTTTCTGAGCCTTCACATCTCTATTCCTTTACCACTGGTCTTGGTACCTTTATCACTGGACCATGTTTCCAGGCCTGTTAATGTAATGGTGCATTGATATGCATTTTTTGCTGTTGTGTTGTGAGCTGCTGATATAATAAACAAATATATAAGTTTCCCCTCCCCAAGATTTGCCAACCCTGTGACATCATCAGGCCCCACCTCACAGTATCAATATTTGTCTCAGGTTTTGGGATATTGATGACCCAGCACCATAGCCTATTCATGGCAAATGTAACATGCATTTGATCCCATTTTTCTCACTGTCATTTTTACTCTGCTTTCAGTATGCCTAGTAATAAGCCAATCCCCATCCTTTCCCACCTTTTGATCTTTGCTTTTCTCTGTTTGCTGCACCAAATCCTGCAAGGAATTATATGCTGGCCCTGAATTTTGGACTCCTACACCTGTATGATGGACTGTCTTGTGCCAGTATAATTATTTTTAATCAATGACATTATTTGCGTAAAGATAAGAAGCTGTAAAACGGAAGCAAGAGACTCCGCTCTACTGTTAGTTGACATTTATTTATATCCAGGGTCACCAAACCATGAAACAAATTGTCACATGCGGGAATAAAAATAAAGAAGCTTGTTCAGTTCAAAGGGAAAGTAGGCCTGTGTTTGTGGAAGGAATTGGAGCCCATTCCCACTACCTGAACTTTCAACTTAGTAAGTGATGATAGATTGGTTGATTAGATCTCTCAGGGTTAATCGGGGCAAGTCTCAGTGGGACAATGATCTTTTCCTGTGCCGTGAATGTTCTTGGGGTAGATACACAAACAACATTTGATTATCAAAGGGGGTCTTTTTGAAGAAGAAGAAGAGGAGGAGGAGGAGAAGGAGAAGGAGGAGGAGGAGCTTTTTTGGTTTGCCCAGAGCTGTTTTCCTTTATATCTTAGACGTGAAGAGCTACAGTCTGTACACGACGTGCTGACTTGAAAATAGAGCAACACTCAATGGTTACCAGCGTGGTTGGGTGGTATTTACTGCCTAACGATGAAAGACAAGATGTAAAAGGGAAAATGAAAGGTAAGGAGACAACTGAAAAATATGAGCACTTGGGGTCTTCACCTTCTTCCCCATGCAAGCATCTTAAAGAACAAATAGCATCACGATCATAGTGCTACTCACCAGAAACATGCCCCACAGAGAGAGATTCTCAGGGGAGCCATTTCACTTCGCTGAGCTATTGCCTGCCTATAAATGGACAGAGTGTGAAATCAAAACAGAGGCCCCAGCAGAAAGCCTTGAGGAAGAGCAGCCAGCCAGAGTGCACCATAGTTGTTATCTGAGAAGGATCAAACAAAACAGCCATCCATGGAGAGAGGCAGAGAAAACAGATCCTCTTCCATACAGCTCAGTGCAAACAAAAACCTGTTGCAGCAAGCCAGTCTTGAGCGTATTACTTGGAAACAACAGCCCAAATGCAAACTAATGTTAGAAAGGCTGGAAGCAAGCTTTCAGATCACACAGTGTTCTGCCTCTGGCTTGAAAGCTAAAGCTCTACTTTTCCAGTTGTGGACTAATCACTTGGTTAAATGCATCACTGCCTAACTGCCTTTAGCTGACTTACAGTCCAATCCTAAGCATGTTTAATTGTAAATAATTCCCACTGATTTTATCCTAATAATCAGTAACTGCCTCCTAGGTGACCATGGCATATGCTCAGTGGTCCATGTAAAATAAATATGTGAATGAGTTGTCCTGAGCATTGTCCATACACATACAGATTGAGGAATATTGTGTCATGGTGCATCTCCCCCAAAACCAACTTTGAACTGATTGGAAAATGTAAGCCGTGTGAAGACATGCATGCCCCTTCTCTGCCCGCTGATGAGGACACAGAGTGGGCAGCCTAAAAACACATCTAACTGCACTGTACAGATTTGTACAACTATAACAAAGCTGTGATTTGAAACACAGCAGGGAAAACAAATTTGCTGTGTCTTAAACCAGTGTACCCTTAAAACAACACCTTAAAAAGCGATACATCACCTTGCCAACAAAGGTCTGTATAGTTAAAGCTATGGATTTCCCAGTAGTAATGTATGGAAGTGAGAGCTGGACCATAAAGAAGGCTGATCGCCGAAGAATTGATGCTTTTGAATTATGGTGCTGGGGGAGACTCTTGAGAGTCCCATGGACTGCAAGAAGATCAAACCTCTCCATTCTGAAGGAAATCAGCCCTGAGTGCTCACTGGAAGGACAGATCCTGAAGCTGAGGCTCCAATACTTTGGCCACCTCATGAGAAGAGAAGACTCCCTGGAAAAGACCCTGATGTTGGGAAAGATGGAGGGCACAAGGAGAAGGGGACAACAGAGGACGAGATGGTTGGATAGTGTTCTCGAAGCTACAAACATGAGTTTGACCAAACTGCGAGAGGCAGTGAAAGACAGAAGTGCCTGGCATGCTCTGGTCCATGGGGTCACGAAGAGTCAGAGAGGACTAAACAAACTAAATGACTAAACAACAACAACAAACTGGTGTGCACAGTCGTGGTGTACATTGCCATGATGTCTAGATATCTCTGATGGATGGGGAAAGAATAATAACTTAGGCTGCAATTCTAATGCCCAACTGGGAGCAGTGGGAGTGAACGGAGCCAGGTGGAGGGGCGGGAGCCTCTGCTGTATCCTAACCCCCCTCCCGCGCAGTGGATTGGGAGTTAGGATTGCTCTGCCCATCAAATGGTTTGTGCATTTTTGCTTTTATTTAACAAGATTTACGTACCACTTAATTTAAACACCAGCTGCTGCACATAGCTTATCTTCCATTCCCAGCTGAAACAATATGGTTTTCTTTGCATTGTGCACTTGCTTCGTATATGAATAAGCATGGGTTTTCGAAGCATTTCTTCTCTGCAGATGCAGAAAACACAATTAGAACGAGCATGTTCTCCCTTTACAGATGCAGTCTTGAATCATATGCAAGTACTGTGAAACATCAAGTAACCGAAGAGGAAGGAGTAATTCAAGACCCAACATGATGCCAGCACACAAATTTAATTAGGTAATGACTTTGGAAAATAACATTACGGGTAGCTTCTGTTTGTTGTTGTACTTACTATTTCAGTCTCTATGTATCAAATTATATGGTGCTCACCAATGTGGCACATGACTGTAAAATTATACTGCTCCTGTTAATAAAGTGAGCAGGGTTAACATCAAAAGCCGAAATCCTAAAGCTCATGCAAGTTACTCGCTGTGCTGCCATTGATTTGGCTGTCAAGCCCAAAGAATACATCATCTGCAGATATACGATAAGATCTCCTAGCATTTTTTTATTTTCTTTAGAAGCAGCCCAAGATGTTCCAAGTTGTATTGGAGTATTGGAGTCCTTGCCACCTTCCCCCTGCCATATTTTCCTGATCTAAATTTCTCCTCCCAGGCTACTATTACTCCTTGTTTCAGGGATCAAATACCTGTATGCAGATGCAGGGAGCCAAAGGATGAAATGTTTGTTCAAGCACACATTCATCTGCTTATTTGTGGTCATTAAGAGATACAGTGGTACCTCTAGTTACGAACGCTTCTGGTTACAAACGCTTCGGGTTACAAACTAAGCTGGAAGTAGCTGCTCCTGACTGCAAATTTTGCCCCAGGATGTGAACCAGAAATCACATGCCAGAGGAGCTCATGCAGCGGGAGGCCTCATTAGCGAAATCATGCCTCAGGATAAGAATGGTTTCAGCTTAAGAACGGACCTCCGGAACGAATTAAGTTCATAACTAGAGGTACCCCTGTACAAGGAAATGGACTTGTATGGGATTTTGATAAAAAACAATAACATTTGAACAAGGTCATGGATTTTTACATTACTGAGAACTTGGAGTGAATCGAATAAATTCACCATTTCATTCCAGTCCAGGAACTTAATGTCATTCTGGCAACGACTGTGGAAAAGTTTGCAGTGCCTTGTTCATGTCACTCTGCAAAATATAAGCCAAATGCATGAGTAATTTTAAAAAATCAGCAGCTAATTTTTACTTCACAATTCTTTAAATGAAAAAATAATATCTTAAAACAGCCAGATGTAGAAGCCTCTCCTTTAAAGTTGATTTGTATTTTCTTTAAGAGGCAAAGTGTTGCTTGAAACATGACTCTTGTTGCTACTATTTTATGAATTATGAAATCAAAATGAATTAACTCCATAAAGGAAACGCTGCTAATTGTAGGTCGATTAATTGTATATACCGTATTTTTCACTCTATAAGATGCACCAGACCATAAGACGCACCTAGTTTTTGGAGGAGGAAAACAAGAAAAAAATATTCTGAATCTCAGAAGCCAGAACAGCAAGAGGGATCGCTGCACAGTGAAAGCAGTGATAGCTGCGCAGCCTGCATTCGCTCCATAAGACGCACACACATTTCCCCTTACTTTTTAGGAGGGAAAACGTTAGTCTTATAGAGTAAAAAATATGGTAGTTCTTTGAGAGAGCACAGGTGATAAACAAGATTTTATTTTTAATAAATGAGTGTTGGAAAAAAAAGGTGTAAGTACATTTTTAACCCATTAAAATAGCCAGGATAGGGATGTACTCACTTTTAAAAAATCATTTTATTCAGAAGTTTAAAAGTTTGGATCACAGTCTTTTGGATATTATACTTTTTTAGTAAAATGAATTATATGTGAGTGAAATAAATAATACACAAATGGTGCATAAAAAAGAAATCTTAAATTATAATAACAATAATGAATTATCTTGGACTCAAAATAATGTGTTAGAAAAGATCCAAAAATTGCACTTCTAAAAAATGCAAAAAAGATAGAAATAGGACCATACGATACACAAAATTAGATGATATATATAATTTTGTGATTTTAGCTGACACATTGACAGAGGTAGCTTAAATTATTTTACAGAATCATAGAATTGTAGAGTTGGAAGGAACCCCAAGGGCCATCTAGTCCAACCCCCTCCAATTTGGAATCTGAACACAAAGTTTCCCATCCAATTTGAAGCCTGCTTAGCTTTGCAGACATGCTAGCATTATTATCATCTGGAAGGGCTCTCTTGTGCTATAGTGCAACAAATATGGGGGATGGGCAGTGGCGGAGGAACCCTCTCTGGCACCCAGGGCAGGATGCTGAGGGGCGGGGAGAACCATCCGGTGGCGCACACACAGCAGCCCATACGATCACCATGCGAGAGGCAGCCCTTACGGACGCCCATATGGACGGCGCGCGAGAGCGGCAGCCCCGTACGGACGCCGTGCGAGCAGCATCCATACTGACTGCCCATGCCCTCGGCCGCTGTACAGCTGAGGGGAGCCAGGGGCCATCTTGTCACACACACACCCAGAGTGGCACCTGGGGCGGAGAGCCCCCTCCGCCCCCCACTTCATACCCCCCTGGGGATAGGGACACAACAGCAGAACATTTGTGTGAAAAGCGACAGGATATCAGCAAGATGTTATGGGACCTGAACTGACTGTAAATGAAGCAGTATGTCTATTCACCTCTGCAGTTGCAATTAAAGGAATATGTAGCTAGATCCTACACAAACCTGTCAAAAGATTGACCCAACCAACCTTCCACTTGCCATGTTTATGTGAGTGCCAACATGTCTGCTGCTTTTGAAAGCCAAACAGCTTCCTGGCAGTTGCTTCAAGCATCCTCTCCTCAGAAAGAGGATAAGACAGAGAGTTTATTGAACAAATCTTCCGTAACTGTGAAACCACACTGCCATCATCACCAAAAGTTGCAAGAACATGGGTAACTTTCATTACCCTTTCTCAGATGTCACACTCGGGGTGTGCACAGCTGTACCTAAACTCAAGTATATGGCTGCCGTGAAAGAACAGTTGGGTTTTTATTTTATTTTTTGGTCATGCGAACTATCT
Organism: Podarcis tiliguerta; assembly: GCF_965153285.1. Taxonomy (NCBI): domain Eukaryota; kingdom Metazoa; phylum Chordata; class Lepidosauria; order Squamata; family Lacertidae; genus Podarcis; species Podarcis tiliguerta. The sequence goes on along the minus strand of NC_139538.1, from coordinate 30,182,683 downwards.
TCTCTTCCAGATTAAGCTCAGTTAAAACAGCTTCTCGTCTGCCCATTTGCAGCAGCAGTTTCATGTATACAGCACTAATTTGTTAGCCTGGTCATGACACCAAGAACCTTCTCTCTGGACCAGTTCCTGAACCTGTGGCCCTCCAGATGTTGCTGAACTACTGCTCCCATCATCCCTGGCCATGGTCCATGCTGGTTGTAGCTGATGGGAGTTGGGAGTCCAACAATCTCTGGAGAGCCCAAGATTCTCCACCCCAACTTTCACACAGAGATACACAAGCAATTAAGGTATCAAATAAATGTTTGAATGCATAAATATAATGCTTTAAATGTGGAGTTTTTTTAAGCCAAGCAGCCTGCCTGATGCATTGATGGAGAGATAAAATTTAAATCAGCAGTGGAATCTGAAGCAAACACATCTGTCCTTCTAGGTGTAGAATCCAAACACACACTATGAGGTGCATCTATAGGTATCATTTCAACCAAATGTCCCATTTGCCTCATATTTTGATCCTTGCACTGTAAAGACTGCCTTCACCACTCTGCCCCAATGTAATTTGTGTGACCAGGGACGACAGCCCCAGTCCCCAGGGATCACAAGAAAAGGAATAAGGACTCAGACAACGTTATGGAATTAAAATTAGGCCACAACTTTATTAAACTTCCGAAAGTAGGAAGACCTTGGCTTAGGCCTTGGGTGTGTATCCCTCCCAGGGGGGACTGGGGTTCATCAGGATAAATGGGATATGGGGGTGCTCTGTTAGATGTAAGTGTAGCAGGCAGCCCAGCCCATATCCCCGCACGCAGGGTAGTTCACTGACAACTTTTCGGTGTACGGCCAGTGACACCCATTATATAACCCCTTTAAGAGGGGACCCTAGAATCGCCGCCGCAGGGGGGGTGAATCACCACTCCCCCCCCCCATTATAGGGAAGAAAAGACTAAAGAATTCCACCCAAGGCCATAACCGCCAAAGTTGTGACAAATTGCTACAGGGAAGACAAAACTTGCCAATGCAGGAAAATTTCTTCCCGGTCCTTCAACAGCAACCAGTCAAAGACTGCAGCAGCACCCGCTAACAAGGAAAATTAAACAAACAAGAAAACATTAAACAAAGGGAGGGTAGGGAGGGTTAATCTCCAGAGCCAACCGCCTGGCTGTTGTTCACTCCACCTCCCATTTATAAATGGGGCTGGCCCCACCTCTCAGCAAGACCTAATTACTGGGGCTGGGTGTGAGCCTCTGAGAAGCAAGCCAGCCCCCTTTTACTAGTAAGTTCCCTGGGAACTGTAGTCCAGTGCACAATCACGCAAAGGGCACCCACATTATGAAGTGTGAGTGCTCATTCTCTGCCATTCCTATGCATGTTAGTTAGTTAATTTATCTCCTTTCCTTCGAGGAGCTCAAGGCAATGCACACAATTCTCCCTCCATTTTATCCACAGAACAGCCCTGTGAGGTAGGTAAGGTACTGTGAGAGAGAGAATGACTGGCCCTTTATTTACTGCAAGAGAGAGAATTGGGTCTTTAGACTCCTTTGCAGTTCCCAACTAAATGCTACCCTTCAATAATGGAGTGGGGGGAGGGAAGTAACGTATTTCATTTTACATTAATATGAAGCTTAGTTCTAGAAAAGTTGCAGCACCTGATGTGCAAAGACAGCAGAATTCCTTAGGGATGTCTGGAAGCGCCTTGCTTGCTTACAGATTTTTGCACTGATCAAGCAGGGTTCTTCATATGTTCTTGTTGAGTGTGTACACTGTGCAGCAACAAAGGCTGCAGTAATCCTTATCTACTGGGCAGAGCAACCCTACCTTGGAGCAGAAAAGAGCTCTGGAACCTCAACTGCATTCAAAGCCCTGCCACTAGTGCTAATATTCACATTTATGCTGTGCCAGCTCCTGTCTTTAGAGTAGCCTGCATTGGGTCCCTTTCTGTGACCTAGGCTGGATCTAGACACATCAAAGAAGCGTTTCAGTTAAATGCGTTGTAAACTTTGTCTGAGAAATCGGGTTGGCAAAAACGGAACATAACCGTGCCATCTGGTGTCGCAGTGTTATAATGCGTATACAATGCATATAAAGCACATTTTTTGCCAACGTAGCTGAGTTCCTTGATCAGATTAGGATCCAGGATACTTGGCCACCCCAGCTTCACCCTATATGAAACGCTATGTTCTGGGGCCCTCAGCTGGCTGACCCTAATGAAAAAACCACCAGTAGAAGCATGCCTCTGCCACACTTTTTGTGGTTGCATTGCAGTCGGTGGGTGTTTGTGTTTTCCACAGCAGCAGAAGCCCCCGCTCAGTGGAGGTCAGCAGGTGGAGACAGTCCACTGGATTGTATCCCCTCCGGCAGTGTGGAGGTTAAAACTGCAGCCTAATTTATACAGGCTGCAGTAATGGTTATTACTATAAAATTCTCCACGCCTGAGTAATTAGCCCAGTAATTCCGTTTAATGGCTTTAGTAGCCTGGCTGTTTCAGGATCAGTGTCTCCAACAGAAGAGGAATCTGAATTGTTTCGAGGCAAAATATAGTCATTTGAACAATAACTTCATGTGCATTTGGTGATATGTTATTCATCGTGCAAAACAAAAGCGAGCAAACCACCTGTAACGGTTCTAGGGGTTGCTCGTGCGTAAATCGGCGCCACACCTGGGTGGGTTGCCCAGAGTGAACCCTTTCTGTCTGGACAGCCACTCACCCGTGGCTGTCTCAATCGCTGGCAGAATCCGTCAGTGGGCGTTTCTTGAACTTCTTCCAGCATAAAAGTTCTTTGACGCCTAGTCTCTGCCTACTCTCCCTGCACGGAAGCCTTCTACGCAGGGAGGGTGTGGGCATCGGAGGACCCGTGCTCTCCCCGCTGGTCCCCGGCGAGGAGTCTTGGAGCCACCTCGCCGATTCCCCCATCTGCCCCCCTTCTCCACTGGTGCTATACTGATTTCCTTCCCCAGAAGATGTGCTGCTTCTCTCCCTCCTGGGACGCTCTCCAGAATCCCTCTGGATCCCTCCCTCTCCTTCTGGCTCCGATGGCAGTTCCCTGACACCACCTACAGGCTCAGAAGGTTCAAACATTAACATGCAAAAGGAATTCAAGGATTTGAGTGCATATTACACTGTGTAGCATTTCCCCCGAAATTATCCTGAAATTTTCTTTGTTTATGTTCCCATGGTATGTTCATCTCCATCATGTAAGAGGTTCTGATGAGTGGGGAGGATCTGAAAGAAGAGGGCTAAGGGAAGAGTCCATAGCACAAGGGTGGTGGGGGATGAATGGAAATACATTAAAGGGTGCTGCTGTCTCAAAGCTAATATCTTTGCCAATCTTTGAGAGACTGTTTTTCTTCACATACACTTATCTAACAGCGGTGTGGCTGTTAGCTGGTTATCTGGTTTTCTTGTGAATGACACTAAGATCTAGCATTGCAGGGCTTAAAAAAAAGCAAAAAACAACAACAACAACCATAAGGCCAGATGGACAATTACAGGAGAAAACTGGCATTTCAAAAATTCTTGAAAAAGTTGGGTGATATAAAAAGTTAACTTGGTAACAATTTGAAAAGCCTCTTGGACTTACCGATCAGGTTAACGGTTCAAATGCCCATGATGGGGTGAGCTCCTATTGTTCTGTCCCTGCTCCTGCCAACCTAGCAGTTCAAAAGCATGCCAGAGGAAGTAGATAAATAGGTACCACTGAGGAGGGAAGGTAAACGGCATTTCTGTGCGCTCTGGTTTCCATCAAGGTGTTCCATAGTGCCAGAAGTGGTTTAGTCATTCTGGCCACATGACCCAGAAAGCTGTCTGTGGACAAACGCCGGCTCCCTTGGCCTGAAAGCAAGATGAGCACCCCAACACCCAAGTCGCCTTTGACAGGACTTAACCGTCCCGGGGTCCTTTGCCTTTACCTTTTACTCATTTTCTCAAAGAGAGTCCCTGCAGATGCCACTGCTCCTCTCTACAGGTATTCACTAATGTTTCTAGTATAATGAACTATAACACTCTTCCCAGTTCCCAGTTCTATGGATTTTCTCCCACACACCCACACACCCACACTGTTAAGGCTTTTAAATGACATGAAAGCATGTGTGTACACACAGGGGCATATGAAGGGGGTGGAGGGGGCGAGTCGCCCCAGGCACTGCCCTGGGGGGTGACAAGGTGGCCTGCTGCCCCCCCCCCACCAGCTGTATAGCAGCAGAGGGTGTGCACGCAGTGTGGGCGCCGCTTGTGCAGCATCCCCACTGCATCCGTATGGGCTGCCACTTACGCGCAGCATCTGTATGGGAGTCTGTATGGGCTGCTGCTTGCACAGCAACCCTACGGGCTGCCATGCATGTACTGCCTGTGTCTGTCTGTGGATCCATTCCACCCTTTTTCTTCTTCCTGCATCTGCTTATGTCTCATGGCTGTTTCTCTATCTGAGCTCCACTTGCCATCTTTTGCTGACACCTGGTGAGAGACATCTCATTCTCTAGGACCGGAAGATGAAGAAACCTTAAGGTGTTTTGCTCAATTTGGGTTAGCTCATAATCTGACCGTGTTCATGGAAGTCAATCTTACTCAACTATGAGTGATCACCAAAGAAGAAGAAGATTATCTGATTAAAGATAAACATCATGAAAATTGATTGTCTCTTTGTATATATCTGGTTATCGGCATAGCAAAAATTTGGTGTTTGCATCTCATTTTTTAAATTTGTACATTTTTAAAGCAAAGTTTAATTGTTAGTTTGACTTCCCCCACAAAGGCATACTCCTCCTTTGTCCCTAGAGACAGACAGATGCCAACCATACTCTCAGCAACTACAAGTTATACAAAATAAGGTATTTCCAGGATCAAAGCTGTATAGGTGGTTCAACATTATGCTACCCTTACTTTTATTAGGGAAAGGAACAGAATGTGCAATGTAAAAAACATTAAATTAAAATGGAGAGCAATTATGCTATGAAGAAACTGTAAAGCAATAGCGTTGAGAAAAAGAAACAGCCCCAATTCACTACCAGGCACCAGATGCCTTCAGCAACAATAGTGTATCGGCAGGAAATCTTACCACAGTGTATGTATAGATGTGTGTGTGTGTGTGTGTGTGTGTGTGTATGCACACATCCCTTGATTGAATTATGAAATTAGGGCATGAAGAGAAAGTGGTAGATATACATATTTGGATTTTAGTAAAGCCTTTGATGCAGTGTTTCATAAAATCTTACTCTTGAAATGAATTCAAATTGGGTTGAACAGGAACATTCATGTGGACAAAAAACTGGCAGGGAGACCTTAAACCAAGGGTAATCATAAACAGCAAATTCCATGCAAGGAAGTGTTTTAAGGCAGGGAATAGTTCCAGTTCACGTCTTTGCTAATAGCTTTAAAAGTAACAGAATTTCACAGGAGTGAAACTCGCTCATGTACATTTTTAGCCTGGACCTGGGGAAAGAACGTCTACTTCTGTGTTTAATGCAAAAGTAGGGCACCTCAGGTCAGGGGCCAAATGTTGACCTCCAGACCTGACTATTTGACACTTGCATCCCTGTCCAGGCCACATGCTGTCTCCTTAGGCTACACCCTTTGCTGGTCCTGCTTTGCACCCCAAGTGTGTTTGCCTGGCTGAATTGTGACCCTGAATTCTGCTAAACCCTCTGGTAAGAGAGGCCATCTTACCTGTCACTCCTATAAGGTCTACTCCCTGCTTTGCTGGCCTATTTCCACCTGGCTTGGGAGGGCGGAGACCAGACTTACTCATGCTTCAAAAGCTGCTCCTATGGCTGAAGGGGCCCAAACCGTCTTGTTTGGGAGTCAGTGTGGTGTAGTGGTTAAGAGCGGTAGACTCGTAATCTGGTGAACCGGGTTCGCGTCTCCACTCCTCCACATGCAGCTGCTGGGTGACCTTGGGCCAGTCACACTTCTTTGAAGTGTCTGAGCCCCATTCACCTCACAGAGTGTTTGTTGTGGGGGAGGAAGGGAAAGGAGAATGTTAGCTGCTTTGAGACTCCTTCAGGTAGTGATAAAGCAGGATATCAAATCCAAACTCTTCTTCTTCTCTTCTTGTTACTCGTCCAGAAAGACCTGCTACTCAGGATACATGGAAACTATTGGAATGGGGTTTTGTTTAGGAGTTCTTGTAGGGGTTAATAATAAATTTGAGTAATGCATTATTTTTCATCCTATTTGTTGCTAAACCATGTTGTGAATTATTTGGGAATTGTTTCATTTCATTGTGTGTTTATTGAGAAGTTTTTGTTAGGTTTTTTTTTATTATTTACATGTTATGTTTATAGCTGTTAAGAAGGAGGCCCCATATGTACTTAAAGCAGACATGGCTTTAAACAGACATGGCTTCTTCCAAAGAATATTGGTAAAGCCACTCCCGACGTAGAGAGGGGGTGGGGTTGCGGGCTCTCGCCCCGCGACTACAGTATCGCGGGGCTGGGAAGCACCGCGAGGTCAGGGATTCCCCAGTGCGTCATTTTCTCAGCCCCCCGAGGCCAGCCAATCAGCTGGCGAGGGGGGCGGATCCTCCATCCCCAGGTCAATTTAAGGTCGGGGCAGCCCTGGCTCGCCCCTTTTCCTCTTCGCTCAGCTCGAGGCTTTACTTTACAGCTCAAGACCTCTTTATCTCTCCGATCGGAAGCTCTTCGCCGCGGCAGGATCGAGGAGGAACGGAGCATCGAGACGGTTCGAATCCCTTCGGTTCCAGCGACGCCGATCCTGCACCTTAGCAGCAGCGGTTAGGAGCGCCGGAGCACTCCGACCTTCGCGCGCCGCTTCCCAGCGAACTTATTTGCATTTTAGCCGTTTCCCCAGCCATCGGCTGCAACATCGCGCAGCGCCTTACTGCGTCCTGGGCTCGCAGGCTGGTGGTAGGAAAGTTTACCCTTTATTTACTCTGCTGCTCTGGGGCTATCTCGCGCGTTTGGGCAGCGGGTGCGGCGCAACGGGGTTCTCTCCCCCTTTTCCGGCGAGGGCTATCTTTCCTATAGCGTGACGTTAGACTCTCTGCTCAGCCTGCTCAGGGCGATCTCCCCTCTTTAGCCTCTTTAGCCCGCTCAGGGCTGGTCGTGGCGGCGTGGCTTTACAGAGCTGTTTTCTCCGTTCCGTTCCGTCTGCGCTAGCGTTCCCGTTGCCGGGATACGAGGTCGCTCCCGCCGCCATTTTGAGTCGCCACGTGGTGCCTGAGGCCGCCGCCATCTTAAGTGAGGCATCCCAGCGTGGGAGGCCGGCGTCTAGGTGTGCCGTCCTACTAATCATTTCTTACCTAGGTTAACCGCTCTTGCTGCTCTTACTTTTAGCTGGCGGTCCTGCGGCACCCTCTAATATCGTTCAGTCGGCCGATCTCCTTTATTTCCCTGCTCTTGTTACGGTTTGCTTGCTCCCCCATCCCCACCCTTTTTCACTCAAAAAAAAAAAAAAAAAAAGATAAAACAAAATAAAAATAAATAAAATAAAATAAAATAAAATAATAAAATAAATAAATAAGAATAAATACATAAATAACATAAATAAATAAATTAAAAAAAAAAACTTTTCCCGCTACGGGGTACGTTCGTTAGCAGCGGACGGTTATAAGGTCGCGCCTTCGCGCCCCGGCCGGGGGGGAGAACCCTAGATTTCCCCGATTTCCCCAGGGGCCTTTAAGTTTACCTTGTTTGCCTGGTGAGGGTTTCAGCTTTCCTATTGCGTTAATTGTAGTTCGGGTGCCTTTGTTTGCCTGGGAGGCCAGGGCCCGCGAGCACGCACGGGTCAATAATATATTCCAAATAATAAATAATATAAAATAAAATTAATTACAAGCACAAGCAAATAATTAGATAGAGAATTACTATAACACGAGATAACGTTATATATAGTTACTTATAGTACATATACTTATAAATACATATAGTAAATATTTGAACTCAAACTCTCTGTTATCCGGGCAAGGTTATGTTCTAGCGCAGCGATAAGGTAACTTCTCAAATCCAAATCCTAAGCCTGCTCCCTCAGGTTTTGAGCAACGGGTGGTAATTGTACAGTGGTTTATCAAATCCAAACTCTTCTTCCCCCTCAACACCAAGTTACGCGTGCATTTATCCGATACCTTGTTGTTTATCTTGTTGCTTACTGCATTCCCCATGGCAAACAGGGGTTCAGCGCGCGCGCCACAGTTGGGCGGGGCCCTACTGCCCGCTGCGCAGGGTAATCCCCAAGCTTTGGTACAACTCTTTTCAGCTATTCAAAATTTTTACACGCAATGTGGGCCATCAGCGGCTCCTGCTCCCGACATAATTGAGCTATCTCAAGACTGCATTCCCGATACCCCCTCCAGCCAACAGGATCTTGCACGCCCATCTACATCCTCTGCGGGGAGAACGCAGTCTGATGGGGGTACCCATAGCCGTCCGCAAACACGCCTGCAGACTGCGCGCGCGCAGAAGGACAAGCCTGCCCCCCAGAGAGTTAAGCCTGCCCCTCAAAGATCGAGGGCTGCGCAGGGAAAAACCAGGGCCCCGCGGGCTGGGCAGTCGGGGAGGGGCCAGGAGGCGATTGGTGTTCCTAGTGTCTTTCAGGAGACCCAGCGACCCCCTTCGGAAGGGGTCTCTTCGGATGAAGAGCTGCCTCCCCAGCAGGTGGCGGAGCCCGCCGTCGACCCGGAGCCTCAGGACAGGACATCCAGAGGGGGAAAACGCAAGGAGAAGAGAAAGCATGTCTCCAAGAAGAGGCGAAGGAGAGATACGTCGGAATCCGAGTACAGCACAGGTACTTCTTCCTCGGAAAGCGACAGCGATTCGCCCATGGAAACTTACTGGGGGGAGGGGGAGGAAACTGGTGCCCCCTTATGGGTTCACGAGAGGCGGGCCAACTCCCATGGAAAAAAGTTCAATGGTACGCTTGAGTGGAGAGATGGGGCCCTCCTGGAGGATACTAAGGTAGCAACCCACGCGGCAACCGACTTCATCCTGGGTAGTCATCTCTCTAAGAGGAAGAGAGATAAGATATTAAATGGGGATTATGTGGACATGTTTTCCCTTCTGCCACCAGTCCAAACAAAGGGTAAAGGTGAGAAAAGGAGATACCACGGTAAGAAACGATACAGGTCTCCCCGGGTAGAGCGCACGTTTGAGAACTGGCTTAACGGGTATCAAGTTTTCATGGGGATTGTGTTGGGGGGCTACCCGAAGCGGGGTATGCATCTTGCTTCCTACCTTGCCCATGTCCGGAGGGTCCGGGAGTTAGCAGGTGAGGAGGCTGCCATAGCCTACGATGAGGACTTTCGAAGGAATGCCTCCCAATTGTCATCAACGCGATGGGACCAAAAGGACAACAACCAATGGTTGGAACATGTGGGCCCCAACATCGAGAAGAAACCTCATGACTTGGCAAAACTCGGTAAGGCGGACCCCAAGCGGCGCAAGCTTTGCTGGGACTTTAACAAGGGCTCCTGTCAGCGCACCTCGTGTAAGTATTTACACGAATGTGAAAAATGCTCTGGTGGGCACCCCGCCACGGCTTGCTACAAGAATAGGCAGCAGCCCTTTCGGGGCGGCAGGGGTCACCCCCAGCAGGGGAACCAGGGTGCCCCCACTAACGGTCCCAACACTTCCCGCGGTACAATGGGGAACCGCTACTAATCCTTCCCTAGAGTTAGCCCCCTCCCCAATTAAACTTCACATACTTAGGTCTTTGCTTCAACATTACCCCAATAGGCAAGCCGCTCTGCTTTTGGAAAATGGTTTTTCCTTAGGTTTCAGAATACCTGTGACTTCCAACCCTAGTTCTAATTGCCCCCCGAATCAAAAATCAGTACTGGAGAGGCCAGATATCGCTTTTAAAAAAATACAGAAGGAGATATCGGCAGGTAGAGTCGCAGGTCCATTCGCGGAACCTCCGGTCGATCGGCTGCACATTTCACCGCTGGGCATAGTTCCTAAGAAGGCTCCCGGGGAGTTTAGGTTGATCCATAATCTCTCCTATCCCAAAGGAGCCTCAGTTAACGACGCTATACTGCAGGAGCTATGCACGGTGAGGTATGCTTCGTTCGACCAGGCAGTAAAGCTAGTTAGGGGTTTTGGTAAGGGCGCATTCTTGGCGAAGTGCGACATCGAGTCAGCCTTTCGCCTCCTCCCAGTGCACCCTAGTGACTTCCGCTGGTTGGGTTTCAAATTCAGGGGTCTCTATTTCATTGACAAGGCAATGCCCATGGGGTGTTCCGTCGCTTGTGCTGCTTTCGAGGCCTTCAGCACGTTCCTCGAATGGGCCCTCAAATTTAGAACTGGCGCCGTAGGGGTCAGTCACTATTTGGACGACTTTATCCTAGTGGCAACTGACGCTTCGGAGTGCGCGGCTCTACTCCAGGCCTTCAAGGCCATGGCTGATGACCTAGGTGTCCCCCTCGCAGATGAGAAGACCGAGGGACCGGTCACTGCTTTGACCTATCTTGGGATCGAGCTGGACACCGTGGCTCAAACCTCTCGACTCCCTGTGGATAAGCTGGCCTCATTGAGGGAGCTCATTTCACAAATTCTGCCGTTAAAGAAGATTACGCTCAAGCAGATCCAGTCCCTTTTAGGCCACCTCAACTTCGCATGCCGAGTCATCTCTCCGGGCCGCCCTTTCTGTAGAAGGCTAGCTAAACTTTCAGCAGGTTTAAGGTCACCACACCACAGGGTCCGCCTCCCTAAGACCGTAAAGTCGGATCTCCAGATCTGGCTCCATTTCCTGGAAGGCTATAACGGTGTGTCGCTTTGGCAAGATTGTTTGGCACTGCAAACCGACTTTCAAGTCCACTCCGATGCAGCTGGTTCCCTAGGTTTTGGGGTATACTTCAGGGGCCAGTGGTGCGCTCAGCGCTGGCCCGCTTTCTGGCAGGGTAAGCCCATACTCAGGGACTTAACCTTCTTGGAGTTTTTTCCCATAGTGGTGGCTATTCACTTGTGGGCGGAGCAATTTAGAAATCGCAGGGTATGCTTCTGGACGGATAATCAGGCAGTAGTGTCGGTTCTGAATAAGCAATCCTCCCGGTCACATAGAGTAGCTTCCCTCCTGAGGTTTTTTGTCCTTTCGTGCCTTCAGCTAAACCTTTATGCCACTGCCAAATTTGTTCCGGGCATCGATAACAACATTGCGGATGCTCTATCTCGATTCCAGATGGACCGCTTTCGCGCGTTGGCGCCGGATGCACAGCTGTCGCCAAAACCTTTCCCGGAGCACCTTTGGAGTATTGGCAACGAGAAGCCCTAAAGGGAGTATTTCTGGCAGTCGCACCCTCAACTTTGAGGTCCTATAGCAAGGCCTGGTCGGATTTCGCCGCCTTTCGCCAGAGGAAAGGGCAGTCTACCATTAGCAGGGCCCCAGCGCATGCTGAGGTCATAGAGTACCTCGTTCGCCTTCGCGATCTGGGTCGGGCCCCCAAGACACTCAATATTCACTCAGCGGCTATATCATTCTTTTCTAAAACACTCTACTCTGTTGACCCATGTGCACACTTTGTTGTGAGGAAGATGCTTGAAGGCTGGCGCAGGGCTCAGCCCCCCAGCCAGGATGGTAGGAGACCTATTACCCTCGGCCTACTCACTGATATGCGGGCTAAGCTCAGATCCATCTGTTGGTCAAACTACGAGGCTAGACTATTCTCTGTGGCATTCTCATTTGCCTTCTTCGGCGCTCTGCGTATAGGCGAGTTGGTTTGGGAGGACCAAGCGGGTGGCAATCCTAGGGGCCTCCGTTTGGAGGATGTGTCCGTTACTAGCTCTGAGGTTACCTTAAAAATTCGTAGTTCCAAGACGGACCAACTTGGCAGAGGCGCCATAATTCGGCTGCAAGCGACCCAAAAGGCCGGCCCCTGCCCTGTAAAAGACGCCAGGAAGTTTCTGTTTTTGAGGCCTAAAGTGGGAGGCCCTTTTCTAATACATGCAGACGGGTCTTGCTTATCCAAGCACCAGTTCACAAGGGTGATGCGTAAGGCGATCATAGCCATGGGGCTCCCACCTGAGAGGTATGCAGCTCATTCCTTTCGCATTGGCGCTGCAACCACCGCCGCGCACATGGGGTTACCGGCCGAGCGTATAATGGACCTTGGGCGGTGGAGGTCCAACGCGTATAAAAGCTACATCCGGAAACCGCGGTAGTTCCCCCCCCCTTCCTCGCGCCCCCCCTTACCCCCTCTCTTGCTTTCTTATTTCAGGCGCTGGGGCGGTACGGCTGTGGATTGTGGGGCACAGCATCGTCCACTGGGCGAGAGTGAGATCAAACTCCACGCGTGGTCTGGCTGGATTACATCTCCCAAGTAATGTCGAGATCTCTTGGGTGGCCCAAAGGGGAATGCGTTGGGAAGAATTTTTTCCAATGGTGTCGGCCAAGATTGCTATTGAAGGCCCACCCCGGGCAATGGTTATCCAGCTTGGCGAAAATGACTTGGCATACAGGAAGGGGGTCGACCTGATGTGGAATATCATCAGCGATTTGGAGAAGTTGCTGTCCGCCTATCCGTCCCTGACTATCCTTTGGTCCTCCTTGCTTGAGAGGCGCTTCTGGCGGGACGCCGCAAACCAGGTGGCGGTTAGCAAGGCCAGAAGGCTGTTGGAGCGCTCGGTGGCTCGCAGAGTGGCTGCGATGGGTGGTCGGGTCATCACGCACCCTGGTATCCGGTTTAACATAGAGGCACTGTACCGACAAGATGGCGTACATCTGTCAGATATGGGCAACGATCTCTGGTTGGCTGACATATTTCAAGGGATTAGGGATTGGTTACAGGTCTGAGAGTATTGGCGGCGAGCTTCCAGCTCGGTGGCGGTTAGGCATTGGCGGGGTATTGTCATGCAGATAAGGTCGGGGGGGAGGAGCGCCACCACCTCCCCCACTTCATGAAGGGTAGTTCGTTAAAGGACTCCGGGGGGCGTCGCCTCGTCCGAAACCTAAGGAGGCTAGGGCCTAAAGCGCGCCCCCGAGCGGTAACCCCTGGGGGAGCGCCTACGGATGTACATCTCGGGGGGTTTCCCCTGTTGGTGTTTAACCCTTCCCGGTTAGACCGGTTTGAACGTTAGGGCCAATGCCTAAAGCCAATACCTCTCTTACCTGTAATCAATAAAGTTGTGGCCATTTACGCCCAATTAACCTTATATTCTTGCGTCTGAGTCTTTATTTCATATATCTGTGGGAGGGGGCGGGTATTGCCACGCAAAGCCACTCCCGACGTAGAGAGGGGGTGGGGTTGCGGGCTCTCGCCCCGCGACTACAGTATCGCGGGGCTGGGAAGCACCGCGAGGTCAGGGATTCCCCAGTGCGTCATTTTCTCAGCCCCCCGAGGCCAGCCAATCAGCTGGCGAGGGGGGCGGATCCTCCATCCCCAGGTCAATTTAAGGTCGGGGCAGCCCTGGCTCGCCCCTTTTCCTCTTCGCTCAGCTCGAGGCTTTCCCACCCACCCTCCCTTTAGGCTTGCTAGGGTCCTTGCTATGGGCTTCGGCTGGTCGCCGCAAGGGGCCTGGTAGGAGTTTTTCCATTTGGCTAATTGGCTGTGTTTGAAGCCTTTGGTTTTTTCGCCTACCTCGTAGCAACACGTCACAACTTCCCGGTTTTGGCGGTTAGGCATTGGCGGGGTATTGTCATGCAGATAAGGTCGGGGGGGAGGAGCGCCACCACCTCCCCCACTTCATGAAGGGTAGTTCGTTAAAGGACTCCGGGGGGCGTCGCCTCGTCCGAAACCTAAGGAGGCTAGGGCCTAAAGCGCGTCCCCGAGCGGTAACCCCTGGGGGAGCGCCTACGGATGTACATCTCGGGGGGTTCCCCCTGTTGGTGTTTAACCCTTCCCGGTTAGACCGGTTTGAACGTTAGGGCCAATGCCTAAAGCCAATACCTCTCTTACCTGTAATCAATAAAGTTGTGGCTATTTACGCCCAATTAACCTTATATTCTTGCGTCTGAGTCTTTATTTCATATATCTGTGGGAGGGGGCGGGTATTGCCACGCAACTCTGGTTTGTTAGGAGACCCCTAGTCCCCTCACAGAGCTACAATTTCAATAGTGGATTTTCAATCAGTTCTGCTTCCCAGCCTGAGAGGTCAAGGGAAACCAACAGGATTGTATTCTTTTCCTCCTCCACCCTCTCCTGACTGGTGCATCATTAATCAGGGTGACCAAGGCTGTTTTGGTGCCGAAACTGAGTGTGAAACCAGACTTCAATGGATCAAGGATCCACTTCCTCCAGCCATATCTGCTGTTCGCTGGCCTCCACCCCCATCACCTTGTTGAGAAAAGGAATATTAAGGACTAGGTGGTAATTTCCCCAAACCTCTGAGGACCTCTTCAGGAGGAATCACACCACTGCCTCTTTCAAGGTGGTGAGCATACCTCACTCCTGTGATGAGTCATTGACCACTCCCTAGACTCACCTATTAAAGCTATGGTTTTCGCAGTAGTGATGTATGGAAGTGAGATCTGGACCATAAAGAAGGCTGATCGCCGAAGAATTGATGCTTTTGAATTATGGTGCTGGAGGAGACTCTTGAGAGTCCCATGGACTGCAAGAAGATCAAACACATCCATTCTTAAGGAAATCAGCCTTGAGTGCTCACTGGAAGGACAGATTGTGAAGCTGAGGCTCCAATACTCTGGCCACCTCATGAGAAGAGAAGACTCCCTGGAAAAGACCCTGATGCTGGAAAAGATGGAGGGCACAAGGAGAAGGGGACGACAGAGGACGAGATGGTTGGACAGTGCTCTTGAAGCTACCAGCATGAGTTTGACCAAACTGCGGGTGGCAGTGGAAGACAGGAGCACCTGGCGTGCTCTGGTCCATGGGGTTACGAAGAGTCGGACACGACTAAACGACTAAACAACAACAGACTCACCCAGTCAATCCCCACCTCCTAGATTTTATCAGCCATGATGGGTAGGGATCAAGAAGGTGGCCTCACCACTGCAAGCATCCTGTCCAGAACTTCTTAGTGACTTTATACAACATCCATTCTGAAGGAACTGCACTGGTTGTCTATTTAAGGTGTTAATGTTAACATGCAAACAACTTGAGACCTGGGCGTCTGACAGAGCACCTCTCTGCATGTCATTCTCCCTGGGCTATGACAGTAGTACAGAACGTTGTTCTCCAGAAGTGGCTTAGCAGGCCGAGTAGAGCTGCTATACTAGCTATCCAGCTAGTCAGACATTGTTGTTTAGCAGAAGGGGCAAGGCAGTGGGGCAGCCAGCATATTGCAACTAACAGGAGCACCAAATTGCCAGCCTTCCCACCCTGCCTATCAGGAATCTAGTATAGTGGCTGCTCCCCAATGGGTCAGCTGCTTCTGCTCTACTCATCTCCCAGATGAGGGCAGCTTGTTCTTTAGTGACACAGTGTAGGGCCTTGTCTATGGTGGTACCTCAGCTATGGAACTCTCCCATCTGGAATCACTGATGCTTTATTTTTCCATCTGGCCCGGGAGCATGGAGCCCTGACTGACTCCAGCTACAAAACCTGCTGAATGGACTAAGGTATTTTTTAGGGTGTTTTGTTAGGGCTCTTTTGATGTTGCTATTGATATTAACTTTTGTATCTTTTTTAGATCTTATGATTTATGTGAAAATTGTTCAGCTTGGTTGTGTACCTTTTGATGTTTTTTTATTTATTGTTTATGACTACTTTCGTTATGTTGGTAATTATGTAAATTTTTCCTCCTGTAAGTTGCCTTGAGCATGATTTTAACCATGGAAAGGTGGCATACAAATAAAATGACTATGATGATATGGAGTGGGGGGCAGGTTGCAGGAGCCAAGAACTTTTAACTTCCTTGAGT
This sequence comes from Podarcis tiliguerta, assembly GCF_965153285.1. Lineage (NCBI taxonomy): Eukaryota > Metazoa > Chordata > Lepidosauria > Squamata > Lacertidae > Podarcis > Podarcis tiliguerta. The sequence continues at coordinate 30,166,927 of NC_139538.1, read as the reverse complement.
TTAATAAATATTTCCACTTGACAAAATTAAATCTGTACAGAAAATCATTTTTGAAATCTCTTTACAAATTCCACCATAAATGAGCTGAACCATTTTCTGCTTTCCCAAATCCTCTGAGGCAGGGGCTAAGCATTAAATGTATAGAAACCCTATTTCTCCTTCAAGAAGTAATCCAAAACAAAGAAAAAGCAGTTTTGATTTCAGATTTATTTTATTTGTAATATGGTTTGCATTCTCTGTGAGTGCTAAGCAAAGAGCAAAAATATATTTCCGGAAATGATCCTGCATTAATTCTAGTTTTCGTAGCACAAAACAATGCAATTATCATGCAGATCTGTGTGTTCCGTGGATTCTTTGGCATGCTAATAAGCAACATGTTTGCAACAAAGACAACAAATCTGAATAAGCAAATCAAATTATATTTAATAATATGCACAATAAATCTTAAAAGGAAACATCATGTTGGATTCTCAGCAAGTTAAACAACATTTGGGGTGCATTCAGCTTTAGACAGACATTTCTGCTTTATATGCAATCAGATATATTGACCACTAAGTCGGGGGGAAAAGAGATCACTTAAAGCCCAGACAATTGTTCCCTCCAAATACTTTTTCATTACATTTTATAGGCATTGTTTGGCTGATTTTTTTGCCATGATATGTATTTAATATAAAAAAGTGAAGATAGCAGAGGTGTCGATGGCATGCTTAATTAAATTATGAAAGTCTAATGCATTAGTCTACAAAGATGGAGATCAGATGGTTCTCCCAGAGAAGTAAAACTCACAAGTGCTAAAACTCGATTGGAAGATTTCATGTCCTTTCTGTGCGTGCATCATGCAGATGTGCATGAACCGGTTTCTTCCCCCCTTTTCTAGATATGGTGATAAATAGCACAGAATTAGATGGCTCTGGAGGGTTGCTTCTTCCAGCTGCACCCACAAGCTGTGCAGAGGATGGCAAGTCTCACTTTCCTTCTGCGGCATAAAAACAGATACACGTACTCCTTTATCTCTGAAAAACGGCATTCCACAAAACAAACTAATTCCCATGAATGGTGAACTTTTTCTTCTTCTTCTTCTTCTTCTTCTTCTGCTTCTTTCCATTACCTACTTCTAGCCAGTGGTTTTACTTATTGCGCTGGACGTCATCGAAGGAGATGTGTGCAGACCTTCCTTTGACATGTAGACGACACAGACAGTCCAGTACAGTTTGCAAAGCATTTTGGTTTTAAGTACTTCAAAGAATGCTCTCCTCTTCAAAGTCAAATTTCACCACCACTGGCCGGCTCGTGTTCCACTTCTTGCTTCGATCCTTATCCTCAATGAACTCCTGGTAAGGATCTTTCTTTGAAATGGCTTTCTTGGAGCGAGCATAACCGAAAAAGACAGTCAACGCCAGGAAAGAGTAAAACAACATGACAAAGAGAATGAAGAAATAGGCGTTGTCATATGGTTTGTATTTTGGTGTTTTCTCCTTCGTGGCATTTTTCCCTGCATTCAGGTCTTTTTCCAGAAGCTTCAGAACACACTGAGAGATGAGAGAGGCTAAAGCTGTGTTGTTCATGTCGCTGCTGCTTTCTCCTAGGAACTCAAAGTTTGCATTAAACAAAAACAAAAACCAGCCAGGATATTTAGGGACTTGGGACCTGATCCCATTCACATTCCTCCTCCCATCCCCTCTGTCGACCTGGCTGGAAGCAGGATAAGTCCCTTGATTGTTTCCTCTTTTAGCAAGGAATGCTGTGAAGCTCTTAATGGGTCTCAGTCGCCTGATAACCAGGCATTTCTCAAGATAGGCACTGGCCCAAAGTTAAAGTGGACAGTGTAAACAGTCACCAGCCCAGCAAAGCCGACCTCCAGGCCTTCCTAACATAAATGAATATTTGTGGCTGAAGGAAGATGAGGTCAAATGAAGGATTTGTGTTCTAGACTCAATGGGTCGAATTCTGCTGAAAAACAAATAGGGTTGAACTGGTTTTGGACTGGTCTTCTGAAAGCTTTTATTTTCTGACAACTGTTGAAAGAGCAACTTACCACATCCTGCATATTTGTCCCAAAGTTGGTTGAGATAGAATGTGGTCAGTTGAGATCTTGACACAGGTTGGAGCATTCAGTAAACTCATGGTAAAATCAGCCCCAATGAATAAATCTGTCTGTTCTCACATGCACTGGCCTTCTTCTAACTTTCGCTATAAATAGAGGGCCTAGCTATATCCTACCGTGAGTGCAAAGTCACAATGGCTGTACTTAAAAAAAATGAATGAAAACCAGACTCAAGGGAGGAAAAGTTTTGAATGGTGCTTAACCTTTTCTATGCTGCCTTTTTCTCTCTCTCTCTCTACTCCAAATGAATATTTCAAATCCCTTACAAACCTGCAATTAGAACCTGGGAAAGGAACTGCAGGGTTATATTTGGAGTGGGAAAATGGCCACCAGGAAAATTGTTAACTACTCATCCTATTCTCTGCTCAAATTAGGCTCCACCCAAAAGAGTGTGTGTGTGTGTGTGTGTGTGGAGCAGGGGTCGGCAAGGTTTACCTCACCTGGGCCGGTTCACTCCAGTGGAGATTCCTCTGTGGGCCAGATTGTGCGTGTGTGTGAGCATGCACCCCCATGATTTCTGCCATCTGCGTCTGCACAGACATGATTTCTGGCACCGCAGAAGCGAGTCCCTGCGCCGTGCTGCTTTAGCGCAGTGCACAGGGACTCGCCGAGCGGGCGGCTTGGTCTGGGGGCGGCTCGTGGGCCGTTTAAATGACCCCCGTTGGGCCACAGGTTGCCTACCCCTGGTGTGAAGTTATGAAATTGCATGTAATATGCAGTTTTCCCTTAGATGCCTTGAAAAGAAAACTTTGAAGACAGCCATTATACTTGGAAATCTACACCCTGATAAAATTTAAACTCTGAGACCTTAGTGCTAAACATAGTTGCTTTAAATTTCAGAGTCAGTGGGTTGGATTCATGCATAGTCATGCTTAAAGGGTTCAACCTGTGGGACTTATCTGCAAGTAAATATATTCAACACTGAAGTCTGTATTAATATTATCATTGTTTTTAGTGCAATTATGCATGTGTTCAGACTGGAGGCAGCTTCACACATGTGCTCCAGATGTGATGGTTACTAGTATTCTCTTGGTATGTTGATCCCCATTGTACAGGAATCCAGTGGCTAGAGTAGTGGATTTGGATGTTGAAAATCTACACTCAGCTCTGTTGCTATGATACCTGCTGCGTTGCTTTGGCAAGTGGGTCTCCGGCTCAGCCTAACATGCATCTTTCTTGTGAATCTAATAAAATACAAATCTAATAAATATTAGTAATGAAAACAAAGAGGATATGAAGTCATCTTTCATATACACATTTTTTTTCATTTGCAGTGGCTCTGCCAAGCAGCTAGTAATACTGCTTTAATCAGCCCAATCCAGATTAGGAGACGTCACAAATATTGGGCTGCATCCAGCTAAGTAATACTCAGAGTAAACCTGTTTAAATCAGGGGTGAAGAACATATTTTGGCCAGTAGGCCAGATTCTTATCTCCCACCCTGGAGGGTCAAATTTGACAGGTGGGCAGGGCCACTTACCTTTCATTCACTTGACCTCAGAATGGCATCAAGTGAGACTGCACTTCGAAGCCCCTACTATAGGGGATTATAGTGCAGGGCTATTTGAAAGCCCTTTTGCAAACAGCCACACACTGCTCTTTCAGCCTTCAGGTTTCAGAGAGACCCATGCCTAAAACTCTGCTGAAAGCTGGTGCAAACAACACTGAGCTACAAGCGGTACTCCTTTGGCTCAATATAAGGAAGTTTTCTATATTGCTATATCAGATTGTCTATTTACTACCACTGAGGCCTCTCTTAGGTTTTCCCTCCAAACAATTTCCCCAGACATCTCAAACCTTCTCCGCTTTCTCCTTTTAACTGTGAAGAGGATTGTGCAATATCTCAGTGACACTTCTGAACAGATAGATTCCATGTGTACGGTGTTGGTTGCTTGAAACATGGAATTGTAGCTACAGTTGCGTGATAGCTTCAGTTGCATAGACTCCATGTGTCTACTACAAGAATGGACAAATCTGGAACTCAGGTCTGCCACTGACAGCCATCCAGCTCCAAGGCAGTAGGGAAGATGGAACGAACCACATATCATACCATATCCATATTACCTAAGTAACACAACTTCTAAATTAACAGCTGCAATTTTCTGGCATTCTGGAACTTGAGTGAACATGGAAAGCCCTTAACACAGCGTGTTAAACTGAAAAGCTTTGTTGTTGTTAATTTAATTATTATTGCTTTGCTATTATTAATAAAAATCATTCTTGTTAACTCTTTTTTTATTCTTCTATTTAACAGGCCAGGTTCAAGGCTCTTGTGCTAATATTAAACAGGATAATGTAAGGATGTCAGAGACCTTATATATCCCAGCTCCAAACCAGAGATAACCCACTGTTTGTTGTCGCCTGGTATTAAAGAGACCCAACTGGCCTTAGCTGGAAGTTGGGCATTTAGTGTCACCGATCTCATGCTGTGGGACACTCCTCTAGCAGAGATTTGGCAAGCATCCTTGCCATGGACTTTTGTGCCAGCAGGCCTAGGCAGCTGCTTGAATTTTCTTCTTCGGCCAGCCATTTCAATGGTTATAGTGTATTGTTTTTATGGTGTTTTGTTGTACTTGTGAATATTGCACACCGCCTTGATGTTTCACATGAGCTGGCAGTATACTTTTATAAATAAATAGAAAATGAATGTATTTCCCACCTTTCCTCCAAAGACCTCAAGGAGGCCTACAGAGCCACCCTCTTCCATTTTATCCTCACAACAACAACCTTGTGACGTAGGTTAGGCTGAGAGAGAAGGAACTGCCCCAAAGTCACCCAGTGAGTTTAATGCTTAAGTGGAGATTTGAACCAGGTTCTCCCTGGTCCTTGTCTAATACTCTAACCACTACACCACATTGGCCTCCATGTAGTAGATGTGTGAAGAACCCTTAGGCATAAGGTTAATTTTGCCCCTGAAGTGAATCACTCTTACTATGATGGTGATTATGATAAACTTATGTAGCAGCTTCAAATGTTCAAAGCATCCCATGTATTATTCTTTTATACAGTCATACCTTGGGTTACAGACGCTTCAGGTTGCGTTTTTTCAGGTTACGGATGCTCCAAAACCTGGAAGTACCGGAACGGGTTACTTCCGGGTTTCGGCAGTCGCACATGCATAGAAGTGCTAAATCATGCTTTGTGCATGCGCAGAAGTGCTGAATTGCAACCCGCGCATGCACAGACGCGCCGCTGCGGGTTGCGAATATGCATCCCACACGGATCACATTCACAACCCGTGTGTCCACTGTAATGCATTTTCAAGTTGCAATCCATACAACAACCCTACAGGTATTATTATCCCTCATATTGCAAATGGGATGCTGAGGCTAGGTACAGTGATTTTCCTAAGGCTGCCACAGGGGAGGTAAGATTCAAACTTCCAGTATACCTGAAGAAGCGTCTCCACCCCATCGTTCAGCCCTGACACTGAGGTCTAGCTCTGAGAGTCTTCTGGCAGTTCCCTCACTGCAAGAAGTGGTTAAAGGGAACCAGGCAGAGGGCCTTCTCGGTGGTGACACCCCTCCTGTTGAATGTCCTCCCACCCGATGTCAACAAAATAAACAACTATCTGACTTTTAGAAGACATCTGAAGGCAGCCCTGTTAAGGGAAGTTTTTAATGTTTAATGTTTTATCGTGTTTTTAATATTCTTTTGGAAGGCGCCCAAAGTGGCTGGGGAAACCCAGATAGATGGGGGGGGGCTATAAATAATATATTATTATTATTATTGTTATTATTATTATTATAGCTCAGTATTTTTAGCTCTGAGATGCTGCACAAGGAACAAGCCACATTTCCTTTATGTGAATCACACACACACACAAAAGTCTCTTTCCTCCCATTCAAAACCTGCCTGCTTTCCTTAGGCAAGAAACATGGTATTTTCCTCTTGCTAATTATTAGTGGGACCTCAAAACCCGGCTAGTTTTGTAGTATAACATCCCGCTAGAACCTGAAAGCCTCTGAGATGAAAAGGCCGAGGTTTTCCCTTACATCCCAAGAGTAACGACTTAATGCCGCAATCCCTTGAGCCTTGGGAATATGGAAGCGGGGAAGGGAAGAAATATCCTGCAGGAGAAGTGCTTGTAAATATTTCTGTGGAAATTAAATCCTTGACTGTCAGCGACAAGTGGGTGACATGGAGTATTTTGAGAGAAAGAGCAAAGGGTTAAGTTGTGCTCACTGCAGGCTGTCACAGGTCATGGCTACTTGTAGGATAATGGCAAAGCGCAGGAGGCCTTTGTGGATCCCTGCTTTCTATTGTGTTTTACAGGCTTAAGTCATTCTAAAGTAAATTGTTGTTTTACAAAGGAGTGAAACCTTATCTGGCTGCAGAAAGGAAGGGGGGAAAGAGCTTGGCTGCCACAAATGACTATGCCAGCTGTTTCTTCCTGTGATCTGAATTCTAGGGAGCCAGCCCCCGAGACTTTGAAGTGGGGAGCACCTCAGCCGGCTAGCACTTTGCCAACCACGTACTGTTTCTCTAAGCCTGACCCCTGAACTGATTATATGATGACTAATTCACATGCTAAGATTGCGGGTATATCAGTATCACTTATGCAGCCTGCGTTTGTCATTAAGGGTTTGTTGTAAAAAGAAAGATGAAAGCAAAGCCCTGTAACGCTAGATGAGCAGACTGTACGATTTATGGAAGAAATGCACCGCCTTGCATTTTAACTATTTGCTTTAAAATTAGCCTTTAAAAAGATGCAAAAATCCCCATAAAGAGTAAACGCTGAAAGAAAAAGAAGGGAAACCTCCGGAAGGAATTCATAAGAAGTGGAGTTAGGCAGAGTCAGACCATTGGTGCATCTAGCTCAAAACTGTCTACACTGACTGCCAGCAGCTCTCCAGGGGTCTGGTATCTCCAGTTGGTTCTCAACCAGGACCCTGTTCTACTCATCCTAAGCATGTGCATTGCCCCATCCACTAGTAGGAGCTTATGTATGTCTGCTTAGAATGAAGTGAATCTTCAATGGGGCTTACTGCTAGGGAAGTGGGGGCAGGATTACAGCCAAAGAAGGCTCAGTTGGAGCAGAAACAAGCCTTGAAATGGGCACAAACTGTATCAGAATCAACTTACCGTACTTTATAATTAAATGAGGTGGGGCCTGAGACCCTTTGCACTCAAAAATATCCATCAAAGATGCCCACTAATGGAAGAGCAAAAGAGACAGTTTTTACCAATTCTCCCTCTCCCACACAGCCTTCCGACTGCTGTGGAGAGTCCTCCAAATCACTTGAGATGATTTTCAAGGAGTACTGGGGAGGGCAGAAGGAAGGGCCTTGGTCGAAATCACCTCTCATTTTCTTCTATTTGAACAACAACAACTTATTATTTATACCACCCCCTCCCATCTATCTGGGTTTCCCAAGCCACTCTGGGTGGCTCCCAACAGAATATTAAAAACACAATAAAACATCAAACATTAAAAACTCCCTAAACAGGGCTGCCTTCAGATGTCTTCTAAAAGTCTATCTGCTTATTTCCTTGACATCTGAGGAGAGGGCATTCCACAGGGCGGGCCCCACAACCAAGAAGGCCCTCTGCCTGGTTCCCTGTAACCTCGCTTCTTGCAGTGTGAGGGAACCACCAGAAGGCCTTTGGCGTTGGACCTCAGTGTCTGGGCTGAACGATAGGGGTGGAGATGCTCCTTCAAGTATACTGGGCAAAGGCTGTTTAGGGCTTTAAAGCCATAGATTTCCACAGGATCAGAAGCCCTGCTCAAGAGAAATCTGGCTACCACCTTTGACTTTAACAGAAATCTTTGGTCTTCTTTCTGATTTTAATTGTTTTGCTTTCCAGGTTTTTACTAAGTTATTTTTGTACTGGAAGTGTTTCTGGCTTTTCTTGAACTGGGAGAGCTTTGGTTTTTTTAGTAACTCAGGTATAGGTACACTTGCAAATCATGGGCCATAGTATATGAATGGCTTTATTTTGAGAAATACTGGGGTTGTTCATACCTTCATAGTGCATGAAGGTGCTCATCCTGGAATAAGCATAATATCTTATAAGCACAACCCTAATAGTCCCAGGGGGACCTGGCATACCTTGTGATACTTTTAGTGAAATGATGGCTTGAATGCAGGCTAGGTTCTCCATACATTAGTCCCATTGAAATATCAGAGGGACAAAATAGTAATGAGTATCTTAAGTCCCACTGATTTCAACTGGGCTAAAGTGTGACAGATGTACTTTGGATCCAATCCAACTGGTTTTAAAAATAAATTCAGTACTTGGAAAATATGGCAGAACTAGGTTAGGAATTGTTTGTTGTTTTCCCAAAAAAGATGTTAAACTATTTTTGTATGCCACTACAGCAGCAAGACTGCTGCTAGCAAAAAATTTGAAGTCTCAATAAATTCCAACAGTGGAATAACGGCAGATGAAGATGTTGGATTTCCTGGAGTGAGCTAACCTGACTGGAAGAATCCGTGACCAGAAAGAAGAGGAATATCAAGAAGACTGGAAGAAATTTAAGGACTATTTGAATAAATATTGTAATATAAAAAATTAGAAATCACTTGAAAGTACCAAACAAGCCTAGGATTAAATTAGGATTTAATTAAATAATTGGGATTTGGAACAGTAAGAAAAGTGAACAAATTAGATAGGAGCTGGAAATATTTTTGTGGGAGAATGATATTGGAAAGCTGTTACATACAGATACAAGGAAATTCAGAAGGGAGGGATTTGAAGAAGTCAGTTAACAATGTAAATAAAATTTGGGTTTTAAGGGATATGGGATAAAATTATGTTTTTTTATTGTTGTGGTTTAGGTTTTTTTTCTCTTTTTCCTTTTTTCCTTTTTGTTTTGTTGATGTTTGTATGTTTTTCTGCTCTTGTTTCTCCTTTTTATCAGGTTGTTTTTGTTATAATTGTGAAAATTCAATTTTTTAAAGGAATTGTTTGTTGTTTTAATTTGTAATAAAGTTTTGTAAATTGTGAAGATACTGATAGCCAAAAATATTCTTAAAAAGGAATTGTTGAAATAAAAGATACTGGTTTATAGAAATGACTTAGCAGTTAGGAAATCTTGCAGCTTTGATTTGTCAGGTTTAAAGTGTCCTGTAGTGATCTGGTGAAGGTGAGATTCTGGATACGTTGTTACCTACAAGAAGAAGCCACATTGATGATTTGTGTAGCTCTCAGACATCTTAATCCGATGTGTATGTTTTCCCATGATAAAATGCCCCAATAGTTTACTGTGCCAAAATGTCAAATTGTGCCCTGTGGGTCCTTTCTGGATCCTAGCTACTATTTTGTCCATTCTGATTAGTAGATGCAGTATTAAATCGTTATGTAAACCAACTAATTAATTTAGTACGGAATGTTCCTAGCAGGGTAAGGAATCTTTAGCCACCTGCTGGTTCATGGTATAATAAATTGCCTCAAATTCAATCCCTAATCCCCATGTGCTGCTTTTCATCAACGCTTGCTCAGTGCTTTTCTTCTAGAAAAAGAGGTGCTGTTACTGTGTACCTTTGAGTACCCCCAGAAAGAAGCACTGCTCTTGCTAAATTTTGGACTATTACATTGGGCACATTTCATTATTTCATTGCACCCTCTCCAAGATCTATTGGAGAGCAATTCTTAAAACTCTTGTCCTTTATACAGTGGTACCTCGGGTTACATATGCTTCAGGTTACATACACTTCAGGTTACACACTCTGCTAACCCAGAAATAGTGCTTCAGGTTAAGAACTTTGCTTCAGGATAAGAACAGAAATCAGGCTCTGGCGGCACAGCAGCAGGAGGAGGCCCCATTAGCTAAAGTGGTGCTTCAGGTTAAGAACAGTTTCAGGTTAAGAACGGACCTCCGGAATGAATTAAGTTCTTAACCCGCGGTACCACCGTATAATGCATGGACTATAAATGTCACTTCCTGGGTCCTTGGAATCCTTTCTAATGTTTCTGAAGTATTAGCAATTGGACATCTCACAAGATGTGCTATATAAGCTATGGCTTCGTGGGACTGAGATTTCCAGAAGGTTAAACCCAAATAGCACAATTGAACATTGACCAGTACCACAAGTTGGACAAGTCAGGAAAAGGTGTGAAGGGTTGTTATTACTTTGTGCATCAGCATTTGGGGTAGTTTAAAATATTGCTCAAGGTATTTTTAGATATGGACCTTGCTTAATTGCATTTACTGCCTGATTATGTGTGAACCAGAAATTATTTTTTTAAGACAGATCATGTAATGCAATGATCTAACAAATGGTGTAAAAACTGTTGTAGAATGATGTGAGGGTGCAAATCTTTGGAGCTTGGGTCCATGTTTCATTGACATGGAGGCAACATTCGCTTCATGTGCAGACTATCAGAGAATATGTGCTGTGTGTGTTTAAGAAGTAGATGCCCATCGCTTGTCTTAAAGAAATGGGGAAAAATTATGTTTGGGATTCCACATTATCATTTCCATAGGATAGTTAAAGGATAAGAAATTCATCCAGTGATGGTAGAGACAATGAATGAAGATTAAAAAGAAAGCATAAGATTAAAAGAGAAATGAACACTCAACAGAGGGAACCAAGATCAAACAGTGGATTAGCCATTTTACTTGTTGTTTCCCAGAAATTAAATAAGTATGGGGGATAAGGAATTTGTTTCCTTTTGGTCCTAGAAAAATGCCAATTATGGAAGCTAAACTGCTGGGATCGCATATCAGTCTGCTTTGGAAATGTGAGAAATGGATGGGAAATATAAACACAGGGCAATAGCTTACAGTTATGTTATGAATTAAGACTGAAAAAGTATCAAGATTTAGTCACTGAATAAACTGTCACAGCTAATCTCCCCTGATGAATTTGAGCAAAATCAGAATAGAATCAATCGCCTTGTATTTTTGCAGATTATCATTACCATGAGCTGAAGCTCCTGGGCCAAGAAAGTTCTTGCTCACTGGAAGACTGTTAGAAGTTAGAGAGAGAGACGGGTGAACAAAGAGCCAGCCCAGGTCCCACCAATATGGTGGACAGTGACTGTCAAAAGCCCACATGACTTGACTTCCTGTTCCTCCTGCCTCTGTTCTGTCTGATTGTCCCACCTCCTAACAACAGGGCTTATCACAGCCGAAATAAAGAGAACTAAGGCAATTATCACATGTGATTGTTCACATAGCAACCTTCTTTAACCATTTCTGCTGAGCAGGGCAACATCCTATGCTTCTTTATAAATTTTGGAATCTAGTTCCTTCAGAACTGTAAATGGCCTTTGGTTGAACTTGCCAAGTTCCCAAAGCCAATAAAACTCCCCAGCTCTTCCAGGTCATGTGGTATCTGCAACTTGCCACTGATATCACAGTGGCTCTTTGTAGACATTTCACAAGTGTATCAGCTGCTGAAGTGTTGCCCTCCATGGATTTTGCATCGGCAGCTGTGATGTCCCAGCCTATGATGTCAACTACACCCAGCAAGACTTGAGCCTCACAGCTGATTATTTTCGCAACACTGGAAAGCTTATGATTCTACATTCCAAGATTTGTGGGCAACATTTGGACACCTTGTTTGAGCAGATCTATTGCGTGGTCTTTGAAGCCCTTCACCGGAGACCTCCCTAGCAGGATGATAACTTGTTTTCCTCTAGAGACAAAGGATCTCAAAAGTGAGTTTTGCCAATGACATAAGTGTATGCTAATTTCTCAAATAAAAAGCATAACAAAACAGTTAAAACAATAAAACCCCAAGTTCAGTTCAAGGGAATTTTTGTTTAAGTAGGTGTCTGTAGGAGCCAGCAGAATGAGCACTGATGGGCCTCTCATATTTCAGCAGGAAAGGCATTCCACAAGAGTAGCAGGGCTAGTCAAAAAGTCTGTTTCCATGCCCCAACAAGCTGAAAATTGTCATGCACAGAGAGAAAGAGAGAGAGCCAACTCAGACCCATTGAAATCAATGACTTTGTTGAGCATCATTCTCCATCAATGGCAAGATTTGGATACAGTACTGTACCATTATTTCTTTGTGAACCATCAAACAAGTTTCATTGTGAAACCTGGGTTACGTTCCAAACTTTTGACCTAACTGCACCTCTCCATCTGCATGTCTTGGGAGAAGGACTGCCAGAAAGAAAATTGGTCCGACCTATTTGTGTGGCATTGAAAGCAGTACGAACTGCTGAGATGAACATTATTGTCTGCTAATGTATGCAGCTTAAGCTACTGTTGAGGCACATGAGCAGGGGGCATTAACATTTAAAATCTTGACCATAGATATGGGATCAGAAATTAATTGAAATGCACATTACTGGGGGGAGACCCAGGAATTTGCACCTATCTGTAATTTAAACCAGATGAAGTTGTCCTTTGAAGAGCCTTGTTCTGCTGAGAGGGAGCTGATCATTCATTCAGGAATCCCTAGTCCAAGGTTTCCCAAACTTCCTTTGCTCATTGACCCCTTCATGAGTTTATAAGGCTCCTGTTGATCCTAACCCAAATTCTTAGGAATGTAAATGAAATAAATTCAACAAATACCACCTCTAAACATTTTTTCCCCCAATAAAGAACCACGATCTGAGAACACTCTTGAGTTGTGAAATCCTCTTATGAAATGCAGTGATTCTTCAATGGCAAAGGAAGTGCACTCTGTATATTCCCATGCTTTCTGTTCTGAAGCTCATAGTTCCTACTTTTTGTGCTATGCTTCATAAATTCATTTTCCACCCATGGGCCCTTTCCAACTCCGTGGTCCTTATTCATCCTCCTGTTTTGAAACCAGCAGATCCCAAGGAAGGGCTATAGCTCAGAGGTAGAGCATCTGCATTGCATGCAAAAGATTCCAGATTCAATACCTGCTATATTTTGTAAGGACTGGGAATTATCCCCAGTCTGAAAACCTGGAGAGCTGCTGTAAATCAGTGTGGACAATACTGAGCCTGGTGTACCAATGCACTAATTTGGTACAGAGCTGGCTACATTCCTAAAACCTGATCTGCCCCTGCTATGCCTCCTTTTGCCTTCTCCACTGCAAGACGATGGAGATGCAACCAGAGAGGTATCTGCAGGTGCAAGGAAGATACTGCTATAGTCTTCCTGCTCTACCTGCAGAGTGGAAAATCCACACTATTCCATGGACCATAGGATTGCAGCCTAAATCAACTTTAATCCAATACAAATCAGATAAAAACCACCTTAAGCATTGCTTTTTATCTACCCTGTTTCTGCTTCATCATTATTTGTGGAGCACTTTACAAAGAAGCAGTTTAAAGATTGTTGTCCCTTTGCAAAGCAGCGTGGCATTTGGGGCATTATGTGCATTTAAATAATACGTAACATTGTAGGCAAAGGTGGACACTGTCCCTTCACTGCACACAGAACAGGGTAGTACAGCATTCTTTTTGCTGCCCAAAGAAAAGAGGCACGGAAACAGGGAAACAGGCAAATATGCTCACCATATGAAAACAGTATAAGAGCTGCTGAGGACATGGAATAGTTAATGAAGCCTCTGAGCTGCTTCCAAGCTCAAGACAAGGAAGCTATAGTTTTGCCCTTATCAGCAGATGTTCTTTCATATTTGTGCATCGGGCTAACTTGATTAAATTAGCCCGTAAAGGTCAAATGAAGTATGTCTTCCCCACTTGTATTTTGATTTTTCCTGACGTTGCCTGATAGGTTTGATAACAAATGATGCCTGACCACAATGGTTTTGCGCTGCAGACATTTGAGATGACATAAGCTCACAGGATCATTTACCTTTGCAAAAACCGCTTGACAACAGAGGGGTGTGGGTGTGTGTACATGTGTTTAACGAATGCATTTTAGTTTCTTCTCATTTTCCATTCTGTGCCATAGGATCAAAGCTTCAAGGCTTAAACTGAGTAGAGGTTGATGGGGGAGGTGGGTCTTAGCACAAGCCTCCCTCAGGCATATAAAAACCGCTTGTGGTTCTTGATGGTGGCAGCAGTTGTGTCCTGGCAAGCTGTGGAAGGGAAATAAACTCCACGTGGTTGGCTGGCCAGTGTCATCAGCTCCAGCCAGCTGTGGGAAGTGACAGAACTCCTCTACCTCTTTTGAATCAGCCAATCAGAGGTCAGGCTGTGAGGTGGGAATTTGGAAATAGGCCTGGGTAAGCATCTTTCCACTCAGGTCCAGGTCTAAATCATGGTCCCATCTTTGAAAACCAGCAGCGCAGTTGGCAATTGGAGCTTCCCAATTGGTGTCCTGAAGGAGTCACCCATCTTTGATGTGCATCATATGGGGATCCTTAACTCAGGATTGACCCTGATAACTTTATCAGCCAGCAACCGGGTTGGCTGATCCAGGATACATAGCCGATGCCTGAGCCAAAGACTTCTTGCATCTGTAATCAGTAAAGTTGCGGCCATTTTTGATCCCCCAAATATTACCATGCCATTTATTGCTTCCTGTGCCCCTACCCTGGCAACATCAGGCTTACCAAGACTGGGCAAGCAAAGTAATGACAAAGCAGAAAACACCTTTAAGAATATTCTGTCACCGTTAGTAGCCGCAAGCAACTCCCAGAGCAGGCCTTTCTAACAGCCCTGAGCTGAGGCTCACTCATTCCTGTTTGAGAGCATAGCAGAATTGCTCTGCAATAAAGCAAGGGCAAACTGATCTTTCCCTGATGTGAGCATGTGGGATATCACAACAGGGAAAACACTAGCAAAGATGGTGTTGGTAGACCAAAAGATGGATTGGTAGATGCTTTTGGTACACCAAAAGATGGATTGGTAGATGCCTTCAAATATACCAAGTAGCATTTTCATAAATTACATTGGACATGTCATTCTGAACCATGCTTAAGTGTGATGTGAACATGGCTTATATTTTCAACTTGGATGGAAGCCAGTTTGAGGGAAAACACATTGAACCATAGTATTGCTCAAGAAACTACAAGGAAGTATATGGATTCTGGCTAATATCATGTCGACATGGCTTCAAACACCAGTGGTGGGAGCATGCTGGAATAAACAATAATATGTACACATCCTACGACCAATTAAACTTTTCTCTTGTGTGCCTGGAGATTTTCTCTCTTTTCCCTTCAAGTTGTGGTCCAAGGCACAGCATTTTATAAATCAAACAAGGCTGGAACTGCATGGAACGTGTATTTCTGACCTTGGACTGTAGGTTCCTTGTGAGTAATGCTGCCATAAGAAGTTTCTTGGGGAAAGGGTTATAGTTTAGTGGTACAGCATAAGTGCATCCTCAGAAGGTCCCAGGTCCCACCTGTGGCATCTTTTGGTGGGACTAGGAAAGACATGGAGGACTGCTGCCAATCAGTGTTGACAAAACTGAGCCAGATGGACCAATGGCTTGAGTCGGTACAAGGCAGCTCCCTGTATTACTGTCATTTTACTCCCATTACTCTGGAGAGTGGATTGTACATTGGTGATGCTTTTGGGGGGGGGGGGGGAGAAGCACTAATAGCACTAACAACAACAATACTTCCTGAAAGCCCATTGATGCTATATCATTGCTGCTTGCACAATTTATGACCAAAAGCAATGAGTGCTTGGCAAGTTTTCATAGCTGTTTATTCATTATAAATAGTAAATATTTACTGCACTTTTTAATATGAGACTTTTTTTTTTTTTTACAACACATGTGTTGTTGGTAGAGGCTGTAACACAAAGATAGTATTTCTTTTGTTCCATCACCCTTTAAGACCAATCTGAAAACTAATCTCTGTACCTAGTCTTACTAACTCACTATTTTCATTGAGTTGAATTCTAAAAGGAATGTATTTGTGCCCTACCTCACTCATTGTTCCAAGAATAAAGAAAAATAAATAACACTGCCTTCCATCTTCCTGTCCCTCCTAACATTTCAAAACACAAATTTATTGACATTTGAAAATGTCACAACACAAAAACGTATGTAAACCTTGGTTTCCATTGGATTTTCCTTTATATATTGGATGCCACTGTATAATTTAAAATTACATGTCACCTACAGAGACATTGTGATTTATGTCCTGCATTTTGCTAATAATAATAATAAATGTAAACATAAGAATTTTAAAATGTGTTGTCTCCCCAGAATGGTCACCTGTCAAAACTAAGAAACTGGAGATCATTTAAAGAGACTGTGACACCTCAGCATATTAAAAGAGTGAACTATGTACTGAAAAAATAAAAGTACCTGGAAAAATATAATTTTGATTCTATATATAAGGCCTTGGATGTTACCAAGGCTTGGTGAGGTACGCCATATTGCACTTTGTTAAGCAGTCATGGAAATCAAAGGTATTCTGTATTGTTTGTTGTTGCTTGATTCTTCCAGGAGGTATCACGGACTAGGAAAACTTCACACGCACAAAAAACTTTTGCAAAACTTTTCTTCATGTTACACAATTATTTCATTTGCTGCAATGAAGAAAAAGAAAACCCTCGCATGTGACATTTATCAACAATATGATTACAAAGAACAAGAAGATAGCCAATAACTTATTTCTGGAAGTCTTCAAACATCTAGTCTAGCTTCCTACGGACCTTAACATTTCCTTTTGAGTTTCCAGTGTGTAAAACAGTGTTCTCCTGCCCATGCTTTGCAAACTGAGCAGAGTCAAAAGTCGGCATCAAATGTCAAAAATGGTTTGAATTTGCAGAATATCCCATGCCATATTCTAGAACATGGTGTGTCCAAATTAATCCATGCCTCTTCGTCAACCTAAAAATGGAATGTTTACTGCACCCCAGCAGTATGAAACATTCTGCCATTTTTTTTCCTTCTTTATACAAATCAGTGCTGAACTGTGCTGCTTTTTATTTGTGTTATGGCTCATGGTCTTTGTCTTCCGAGCTGCTTTACCCAACATGTCCAAATGTCTTATTGAAAGCATTGATTGGAGGAAAAAACATAACAGTCCCATTATCTCTTGTATGATCACTCCGTTCTGGGCCTCATTTTGGTGAGAAGATCGCTCCATTCCAAATACTGGAGTGAGACCAGGAACAAGACTGGCTTTAGCTTGGAGTGGGCAGTTCATTTATGCAATATCTGGCTTCAGATAATGAAAGGCACCTGTAAGAAAAGAAAATAGCAAAAGAAGCTTTTTAAGTCATGCTGTGACAACCTCACAGCAAGGGGCAGTGTCAACTACAGGTTGACATTGTCATATTTAATACTGATATATCAAAGGAAAGGGCCTAATATTTTTATTTTTAGGACAAGTTTGACAAAACTCTATGTATCTGGGATTATATACTATAATGATTCTTGAGCTGACCTCATTAAGAACATGTGTTTCTAATAGTGGAATGCCAGTGGTTATTTCATTTTGGACAACCCCTCTGTTTTACCTAATGGCAATCAGGTTTCATGTCTCAACAATTAATAACATCAAGATGTTGTTGACATCACTTTAGAAAATAATTATGCAGCAGAAATCTTGCTGGAACAATCCACTGTCTTAGCAGCAAATGTAGCTCTACTATGAAAGGAAGAAAATGAATGTGCTTCACCATCGCTCTTGACTTACATGTATTCTTGTTATTTCTTCTTATGGGCAAACATTTTCATCTTGCTTTGTTATTACAGTTGTATGCATCGCATTTAATGGTCAAAATAAGACTCCTGTTGTTTTGGAGGAGGTGTTAATGGTTTGAGCAACCCAATAATCTTACCCAATTTAAAATGGGTTAGACAATTGACCATCGTTTCATTTCTAAGGAAAATATTTTTGTCCCAGAAGAAGAGAGAATGACAATTCACACCTGAGTGTTAGTATCTCTTTTGGAGGGGTTGTATACAACCCCTTTGGCCATTCCCCTTGGCAGGAGTGAATGAATTTTGTAACTACGAAGTTTTTATTATTAAATATCACTAACTTTATTATACAGCCTGCCTACCTGTCAAGTGTGCACTGAAATATGGTTTTGCTGCCTGGATCACTCTAGGAATAACATGGCCCCTGGGAATACTGATATTTGCAAACTCTATACTTAAGTCAAGAAGAGTTAGATTAGGTATAATTTATCATGTCAATTTATACAGGCTATTATAATCTCTGTTTTACAAATGCAGAATGGAGGCTTATAGTGCAATCCTCTGCCTGTTTGTTCAGAAGTAAGCCCCATTGATTTTAATGGGATTGCAGCCTAAATGAAATTTACTTTGCCAAGGTAATTGGGGGAATCTGTGGCCCACCAGATGTTGTTGGGACTACAACTCTCTCTCTCTCTCTTCAAGATGATCTTTATTGAATTTTTAGCTACATATTATACATACACATTATATTTCACTACAACTCTTATTAATCCTGACTATTGGCCACACTGGCTTGGGCTGATGGGAACAGAGTCCAGTAGCATCTCAAATGCTGGAGGTTTCCTACCTCTGATATAACATTCATTCATTCATTCATTCATTCATTCATTCCTCTGATATAACAACCACTCAGGCTAAAAACAGGTTTGGACTTGGATTCTCAAGAACTATGATGATGATGATGAAAGTTTTTCATAAACTTGCAAAATTCCCATCATTTATTTATTGTAAAATGTCTAACCCCCTTTTGAAAACACACACACACACATACTCTATACAGCTTAAAGATACCAGCAAAATACAATCCATAAAAAGCCATGATAAACCATTAAACATACATGATGAATTAAAACAGCATGAAATAGCACAAGTCATCAGGAAAGAAGGGGTCTGTGCATTAAGAGAGCCTTAAAAGTTTTGTCTTCAATAGGAGATAGGTTCTTCCAGCTGTATCACTGAACTCAGTAGACACTACTGAGAACTGAGCCTCATAACTCCACCCTTGAAGCTTCATAATTCTACCCTGGGTACTGTTTTTGGCTCATGCTAGAGGATGGACCAGTTCGGACAGTACCAGGGTGGTCCTAACTGGTATACTGCATGGAACTGGCACAACTCAATGATGTCTCAAATAAGACCTGTTCAACTGTTGCCCTGCAATGCTAGAGCAGCCTTTCCCAAGTTGGTGCCCTCCAGACAGATGATAATTGAAGTCCAAACCATCTGGAGGACATCCAATTACATGACAAAAAGACAGAACCCCAAAACTGGCTTTTATATAGATTGTTCATGACCTAATACTCACTTTGTCCATATTGTCCATACTGATATCCCGTGACAGGGTCCATACTATAACCAGTGGTGCTGTATGTTGGTGGGCAGTACGACTGGGATGTAGGCAGGCTATCTAAACTTTTCATATGATCTAGTCTTTGACTACAGCTAGCCGATACTGTAGTGGTCGGTTCTAAACCCCCAGTTAATGGGGACAAGGCATAGTCAGTTTGGGGCTGGTGAGGTACACCACCATGGTTAGTTAAGAGGCCCATTACCTAAAACAAAAAGGGGGGAAATGGTTAATAGACATGCAAAACTATACATTAAGCAATCCACAAGAATATTAAGTCTCTAATTCTTGACATTCTAATTTCAAGAAGAAATAGATATGGCATATGTTTAAACAGATTGACTGGCAGCCCTGCTGCATCACCACCACCCAAATAAAATAGTATCTGTAGCGTATAGGAATACCATTTATTTGACTCTATAATGACTGATCACATCTCACAATGAGCTCACGTTGGCATACATCATTCACTGCCACTCTCCATTTTGTCCTCATAGGCTGAGAGTTGGTGACTGGCCAAGTGAGGATTTGTCCCTGGTCTCACATGGCCTAGGTTGACACCAAAACCATTACATCACACTGGCCCTCCTAAACTAGTGCTCCCAAATGGACAACCAACTTTGACCTAATAATTCAAAAAGTGGTTTCACATAGCTGGTTTTCCTATCAGAAGATTTTATTGTTGTTATTATTACCCCCAATCTCCTTCTGAAGGAATTTGTGGTCTTCAGATGTTGTTGGACTGCAGCTCCACCATCTCTGAGCTGGCTGGGACTGATGGGAATTGGAATATAACACAGGTTCTCTGTCCCCAACTGCTAGCATAAGTATTTTGAGGATAATTGTATTTGAATTCAACGGCAATCTGTTTACTAGGAATTCAGATCCACTGAACTTGGTGAAGTCTCCTTCTGAGGAATGTTTGGGGTTGTGAGATTCGTCCTTTCAAGACTCAGAAATAATGGATTGCAGTGGGAGGGGAGGACTTCATTTTGGGCCTGAGTTATGTCAAAAACAGTAAACCTAGAAGATATTTATTTTGGCACAACCTTCATGATTTGATTAGAGGCTAAAGTACAAATTATTTATCAGAAAGTTAAAATTCTTCAATGAACTGCATAACAATAAGATTGTTAACTTGATTAGCTGTTTGGAGACAGGTTTGCCTATTTGCTGTAGTTAGCATAATAGGTCAAATCCTGCTCATCTTCAGCTCTGCAGTTTTGCTAAACATTTCATCTGACTGATGCAAATGCAAGATCCCAGCTAAATCCAGTTGCTGGGTTGCTTTAAAACTGAGATGTGAGGATCCGAGCATCACTCACAGAACCCATTGCAACCTCCCAATATCAACACAGTTGCAAGTTTCTTAGGGTTGATTTTCATAGGGCAAAAATGGCACTTCTACATGTTTTTGCAGTTATTTGGAACAGTCTGCTTTGTCTATGAAAGCTGTATGCCAGCCTTGTGCAACTCTATTCAATCCATGTTTACTCAGATACAAGTTCCAATAATGGGACCTGCTCCCAACTGAATGTTTATAGGATCAGGGGCACTCATAATCTGGATGTTACTCAGGGTAGTTAAGAACATAAGAAGAGTTGTTTGGATATGGCCAAAGGCCCATCTAGTTCATCACTCTGTTCTCACGGTGGCCAAGCAGATGCCCATGGGAAACCCACAAGCAAAATAAAATAAAATAAAATAATTTATACCCTGCCCATATGACTGGGTTTCCTCAAGCACTCTGGGTGGCTCCCAACAGAATATTAAAAGCACGATAAAACACGAAACATTAAAAACTTCCCTAAACAGGGTTGCCTTCAGATGTCTTCTAAAAGTCAGATAGTTGTTTATTATTGATGGGAGGGCGAACATGAGCACTCTCCTCACATGTGATTCCCCGCAAGTGACATTCAGAAGCATACTGCCTCCAACAGCGGTGGTAGAACATAGCAATCATAGCTGGTAGTCACTGATGGCCTCAAATTCCATGAATTACCTGTCTGTTGGTTCTGTCTATGAGATCAACCCAGCATGCTTCAGAGAAACAGTGGATGTGGTGGTGCTGAGATCACCTTAATCGTCAGGGAATCTGATATGATTAGGACTGCCTGGAAAGTGTTTTTAATTGCAATCACATGGGCAGGTGGAAATCTATTCCCACTGTAGAAATTGCATAGGCAAGATTATCCAGCCCTTAATCCTGAGTAGATCTAGAGAAGCTCTGTTATGATATATTGCCTTTGTATCCCACACTTCTTCTAAGGAGCTCCAAGTGGTGTTTAAGCCCATGACTCTAACTCTTTTCAGCCATTACTGCCATCAAGGACCAGTGTGAGCCATTTCATTTCAACAGGAGATGCTGGCACTACTCTCTGTTGTTTTTGAGGAAAATTAGGCTAACTGGCAGGAGCTCTCACCTGGAGATGCCAGAGATAAAACCCAGACAGTGCTCTACCAATGTTTTATGTGAAATTCTGAATGCCAGAGTGGTGTAAGGGTTAAAGATGGATCCCTGGGAAACTGGGGTTCTAATCTCCACTCAGTGATGAAGCTCACTGGGTAACCTTGGGCCACTCACTGTCTCGCCACCTAACCTACCTCACAGGGTTGTTGTAAGGCAGAAAATGGAGAGAAAGAGAGCTTGGTGTGCCACCTTGAAGGAAAGGTGGGATACAAAAGTAATAAAGAATTTCGGGTTTCACTTTTGATGAATAATCACCATCCACCAAATTCTGGATGTTCACTGAAAGGCATCCATTTTGTCATGCCCACATGGTAAAAGTGGACTTGCGAGGTGAATTAATTTCATCCCCCCCCCCCATTTTAACCAATGTTTGTTTCAGTCACCTCTGTCAAGTGTTAGGCACTACCTAACATATCCAACCACACAACACTCATAAATAACTAATCTTCATGGATGGAAAAACAATAATGTAGAATCAGAGCAAAAATTGTCATATTGGAAATACTTCCAGAGTCTTTTGGATTCGTGCTGCAGTTGATTAGCATCTAGGTAATTAGATTTTGGGCCCTTTCTCTTTGAAAGCTATAAGGGAAGTAGCCTAAAGGCAGAAACTCTCTCTTGCGGTATGTGTCGTGACCTTATAGCACCAGTACAAGGAGTTACAGGAAGGGCATGGCTGGCTTCACCCTAATCGCTCTGTTAGGAAAGCAATTAAAAGACTTATCCTGAGACATGTTGAGCACCTCTACTTCCCAAGGACTTTAGAAGTAAATGATGCACAGCAGGGCAGTTAACCTATAGACCTGCAGATGTTGTTTAACTACAACTCCTGCCATCCTTGACCATTGGCCATGCAGGCTGGGGCTGATGGGAGTTGGAGTCCATCAACTTCTGAAGCCCCTCCTGATAGACAGGCCAAGATAAGCAGTATATTTTACACCTGGATCTAAATTTCTACAGATGTGAACTGACTTGCAGTAGAGATTTTTCCAGCTACAATTCTGTGGCTTTTCTGAAAGTCTTCCATATATACATATATGATTAAATAAAAAAATAATAATAAAAACTATAAAAGGAGAGCAAATATATGGTGGCATTAAAGAAACAATGAACTGTAAAAAGAGAAATAATTGCTTCTCTATGATATATACTGTTTTGTTTTGTTTTTTAAAAAAAGTTAAATCTATTTCAGGAAAAAATAATTCTATTTTGCATTCTCTGTTGTGCTAACATGACATTTTAACAAGCTGATAGAAAGGGTAGGGGAAGTTGTTTTGTCCTTGTATTATGACATTGTTGTTTTATTTAAATGTTTGTTTTAGGCATTATGTGTTTTAAGGATCTTTTACTCTGAGCTTCCAAGAATGAATGGGAAAGGGAAACATGAATATGAGATACACAAATGTTAGCTGTTTGGGGATATAGTTCCATTCCTGCTAAATGGTTTCAGAAAGCCAGCAAGAAAAAGCCCAGCAGTTCAGTTCCTCCTGATGGGATTCATTCAGTGCTATCTTGACCACTTGCATAGAATTCGGTTGCACCCAGCATGTGCTAAACTGGGTTCCACTCCCTTTAGAATTAAAATCTAACACCCTTCCATTGAAGCCAAAGGTCAAACCAGATGTTGAATATGCTACATATTTTACGTGATTAAAGCATAGGAGGAAAATAAAGTATTTCCTATGTTTTACCTAACTTCAATATTTACTTCAGAAGGAATACAATAGATGCCCTCCAAATGGTGTAAACCTTTGAGTTTACACAACTAATGATTGCATGCCTTATTTGCACACACCTATGGCCCTGGATTCTCAATTGCATGGGAGCCTCCACTGATTCAGAAGGTCCCTCCTTTGCTTCAGAAGTTTCCTCTCTCTATAACGGAGGCTGGTAGAACCATGTGACCTTTGGGGCAAGGCTAAACATGTGGCCTTTCAGCCCTGCTGAATCCATGTTGCCGTTTCCTGCCAGAGTTTCATTAGGGCTCAAATTTTCAATATACATATATGCAGTGCTATTTTTCTAGAAAAAGAGATGCCAGAATTCACCATAAACGCTACCCTTCTTCTCTTATAATGGCAATGCCATCCATCAGAGAGGTGCCGGAACTGAGTTCCTGTGAGTTCTGGCTGAAAAAAAGCCCTGCATATATGATTCAAAAGCACCCTGTTTACTTGCCCCTAGTTTTCCTGGGGATACAATGGATGTGTGGACCCTCCAGACACAGTAGATGTAGAACATCATGTGCAGAGGTCAAACAAATAAATTTAATGATACTGAAAACCCATTTGTTAATATTAGTTTTCAACAAAATTCTGTTGCTTCCAAAAAGCCAGGCAAAATAGTGCTCTGATCTTCTGAGAGAAACTGATGTGGACTTGGGATCACATTACGCAAGAAAACTCACTTGATATATGCCGAATAGGTTCATACTTTCAACTGCCATGTCCCATTATCAAATATGTTCCATCCATCTCTCTAAGAATACACTGTGGGTCCCACTTTCTACCTTGAGCGCAGGCTCCCAAGCATAGAATACTAAGCCTGCTGCTAAATGTGCATTGAACTAAGAAACATCCAATAATATACAGAGATGCTGTAATTTCCAGAAATAACAAAGAAACTCAGCTGGTGTAAATGCCCCATCCCCACAACAGCTGAAGAGCTGACCCTCTGTATTTAAGCTGAGGCGAGTGATGAAATCTTAAATATATGTAGGCAACATCTGGTTTATTATTAGGTTATTATGGCAGGTCCATCTATCCTGAATAATGTAAATCCCGCTAATCTGAGAAAAAGGTTATTTCATTGAAATGAAATGCGATGCCACTTAACATGATTAGTATTATAGCAAGTTGGACCTACCATAGGCATCATAAAATCCTCACATGTTTTAATTCATTTACGCATGCCTGCATCTAATATGCTCTGTGACCATGTCTGCAATTAATATGATTTATGGGAGGCAAACACGTTCTATATTTTGGGGTTACAGTTATACTTTCCCCCTCCCTCCTCTCTCACCCTGATTGAAAGATTTAATGAAACAGCACAAAGAAAATTGTTGGCTGTTAACGTATTAAGTTGAACTGACAGGATCATGAGTAAACTTTGGTGGAGTTAATGATATCCTCTTATCTGACCCTGACACATTTGCAGCATGTAATTTACAGAAGCTCTGTCCAGGGAATCTTGACAAATGCTCCTAACGATGTCAGGGCAGTGTTCCATTCTAATGTAAAACAGATGTGGGTCAGATACCCTCATTCATCACTACACTGAACATTTCAAACTGCTGCTAAGATGGATGGCATTACCTGCTGTGCTCTCTTTTCACTAGGAAACCACCTCCCCTTTCCCCCCCTCCCCGGCCCTCAAAAAAATTACGCCCCTCAAAAAAAAAAATCACATTCTGCAACCCACCTCTTCAATTCTCACAAGGCTTGAACACGTGTCGAGGACTACAGCCTTTAAAGGGATCATCTCACCTCAACCACGAACTCGCTTAGAAGTTCTCTTTCAGCCTTACATATATGGCGGAAAATGAATGATTTGAATAGAAGCATCGAGGAAGTAAGGATGGGAAGTCAAACTCTTAAAGGAATACTGTATTGAAACTGAATCGGATTTGTTAAATTGTTTGAAAACTAATAAAAAAATATGAAGAAAAGGATTGCAGAAATAATGCATGTGAATGACTTGATAGGCATTATATAATTACTTATCTTATCATCACCATCATCAATATTAAAAGCCACAGCAGCCATCATTTGCTCATGGACTATTGTCCCTAGTCACTCCCTCACATTTTTGGCAACAAAGTTGAGTATGTGGAGCCCAGGGAATTCCTGCATCTCTCAGGAACAGGGAATGTCTTTAGCTTAAATAACATAAGACCAGGCTGCATGTTTCCTACATGATCCATTAAGATTGCTTATCCAGCTCTGTGTTGAGATTTACCTCTTGTTGCAAAGATAGTAGGAAAAGTCCGTGTAGCCTAGTGGTTAGAGTGTTGTACAGTACTACAATCTGGGAAGCCAGGATTTAAAGCCCCATTTAGCCTTGAAGCTCCCTGGGTAAGCTTGTGCTAGTCACAGTCTCTTAGCCTAATCACAGGGCTGCTGTGAGGATAAGATGGAGGCAGTGGGACCATGTACCTCACCTTGAGCTGGAAAGATGGGATATAAATGCAATAATAAATAAATGAAAAGCAAGTAATAGGTGAACATATCATCCCCCTGTTAAAATTCAGCAACAGTTTTCTTTCCCTCTCTCTTTCTTTCTTCGCTTCTCACAAGTGTCACAAAAGATATGCAAGAGTTTGAAACTTCTTTTATGCATATCACTGATTAACTGTCGCAACAGAGAAGTCTCTCACTAAAGTGAGTATGTGGGGGATAGAGAAATGTGATGAAGCATTGTCAGTCCTACTAAAGTCAATGGGGTATACTTGGTTTTAGAGTTAGGATGATTAAGCAACTAACATATTATATCCAAAGACCTTCACTGGGTGCGGGTTGTCCTGGTGGGCAATGCTGTTTCTCAAACCAAACTATCCAGTCTGAGAGCGGACCACAATAGCGGTTCTTCGGGGTCTGTTACAATGCTGCACATCAGATATATGGTCTCCTTTGTCTGTGTTATCCAAAACAAGCTTCATTTCTTGCTTCCTTGGAAAGAGGAATGGCAATACTGGAAGGAATTGTGCACTACCGCATATATGCTACCAAACATATTTCATATTTCAGCTTAGTCTGTAGGTCTGTACTTGATACTCCCAAATCTGGCTATGTGTGTTTCCAGAATCACTGAATGTTTTCCAAGAACCTCAGTGGCTCCTGAAACTATCAGTTACTCCAATAAGATCCTGAACTTTCATTTAAAGGAATTTTTCAAAATGGCAGCTTTAGAAATTATTATTATTATCATTACTACTACTGTTTAGACTTGTTAGTGACTTGTTACCTGAAGATCTCCAAGCAGCTTACCACACACACAAAAGAAAAACCATAATCCCAGTCGAAAATGACAAGGCAATGCCAAAATCATGAAACTTCATTTAAAAAGAAGAATATTGAATTCTTTACAGGACATGGTAGTGCAGGCTGTAGCTAGGGTGATTTTCCTAGATTATTTTAGATTTTAAATCTTTAAAGTAAGCAAGACCTTCTGCAACAGAGCAAAGCGGGGAGGGGAATGGCTCGGAGTAGGATGCAAGGACAGAAAAATTGCCCTGTATTCTATTTCAGACTTCGGAAGAGTAAAGTCTTAACCTTTTGATCTAATACTTACATGCCAAATCAGGAGCCTTATTGCATTGACTGCAGGGCCATTAAGACTTAGCACCTCTTGCCTACAAATTTCAGGCTTTACAAGTGTTTGCCAAAAAGAAACAGCACTAAAATATCACAATCTCATTTGCAGGAAAACATAAATAGCCCGCAAAGTATGTGCACAGAAGTCAGAATAGACAGCATTATCACAAAACATACTGTTTACCTACATTGCCATCACCAATTGCCATTCCAACATGACAAGTTAAAAGCTTTGTTTCATTGGCTCACATGCTGAGATGGGGAGGATTTCTTTTAAAAAAATACAAACATAGGCAATGCTTGACATTAGATCTTGACACCATTAATCACTTCCTTGTTCCTGTAAAGATTGGCCATTTGTGACAGAAGAACTCTCACCACCACCGAGTATTGGTAATAATGAGCAAAGCAGACAGCAAAGAAATAGTCAATCAGCCTGATGAGAAATGCAGGCCTTCTCTGAGTTGTGAGAGAAGCCAAGACTGGAGAAGGATGTTTTTAGGACCCATTCAGAACAGCTCTAAATTAAGGAGCTGCTGGGCCTTCATCATGGGGTACAAATTCCATTTTGGTGCATACAGATGGGAACCAACTGTATAGGCCCCACGATAGGATAGGAGGAGATAAAATTGGAGAGTACTGATCACTTATTTTGAGCACATCTTTGGAACCCATTCCAGCCCAAGGGCCCATATTGCCTCCTGAGAAACCTTGCAGGGGCCATATGCCAGTGGGCCAGGACTAGAGACAAAGGTGGGAGGAGCAACATGTGTAAATTTTACCTTTGGACAGTAGGCTAGTTTCTACATACACTTAGACCCTGCTCTCTATTCTCCATCCAGGCAAACATCAGGTGTTCTCAAAGTTCAAGACACATTGCAGCCAGGAGGGTGTATGACCTGGAGACAGCTCCAAGAGCCAGAGAGAGAGGACTGGAGGGCCACATTGAACCCCTGGGTCTGAGATCCCTGGCCCCTGTTTTGTTAATTTAATTTAATTCCATTTTTGATTTACCAATATAAACATACATGATGCAATTTCACATACAGTGGTACCTTGTTTTGTGACTGGGATCCATTCCGGAGCCCCGGTTGCTAGCCAAAAAGGACACAGGGCAAAGTGAGCGTCAAACCCAGAAGTAACCTATTCCGGTACTTCCAGGTTTGCCGCGGATGGACACTAGACAAGGCAGACGTTCACAGAGGTATTACTGTAGAACAATTTAGTGTTTAGAGGCTGGATTCAATCCTCCACCCTCTAAACTACATGCAGGCAGCCTGTGGGCCACATGCAGTTCTGGTTAATCCTTTATGCAGTCCTTCCACCCCACCTCAAAATGTCCACTGCAACCCAAAGGTTGCTGCCAGTTTTTAAAGATTGCCTTCCATGTCTGCTGCCGATACCTGCCAGCACTGATCTAACCAGTTGCTCTAGTCTTTGCCTGCTTCTCCCAGCAGCTGCTCTGCTCTGGTTGTCACTCTCAGAAGACTGACCACAGAGCACGTGGCACTCTGAATGGTTCTCTATGGCCAAGCATTATAGTCAATTACAAAGCTGATCAATAATAAAGTAAGGAGGGTGTGGGTGGGTAGGCATCTCTGCCAAAAGTCCCTCATGGCAAAGGCACCTCAGATCCCCAGAACAGAGGGAAGAATGTTCACCTCACTGCAGCTTCTCCAACACACAATTTACTAGCCGTTATGGGGCTATTATCACAGCTCTTCCGCCCACACACTCAATAAAGACACTGTAGCCCTTATTCCACAATCATGTGCCATTTAGGGCAGCACAGGCCACACAAACACTCTGCGATCCTTCTCCCATCGAAGCACTGCAGAATGGACATGTCAAAATCCTAGCTGTAAATCCCCCAATACACTCTCCTCAACCTCCAACAGCTGGCCTTCGAAGGAATGTCTGCCTACCTACCGACTACTAGAGTCTTTCTACAGTGGCCTGTCACTACATTTTCATTTTCCAGCTCTGTTCTTCTCCCATGAACCTTCCCCTTGCTGTTTCAGATTCAGTGCTGTTTTTTTTTTAATAATAAAAAAGGTTTTGTAATGTTTTGACAGTTTGCAGCTACAGGCAATTCCCCATGCAGGGGTTACGTTCTGGGCCCCCGCACACATAAGTGAGACCGTGTAAAATGGGAGCACCCACGAAACACCCTCTCTGCTGCTGTCTCTTCAATCCATACCAAAAATACCAGTGCTTCTTTTTAAAAAAAAATGTTTAGGGGTACTCTCATTTTCCTACTCATATTGAAATTCTGCCCCTCAATGAAGCCAAATTTAGAGTCACAAAATGTTTAGGGGTATGCGTACCCCTGCGTCCCCCCCAGAAAAAAAGCACTGAAAAATACTATATCCACAAGTAGAATTGAAGCTCTGGAGGCTGGAAAAAGAGGGGACAACATCTGCTGCTGCACTGCCTTGCATGTCAGCTGTTAGACAGGGAGGCTGAGTAGCCAAAACAAGCCCCGCTGCATCTTCAGTCTCTTTGGGGCGTCCCCTGCCTTCACTGACATCCTCTTCAGGCCCCGTGGATGGTCTCCTTGCAAGTCACAAGGACTCTCCAGCTCTCTCCCCACCATTTCTGGGTATGAATTGAATTATTTAATTATTTCCCAGTGTCATGCATATATAGTGGGGTGAGTGCGCGCGCCTATATTGATAATGCCCTCAGTCTCCCCTTTCCTTCCCACTGCAGGGATCAAAAAACTACACACATGTTAAGGACCTTCTTAAACAAGATACATAGATTATACAAAGCAATGCACACTGGGTGTCATACATAGCACAGACAGCATGCTAGCACAGCACCCAGAGAAGTACTCAGCGATCACAATATCCCCACCCTTCGTTCCCACCATTCCTGATCACAATCTCCCCCGTAATTGTAATTTGACCTTTCAAGGAAAATGAAGGTACCTGTATCTCCCACTGCAACCGTATTTCTTCTAAGGACAAATAACAGAAATAGTGTAGGGGAAAGAAAAAGAGTCTCTCTGCACTACTGCTTTTCTAAATATATTGACAGTCATCCACAGTATTTTAGAGACAGAGAGAAAAGGATTGGAAGATCCAGTCACAAACCTTCCACATACAATACATATCAGCCTCGTTTTGCTTATGCTTTTTATATATAAAAAGTTTATATATAAAATGTTCTATGTTGTGTGATTTTATAATGGTCCATTTAATCAGCATAAAGGCGTATAAGATGTCCTCTCGAAAAAGTGCTGGAGTACAATGAAAGTGAGGCACCTAACAAAAATGCTACTCAGAAAAGCCACAGGAATTATGGGCCTATGATGAGAATCAACATCAGAAGGGAGTTGATTTACAGCAGCTGAGAAGGTTTCACGTGAATCTTAAAGCAAGACATTGTCTCTCCTATTGCATACTATGCTGAAGAATTTGCCATAAATCCAGCTGGTGTCATGTATATCATATTCCTGTGGTGTTTGCCAAAGGGATGTAATTGATGACAAGGATCACACAGACATAAATGTTCAATAAGAGGAAAAACTGAGGAGGAACAGTAGCTGATTGATAGAACACGTGCTTTAAATGCAGAAGCTCCTAACATCTATCCCTGGGATCTCCAGTTGAAAAGAATAGGTAGCAGATGATATAGAAGATTCTCTCACCTGAGGCTCTGAACAGCCACTGCCAGCCACTTACAATTATCTTTTCCATCAAAAATATGTGTGTATCTATTTCAATTTATTTATATTGTAGCAATTCAAGTCTTTATACAATGGATCTTTTTCCAGAATTCAACACATCAAAAGTTTCTAAAAAGGTATCTTCAATAGTATCCTTTTAATGGACATGGATACACAATCCCATGTAACTGAATCAGTTGCGAAGTGTGCCTTTCAAGCTATAATGATATCTAAGCAATCTTTTACAGCAATGGTTCCCAACTGGTGGTCCGCAGACCCCAGGGGGTCCACGTAACCCACCCAGGGGATCCATATCACCATTCACATAACAAAAATTGCCACAGAAATAGCAAACTTTTCAAAAATAATGTGTCCAGGGCTTGGCTGTTGAAAAAACAGCAGGTCTACAGTACTTAGCTAATTGGGAACCACTGTTTCACTGAACTGTTAAGTGGTACTGATTTTTTACCACAGCCAGACCCATGGATTCATGTTTATTTCCCTTCCAAAATCTAGCCTCATAATGATTGCTCGCTCAGCAGAACTAATTAGATGGGAACAAAAATACGGATTCTGCATTTTTAAAAAGTCATAGGTGAGTAAAACATGCTTGGGAGATTCTGGTGTCTGGAAAACATAGCTCAGATCCACATTAGGTTTGACAGACGCATTTAATTTCTAAAATTCTTTCATATGGCAATATGTGCCATTGAAGTGAACCATAAATTCTAAACCCCTCTTGGTTTCAAAAAGTATCATTCCCCATTCCTCAATTTAGTGGGCCAAAACAATTTTTTTCCCCATTAACCAATCAAATCTGGAAGATATGAAGTTGTGAACTCCAGACACGCCAAAGGACAGTTATGCATTATTGAGTTGGAAATGTCTACATCCAACTGAAATGTAAACAAAGTACATGGAAAGACAACCTTCCTTAAAGCTTTACCCAATCCTAGGCAACAGTCCTATGCACATTTGCCTAGGAGTGAGACTGGTTAAATTCTTAGGACTTACTTCTGAGTAGACATACACAGGGCACATGAACTGCACAAGTGGAAGATTACGTAGGGTTGCCATATTTCAGACAGTGAAAATTCAGGAATGAAGTTGTATAGCTTTTTTGGAAAAATTGGAAAAAAAAATGCTGTTTCTGAGTGGATTTTCCTAGGCAATTTCAGTCTGCACACTGCTGCCAAATGCAGTATTCTGGATATGTCTGGCAAATTCTCTGAACTCTAAACAGTCCAAATAGCAATTCAGACTTAACATGGTCAAAAGGACTACTGCGAATACATCATGATCAGCCATCATGAATCAGCCAAAGTAAGACAGATTTAAGTCACATTGATTTCAACAGGCGACCTAAGCACATGCTTCAATATCTCCCACTGAAACAAGTGGAATTTAATAGTGCTTGACTTTAAATTTGAATTGGGGTACATTCCAGATAAACAAGTTACACAATGAATCCAGATCTCTTGTCTTCAAATTCATTGTGAATACTTAATTCAAAACTTCCAGTTTTGACTGAAATGTTTGATTTTTTTCCCCAGCATGTTGAGAAGTTATAATTTCTAAAATAGCAACTGCTTGGCCTTATAGAAGTTCTGAAATGAAGAACTTTGACTAACTGATCTTGATGTTCCAAAATCTGTTTCTGCTTTGAAACATAGATTTTGTTTTTAATTAGTTGTTTTTCTAAAACAAGAAGAGAGCCACAACAAATTCTCTTAGAACACCCTCTTTTTCCTTTTTTTACTACTGCATATTTGAGTATCTACAAGCGCCAGTCTTTGAAATTTGTTCTGAACCTTCCATTCCCTGAACACGGTCTCCTTCTCCACACCATTCCACAACTGGAATCTGAAATGGCATCCCTGATCCACGGCAATGAATCCTTAGACTCTATACCTTTTGTAAGAACCCAAGCTTGCTTAGCAATGAGCCACAACCTGAACAAATGTTATCAACTCAAGGATCTCAACTTGATCATCTCAGTGCTGAATAAGTGAGGTTGGTTTATTTAGCGGGAAGATGACGGTGGCATAAGCAGCTATGTCCATCGAAGAAACTACTTGATCCAAATGTCACAGGACATATCTGCCGTTGCTCTTAATTTTATTTTCACAATGTAATAATTTTGTTTTCATCCAAGAAAACATTCCCTGTTGCTGACAATGGCATTTGCTTAGTTTTGATAGATTAACTCCGAACCTCGGAAATGTTTTATATTTAAGTCACGAGAACATTGCACACTGTGAGTCTAACAGCATAATGAAATGTCAAGCCTTTTGTTGAGAACTGCACTTGAAAATGGAGATTCTTCAAAACCGATATTAATTAAAGTCTTACTGGAACTACATCCACTTGTTTTCCTATTGGTTTCTTTTTCTGCTAAGGTCTAAAGCCATAAAGTTTTGCATCCCACTATGTGCTATACAGGGATCTCTGAAACTTAATTACATTTACTGTTACAAAAAAGGGTTTATGAACTCTTGCCTTTAGGCAAAAATGTTTATTTCATTGCCTTTGCTATTCATTCTTTTCAACTCGGTTGCCTTTGAACTCTTCAGCTGCACAGAGTTATCACCGTGGTGCAGAAACCAGGAAGTGTACTCCCAAGATAGAAACCACAAGTTGAAGCAAGAGAAGGAGGCAAAGATATAGGAGCCGTTAGTTTGGCCACCCTTTGTGCTATTAAAATCTCATTTTCTGCCTGTTAGACTGCCCTCTCACTGCTTAGGCAGTGGTGATAGTCAGTGATTAGTGTGTAATTGAGTATAATTGTCTTTTCACTTTTCATTTGTGTCATTCCAAGCTTCCCTCTGTTTGTTTTTTTATAAAAAAAACCACACACACATACACACAGAGAAAGAAAGAGCAGAGTGAAGATAAAGCCATTAAAACTCTCACTCTCAGCCCTGAAGAGATCCCTGATTGTAATTATAGATTGCATCCCACCCCCCTTTGTGAAATTTGCTCAGGATTCAGTGGACAGCTCTCTCTTCTAAACACCTGTGCTAAATCCACGCTAATAAAATAAACTACCGAACATTTTAGCAATTGCTAATAATGTCAACCCCAAGGCAGATGCCAGAAGTAGGAAATTTAACCAACCTTCTTGACACCCAATTATCAAGGCAATTTATTAACATGATCATCCAGGGAAAGCTCATGCAAATTAGGAAAACAATTATGTCCTTCAAGTAGTTATGGGCTTCCTGGGTGCAGTAATGCTCTTAATTTATGCATTTACAACTCGATTATGGCTCAGCCTGATCTGCATTGCTCATCAGCTGAGCCAGGAGTAACTTGTATTCTACTTTTAAGGTTGTGCGTGTGATTTTCTATTCATTATTTTCTCTATAAGTCGACAAAGAATTAAAACTCAAATCATTGTCTCTGTAGATAATTTTCGTTTCATTATTTTTAAAGATAGAAATGGACAAATTAAAAAAAAATGCTTGACAATTGACTGCACGCAGAAAGTTTTCATGATTACATTAAAAAACATTGCCTAAAACTAAATATAAGCTATGACTTTTGATTCAGTCAGTAGGGAGGGGGGGCAGGGAGGAAACCAGCAAACTGAAATCATGTGGCTTATATAAAGAATACTTTATGGTTTAAATTTGGCAAATCATTGTACTATGGCCTTGGGGAACAGACAATTTAGTTTGGGTATACAAAAAATCCTGTGTCTGAAAAAGCAGGACTGACCTGGGGTGAAAGGCCGTTGCCAATGGCAGGGTTCATAGGATTTGAAGGCCCGGGTGGAGGCACAAAGCTGTCTGTATAGCTGGAAAAGCCATGCCTTGTGCTCGGGAGGCAGTACGCGGAGCTGCTTTCTGGGTTTGATGGCAGGCTGCTTTGGTGCACAGTGCTTGGTGGCAGAGGCTGAGGTCTGTGGACTGTACTGCTTGGGTCTGACACAGCTGCAAGGAAGAGGCAATAGGTTTTGCAAATCGTCCAAATTTTCATGCAAAATTCTACACCGAGAAACTTACTCAAGAAAACAATAAACCAAGCCAGATAATAATATTTAACGCTATTCAGGTCATATGCCATGCCTTGGCCTTCAGTGTTCCCCCTCATCAATCTCACACTTCAGCCGTCTCCCTCATAGCCTGGTTCAGGAAAACCCCGGTTCTGTGTTATTTTGAAAGCAGGTAAACTATGGGTTTAGCAAACAAGAAAGTGAAGGAGTGAATCAATGAATGCATGGAAAAGAGAAGGCGCATAAGCTCAAAGCATGGTCCCAATGGCAAAACCGTGGCTAATATGTTTAAAATGGGCCATTAAAAGAAACTCGTGTAACACAGCAACAAAAAGTTCCAACAGAAAGTTCCACTAACTTCTAGAAAGAAACTGAGAAGCAATTATCACTCATAAATTCGATGAATATTTTTGCTCAGGCACACACACCTTGATGTGGACTAATCCATTGTGATAGATTTTTAAAAGCTAACTACACTGATAAAACAGAATCTGGCTGCTTTATTTAACTTCTTCCCATTCATACCATTCTAGGGCTTACACATGCTGTGTTATAAATTAAAAGTAAGGCTTTAATTAAGGGGACCAATTCAAATCAGCTATATCTTGGTTTTCAGAAGTTAGATGGACTGTTGGTCTGACTTGATATAAGTTGGCTTCCTAGGTTTCTATAGTGAAAATATCTCTTAAGAAGTTGTGTTAATATTTTTAATACTGCCCAAGGATAGAAAACAACTGAAAACACCAGTAAATAGAATGTTCTGTTTCCTACTGTACCTTGTGGAATAGAAGTGGGCTGGTAGGAAGATTCTGATAGCTGGTACGTTGGCAGAGTTGGCATGGCACTAGGTGGGAATCCACCTGGGATCAAGTGATTGAAAGCCATCAGTTGATTGGCACCAGCTTGCTTCCTCCATCTAGCTCGACGATTACTAAACCACACCTACAAATGGTTTTAAGGGAAAAGAGGCATTTGAGATGGTGCTACAATCAATTTTACGTCCATTCAGCGTTCGCCAAACCACTTGGCACAATAAACTAGGCACAGTGGTACATTCCCTCCTTAACTGGATTACTGTAATACACAGTCGCTACATTGAGCTGCCACGGATGGGCCTGAGAAACACCCAACAGGTGCAAAATGCAGCAACTCGTGGGAAGTAGATGGCCACTAATATTGCATCTATTTTAGAACAGCTGCACAGGCTACCAAGACATTTCTGGCTAAAATTCAAAGTGCTGGTTATTATAGCCAAGCCCTCAGTGGCTTGAGCTGAGGATGTCTAAATGACAACTTCCTCCCATAACCAAAGATGGAGAAGCCCCTCTTTGCATCCTGTTGTGGGCTGATGTCAAACCTAACATGCCAGGATGCACTGGAAGGCCTTGTCTGTGGGAGCACCCCTTTTTAGCAACCACTACAAGCTTTTCATCAGCCTTCATTTCTTTGTTGATGGGTGGCTTTATCTTCCATGCTGTCTCTTTTTCTGGGCTTATCCCCACTTCCTCTTGTTCTGCTGCTTTCCCCTGGGAAAAAACACTCTTTAGTGCTCAATTAGAGCAAACATCAATTCAAGTTTTCCCCAGATTTCCATTCGCTAAAGAGTGGGCTTTTCCTTGGACAGGAGCGGGGCAAGGGGAAAACCTCTCAGATCCATGCCTTCTAGGCATGACACAAGCAGAAATGTGGCTAAGCTCTCTTATTTGAAATTGTTCCGACTCTTGTGTTGTGTTTATTTCATTGGATTGTTTGGAATGGAATTAGTCACCATGAGTGCTCTCTTATAGGAATATGTGCACTATCAGATATTTTAATTAATTAAGGCCTACTCCATATAACCCATTTATTGGCCATTCATCCTGATTTGCTTGCATAAAGACTATGTCTGGTCTTTACTGACCATTTGTTCTGATACATTTGCAGGGTTATAATAAGCATTCATCCTTATTTGCTTGCCAAGCATGTACATGTCTTTCTGTTAATCATTTGTTCAACCCACACTTTTCAGCGCACTCCTCCAGCAATTTCTTCATGGAAATCATCCCCCTCCAGCTGCTATTTGCCCCAGGTGTGCTGCTTGCAGTGAACAGCTACCTGTCTTCCCACCTTGTTTTCATGGGGCTTTAATTCATAGCCATATAATTCTTGAGAGCAAACTATCCGCACGTGGACCACATCAAGACTTCTGCCTGAAACCCTGCAGAGTCAGGGTAGACAATACTGAGCTAGATGGAACAAGGGCCTGACTCTGTTTAAGTAGGGTTGCCCTTTTGTTCTTTTTTCTTTTGGCCAAAGTTGTTGAGCTATTTTAAAGGAAAATTAAACTGCCGACTTGGGTTGCCATATGTCCAGATTTTCCTGGACATACTTTTTTGGGGGGGTTTGCAATTTCCACCCAGACACTGCTTCCAACTGCAGTATTTCAGCTATATCTGGGGAATTTTGGACATACTGCAACCCAAGTTTAAAGCCATTCATGTCCCCTTCTCAAATTTATGATAGGTAGTGGGTGGGATATAAAAGTTGGAACTTCTAAGCTTGCTGCAGCAATTCTCCTGACCACCTCCAGTCCTACCATCACCATTTTGTTAGTTATGGGAGCAGAATTCCATGATCCAGACATTGTATAGAGTATGAATCAATAAGCTCTGCAAACAAAGAAAGAGCTCCAAAGCTTTGCTGCAAACTGTCTTTAAACTTGTTACAAAAAAGTTGTAAATACAAATAAACACATTGTTCTAAACAACTAGCAGTGTCGTCCAATTTTCTTTTACTTCTTAATATAGTCCCAGAAGAGGCAGAGAGAGATTCAGATCCAGAGAGAGATTCAAATAAGCAAATTGCTTCTTCAGTGTGCTGGTAGCTTCTGAGACCCAGGTTGCCAGGGATGAGTCATCAATTAGCATGAAGATTGAATCAAAGACTCCACCCTTTCGTTTGCAGCTTTAGCTGCAGAAGCACCTTTTTGCATTTGCTATAGCTATATTCTGCAAATGCAAACCTCCACTAAATTTCATACACTGTGCACACAAACATAGCATTTTATGCACACTGAACTTATAACTTTTTATAACTTCTGTTTAAAAAAATACCGCTTTTCATTTGCGCAAAAGCAGGCCGGAGAATTTAAAGGCCTCTTGCAAGGAAGCAGAGAGGGGGCGTGGCGAAGTATCTGCTTTGCATGCTAAAGATCCCAGGTTCAATCTCTGGCCTCTCCAGGCACGTCTGGGAGAGATGCCTCCTTGAAATCATGGAGAGCGGCTGACAGTCAGACCATTTTGAGCTAGAGATGGGTCAGCGGTCTGACTTAGCCTAAGGCAGCTTGCTATCTTCCTAGATGAATGTTATCAGCTAACCAAGCAGAGAGAGAAATGGAGAGGTTTACAAGGGGTAGCTTTGGCTACAGGACAAAGCAGCAGCAGAAAGGTGTCCAAGAGACACAATCTCCACCTTATCCTCTCAGCCATCCCTAGGCTAGGTCTGCATACATATTTCAAACCTTTAGGCTGCAACCCTATACCTATTTACCTGGGATTAAGCCATGCTCAACTCAATGGAATTTCTGAATGGACTTGTATAGGATTGCAATGTTAGTTTTTGCCAATATATTGCTACATTAAGGGTAAAGGGACCCCTGGCCATTAGGTCCAGTCGTGACCGACTCTGGGGTTATGGCGCTCAACTCACTTTATTGGCCGAGGGAGCCGGCGTACAGCTTCCGGGTCATGTGGCCAGCATGACTAAGCTGCTTCTGGCGAACCAGAGCAGTGCACGGAAATGCCGTTTACCTTCCCGCTGGAGCAGTACCTATTTATCTACTTGCACTTTGACGTGCTTTCAAACTGCTAGGTTGGCAGGAGCAGAGACCGAGCAAGAGGAACTCATCCCATCGCGGGGATTCGAACCGCGATCTTCTGATCGGCAAGTCCTAGGCTCTGTGGTTTAACCCACAGTGCCACCCGTGTCCCTATTGCTATATTAGCTATGTATATATTTGCCAACACACACACACCTAAAAATGATATACACATCATGCAGAACAAAATGAGATGGGTGTCACTGTAGCTGTGTCATAATGGAGGTAGCTAATGATAGACACATACAGAGAGAACAACACAATGTATCATTTATTTCATTCATATCCCACCTTTTCTCCAGGCTAAAGAAAGTGTCCACAATTTCCCTGCTCCCATTGTCATCCTCGCAAGAACTCTGTGGTGTTAATTTAGTGGAGAGACGGCCACTGGCCCAAGGTCACACAGTGAGCTTCATGGATTGGTGGGGATCTGAACCCTGGTCTCCCAGGTCTTAGTCCAACACTCTAACCACTACAGCCCTATGTATTTCCTATCATCTCCTTTGCGGTGTTGTTGCAGTAGCAGACCTTCCTGGTTTTATTCTTGCCCCTTAACTGAGGTTCTGCCTCTACTTCCCTTTTAATTCATATCCTTCCATCTTCAAACTCCCCACTCCATACCAGTCCTCTCTCTCCCGCTCCCCCCCCCCTTTCCTTTCCTTCATGGCCACTGAAACTAACCAAAAAACACACAAATATTTCTGATGTACAGCAGTGCAGCAAAGGGAATACATTCTCTGGCTTAAATTAGACGTGTCTTTATCAATGTGCCATTCTTTTGATTTGATACGTATTTGGCATTCATCCTTGTAAAGCCCAGACTCTGTTTAGAACAAACTATCCTCTATTGTCTTTCTGAATTCCCTTTTCAAACATTTTGCCTATTTGAATAAGAGATCTCGTTGCCTTAAAAGCACATTGGAAACTCTCTGTTTAGGATAAGGCAGTTGAACTGTCAAGGCCAATTTCGCTACGGCAAGCCTTGAGGAAGAACTGCAGCTTTGAAAGGATACCCAGCCAGCGTCAAGGAAATAGGATGTTGCCTTGTTCGGTTACAAACTACTTAAGGGAAAAATGATAACAAAAAAGGCAAGACGTAAATATTAGGAATCAGAGATGGGAAAGGTCTACAAGGTCATCCAGTCGAATCCTTGCCAGATCTGAACATACTTGACTGATTTGTCCAATTTAATTTGAAGTGCCTCAAGTGATAGTCTGTACTTTCTCCCACAAGAGACTATACTGAGGCCTGATATGATTAATTGTTAAGAAAATATATCTGTGTAATAAGACTTCACTTTATCATGTATCTTTAGGCTACAAAGAAATATTTCCCCACAAAGGCTCATAGATCTCTAATACCAAAATTATTTTTCAGTGGGGAAGCTTTGACTGTATCTACATTGGCTAGGACCTGCACTAAGCTGTTCTGAAAAGACCTTCAAAACCCCACCTCCAGCTATTCTGCAGCAATTACCAAGAAAAGAAATTGCATTAAAATTTCTCAAAGGAAAAGAAAATTTAGGTGAAATTCTCATGGGTGGGGTGCAGCATTTTTGTTGCACTTGCCTTACTTTCAATGTAATTAAGGGATTTTGTGACTGTCCTTTCATTTTACAAATCATCTCCCTAGTGGTCTGCATTCTGCAGCCTCCCCAGGTGCCTACACTTCCTTAAAAAAAGAACCCATAACATCCTTGGCTGGGCTTTGCTGTAAGCCCAGGAGAATGGGGAGGCTGCCTCCTATACACCTGGTAGGTGTTCATTGTTCTCTCTCTTTTTTTAAGTGGAGTCTTAAATAAATGGACTTTATTCTCTGAGGTAACATTCCTTCAACTGTTAGGGGGAACTACCCAGTATGGCTTCTATTTAGCCCTTAAAATAAAATTTATCTCTACCTCTGTTAATATAAAGGACTGACTAGTTGCTGTTTATCCCTGTTTTCCACGTACCAAGACACTATGTGTTTTATTAAGGATAAAGGCAAGACTGAGCAACAGTGGGTCGCTTTATTTCCAGAGATGGGGATTCTGCCATTATCTTTCTCCAGATGAGGTGGTAGTGAAACTTGATACCATAGGAGCTTCTTAAAACAGCCCAATCTGAATATCTGCTGACCCTGAACAGCAACTCCCATTGTCCCTGAGAATTGGCCATGTTGGATGGGGCTGATGGGAGATGGAGTCCAACAATATCTGGAGGGCCACAAATCCTCCATCCCTGATATACGCTCATCTATTATGATGGTAGGGGATGCGGGTGGCGCTGTGGGTTAAACCACAGAGCTTAGGACTTGCCGATCAGAAGGTCGGCGGTTCGAATCCCCACAACTGGGAAAGCTCCCATTGCTCGGTCCCTGCCCCTGCCAACCTAGCAGTTCGAAAGCACGAGTGCAAGTAGATAAATAGGTACCACTCAGGCGGGAAGGTAAACAGTGTTTCCGTGTGTTGCTCTGGTTCACCAGAAGCGGCTTAGTCATGCTGGCCACATACCCGGAAGCTGTACACTGGCTCCCTCGGCCAATAAAGCGAGATGAACGCCGCAACCCCAGAGTCGGTCACGACTGGACCTAATAGTCAGGGGTCCCTTTACCTTTACCTATTATGATGGTATAAAACCATTTGGGTGTTTCTTTTGATAAATTCCTTGGAGTCCTCCTCCAGTTCCATCTGCTGGTAGGCATGGGGCATGTCAAACTTGCTGACATAGTGACCTCCTCTAAGTACTTCAGACTGGTTCGCTGTATACAGAATGTAGTAATTGGAGGCTTGATGTATTGCAACTTCATAATTCCATTAATGTGGATGGTCCCATCTGAAGTAGCTATTGGTACTATGGATATTGCCCAGTCTGAAAACTCTACTGAGATAATTATCTTTCTTTTCCCAAATGTTGAATTTCACCACAGTCTTCTCTATGGCAGCCTATGTAACAGGTTTAGCTTTAAAATATTTTGGCTTGTTCTTTGCTAGAATATCCTTTCTTTAAGTCTCCTTTATGGTACATGATCCTCCTTGAAACTCTCAGCATTAGAGCACATCAATTGCATGACTAAGGTCCCAGGCTCGGTTCCTGGAATCCAAGTAGGGCTGATTCCAGAATATTAAGATCTGTGGATATTAAGATCTGCTTTCCCTGATTT
The DNA here is from genome assembly GCF_965153285.1 of Podarcis tiliguerta. Lineage (NCBI taxonomy): Eukaryota > Metazoa > Chordata > Lepidosauria > Squamata > Lacertidae > Podarcis > Podarcis tiliguerta. The sequence continues at coordinate 30,125,293 of NC_139538.1, read as the reverse complement.
GCTATCTTATTTTTACCATTGAATAGTGTCCCAATCTTTCAGCATGTTGCTATTATCATTTGGGGACTCAAAAACCCATTGTATAAGGCGTAACTTTTTGTATCAAGTTCCTTTTCTTTCTTTCTTACAGCTTGATTAAGACTGGACATGAACTGAAATGAACTGCTAAGAAGAGACGAAGGGTGGAGCTCTACTTTATCCCATAATAATATATACACAGTGGCACTCAGCCTAACCATAGATGTCGAGAAGCAGTGATTGCTGGAATGACAAAACTCAGAACAATCTCCCTGGAGCCCTCTGTGTCAGTTATGTAAAATATGGCTTAACTTTAACAAGTATTCACAACTTGGGCCACTTAAACTCCTGTTCATCTTTAATTCCCAGAAGGTCCCACCCCACCCCCGGTATTTTAATCATTGATTGACTGAGGTTCCCCCCCCCCATGTTGTTCTAAGCACAAAGTCCATATGTTCAACATAGTAGAGAATTTGCTGGGCTGTAGATCACAGAAGTGAGTATGAGACAAGATGTGTCTCAAGGGAACCCAAGGAAGCCATAAGGAATGTAAAAAGTCACAGGGTTAAAGCCACATTAAGACAGCTGTTATGTTAATGAGACTTCTACTTTTCTTGTAACTGTGGGTCACTGCTTTAGAAAAATATGAACATTCATTGTTGCCTTTAAAGCTCACAGGTCCCAAAATTGCATCTAAAGGAATTAAAGAGTCTACTTCTAATTAACTGAGTTTTTATAAAATCTTCAAATAGTGATTCAGCACCCATATTCAGTTCAATTCCTTTGGAGGGGGTCACCCGTATTTGTATCATTTGTTTTTCAACCAATCTCTTTTTCAATAATGGAATCTATTTAAAAACAGTAGCTCATACCTACTTTAGATTATCCTCCACAACCCATTATTATAGTACTACAGCCTTTTCCTAGTCTCAAGTAGGAGAATTGTAAAAAGATGAGAAATGAACAAAACTAAATATTTTCTCTAGGTTATCAAATGTACTCAGCAGCAAAACTGAGAAAAATTGGGAGTCAGGCTTTGAAAAATCTCAATCATCTTTAGGTTTGACTTTTCAAAATATTATTTACAACTTCTCCACAGTTTTGATACGCAGAGTATGTTTTTGATTTCTTTTTTCATTTTTTAAGATTATTATCATTACAGAACATTCAGCTCTTACAAATTTCAAAATAATGAAATTTTCTCTTTTACTTGTACTGTATGGCCAAAATGATTGTTAACTGGTCAGAAACTTCTCTTTCCAATACTTTTGCAGGGTGACTTCAGGTCTACCTTTTCAAATGAATTCTACATGATCTGTGATTGGAGGGCAGCACTCTTGGAGTTTTTTCCTCAAAATCACCATCTGGTTTTTTTTCTAAATGCACACAACCTTGTTTTTTCTACAGCCTGTTTCACATTATATCTGGGACCCTGGACACAAGGGGGATGGAATTATTCATGTTCTTCCCATTCAATGTTGCTTCGTAATATAAATTGTATGGGTGCAGACTCTCTCCGTGTGACTGGAAATCATGGCAAAGAAAGCAATTGAACATCAAGTTGTGAACCCCATGAAATACCCTGCAATTTCCAAAATAACCTGAAGACCAAGGGGCTTAGTCAGTCACTCATCACATCCTACCTAGCCTTTCCATTAGTGCAGTTTCCTGCCATTGGCCAGCCTCCCGCTGATAATTATGTTTCCAGGAGGATTATGCATGCTTAACAGTGGACATAAGTGACCAGTGGAACAAACCCTCAAATTAAAAGTGGCATAATTCCTGCCACTTTCACTACTACCTTTGAAATAGCCTGAAAATTCACCATTCATATGTCATTCATTCATTTAAAATATATTTTATCCTGTTCTTCAATTAAAAAAAAAAATACTTGCAGGGGGGCTTGTAGTGATAAGATACCGTATTTTTCGCCCCATAGGGCGCACCGGCCCATAGGGCGCACCTAGTTTTTTGGGGGGGAAATAAATAAAAAAATTATTTCCCCCCCCCCCAGGCGCAGGGCTGGGGCGGGGGAAGCCCGAGCTTCCCCCAACCCCAGCCCCCAGAACAGGCTGCTATCCGCAAGCCTAGGGAGCCCGGCGCGCCCCAGGCTTCAGTATGCAGGCAGCTTTCCGCAAACCTTGGGAGAGCTGCCAGACTTCACGCCGGGCTGCCACGGCTTGTGGATAGCTTCCTGAAGCCTGGAGAGCAAGAGGGGTCGGTGCACACCGACCCCTCTCGCTCTCCAAGCTTCAGTGAAAGTCTGCATTCACCCCATAGGACGCACACACATTTCCCCTTCATTTTTGGAGGGGGGAAAGTGCGTCCTATAGGGCAAAAAATACAGTAATCCCTGCCCTACACTACAGGTCAAAAAGACACAACACAAAAGGAAATGGGATTGGGAGGGAGGAGAAGGAAAAGGAAAAGGAAGCTCAGGAACTATTTGTTAGTTACAAACCAATAAACTTAGTTTCTTCACCAAGAAAATTGATTTGTATTATAAAACAGCAATAGTGTTTCTGTCTCTACACCAAAGTGGCTGGAAATCTTAAAACTCTTTCAGTAAGGATATTCACCTGAACCCGAGCTTCAGTGAGTTTAGCTCGTTGCGCAAGTTCCTCTCGGGTGTATATATCAGGGTAGTGGGTCCTCTCGAAAGCTCTTTCCAGCTCCTCTAATTGTTCTGCAGTGAAGGTTGTTCTACTGCGACGTTGCTTTCTCTTTAATGGCAGATCTGGTTCAGAATCTATGTCAGAACCTTCATCGGACTGTGGTGCTGAAGCTGGGAAGAAATGAAGAATGGAACAATTAATCTATGGCTAGAGAATGGGGGTAGGTGAGTGAGGGAAGAATAAAGAATTAAAGTAACAGGAGGGGACACTGAATAAAAATACTTTCTTGGAATAAGCCAGAATCGTCCTGTGACCTAAACAGTCTTGGGAGAGAATGCTACAGCATATTTAATTCTAATGAATGAATAATTATCAGTATTTCTTCCATTAATCTAGTCACTTTTTGTGTTTTGAAATATCTGTAGGCAGATACCAATTTGCTTGCCTGCATTATTTCTTCAAATATATTCAGCACTGGTTTCCCAATGACCGTGCCATATGTGAAATCAAAAGCCATGCAGCGTCACGTTACGTTAGCTGGTCAAGTAAAATCACAAGGCCTTGATCTTAAACAGGTATAGAACAATGTTTATTAATTAAAATGTTCAAACTGCTCTTCCAATTAATTAAAAGTCTGGCGGGTTTCTATGGTTTTGCCATGACTGGTAGAGACCACACTTATCAAATACTGATGGAGGACAAAATCATCAATTTCCATTTCTTTCCGTTTTTCTAATACATCACATTTTCACATCAGTTTGCATTAACAGAAAAAGTCCTCATGCAAATGTGTCAGGGTTGAATGTGCACATTTTTCTTAATATGAACATTTTGTATGCAATTTTGCCTAATATACACATTTTCTAGCATTTGCCCTAATAAAATGTATTTTATCTTCACTGGCATGTGCATTTTGGGGGCATACTTTCCTCAAATACATATATAGACATCGTTTGGTTAGAGAACTGCATCACAAAATTCGGAGAAGAGATTCTTTCTAGCTGCATTCTGTTCTGTTGATTATTTCAGGAAGTGTGAATTAGGGAGGCTTGCATCATAATGCAAACCAAACTGAATTTCTCTATCATCCATATTCTTATTCTTCATAATTTTATGCATTATCACCCTTCATCTTAAGATCCCAAGACACAACAATTTACAATACAGCATTAAAAACAATTTAAAACAAATGACAGCTTCAACAGGTGTCAAAAGCCAAGGTATGGGCCCAGTACAGCATTTACTGAAAACTGTATAATGAAGCTGCCAGATGCACTCCCCTGTGGGGAGGGAATTCCACAATTTAAGGGCTACTGAAAACAAAGCCCTCTCCCAGAAGAAAAGCCCCCTGAGTTTCTGAAGGCCATGGAACTGCCAAGAAGATCTGTAGGCAATGAAGTGGTCTTTGGTGCCTAAGGGTTACCTATTAGAGGAGTAAAAAGGTTCTGGTGGCTTATTAGTAACAGTGAGTCAGAGATGCCCCAGTTGCCCCAGCAAATGTCACTTCTGACCTCTTCCTCCAATACAATAAACATGTAGAAAGTTAGAAACATGATTTAACAGCATGTTCTAAATAAGTAGCATTTACATATGCTACCTCTACATTCCACCCATGGGGAATATTGCTTCAGAATATTGTTTCAAATCAGAAACACCACCTGGGGGAAGGAATTAAAAAGGGTATAGTGGCCCTGATCTCTCTCTCTCTCTCTCTCTCTCTCTCTCACACACACACACACACACACACACACAAACACACACACACACACACAGAGAGAGAGAGAGAGAGAGAGAGAGATTATTTATAATATGATATTTGGCTCAATTTTTCTGATATAGCGAATACACCAATGTAATCCTGTACAAGTGTAGGTCAATGAGGCTTATTTCCAGGGAAATGGATACAGGATTGCAGCCCCCTCCTTCTTCTTCCTCTTCTTTCTTCTTCACTAAACCTCAACACAGGAAGAAAGACCAGCAGAGGAGGAGGTTGGGGGCAGAGGTGAGTGGTGGGCATGGAGCAGCAGGAGAAGGGGGGGGCAGCAGGCAGGCATGGAGCAGGGTGTCATTTTCTATTTTGCCTCTAGCATCAAAACGCCTTGGACCAGCGCTGCCAGCAACTCTCATAGCCAAGAGTAGGTTTGAACCCAGGTCTCAGTCCAGTAAACTATCCATTTCACCACAGGGACACATTCTGATTATCTGCTATGCTGTGATAGAGGAGAAAGTTCATTACATTGTTGCTTTAGTTTATATTGCTATTGTAACTTTTGAATTTCTCTGTATCCTTTTTTGTATGAATGGTGTTTTAGGAGTTTTCCTAATAAATAAATAAATAAATAATCAATCATTGCAGGAGAGGAAGCTGGGTTCAAGAGTAACCTTCAATCTCCAAATAAATACAAAAATACAGAGAGAGCATCCCTCCCAGAGAAGTTAATAGCTGCTTCCAACTTGTTACAGAAGAGCTAAATAAATGGAAACAGAATGGATTCCAAATTGTGTGTTTTGGGAGAAAAGCATCTGGTCTATGAAACTCAGTCAAAACACAAGACGGGTAAAAGTCTCAACATTGAGCAAATGTAGGTTGTTCTTGGAGGCCTTAGCGCCTTTCCAGATGCTGTTTTTTTGTTAGCACAAGAATGTCACAGTTGTTACCATGGATTCAGGCATCTTCCCCCATAGTAGTAGTACTGTGGTGGAGGGATTGTGTTTTCCTGTAATTCAACCTGATCTATACACACAGAGAGAGAAGCAAAAGCTATCACTAACTGTGTGTGTTATTTCATCATGCTAGCATCATGGGTAATGCCCCTTGGCATCACTAGGGAAAAGAAATACACTTATTTCTTCCCCTCCCTCCAAAATATCAATTACTCATCGAATATGACATTTCTCCTTCAGATATATATTGGTGGGAAAGACCTTGAGTAGATATCAACTGCGTTCTCTGGGCTAATGATCATCTGAAAACTGCCTTAGTACAAAATAATAGAGACTGTATGACACTTTCTTTGAATGGATGTTGCCTTGGATACTACGTGGAGTAGGACTGAACTGATCTTCTGCATTGGTAACATTTCCCCTAATTTCACTTATACAAAATGTCTGTGGGAACAGTCCAGCCACTGCCAAGCCTTTAGTCCCAAAAATATCTGTGGAAGACATTTAAACACATGCTTAAATCTGTCCCATTGAGTCCTATCGGTCTTAAAAGTACCATATTTTTCGCTCTATAACACACACCCGACCATAACACGCACGTAGTTTTTAGAGGAGGAAAATCCGCAGGCATGCCACCCGTAGGCATTCCCTCCATAACACGCACAGACATTTCCCCTTACTTTCTAGGAGGAAAAAAGTGGGTGTTATGGTGCAAAAAAATATGGTACTTACCTTTGGCTGCTATCCAAACCTTACACTTTTCAAAATGTTCAAAGACACATACTCCTCCCCCAGAGATCTTTGAACCCAAACTATCCCAAAGTAGATGAAAAAGGGAGGAGTGTAAATCAGTCTCCAAAAAGATCAAGTACAGAACAACAGTCAGACTCCACAGGATTACAAATTCCTTCTTAAAGAATGGGAGGAGAAAACCCATAAGCACCAAACGCCAGTGGAATAGCCATGAAGTTTAATTAAAGAAGGAATTGCAGAATTATAGAGTGGTTCTTTGTCCCTTGAACCCTCACGACCTGTTTGGTGGCCCCGGGAAATACTTCATCCAAGTTAACACTCTTATACACAAAATCTTTGCGCAATTTCATAGGGATTTGGTCACATGGAATTCTGTAATTATCAGTTCCCCAAGGAACATCATAAACAGACATGCCTAGGCGAAACACTGAACAACAATAAATACACACAAACACCCATTCTGTTCATTGTTTGTCCTCTCAGTGGGATATTTCATTTGAATAATTATAGGAGCAAAACATGACAACCATTTAAAAACCATATATTTCTTACAAACGCAATACAGTGCACTTTACAATTATCTGAATACAGAGACTTTCCACTGAAGAGCTGCAAGAGCACATGGCTTCATTAGCAATGGGATGCTCGCCTCTTATTCTTTAATACCATAAAGCTGAGTTATATTTTAAAGCCCTTTCATCTAGCTGTGCACTGCTAGAAAACAGGGGGTGATTCAAATGTAGCATCAAATTTCAATTTAATTACACCTCTGGAGTCACACAGAGCTGGGTTTTCTATCAATTGCTAGGGGAGTGGGGTCCTAAACAACTGGATGAGGCAATGCAATATTTGGCCTGTCCCACCCCACTCCCCCGACTAACTGCAGGATGCTCTAAAGGTTGCACTATTTTTCATTCAACACAGAAGATGCAGTGGCATGTTTGAAGATTGGACCTAATCCCTACCCATTTCCCACTGTGTTTGTGACTTAAGCTGCATACCGTATTGGACACCATACATTTAAAACATATTTAAAAGACATTCCCCTCCTCACAAGAAAACAAAGAACCCTGAGAATGATGGGTTGCGATAGGTGCAGGGAATTTTAGCTCTGTGAGGGGTAAACGTCAGTTCTTTGAGGGGAATGTGTTGGGGGGGGGCTTTAAATGTATGGCATGTAAGCAACCCTAGTGACATGCACTGGATTGGAACTAAAGCTGCAACTTATCCAACAAAATGCAGCCTGCCTGGATCACACAAATTTGCTGGAGAGTACTGAATTTTAAAATGATAATAACATTGTGGGTTAGTCATGCAATGCAGCCACAGAAATACATTTCTAGGTTTTGAGAGTAATATTTGAGAATAATGTTGTGGAGTGGGGCGTTCAAGAGCGTACCACCAGGCCCCATTGGGGCAACTGGCTCATTTTAGCTCCTTCCAATGATGCCCTGCACCCCTTCTTCACGTACCATAAGCCAAATACACCTATTTTACCTCATCAGATGTTGGAGGATGTATAGCAGGCCTGCTCTCTGCTCTCTGACCTGAAGTATCCTTTCTGTGGCAAAATCTACGTGACTGACCTCTACGGTGTTTACTCGGGTGCAAGGCAGGAGGAGGAGGAGGAGTGCAAGGAAGGCCGATACCCCTCCTTGAGCTCATAGCAAATGACAAATGACACTTTCCCTTTTGTGAACTTTGGGATTTTTGTTGACTTATTTGGCGGCTTTTGTTGAGTCCTTAGAAATGGCCTGTGGCCGAGGCCTATTCTGCCAATTTCCACGCTCCATCTGTGGTATCCATCAACAGGGCCTTTTACCCGTATTCAGGGCTCTGACACCTGCCTAGCAGGATGCAGGAGACAACAAAGAAAACTGAAGTGGATGAGAAGGGGGGAGATTGTGTGGATTTTTATTTCTTTAAGATGAGGTTGAAATAGATGCTCTGTAGGGGTTAATCCCATGTCTCTTCAGTCCAGAGACTTCAGCACCTGGAAGCTCCCTTTCAAATTTTTTTTATCTCCTCTAGGGAAGGCAGGGGAGTTTTAAAATGTTAAATACATGACCTTAACGTTAAAATAAAATAAAAACTCTGAGGGCAGGGGGGAAATCTGTTTAGCCATTTCAGGAGCTTCCCAGTAAATCACAATTGTACACACGGCACACGATGAAATGTTGTTCTTAGATCCTTGTTTGCTTTAACCAAAAGGCTTCAGCAGCTGCTATTTTAACTGGGGGGGGGGGGAGGTTAAGGGAGTCCTTTATTGTCAGTGGAGGATGTGGGAAAACGTCTCAAGGAAAACGGAGTGCCTCTCTCCTTCACTTCGATTTGTTTTCCCCAAGCATTTCCATTTAAGGAAACATTCCCATTGGAATCTTAAACATAATTAAGAATTTAGACCCAGCTACTCCCCACAGCTTCCTTCCAGCACAGGCAGAGTTTCTTCTACTTTTCTATTCTCTCTCTCTCTCCATCTCCCCCTCCTCCCACCAGTAATACTGTGCAGTTCCTCTCCTCCCTCCTTTTGAATACTCAGCTTCACAGCAGGGGGTCATTAGAAAGAAAATAAACCCCTGCCAGGTCTGGGCTAATCAAAATGGTACAAATAAATTCTGACACTTAGCAACTCCCCAAGTGCTCACAACCCTGGGAGGAGTGTACAGATTACTTATGAATATGCTAGGCAGCAGGAGACAAGTTCAGAAGGTCTAATGTCAGTATGCAGCCACCTGTGCATAGAGTAAAGTGCCCCACATGCATTATTGCAGATTTGTTTAAGATAAGGACCTACGAACTCAGAGTGTAATACCCAGCACACACTTTAATGTAAGGGAATAGCTTGGGCCTTTTGAGCAGCTCTTGACGTTGTCCCACCCAATACCTGTATAATATTCATTTAACTGACATGAAATGTTGGGATTAATCACTGAAATCTTTCATGCATTTGGCTTCTAAAAATTGACAATCCTGTTTTTTGATTTATTTATTTTTTAATTCTCTGCTGCCAAATACTTAGTATCATCATCATCATCTAATTGTATTGGCATTATGTGTTTATTTTCACCACCCTGGGCAGTTTTTATCGAAAAGGCAATCTACAGTAAAACAAGGGTGGACAGAGGATCCACTCAAGATCACAGGTGGCTCCTGGCCAATTTCTATTGGACCACGTGCCAACAGTGAGTTGTTCAAATTCTGCCACAGAATGCAGGACCGGGACTTAGCGGAGGTCCAGTAACACAGGTCTGAGACTTCCTAGCAAGCTGCAGACACTGGTCTTAGCTATCAAGAGCTATCAAAATGCTTTATAGATTTAAGCAAGAATATTCGCAAACCACAAAGAGTCTAGTAATATATATGAGCAACAGAACTTCTCCCTCCTCTCCTCTTCTCTTCAGCCTCTATGCACCTTCTGTTCCAGGTTCTGTTCATACCTACCTACGTATAACACGCACTAAAGTCAGCCCATAGATGTAAAGCATTTATTTATAATCTCTTCAGTGATTTTGTGTAGCAAAAAGGGGGGGTACATAAATATAGTAAAATACTTATTAGAGGATCTACTTCATAAGAGCTTACATAAGTAGTTTTCAGGGTCTTTAGAGAGTTTTGATTTCTAGGTGCACTTCCATGTGCACTTATGTTGTGAATGCCCTGAGATCTGCAGATGAAGGGTGATATACTAAACAGGCAGACAGACAAATGTGCCAGTTTCTTGTGAACCTTCATGCCCAAAATCTTTGCGCAGCATCCACATAAAGTCATCCTCATCAAAATACTGTCACATTTTATTTTCCCATTTAAACTGAATATACCATTTCTGGTAAGGGGGGAAAAAACCATGTGGAAACAATAAATCTGTATTAAATGTGAGGGGTAAATATGGGGTTGACACTTTGATGAGAACAATGCCACATGGACCAGATTCAGCTGAGGCCCAAGCCAACCCAAGTCAGCTATTTGGAGGGATTGGGGCATCAAACAAGTTGGGACCCAATTTGGATCAGGACACTAGCTTGGGGAGGGGAGGGTTGTAAGGAGGCCTTTAACCATTTGCTCCTTGTTGTGGTCCTGATTCAAATCAGGGGATGCCAGCAATTTGTAATAAATTTAGTGGTAGTAGTATTAATGTAGGGAAAACGCATCCATCTTCAGCATTCAACACCTTAACAGAGGAAATTCCTATCATGCTTATACCACCCTAAGATTGTATGTCATGTACACAGCCAGCTACAACACACTACTTATTTCCTCCTTAAACTAGAGAAGCTTAGGATCTTAAGAATCTCCAAGAAGGTAGTCTTGGAGGTTGAATCACTTGACATCCCATCCAGTGCTTTCTTTCTAGAAAAATATGTGCCAGTACTCACCATGAAATGGTTACAGTAAGTGCCACACCTTTTAACAACAAAAAAGAAGTGCTGGTACTGTGTAGCCTTGAATACACCCTGAAAAAAGCATTGATCCCATCCCACATGAAGGCAAGTTGCAACCAATATCCAACTCTGTTCCTGACAAAGCAGTTCTGCTACTATCATTACACAACTACTACTTGAATTCATGAACTATACCTGCAGATCCATCGTACTGCAAAGGGTATACATGGCAATAGTCCAATCATTTAATACTAGACTCAGATCAATGTTTCCTGCCTAGTTATTTTCGGACACCACTTGTACGCCTTAGGAAAGGGATAGGGAATCTTGGCCCTCCTTATGTTGTTAGACTAGTGGAAAATCATTCATGTTAGGTCTTCATTTCTTTCCATCCCGCCATAAACCTGAGTCTTTCCTATTCTACCACTAATACTAATTTTCTAGATACCACTGTTTATAGAAAGAAGCAACAGCGCACCTTCAGACCTCCTTATATAGGAAACTGATACACACATCACCAATGCTAGCAGTTAGCATTCTGACTACATCAAAAAATCTATTGCTTTCAGCCCAGTCTTACTTTGCAGATGCTTTTGATTAAATTTGCTTGAACATGAGCAGTTTGAAACAGGCTCTCTTAAATCTTAAGTATCTTCCCAGTGTTGGTGATTACTCAGTGAATACCCAAAACAGAATACTTGCAACATAAACCACACAAGCAACATCTCTGATAAAACTTCTGGTTATTACCTACAACACATAATTCAGGATACTGCAACATATCATAAGGGAACTGCAACCTATATTTGAGAATGAGCCATACCTCCAAAAAGCCATAGAAGGCAGTCCACCGCTTGTGTATAGACAGTCACCTAAACTGAACTATTACTTACCAGTGGCAAGTACAGCTCCCTGAAATCACAACAAAGCGAAACATCTTGCTGCAGACCAATTGTCAATGGTGTCCTCTTATCAAAATAAGTAACACCATGTGTAGATGAAATAGTACCATCTGTCACATCCACGGCACTTATACCTGCATAATCCAGGTGTGTTGGCTGGAATTAAAACCTCTGGTATAGATGTGATCTTGTATCTAATATTGCTTGTATTTTTGTTCCATATTAAATACAAATGATTCTTTATCCAACTCAACAATAACAGGTCTGGACTCACACCCATGGTGCTTCGGAGATAGAGTTTCAATGTTTCAAAAGAACTCCAGCCAGCTTGTCTCCAAACTCCCAGTAGTCGAGTTTTTCAGTCCTGTTTTGACAATTCTTATTTCTCTTTCTGCTAAAGCTTTACAAGCTGAATGTAAGTGTTAATCGAATGTTACTATGGTAATATTCTATAATTAATGGTTCATAAAATATGCCCCATTTACCGTGATCAAGGCTATGAGCACACCATGTATGGTAAAGGTCTATTGTTTTTCACAGCTCACTGCTGTGATGCCCTTCCAGCCATTTTGAAGCAGCGATGCCGAGTCAGGATGGCCATCCATCAACAGATAGAGTTGGGTGTCATCAGCATACTGATGGCAGCCCAGCCCAAAGCTCCGGACAAGCTGGGCGAGGGGGCGCATAAAGATGTTGAAAAGCATCGGGGAGAGTATCGCACCCTGAGGTACTCCACACACCAAGGAGTGGCGCGATGACAATTCCCCCCCAAGCGCCACCCTCTGTCCCCGACCAGAGAGAAACGAGCGCAGCCATTGAAGGACTGTGCCCTGGATCCCCACATCGGCAAGGTGGTGGTCCAGAAGTTCGTGATCAACCATGTCTAAAGCTGCTGACAGATCTAGAAGAATCAGCAGCCCCGACCCACCTCAATCCAGCTGTCTACGAAGATCATCTGTTAGGGCAACCAGAGCCATCTCGGTCCCATGACCAGCGCGGAAGCTGGACTGGAATGGATCCAGAGCCGATGTTTCATCCAGAAACCCACCAAGCTGTTCAGCAACCGCTTTCTCAATCACCTTACCCAGGAACGGAAGATTCGAAACCGGGTGGTAATTGGATAGATCTAAAGGATCTAATGATGTTTTCCTTATGAGTGGGCGCACCACTACCTCCTTCAGTTCACCTGGGAATGTCCCCGTGCCAAGGGACAAATTGATGATATCCCCCAGGAGGGCCCGCACCTCGTCTGGACACGCTCTAATCAGCCAAGACGGGCACGGGTCGAGAGGACAGGTGGTAGGCTTTCCAGCTCGGAGGAGTCTGTCCACATGAGCTGGGGATATCCGGTCGAAGTGGTCCAATACTGGACCCGAGGACAGTCGAGGGGCCTCCAGTTCCTTTATTGTATCCAAATTGGCAGGGAGGTCATGGCAGAGCAACAAGACCTTCTCCACAAAAAAGCTCGCAAATGCCTCACAGCTGTGTGTCAAATTGTTATTTAAATTTGGCTGTCCCTCAAGGGACGTTAAAGACCTGATTATACTAAATAATTGCGCCGAGCGAGAGCTAGCGGATGCAATGGAGGCCAAGAAGTAAGACTTCTTAGCAGCCTTTACCGCCATCTCGTAGGTTTTCATAAAAGCCCTATAAGATGTTCTTGAGGCTCCGTCACGGGCACCCTGCCATACTCGCTCTAGCCGTCTGAGGTCCCGCTTCATTTTCCGGCGCTCCTCGGTAAACCAGGGAGCCCGGTTTCTGTGGGGTCGCAGAGGGCGCTTAGGTGTGATCTCATCGATGGCTGCCAGGAGCTGGATATTCCAGCCCTCAACAAGCTCAGTTAATGAGTCGCCAGGGGGAGCAAGGTCCCGCAAGGCTTGGCGGAATCTATCAGGGTCCATCAGCCTCTGCGGGCGAGCCCAAATCGGCTCGCCACCTAAGCAGGGTGGGGGTGGAAAGTCAATCCTGGCTTTCAGAGCGTAGTGATCAGACCATGGCACCTTCATCGAAGGAGACATGATCACATCTATACCTACGCCAAAGATCAAATCTAGCGTGTGGCCTGCTTGATGTGTGGGGCCCGAAACAAACTGGGAAAGCCCTAGTGCCAATCACATGATGTGATGCATGCTCACCATTTGGCTGGGCTGCCCCTTCAAATATTTTACTGGGGGTCTGAAGACCTCTCGGCCCCTAGGAATTGCCTCTTATGTTTTAAAGATTCATCTACTGTTGTCCCACAGTTGTCCTGTACAGTGCTGTGGATGAAGATGTCCCAATACTAGAGACTGTAGATGTTCTTGACATTGGAGACAGTTCCAATCTGCACTTTCCAAGACTGCTTTATTCACCAAACATAGCTGCAAGCCAAAACCTACACCAGTTCAGTTTCTAGATGTGATCATGCAGTTCTGTCAGAATATGCTATCATATTTGGGGGGGCATAACTTCAGGCTCTGCTTCAGATAGAACTATGAAGGGAAATATGCTGAAGGCAGAATGAGGGTCTGAATGGTAGAACAAGACTTCTTAAACTACTGGTCCTACCAAGGGATGGGTGCCATTTACACTCCACTCTGGTCAACAAATGACTTGGGCCAACACTGAAAGGACCCATTTTCTATGCTTCCCATGCTTAGTCCTGTATTCCTGGCCCAAAGTAAGCCCTTTTCCTTGATTCTGTTTCGACTTCTCTGTAGTGTGAGTTCCATCACTTGGGAAAGAATAAGATGTATCTCATATTCATAATCTGGAAAGTCTTCATTGGGATATGATCAAGGTTTTCAACTTCCCCAGAATCATCAAAAGATGATGATGACTCAGATGGATGGAATCTTAAGTGCACCCTTGTTTTCTGTATTGTGATGTGTCCAATGTCAAAACACAATATTACTGCTGTATCGCTGCCATAATTGGGCACAGCTTCATTGTCACTAAAGGATTGAGGCATTTAAATTTAGAAGTTCTTTGAGGAACTTCTTAATCTCAAACATCAGGAACTCTATTTCCTCTTGAAAAACTACTGCCACTGAAGTGTCCCTAAAAAGCAGGGGGGCTGCATATAAACATGACTAGGGCTGTTATTCCTAAGTACACTTAGGAAACAAGGTTCACATAAATTAATGGAGGATGTCCCTCTTAAGTAGATTTAGAAGGCTACAGGAAGCTGCAGTGAGGATGAGAGGAAGGGGACGCCCTGTTGCATGAGCAGATGCCCACTTTCAGTGTTTATGTTTTGCAGTTAATATATCTCTCTATACCGTATTTGTACTGGTCCGTCATCATGCGGCAATGGACTGTGCATCCTCCAGGGTAGCCTGGAAGGAAGGGGGAACAAGTGGGGTGGCAGGGTAAGCAAGTGAGCCAAGTTTATGGTGGGTGGCTTAAAGCAGGTGAGTGAGCTGGGCCTGCAGCAGCAGAGAAAAGCAGGGGCAGAGTGAGTGAGCAACAGTGTGTGCAAGTGAGTGTGTAGGGCTTCTGGCATGAGGTTGAAATGGGCACATGGATGTGGGGCAGTGGGTGGGTTGGTGCTGCAGTGGCATGGGCAAAATAGGCAGGGCTGGAGTTGGCAAATGAGTTAGTTTTGCAGCGGTTCAGCAAAAGGAGTGTTGTGGGGGTGCAGGCTGGGGCAGAGTGGGTAGGTGAGCCAGTCTTGTGGTGATGTGACACATTGAGTGGATGGTGGCACAGGGGCATGGATGAATGTATAAGGGGGAGAGGCTTAAGGGCTCAATGTGTAAGGGGGAGTGGCTTAAGGGAGGGGAGCTTGGCGGGGGAGGGGCTCTGATGAGGAGTCCTTGGAGAAGAGGAGGAGGCTTGGTGGGAAAGGGCTTTGAGGAGAGGGGGTTGACAAATGAAGCATCATTGCCCTGTTAACATAAATTGATGAAAAATTGACCTACGCTGCTCTTTTAAACTGTCACACTGTGACAGCCTTTAACAGTCTGAGGCTGAAGGGCACTGAGGGTGGAGAGGACTGCATCTTGTTATTTTTAGAAAGTACCCCATTTTTTTATATCAGTTTAAAGATTTAACTAAAAAAATGGCCATTTCCCTCAATTTCATAAGCAGGAGAAAGAACAGGAAATCATTTTGCTTTTATATAGCATCTTAAAACTCAGACCGTATTTCAGAATAAAATAGTGGTGATGTGCAAGTAATTTGCTCCAGAAGCTACCTAATCAAAGTAGCCACAATTACGTGTAATATAAATCAGTGACACTAAATTTGATTCACTCCAAACACTTTAGCTTAATGAATGGGGATTGTGAGCCCTTTGTAAATATAAGCATCAATTTGCTATTTGGTTCTTACAAAAATCACCACTGCTGCCCCAAGCATAAGTATCTCTCTCTGAACAACCTGAAATGAAGCTCCCTTTTTATCCTTCAAAAAGGGCTAACTTGCTACATTCTAAATGTTTTAATACGCCACTGACAATGTTTTCTTGAAGAGAAGGAAGCTCAAGAGGTATGGAAATGTGTTGCTTTTAATCAAATACCGTGATTAATAATTATTCACTTATCAGTACCTTCAAGAATAAGTCTGGTTATTGAAAGCTCTAAACTTTGGCCTAAAACAGAATACAGTTAAATGGGAAGAGTAATGGGTGACTTAGTTGCAAATGTTGTTTCTGGAGAAGAGGCCTTTAACCAATAAACATCCTATGCTGCGATGTACAGGGAAACGGTGGCTGGGGCAAGAGTGATTTTTTTATTATTATTATTTACAATTGCCAAGAGACTGGCTATTATTCCCCATATGTGCCACAAACGCTGCCCTTATCATCGGCCGGCCATCGTGACCATTGGGAGCTGTTAATGAACTGGGTAATTGAGCTGCTGACATGTGTTACCAAAACAAAACAATAGGAAGAAGAGACAAATGAACATTTTATTTGCCAATCAGAGTGGGCTCTGCTTTTCAGAGGTCTGCGGCTAAGTAAGTGACTGAATACATCAAGCAGTACATTGAAAGCAAGCAGATGCGCACACAATAATGGTTAACTGACAGCTTACGGCCCATCTGCGCGTTAACATTTTGTTAAAGAAATTACTTGACTTGCTAAAGAGGCCAATCATACAGCTGCCCAAAGCACAGCAGTGGAAGAGATAAATCATTAGCTAAACCATTTCATGCTTAAAATGACTGTGCATATTAACAGTTATGCGGGGACATTTGGTCAGGAGGTTTAAGGCAGCTACAACGCACCATTAAAAAAAAATAGTCGCTTGTGGATTAGAAATTAGAACAGCAGCACAACGCAAAACAGTTTAACTTAGCTGACAACAAAACCACTCACATTATTGTCTTTGGATCACCACGCAAAGCATGTTGATTTTTTTTTTTTTTGAATTGTTATGAGTTTGCACTGAACCACATTAATGGTTTGCCAAAATGCTAGTTTTTGCTTTACTTGTGGCGTTAGTTACATGATTATTATTAATTGGATTTCTTATATTGGTAGAAATATTACTTGCTAAATTGTAATGCTTTGTAACTGTCAAGAGCTGCCTTGAGTGCAATGCTGTTGTTGCTGGAAATGCATAAAATCAGTTCAAGCACTGAAATCATATGCAAAGGTAAAAACTAAAAACTAAACAGTATCAACTAATATTCTGGGTCAACAATCAGCTTGTGTTCACTTTATTCACATGGCAGGGATCATCAAAAGAAAGACATTCTGTTTTAGATGAAAGAGCTGTGAAAGAAGCCTGTGCAGCGACAGAACAGAATTCTGAACAAGAAGAAAATGATAACTGCAAGATTCTAATAATTTCTCACTCTCTCAGCAATCCACAGGCTGTTTCTGTATGAATGCTTTGCTACACATTTTATACAGTGATGACCAAATGAAAATAATGAACAGATTTATTTATTTATTATTCGTAATGACCCAATGTGTTTCTGTTATTCAAAAAAATTCTCAAGTTAGCTTATATAATATTTTCTTGAAAAACCAATAATATCTTGACAATTAAAATAATAAGGAGATAACAATAAAAATAATAATTCTTTCTCCAAGAGATATACACATTTTTTGCAAAGCATTTCCTGCTTATATAATTCGTTATTGTGTGCTATTTTCAGTAATGCATTTCTTTGCACACTTTACCGTAGTATATGCATTTTTGTGCACATCAATTGGCTGGCAAACGGCATTGCAAAATTCAGAGGAGTGTGGGTTTATGGCTCTGTTTCTGGTTGTTTGGGGAAATGTGACTTGGATAGGTTTAGCTACAAACACAAACTGAAATGATTCCTCCCTGTCCCCCCCCCCCCCAATCTCTAGTTCTTAGCAATGGCAAAGTACAAGCCCAATCTGCAAGCTGGTTTTTTGCTATCAGAACAGCAGCTCCATATGCTACATGGCAAACAAAACTGCCGTTGGTACACTGATGTTAACTCTGATGTTTCTCATAGCCAAGAAAGAAATCATGAATGATTCATACTTCTTGGAACTCCTGTGAACACACTAGAAAACACTACTGCTAATAAAGATTTGAAACGGGGATTTAAAGAGGTGCAAATATTATTCATACTTTTTGAGTTTGTTGCAGGAAATTCCTATTCATCTGCCATGTAATGTGTACTGCTCTGTATGCCTAGAAGCACATGAGAAATGGAGAAATGGACCTAATGAATGAAACAATTTTTAAAATCCAAAGCAGGATACATTTCTACTGGTACTGATGTATCAATAGTAGCAGCAGTACTGATAGTTCTGCTAGAACTCTTGTATCTACGTGAACTCTTAGGTAACAATTGTAAATATAAAAGTACAGCATGTGGCTCAATAAGAGAACATGCATTTTGCATGCAAAAGGTTCAGAGTTATTTCCACAGCATCTCCAGGAAAGTAGACCATCTCAACATCAATATCAATTGATGAGAAAATGGTTTGTAATGTTTGGTGGCAGGGAGCAAACAAGTAGATTTCATACAGTGAGAAACATGGTCTACCTGCACATGAAGGGTAGGGGACCTATGGTCTTCCTTATGTTGCTGGTCTCCAACTCCTATCAACCGCAGCCAACATTGCCAATGATCAGGGATGTTGGGAGTTGGAGTCCAGCAACAAATGGAGTACCCAAGGCCTTTGCCATAGAGGAAAAAAAGATATGCAAATGTATAGAACATAGGTATAGTTGAGATGACAGAAGAAGCAGTGTCACATTGGATAGAGACGTGATGGTGCTGTGGTTGCCAGGACAGGAACGGGGTTGGGTGAGGTAGCACCAAGGTTACGGGAGCTCTAGATGTGCAGTGGCCTTGCAGGTGCCTCTGCTTTTACCTCTACCTTGCTACACTCCATCCTAGTTATCACGCCACTGCTGCCCTGCCCTTCCCTCTCCCCTTTATGCAGTGCTGCCAGCCAGAAGAGGAACATAGTTGGGATGGATCACTTTTGTCCTCTCCCACAGTCCAGATAAAATACATGATTGATGTCATCCTGCCTAGATGGGATTTCAGATGTTGTTGCAGCTGACAGAGAATTCCAAAATGTCAAAACAACTTTATTTAAAACGCACTTGTCATTTGACCCAATTAAACACAATTGCATGTTTTCCCACAAAAACAGAGAAGGTCGCCAAAGAAATCATCCCACTGAGAGAGGCCAGAGGTTCTCAGATGTCTTCAATGCTTAGCTTCCTTAACCGTAATGGAGACAAGAGGTTTCATCAGCAAATACTCATCTTCAGACTAGGACCAATGGGAAGCAAAGGTGGAAAGCTATCCATGGTGCATTTTCAGCATTGTTTGGGAAGAACTCAAGGGAAGCAGAAGGACCTCAACAGAAAAGCATGTCATACCCCATCACCACCAAGAGCATCATCAATTCACACAAGTGGAGAGGCACTCCTGACATAAACATAAGATCAGCACCATGTCTTCTGGTTGAGTAAATATACACATAAGAATTGTCTTAGAAGAAGACAATTTTGCTCCTCCCCAACAACTGCTTTCACTGCCTTAGGAACATCTACCTTTTATTTTACATTACTTGGCACAGGGCAATTATCTATACTTTATATCATATCAATTAAGCTGCACTTACTAAGTAACAGAAAAAGGCCTAGTTTTGTATTCCTTTCCCTACTGTACTAGGAATCCCCTAAGTGTTTTAATTAAATACTTCCTGAGTAAGGTTCTGGAGTGGGTGGTTGCAGACCAGATCCAGGCACTCTTGGAGGAAACTGATGTTCTAGACTGCCTCTTTCCTTCTACTCAACTTTTATTTCTAAATATACGTGGGCTAAAGGTAAAGGGACCCCTGACCATTAGGTCCAGTCATGGCCGACTCTGGGGTTGCAGCGCTCATTTCGCTTTATTGGCCAAGGGAGCCAGCATACAGTCATGTGGTCAGCATGACTCTGCCGCTTCTGGCGAACCAGAGCAGTGCACAAAACACCGTTTACCTTCCCGCCGGAGTGGTACCTATTTATCTACTTGCACTTTGACGTGCTTTTGAACTGCTAGGTTGGCAGGAGCAGGGACCGAGCAACGGGAGCTCACCCTGTCGTGGGGATTCAAACCGCTGACCTTCTGATCGGCGAGTCCTAGGCTCTGTGGTTTAACCCACAGCGCCACCCGCGTCCCTTGTACGTGGGCTACACAGCCATAATAAAGCATCAAACAACTACCATACAAAATGCTTACAGCACAGAGTTTGAACTGCCTCTTACCACTGCTTAGCCTGGCATGTGAATTCAGTACCAGACTCAGCTCTGCAATGTTTGGTGGAATAATTTTTTTTTTAAAAAAAAAATGTGTCTCAGAGCATGGTCTGTGAATCTTTTTTCACTATGGCAGTCTCACTTCTGACATTAGCTTTCATGTCTATCAGTGCATAAGTCTATTTTTTTCTGTCCCATGCACACTGTAAACCAGAGACGAAGAACCAAAGCTGCTGAACTCTGCCTCTGGTCAGCAGCAGACAGAATGGCCAATGCTCTAGGATTGCGGGAGTTGTAGTTCAACAACATCTGGAGGTCCACAGTTTCTTCCGCCCCCTTGTAACTTATACCTACAACACTTTAAAGCTCTAAATGGCTTATGATCAGGTTACTGGAATGATATCAGAAGCCTGACCTACAGCCTGAAATGATAACACTCACACACAAGTGTAACATCTCGACTAAGCTATATGCTTAACTTTAGATTGGTATTTTAAAGTATTTAGAACTTTTTTTTATTTGCCCAGGCATCTTGAGCATTTTCAGTAGTAGTAGCAACATTTGTTAGTTACTTTACAACAACAACAAAAAGTCTCAAAGCAATTTCAATAGATAAAATAACTTACAAGCCAGAACATTTAAAACTGTGTACATTGAAAACAGAATACCTAAAATGCTCATCAAATAGCAGGTCCTATACCAGCACCCCACTAAAAGATGAGCACCACAGCAGAGGCTAACTTACGTAACTACCAGAGACTTGGGTAAATGAAGATGTGTTAGCTTGGCATCTAGAAATGGACAAGGATACTGCCAGGCACATTTCCCTGCAGGGATCATTCCATAGATGAGGGGGTCACCACCGAAAAGGCCTGTTTGTGTGGCTACCCTCTGTATATCCCTTGGGGCACACAGAGAAGGACCTGTGATGAAGACCACGGGGTCTGGGGCGATGGAAGTATTGGTTGGGTAGCTGCTGGATTATTTAAAATGTTTTGAACTGTGTCTTACTTGATGGTTATTGGGTGATTATAATGGCTTGGCATTTCGTTTTTTTGTTATGATTGTTGAACATGCCAACATCTCTAAATTTACTTTTTGATAAACAAACAAATCGAATCAGGCCATTGTGCTGTGTATGTGCTCCTCTTCTCCATCAAAGAGTTTAAAAAAAAAATGTTTTGCTAAGAAGATATCAAACCTCACTAGGATTACATATAACCACACGTCTCTCCCCCCTCCAAATTTAGAGCGTCCCTTTCTTCATTTTCAAAGTAAATATCCCTGTTTTGCTTTCTTTCCACTTATTTGCATTTTGTAAACAGATGCTAAGAGCTGTTCTTTCCCTTTGTTCGAAATCTAATCTTTGTAATCCTCAAGAAAAATTAAAAGCAGGTGAATGGCTATTATTAATGAAGAAGTAACAAACCTATAACCTGATATAAGTGCATATTCTCCAACATCTCAGACACTAAACAGGGATGCTAGGCACACTTTCAACTCCCCTATCCATACACCAAGGATCACTGCTGAGTTAGTCATCCCTTTGCCAATTACATATTGCTGTCAATTGCTTCCCCACCCCCACCCCCTGCCGTGTGTATCTGTGCTGTATTAATTTGCCCTACAGTAGCTTGTTCTGCATTGGATTTGGAAGCAGTGTATGCTACTAGATAAACTAATAGTAGAGGTTTTTAAAACCTTAAGATTATTCCTTCATTCCTTCATTCATTGAACAAATTTATAAACCTTTCCTACAAACACTAAAAACAATAAAAGCATTGTTACAGATATACAATAATGTTTCAGAAATGACTGGATCACACCTCAGGGAAAGCCTTCTTAAACAAAAACATCTTCCATAGGTGTCTAATTTGGGCTGGTAGTTGATTCCAGAGGGCTGGAGATGCAACACTAAAAAACCTCATTTCCAGTAAAAACTAAGCACACCTCCGTGGCATGCAGTACCTTCAGCAGTGCCCCACCTGAAGGATGAAGTTGCCAGGCCACTGCAATATATGGACGGTGATATATGGGGCAATGTAGTCCCTCAGGTAACCTTTCATAGAATGAATGCTTGCAGCTTGATCCAAGAGAAGTTTACTCAGAAGTAAGTGTACATAGGAGTCCAACCTTTGGAAAAGCAAGACTTGTCTCTTCACCCTTTCATTCTGGGATAAGTAATCTTGGCTTCAGCCTCACTCACTCTTTATTTATTTAAGAAACTTCATTATTGCTTTTAATTTATAAAATATCAACATACACACAAATCAAGTAAAATTAAATAAATAGCAAACATGATTCTGAATGAATGAATCTTATTACAGGAAATACAGCAGAAGAATCAGAAAACTCCTAAAGTCAACAGGCAGAGAATTCAGGGTATTCTGCTTACATTGGTATAACCTCAGCGAAGTCAATTCTCTCCTAAAGCCAAAATAGGGATAGTGTTTTACCATGCCAAGGGCTTTAAAAGGGAGGTTGATTATGCTACAAGAGACAGGCAGAGCATTTATAAGAGCATTCTTGCCATCTCATTAAATTCCTCCCAAATATTAGTAATATTTTCCCCATGGCAATGCCTCTTGACACCTGAGATATTTTCTGGACCCACCCTATTTTCCAAGATTGCACTTTTTAATTATAAGTTTTTAAACTGTTTGCAGTGTTGTATTTTAAATTGTTGCAACAACTAATGCTTTGAAATGCTTTAAAGGACATTACTTTCTTTATCAACCCATTAGAGATCTATATATCCTATTTCACTTCCTATGTTTCCATGTCAGTATCCAACTGACAAAATAATATAGGAATGCACTCTCTCTTTTAAATGTTATTACCTTCTACAGGTTGGCTATAAAGTTTGCCATATTTACATATCCACCAACCCACATTTTATATCTAAACTGGAAGTGTAAACAATTTATCTGAAACCAGTGGGGGGGGAGGAATCTGTGCCCCTCCAGATATTGTTGGACTCCAACTCTCCTCAGCGCTGGCCAGCATGGCCAGTGGTTAGGGTACTGTAGTCCAATAAAATGTGGAGTCCACAGACTTCACCATCCCTGCTATTAAAAAAACTGCTACAATTGCGCCACTATTGCTTATTGAGCTGTGCAGACTTTCACCAGACACACATTTTCAGTGCAGTAAGAAAGGCAGCTGAGTTATGTTCCTTCCCTAAGGTCTCCCCCAGTCTCATCACTCACACTTTCTTCCCACCTATATGGGAATGAGTATCCTGTCCCCTCAAGAAAGGAGGAGGGAAGTGTGTGTAATTGGACCAAAGGAGGAACAGAGCAGAAGGGATTGTCTTTGCATCCTCCCTTCTGGCTGCAGAACATTGTGGGGGTGTGTAAAAATAGCAGGATTCTCCAGTTCTGTCTCAGTAACCTAACACAGGGCTGACCTACCCTCAGTTTACTCAAATCCAGCACCATGTTCTGCACACAAGGAGTAGGAGGCTGGGTATTTTCGTGGGGGGGGTGTTTTATAGCTATGTTCTGCTGCCCAGGATTCAAAAATAATTCCATAAGAAACATTTGCTATCACTGATCTACAGAGTAATGATAATAATTTATTATTTGTACCCTGCCCACCTGGCTGGGTTTCCCCAGCCACTCTGGGCAGCTGCCAACAAAGATTAAAAATACATTAAACTGTCACACATTAAAAACTTCCCTAAACAGGACTGCCTTCAGATGTCTTTTAAAAGTCAGATAGTTGTTTATTTCCATGACATCAGATGGGACGGCGTTCCACAGGGCAGGCGCCACTACCAAGAAGGCCCTCTGCTTGGTTCCCTGTAACCTCACTTCTCACAATGAGGGAACCGCCAGAAGGCCCTTGGAGCTGGACCTCAGTGTCCAGGCTGAATGATGGGGTGGAGAAACTCCTTCAGGTATACTGGGCCGGATTTTAATCTTGATTGACTTTTTAAATTTTTTTATTAATTTTTTTATTAAATAACACAAGAATATCAAAAAAAGAAATAAAGGGGGGAATAAAAAAGAAAAAAAAATCTGATTTCCATCATATACATAATTCTTTACATATTTCAAGCAATATTTAAAAGAAGAAAGAAGAAAGAAAAGTTAGAAAATAGAAAGATGTTTACCATAAACAATAATTTCAAGTCTGTATCTGCACACAAATACGCATTTCCATGTTACAAAATACAAATCTTGATTGAAATATTTTAAAAGACTTCCACTGCCTGCACTACATGTCTTTTATACCTAGTTCGCTTTAACCTCTGTTCTTCATATCTTTCCTGAAGGTGTTCCCTATAATCTTGATTGACTTACTGGGCAATCCTAACCATGCTAATTTAGCTTTGAGTAGGATCGGCGCCAGTGTGCTTAGGCTTCAGCTGTAATGCTAAACATACTTATTTGGAAGCAGAAGTCAACATGCCTAGGAAGGTGGACCAACCAGCATAACGTAAGCATTCTAGCTTAACCGGTTTATAGACAAGCAGGCTGCAACAATATTTTGCACAAATTGTAGATCTCCAAAATAGGTAAGGGGTGAGGTAAAATAAGGATGCTAGCTGGGCAGCTTAAAAAAAATAGCATTATATGCTCTTTGTTCAACAAGTTCGTCATTTGTGAAGATAGTAGCCCACAAGGGTCAAGCTTCAGCAGCTTCAAAGACGTACACATTAATGAAGAACTCCTCTTACAGGAAAGATAAAAATCAAAATAAATGCCGTGGTTTCTGCATTTAGCCTAAAAACACAAGGGATCCCGTTGAAGTTTTTGCCATATACAAAGCCAAACATGAAGCCTGAAAAGTAAACTTTTCATTCCACTTAGCTGATTGGCTCCTTCCCACCACTCCAGAGGCCTCCAGGCATGCAAACGAGTTGGCATCTTCCATTCCTACCCTTCGGAAAGTGGACAAAGTATTTTGACAAGCATCCCTTAGCACAGACAGACCTCAAAGAACAACCAAGGCATGCAGCGGTCTAAGCACCGTAATGGAAGGGACTGAAAGAGCAACTGAGACTGAAATGCAGAATGAAACTGGCATTTTGTTATTGCATGGTAAAGTTTTAGGGGAAACTTGGGGCAAGAGAGAGAGAGAGAGAGAGAGAGAGAGAGAGAGAGAGATGATAGATAGATGATAGATATAGATAGATGATAGATAGATAGATGATAGATAGATAGGTAGATAGATAGATGATAGATAGATAGATGATAGATAGATAGATAGATAGATAGATAGATAGATAGATAGATGATAGATAGATAGATAGATAGATGATAGATAGATAGATAGATAGATAGATAGATAGATAGATAGATGATAGATAGATGATAGATAGATGATAGATAGATGATAGATAGATGATAGATGATAGATGATAGATGATAGATGATAGATAGATAGATAGATGATAGATAGATTGATAGATATAGATAGATGATAGATGATAGATGATAGATGATAGATGATAGATGATAGATAGATAGATAGATAGATAGATAGATAGATATAGATAGATAGATAGATGGATAGATAGATGATAGATGATAGATAGATAGATAGATAGATAGATAGATAGATAGATGATAGATAGATGATGATAGATAGATGGATAGATGATAGATATCAATAGATGATAGATAGATAGATAGATAGATAGATAGATATAGATAGATAGATAGATAGATAGATAGAGATAGAGATAGATAGACGATAGATAGATAGATAGATAGATAGATAGATAGATAGATAGATAGATAGATGATAGATAGATGGATGGATGTTTGGAGAAGAAGAAATGAGTGATCTGAATGCAACATTCAGGTCTAGTTATTGTCATCCTAAGAAAGTATATGGCAGCCTTTCCCAAAGTGATCTCCCATGTTTTGGACTTTAAGTCACATCAGACTCAGCCATTTTGAACTGAAGCCTCATCCAACATGGCTTCTGTAGTACAAAACATCTAGAGACAACAGGTTTGGGGGGGTGGAAATGCAGTGGAAATGAGTTGTTAGAGTTAAATACCTTTGATACAGTAGTAATATTGGAGGTAGTGGCAAAAGCAGCAGAAAAAGCAGGTAATAATAGCTTCAGAATAGGCTTGTAATTTTAAATTTTATATTGGCATGTAGCTCTCAATCCCCTCCCTCCACTGGAGCACTGGAAAACTGCTGGTGGGTTTCAGAAAACTGTTATGGCTTTTATTTAAGAGTTCTACATTTCAAAGCATAATATTTTGATAACAATATATTATTCAGCACGCGCATCCTTGTCAGAAAATTGTGCCATATTATACAAGGGGCTCAACAAGATATAAACTGGCCCACTGTAATTTGTTGTTTTTTTTTATAATAGAAGCAGAATGCACAACACACACACAAAAAACCAAGCTATTTTGTTGCTCCACAACAAAGTCTTGGCAGCAGGACTTTTACCCAAACCTCTGAGCCCAGAGATCTGGGTATAAGTTGGATTCAGAAGAATTAAAATAGATCTTATTGAATTGGCATGAATTTACAGGTCGTCCCACCACCACTACCCCAAATTAAAATTTACATAGGCATAAATGGATGGTAAAAACCACAGATCCAGTGCTTGCCAGCCTCACATAAACATTGATCCAAGGCAAGGATCATCATGAATCTCATGATATTTATACCAGATGACAATGAAACCAACTCACAGAACACATTTGTGGATCTAGAGGTGGCCTATGAGTTGATGGTGATTTTGATGAGATCCCCTTTTTTTAATAAGAATAAAAAAGAATCCATACAAGCAATCCTTGTTTTTGTTTCACAGCAGTGCTGAAAACTACCAGATCATGGGGACCATTACACTCATAGGTATCATGCTGTTGGCAACGTCACAATGAAAGAAACACATATCCAGGAAGGGGGGGGGAGCATTCCATCTAAAGGCCATTTTATAACCAATTGTTAATTTTGCTTAAAGTCTGGGTGCTATTTTGTTTTAACACTGCATTTTCTGCTTTTTAGATACATAGAATCATAGAACTGTAAAGTTGGAAGGGATGATGTGGGTCATCTTCTCCAATCCCCTGCAATGTAGGAATATTTTGACCGATGTGGGGCTTGAATCAATGACCCTAAGATTAAGAGTCTCATACTCTACCAAGATAGATAGACAGATAGACAGATAGATAGACAGACAGACAGACAGACAGACAGGCACACATAAGTAGGATAGAGAGCACAGTCTAGCAGGGCCAGCCTTGAAAGAGACCAAAAGTTAAGCATTTTAAAGTTTCATTCATGTTGATGAGGAAAGTTAAGCACGTGCATAAATCTCTTCCATTGATATCAGCGTTGGACTTAAAGGTGCTTAACTTCAGCTAAATTGAGCCCTGAAGAAGTAGGAGTTATTATGGTAGCACTGCTGTTGCTGAAAATCAACAGAGGACATTACCATTTTTATGAGCACCGTGAAGCTTCCATTATGCTAATAGTCATCTCTGGAATGCAGGTTTTCTCAGAGCATCATGTTAAATGCTAAATAAGCAGCAGCGAATAGTGTATTCACCAGCCTTTAAATCAGTTTCAATGGAAGCTGATTTTTATATCAAACTCCTTGTTATCAAGGATGCTTAGCACAATTTATTGCATGCTCTCCATTCACATTTCTCCCAAAGCAACGATTTGATTAAACAATTGCAATTATTTTAAAAATTAAATGCAACATGAGATAATCTTGTAACCTTAAGCTTTCCAAAGCTAAATAATTATTTTGCTAAAGTTACTGGAATAAAATGATTGAAAAGGAGTTGGGGATCCTGTGGTGGTGGTGGTTAATATTACTATTATTATTGTTTTCAATAGAGAGAGAATCTAACCAGAGAGCACAAAAGAGAGTGAGGATTTTCTGCAGGACAGGCTTGTCAAGCCGGAGGCCTTTGTGGGCTGCTGCACAGCAGGGAGTTCTGCCAGGCCTCCTTTGCCGATCACCACTACCCTGAACTCAGGGGTTCCCACACTAAAGGCTGTGGGAACTGGGAGACGCAGCAGCATTGTCAGACGAGGTGAGCTGGGAAGCCTACTTCTCAGGCACAGCAGTGCTTGCAGTAAGATCACGTAAAAGGAGTTGCGCTGTCAGCTCATCAAAGGCTTGATATTTGTAACTGGATGATAATTTGCACTGGTTGGTTTTAAAAAGGCACACCTTTGTTTTACTTCCTCAGCTAGGAGGACACCACAAAGTATTCCTGGTACTAAACCTTTCCTAAAGCTTGCCATGCCACCTTTGAGTCACAGGGTGAAATCCAATGGTGTCTGTCCACCACTGGAATGGGCACCATGGACCTCCCCACTGCAGCACCCATCACACTGCCAAAATCTGCTCTGGAGGATTGGGGAACCCTATGGAACAGACTGGGAGGCACAAAGGGTTTCAGGGAGAGAAGAGGAATGCCAAGTCTCATCACACGAGTGGAACTCTACTAGTGCAATATTGGATATCAACCATAGTTCTCCAAAGCACTTTCATACAGCTAATCTTCTCTCCCCTCTTTCTTTCTGTGTGTGTGGATAAATATAATGGTCTTCTCTTGAACAACTTGCACCAAGACAGCTTTATGGATTCAGTTTTGCTCCTAGCAATGAATAGATGACTCCAGAACACACTGACCCAAACTTAAGCTTTTACTTTGTGTTTGCTGATGCTGCTCCTTCCTAAGGTGCCTTGCTTCCTTCTTTGATGAACTACCATCTGACCCCAGCATTGCCCTTGCACCTGGAGTGAAGACAGATGTGGGATCGCTAAAGAGCTTCATCTTTTATTAGCTGAAAGGATCAAAGGTGCATAGCAACTTGTATAACTTCGCTGAGTGCAGGTCCCTGCAACTTCATGAGAGGACAGGTAGGCAGTGTCTCCCAGTGTCAGAAACCTTAGATGGACAACTTCACCCTGACTCAAAGTACTGCATAAGTCCATAAATTGATTAGAATTTCTCATTATTGGCCAGCCCATGTCCCCACTATCGTAGCAGTTTCCGAGCAAAATTCAAAGTGTTGGTGCTGACCTTTGAAGCCCTAAATGGCCTCGGCCCAGTATACCTGAAGGAGCATCTCCACCCCCATCGTTCAGCCCAGACACTCAGGTCCAGCTCTGAGAGCCTTCTGGCAGTTCCCTCACTGTGAGAAGTGAGGTTACAGGGAACCAGGCAGAGGGCCTTCTCAGTAGTGGTGCCCGCCCTGTTGAATGCCCTCCCATCATATGTCAAAGAAATAAACAACTATCTGACTTTTGGAAGACATCTGAAGGCAACCCTGTTTAGGGAAGTTTTTGATGTTTGATGTTTTATTGTGTTTTTAATATTCTGTGGGAGTTACCCAGAGTGGCTGGGGAAATCCTGTCAGATAGGAGGGATATAAATTATCCATTGTTGTTGTTGTTGTTGTTGCAGGTCAGCTTTAAATGTGATAATGTGATGGTGTCACCAGGGTCAAAGGGCAGTTTCTCCTAATATCCTCTGAGGCTGGTCAACAGGGAAAAATTACTTGGAGGTGTGCTTAGGATGCCTCATCTTGCTTTCTAGGGTAGCCTAGCCTTCCATCTCTCCAAACCCACTTTGGACCTCAAAAAAAACACACCACATTGAGAAATGACAATAGTGTGAAATAGATGACAGCACAGTGTCACATAACTATAAGCTGCACACCCAAAAACCCTACTCACACACTGTGAAGCCTTGAAGGTGGGCTGCTACACATGAACTACTGTGTGTGTGTTGCAGGATAAGTGCCTGCCTTATAAGGTAATATGCTGCTCTCTCTTCATTGGTTGGTCATGACCTTTGAGCCATGGACTTTGAGTGGAAATCCCTGCCGTTCATAGGATATGCATACTGGCTAATGGTCACTCTTTTTTTTAAGATGTATTGATCTCTATCTTTTACCATCTGGTCTGATTCAGCATTGTTTTGGTGTATTTGTTTCCTTAGTTACAGAGCTACATTCAAGGGCTTCAGTTGAGAATTCACTGTGTTGAAACTGGAAGGCTCATGATGTTTGGAATTCTTGTACAAACTCCAGTTCAGTTATAAATCCCACTTTTGTGTTTGGAAGCCTCGACTCATACAATTCTGGAGCATTTTTTATAGAAAACAGCTGGAAAATGTGTCCTTAGAAGACTGAAACTTAGATGCAAGGGGTGATGGGTGGGAAACTTTATTTAAACACTATCAGGAATAAATCCCAGTTTTTCAAAGCCACTAAATAGCAAAATTGTATTTCTTTCTCATCTCAAACTCACACATTGTACCTGCTGCATACAAAATCTATCTATAGAATAGTACCAATCATCTTACCTATTTTGGTTGTAGTAGAATGCCAACAAAGGATATAGCTTTGCATAAAATGTGTCTATGTTTTGTGGAAGGCCCAAAAATGAATCAGCAGCCACGCATCTAATCAAATGTCTGACAGACACAATATAAGCGGGTGAGCCTTTCCTATAACTGCATTTCCATACTATAAAATGCTTACCCTGATGAATTTCTGCCTGCTGCACAGCTGTTGAAGGCACAAGAACCCTCCTTCCCCCAATGACACCCTAAACCCAAGACTAGGTTGCAATCATGTACCCATTTACCTGGGAGTAAGGGATTGTGTATAATACCATTGTATTATAAGTTAACTATACAGTACATTCTTAATGAGACCCTGGATTTTTTAGGGAGTACCTGATCTCAGATGAGCCCACCACAGGAAAGATGCATAGGAAAAGGTGCTAGGAAAAAAGAAAAGGCAAACTACAGAGATTTCAATGGCTAGAAAATGAGACAGAAGCAGAGAAAGTATGCGAAAGGAAAGGGTGAAACAGCAGCCCTTTAGGACTCTAGGGATTCCTATTGCCTGGTGTCCAAATAATTTACTGACTTTGGTTAAAATTCTGAAAGATTGGAGCAGCCAGGACAAATCATTTCAGATAAATCACCTAGAAGTGTACCTGCAGGCTGTTGTTGTTGTTAGCTTCGTGACTTTCTTTCTGGGAGAGCTAGTACTTTTTTAAAAAAATAATAATTAAGGCATTCTTGGTGTGAGGGCCTTGATGACTGTTGGCCTGGGACATTAACAGGAAACGTTCTCTAGGTCCCCTTCCCTCTTCTTAAGTGAAGAAGGTGATCAACAGAGATAGGACGCTCTTGACTGTGGCACTATGCCTCTGAAAGTCCTCCTTCTGATAGCTTCATTCACATCTCCATGTACCTTTAGTTCATTTTGATTCAGCTTCTGCTTGATTTCTCAGCCTTTTGAGGCAAAGTGGGCAGTGGCAGTTAGCAAGGTCTTCCCTGTGGTGGCACCAACCTTGTGGCATACCCTTCCAGATGTGATATGTCAAGCTCCAACACTATGGGCTGCATCCAACAGTGTTGCTCAGCTGCCACTTGACTGTAAGATGTTTGTCAGTATAACAGGAAGAGAAACACACACAAAACTCCTACTGCGCTCCCTCACCCACCCCACCCCACCCCGTGGCACAGGACTTTTCATTCCTCTTTGATCTCTCCATTCTAGTCCAGCTGGCTTGCTTAAACTAACCATAATACAAACCACAATCCCTAATTCAGATGAATCAGAAAGCTATGATTTACGAAAACTGAAAGCAAAGAAGCTGCCTTCTGGCTTTGCTGGAGGCGGAGAGAGTTATGTTAAATAATAATAATAATAGTAATAATAATAATAATAAATTTATTATTTATTATTTATGCTTCCCCAGCCACTCTGGGCGGCTTCCAACAAAATATTAAAATACAGTAATGCATCATACATTAAAAGCTTCCCTAAACAGGGCTGCCTTCAGATGTCTTCTAAAAGTCTGGTAGTTGTTGTTCTCTTTGACATCTGGTGGGAGGGCATTCCACAGGGTGGACACCACTACCGAGAAGGCCCTCTGCCTGGTTCCCTGTAACTTGGCTTCTCGCAGTGAGGGAACCGCCAGAAGGCCCTCAGCGCTGGACCTCAGTGTCAGGGTAGAACGATGGGGGTGGAGATGCTCCTTCAGATATCCATCCAAGGGTCACTACAGGTTGTATAGGTCAGGACCACGGCCAGTGCAAGAGTGTCAGCTGAGGTGGGTTGTGGGAGCTGCCACCACCAAGCCCTCTTCCTCCTTTTATTTGCCACAACAAAGCAACAGGACAGGCATATTCCATTCCACCTCACCCAGAATGCCTGGCTTAAAAGAATAACCCTCTTGGCTCTTACTTAAGATGAGGCAGCGAGAAGGAAAGCCTACAGAAGGCTCAGGTGAGCGACAGAAAGAGTATCCTTCTAGAGCCCACATGAGGCTTCTTTGGGGCTAGTAGGGACAGGACTATAGTAAGTGCCCCCAATACCCCTGTAAGTCCAACACATGAGACCACTGTCTCTATTGACTCATGACTTGAACAGTCCTTAACAAGACAAGGCATGGTTCAGCATGCTGCATGAACAAGGCTGTTATGTATGTCCTCCTGCTGTGTACATGCTGTGGAATAACCACCCTCATATAACCAACATGCTTAAGTCTAATTAATGCACGAAGCAGTTAAAACCATAGAATCAGTTGTCCTGCCAGGCTTAGCTCACCTTGGGAGGTACTGGGTAACCATGCCTTTGTTCCTCAGTCTACCAGAGAAGCTCAGTTTGTAAGGAGGTCTGATCTGGTTGCTCCAAGCTCAGACTGCATGGCTCTTACAAGCCACTCTTGAGTTCCTATCTCATAATTGAGGAACTTTCAGCACTGAAACTAAGCCAAGTTTTCCTGCCTGTGCAACCTATTCTGAAGCAGATGGTTCTGACCTTTGGAGGGTCCATAAGTAAATCATTTTTAACTTATCAAATAAGTGGTCTTTTTCTATGCTAGGGAAAGAGGGGAAGTTTGGAAGGAACTTAGGAGGACACATTTTAAACGTCTAACAGTCTATATTTCCACACTTTTACTTTGATGCATATTTTGTGATTTTCAGTCTCTCTTGGGGCTCTCTCACCAAAGAGTACTTGCCCTGCAGCCCCAGACTTGGATCTTGGAGTCCAGGAATTGGCAGTCTTTTCTACCTATTTTTCCTTGCCACCAGTACATGCAAAATGTATCAATGGACCACATGACTTCTAGTAAAGCAACAAGTGGTCCATACTGCTAAACTGCCCCATTTCAAGAGGGACATCCAGGAATTGCAGAAGCCAGTCCCAGCTTCTGACTGGATCCAGGAATGTCCCATTTTTTGGTTCAACACTCTGGGTTGTGCTAGAGCACCAAACCAAAAGCCGCTAATGTTTTGGTCTTGTGAGACAAAAAATGAGCGTCTTTTGATCTCACACTCTCATGCATGTGCGAGAGCTTGGGACATAAAAAGAAGTGTCACAGTTTTGGTCCCCAGGATGTTGGAGGGTATGCTGGTCAGCCTATTCCAGAAACAGAACGCAATCAATAACTTTACCCACCTACATTTCTAGCAACCATAATAGCTAAAGCACTTTTCATATGAACAACTGGAGATCTTTCCTTTACACACCCTCCATGATTTTTCAGAATGAAACTGGTGCTTAACAAATCAGTGTCAAGGCTTCTTCTGTATTCAAATAGCAAGTACCATTCCTTCCTTTGCTGCAAGGTACTGCAATACACATCCAGTAGCACCAAAAGTGTCCTAGGAAAAAAATCGTAGGCACCCTTTCTCTTGAAACATTATGCATTCACCCTTAAGGTGGTGGTCTAAACTTAAGGTCTCATAACGCAAGTGAGATTGTACCCAGTTATATTAATCCCTCTTCTGCTCCTTCATGTGTGTGCAACTTTATGCACATAGGTTTTGTATGTATTGCTGAGGATCTTACCTTATACAGGGTTCCTGAATACAGAGATGGAACCTACACTTTTTCAGTTGGATGCATTCAAACCTCCAGCTGGACCTGACCAGAGCAGGATAAAGGTGTGATCCTCCCTCCTCTATCATCACCACCACCACAATGTGTTCAATGAACAAAATATATCGTGAGAAAAAAGGAACAGTCACATGCCAATTATGAACATATGAAATCAGCAAATCAGATAGACTATGATACAACAACCAAGCAGTGAAATGTAATGTGTGAATGAGATTTAAGCTTCCCTGTGTTTAACTGACTCACATTATTATTTTTTCCAAGGCATTTCCTTCATTATCTGAACAACCTATCAATCGCTGGACAATGTATTTTGCATGAAAATTGTTTAATTATAGGATCTGCAATCCCCCCCCCCCTTTTTTTTTCTCAGCTTGATCAGTGCCAGTGGTTTATTTCTCTCAAGTGCACTGGGGGTGGAGAGGGAGAGAGGTTCTCTTTGGGCATGACAGGCTAACGTGTGTTTTCAGAACTGCAGTGAACTGATTCTGTGTATCCAACCTCTGAAAACTACACAGCATTTGTGCAGAACTAACTCTGATCCCAAACACTGCAGGCTGGGGAAATAAGGCGGATGATTCCATCTACACAAGGAAAGGATGTGCAAAATATTGTATGATAGTACTGTCTTGTCTTTGAGGTGCTGTTTGCTCTTACAGAACAGACATTGCCAGTGCAGATTTGACCTCTGAATTGACCAGATCTGGATCAGGCCCTTGCAGAGCTCTGGATAAATACATGTTCAACAGTGCATACACACACATACAAATTCAGTGGCTTTGTATAATTAGCCCAGCTGGAATTCCTAGACAGTGAAGTGTGGATGCATTGCTACAGTAAAATGATCTTGTAACAAGCTTTGAAATTGTCCTGTGTGTCTCATGAATATAGGAATTCCTTTCTTGATATTCCAGTGGCTATATAAAAAGGATGTTGACATTTATTAGCCCACATAAATTATAGCAGAGTACTATTGTGCTCTGTTACTTACAAACCTGTTCTTTAAACAGCTGCGGCTTCACTTACCCAGCCCCCAACCCCACTCTCATACACACACTGCTAATATTTATCAGGTAAAGTTATCATCCTCAAGCCCATGAGTGCTATGTTAATGGCTTCCCCCTCCCCACACTTTTGACTTTACTCTAATAAACAGTATATTAACAACTAGCACTGCTCTTTAAAAAAAAATTAAAAGAAAATATTGAGCAACTATAACATACTTAGAGGAGACCCATTGAAACACCTAGAAATCAAATTCCATTGAATCCACTGGCTCTGATATGAGTATGCTGTATATCTCCTCTTCTAAATAATTTTCTAAACATTCATTACTTAATTTAAGAAATTCCCTCCCATCTTATCCTCCAAATGCCTCCAGGAAGTTCAACATCAAATGCCAAATTAAAGGCATTTAAATTTATATAAATCACAACTGTAAATCTCAAAAACAGAATGTCAGTACTCGGAAACTATGTATCAGGTAAGAGCGAATCTCAACTGGAAGCTTATTTGCCTAAGGTCAGAATTTGTCTGTTGCCAGTCTCAGATAATACTTGGCAATTGATTTGAAACATTCTCGTCATCACTGAGAAACCTTGACCCAGGTAACTGCCATTCTCACCTCACAAAGGGATGAAACTATGAGCAGATACCACCTCAGTCTCATAAGAACATCATGAGTAGAGCCCAAATGTCCATCTAAGTCCTCCAGTTTCTAACCAACCAGATTCCCCTGGGAAGCCAACAAACAGGGCATGAGCACAGTCACTCTCTCCTGTTATTTGGTTATTTGTCACCCAAAGGTCAAAGCAACTTATATTTAAGAATATAAACATATATACCTTATATCATTTTAAGCCCTTCATTATTAGTTCCCATCAGTTCTGGAGAATGTACTGCCTCTGAACTTGGAGGAAACAGATAGTCAAACAGAAAGCCACTGGTAGCTCAGTCTTCCATGATTTATTTTTTTAATCCCCTTTGAAGACCATATACCACCACCACAACCTGTGACCCTAGATTCCATAAATTGGACACTGTGGAGGAACCAATGGTGTTGCAGCAGCAGTCTCACCATAACACTAAAACCCCAAGTAAGGGATGAGGATCCACCTGAAGGTATCTTGAGCTAGCCATGCTTTACTGCTGCAGTTAAGATTGAGATGTGAGGTTTTCCAAGCCCTAGTATCTTTCTGTAATGAGGTGCCACCTCTCCAGCATAAACACCTCAGAACAAAATGCCTGTAAGCCAGGTTTCACCACTCTCACTCCATGACAATAGCTGCCACTGGTGGGAGCAAGGGAAATTGCTATGTAGAACCAAAGATCTGGAAAGGACCTGGGAGCTCATCTTGTCTGACTAACCCTCTGCTCAGTCCTTCCCGGATGATGCTATAGTGCATGGGCCTTTAGAGATGTTCTGCCAGAGAGATGAACTCATTTGCAAGGAAGTGGCTCCATTGTGGGAAAGAAGATATCTAGACTGGCTCTCAGCGGTTGCTTATTGGTTTTTAGAATCATGCCAGCCACATTTAAACACTATTTATCTGATGAGTCGCCTATTTTTGAAGGCCAGCATTGATAACCCATCAGACTCTTGTGGGGCCCACCTATATATAGTATAGTAGCTTGAGCATGTGCTAACAGAGGCCAGTGGGGAAACTAGTCCCTTGGGGCCCTTATTTAATCTGTGAAACCAATGGAAATTGTGAATAGAATTTTACCAGGTTGTGGTCTTATATAGAAGAAGGGAGACCTCAGACCATATGTGCAGAGCAATATCTTGGCACCCCTGGAATCAGTATGCAGAAGGGACTTCTCCGTGTAAACTCCCGGGCTCATTGTTTGATGTGGGTTAAAGTCTGGGCCTTAGCTTTGCACGCGGTGTTCAAACCGTATTCCTCGCAAACTTTTTCGACTTTGCAAAATGTGTTTTCCTTTAAGGCTTGTTCCATTGGAAGCCCTGCTTTGCTACGTAGGGAAAATGCTGCAAGAATTTCAAACATGCTAATGCCCCTCTGCAGAGCCTCGGATTATTTGCTTTCCAGTTGGTTTGTCGGCTTTGTTTGGGGTCGGATTTGCTTCTCCCCCCACCCCTCCAAAGTAGCCTACAATATGGCAGTACACAACCCTTTATGTATATATGTTGCATAATTATGAAGACGCGAGTATTTATCACCTTTTCGGAGCACTAAGCAGAAAGAAATACAATACTATTACTTCCAGCTAGTGGCTTTCCCAAGATAATTAGATAACACAGTGAACTGAAGCCTTGGTTAGTCCAATGCTTTTCAAGTTAAGTGATTGACATGCCTCTGTCTGGCTGCTCTATTAACTGTTTCATTTTGTTGCTATTTGCAGTTTGCTCGGCTAATACTTCGAACAAATACAGACTGTTTCTTTAGCCGCTTTTTTCTCTTTGACCTTCTCCTGCCCATTTTCTTTGAGTCACTTCAAGCTGCCTTGAAAAGGCCTGTTGAATGTGCACAGTCCATCAGAGTCTCAGGTTCATCCCCTTCGTTGCCCTGAATGCCTGACTTCAAAGATGGGCCGCATTCTTTAATTGCCCTTTGAATTAATATCAAAGGGTCACAATGCGAGTGCCAACAGAGAAAGAGGCTTTAATGAAGCAAAGAGCTGCCATTCATTTGCAGATAAGCACGTTTTTATGCCTGAGTGGTCACCACGGCTAAACGCTTCGTTAAGAGAAGGCAGGCCAAGGCAAAAGGGACTCTTGCTTAAGTGGTGATTAGTTCAAACAAACAAGAGTAAACATTTTTTAAAAGGAAAAGGAAAGAAAAGAAAAGAAAACAAACATCTCTGACAAGAGAAAATAATTTAATATGGCGGGGTGTGTTAAAAATCACCACAACAGTAGCTCCTAGGGGCCAATCTGTTAGCCCTTTGCAAAGAAAACACACACACACAAACACACCCTCTGAAATTCCTTCAATAGCTTCATGGGGTTACAGTTCTGCTCCCGGTCTCTTGTTCCTGTTTGTTTATTGACTCTTGTCCTCCTTGTTCACAGCTATCTCAAATTTTCTCTTATTCAGCTGGGACTTTCTATGCTTAATCTGGTACCTGATACAACAGGTGAATTTTTTTGAAAAATTGGATTTGGGTTTTTTTCCTTTTGGTTCACCAACTACAAAAGTAGTTTCCTGTTTTATTATAAAATAAAAAGTAAACATGTATTTCAATGCATTTTAAGCAAAGCTCATATCTGAAAGCAGGGAATATTTTAGTGATGTAGTCCAAGTGGGGCAATATTTATACCGTGTTTGATTAGTTTCTTTGTAATGTTCTTAATGGCATTGTTGCAAAACATTGCAACACAGAGGATTTGCTTCTGTTCAAATCTGGGGTTTTCTTTTCAAGTGCATCTGGGTAGTTGTTTTGGGCAAAATGTTAAAAGCTGTTCAGCAACAATGTAATGATCAATGTTGTGAGTTTTTTCCTTGTTTTGTTTCTTAAATAAGAAACAGGTGCAAGGACATAATATTTTAATATTTATATTATAGTGGCTCCAAATTAGGAAAAGTTAACTCTAGTAACGAGATTTAAGCTGGGAGTTCCCATCCAGCTATATGCTTGTTTACATGAAACTGAAATGTCACTTAATTAAATGGACTCTGGTATCAAATACATTGAATTA
Source organism: Podarcis tiliguerta (assembly GCF_965153285.1). Classification (NCBI taxonomy): domain Eukaryota; kingdom Metazoa; phylum Chordata; class Lepidosauria; order Squamata; family Lacertidae; genus Podarcis; species Podarcis tiliguerta. The sequence continues at coordinate 30,086,750 of NC_139538.1, read as the reverse complement.
CAGGACTTCGATATGTTGCCTTCAGATTCTTGAGTTAAGGAAGTGAGAGACTAAGATTTCTACCATTAAAATTAGAAGCATCATGGATAAAATTCAACTTCCATATGGGGTAAACCCCTGTCACAAATAGAGACACCCTAACTTTGAACACATTCACTTGATTTCAGCAGAACCTTCTGCCCAAGTGTGCGCACTTAGGGTTAAAGCCAAAGGTTTAAGTCCCCAAAACATGCCACCCATATAAGGCAATGTTAGGGAAGGTATGAAAAAAAGCCGGCAAAATTGTTCAAGAGGCTGCCTCACTTTCCTTATTAATTTTTTTGATATTATTAAAATCATTTGTATACCGCCTCTCATTTCAAAGAAATACCAAAGGGGTTTAGAGACCAATAAAGCAATCATATAACGAAATGTAACAATACAAACCATATCAATAAAATGGCAATAAAACACCAGTATCAATTACAATGCTGGGAACCTGTATTAACAGTCTGGAAAAGCTCCAGGAAATAGTTTTGCTTTCAATTGTCAGCAGAACCTAGGAAGCTGCTTTATATTGAGTCAGGCCATTGGTCTAGCCAGTTCACTATTGGTCTGCAATCTAGAAAAGAAGATGCACTAGAGAAGTATAAAATGTTGCACAGTGTGAGAGAAAGTGGATGGACACAAGTCAGTCTCCCTCTCTCATAATGTTATTACTTAGACTTGGAGACATCCAACGAAACTGATTGGCAGGTGATACAGAGCAGACCTCCCCCCCCCCAAAGCACTTGCATGCATAGCACACCATGAAATTAGTGGAATTCACTGCCACAGACTGTGGTGATGACCACTAACTTAGATAGGATTAAGAGGTGATAAGACTTTACAATTTTGTCTAATCAACAGCCACTAGTTATGGTGGCATATGCAGATTTAAGTGGGCGCATTGCAACTGGAAGAATTTGGATCTCGCTCCAATGTGTTTTAAACCCTTTTTTAAACCAGAGGAACTGAAAAGTAACAGGAATTCTGTAACTGATGGCCAGTAAAGTGTGCATTAAGTTATATTGATTGTGATGCCAGAAAATGATCACTAAACCTTAATCCTAAACCATCTCAGACCTATATTAAACCCTATGATGTGACAGGTGAGGCCTTATTGGTGGTGTCACCAACAGAGGCTGCCCCGTTGGTGTTGATCTGTGACAAGGCCTTTTCAGTGGTGGTTCCCCAGTTGTGGAATGTCCTTCCTAGTAAGATGTGACTGTTAGGAATTTGAATACACCACTTTTATAACATTTTCAGTATGTTTCCGAGCACAATTCAAAGTGTTGGTGCTGACCTTTAAAGTCCTAAATGGCCTCGACCCAGTATACCTGAAGGAACATCTCCACCCCCATCATTCTGCGCGGACAACTGAGGTCCAGCTCCAAGGGCCTTCTGGCAGTTCCCTCACTGCGAGATGTGAAGCTACAGGGAACAAGGCAGAGGGCCTTCTCGGTAGTGGCACCTACCCTGTGGAACACCCTCCCATCAGATGTCAAGGAAATAAACAACTATCTGACATTATTATTATTATTATTATTATTATTAATGTTGCTGTTGTTGTAAATGCTTTTAGATGTTTTTAATTGTAATAGTTTTTAGAATGTTTAAATCCATTTTGGAATGTTTTCATTTTTCAAATGTATATCTTTTTGCCATCCTGGGCTCATTGAGGAGGTAGAGATGGACATAAATTCATTCAAGCAAGGAAGCAAGCAATATTGCACTGATTTTCAGCAGTAGTTAATTATGTGGAATTGCTGTGATTCAGGGGAGTGTACCCACAGTGTATCCACTTCTTAGGGTCTTGGGCTCCAACTCACTGCAATTTGCTTTCAGCCCCTTGTTAAGTGTAAGGGCTCCTCTTCCCATATGGAGCATCACAACCTGCATGAACTTCTCCACTTCTTTCAAAAGAGGAGGCACCAGGACTGGTCTATCCATGAGGCAAGGTGAGGTGACTGCCTCAGGCAGCAGGGTCCGCCAGGGCAGCAGGCCCTGATTTTCCCTCCCCGCTTCTTCCTTGTCAGGTAGGGGAGCTATTTTGGGGTCCGCCTCAGGTGCCAAAAGATATTGGGCTGGCACTCTGAGGCATCTTCATCCATACAAAGGATGCCCGTGCAGAGGATGCTCTTTCCATTGAAGTGAATGGGAATGTCTGCAAACACAGGATCACTGCAAGCTGCGCAGAGAATTCAATGTGCCACTTTGACTTTCAAGTGATGGGAAATTATTCCATTTTGAATATGGTGAATCGTATAAGCATTAAACAACCATAAGAAGAATGACAGAAAAACACTCCTAACAGGTTATTTCATTACCAACATACTACACAGGAAAACACATCAACATATGGAAATCCATCCTTACTTCCACCTTGTAGCCTTAATCCAAAATAACATGTTATTCTTATTCTAGAAAGAAAAAACAAAAGCTGATCACACACAAAAGACTGCAAGAAAATTAGAAATATATGGCCACATATCAGATTCCCGTGCCTATATCTCAATGCCTTTGTAACACTGTGAATCTTCTTCATAATTTATTGTACAAGCAATTATAAGCTTTTGTGAATATGGGAGGATATCTTTGCAAGAACCAATGCATCTCTTAGGACATGGTTGCATTTTTGTATTTAAGGAACTTACATGAAATGTTAATATCCTCCCCCCACACACCCAATATTCCTACAAAATAAAGTAAGGTTATTAAGAATCCATTTAGATCCATTCCAGACAAAATATATAAAACTGTTTCTAACCCAATATTAGTTTAGTTTTACCTTTGTTCTAGTTACTTTTTATTCATGTGAATGTGTTTTTCTTGTGTACTGATCCTAAAGTTTGCTTTGTGTGTGCATTTTTAATTGCAGTGTACAACATAAAGGTGAGTGTATATAGACTCCAAAAGTCTTGCTCTCTGATCCTTACAATGCAATCCTATGCATGATTACATATGTTCAGAAGTGCTTACTCCCAACAAAGTGTACTTAGGATAGCAGCCTATATGTTTACTTACTCAAAATTTCTCCAGCCCTAAATTAATAGAGACAAGAAGTTTGGATATGATTGCATTCTATACACACACCATTAACTCTAGACATCGTGAAATAGTTTGAGATGAATAAATGCAGCTCATTGCTACATAGAGGTCCCTGTGACTGAACAGCTCTTACTTTCAAGGCTGCAATCCTATATTCTCTTACATTAGAGTAAGTCCCATTGAACTTACTGGGACTTTTATCTGAGTAGACATGTAAATGAAAGATGAACATCTCCACCTTTGGGCTGATGACATTTTTCAAATATCTATCTATATTTTTAGGAAACCACCCAAATTTTTGTGCTGCCTTTTTTTTTTTTTTTTAGGAAAATCCCAAAAGTTGTTGAGCAAAAAAATGTGATTTCTGGGAAAATCCAGATGTATGGCAGCCCCAACTGATACACTTCTAGAAACCACATTGCATCTGGCTCCTATCTGCTAGTCATTATTATGTGTTGAGATACACAGAATGGATAGAATATCAGAAGAAATACTGTGTTACCAGTAAAATGAGAACAGTATATATTGTCATTCTACCAGCAACAAATCCAATAACAATTCTAAAAAGGCAAAACCATTCTTTTTCAAGTTCTATAGAGTATGTGCATTTTTAAGCATTTGTGTGTAACACGGAAACACAGTAATGGATACAGCTTTCCCAGTATTACATTCACTGCCTTCTTCCTGAACACTCTGATCTAAACAGTTGGTCCATACTTCCGGACAGCAAAAAAAAAAAAAAAGACATCAACGTAAGCAAATATCTTCAGCATCATTTTATTTGTCCTTATGGGCACATCATAGCACACAATTTGCACTAAAAATATATTTTAAAAATCCATTGCATACTTATTAGACTGTGCAGAAATGGCGATACTCGAATAGATTTGGAGATTTCACCCCAGTAGGCTATAATTATTTCATCCGTAGAACCCAGTGCATGTCATACAATATTTCCTGCATGTATCTTTTATTTTACTTACTCTTACTCTTACAAAGAATATATTACTTATATAGCACCACTGTTGTGCATACTTGCTTTAAAATGTAGAATTTAACAAATACAGAAAAGAAATTTGTGAAAATTTGAAAGGGGCTACTAACATTCCAATCCTAAACATTTGCCCAAGCAGTTTAGCACTGCAACACCAATTCAACTAGCTTGTATTATCCTGGATGAATCATTCCTATTGGTACAGAGGTATGCATCTTGCGGTATTTTCATTTAAACATTAAAACTGTAGAACTCAAAGGTGCCCTGTGTGTCATCTAGTGCAATGCAAGAATCGCAGCTAAAGAACCTCTGACAGATGGCCATCCAACCTCTGCTTAAAAACCCCCAATGAAGGAGAGCCCTTCATCTTCTGAGATGGCCCATTCCCTGCCAAACAGCTCTTACCATCAGAAAGCTCTTCCTAATGTTCCTAACCTTCTTTCTTCTAATTTAAATCCATTGGTTTGACTCCTGTCCTCTGGAGCAGCAGAAATCATGCTTGCTCCATCATCATGCAACAAAACTTAGAATCTACTCATTAGGTTGATCCTTATTTCATAGAGCTTACATATAAAACACAGTGTATAGGACGTGCCTGTGTCCCTTTGGAATTACTGTGGTACCTCAGGTTAGATGCTTCAGGTTACAGGCACTTCAGGTTACAGACTCTGCTAACCCAGAAATAGTACCTCGGGTTAAGAACTTTGCTTCAGGATAAGAACAGAAATCGTGTGGCGACAGCAGGAGGCCCCATTAGCTAAAGTAGTACCTCAGGTTAAGAACAGTTTCAGGTTAAGAACAAACCTCCAGAACGAATTATAAGTTCTTAACCCGAGGTACCACTGTAATGGGCAGTTAAGCACACGCCTTCCATTGAAATCAGTAAGACTATGGCCACCACACAATGTGAAAGAGACTTCCATTTTTCTGCCTCATTCTCTGGGTACTTGAGAATGTTTTTAGTATTTTGGCTGGTACAGGGTTTTGAACTTCCCTTACCATTGTGAGGTGGTCACGGGGGGTGTTTGTGTTTTTCTTCCCAATGAAAAACTCTCCAGCTACCCTGTAGCCTCCCTAGCTGTTCACACATCTTGATCTGGAAAAAAAGTCCACTGGAGCAGTTGCTTCATGATCATAG